>NC_090647.1:517288122-517941141 GCF_040937935.1 Hyperolius riggenbachi
ATATTTCCCAAAAAGTAACATAACTTCAGCAATATCCTTAGCCAAAAAACACAGGCAACCATAACACTTGTACATGTTTTTAGAGGGGAAGGAGGCTCTGACTGGTGTGTGTGTGTGTGTGTGTGTGTGTGTGTGTGTGTGTGTGTGTGTGTGTGTGTGGGGGGGGGGGGGGGGGGGGGGTCACAATTTCCTTGTTTTCTATAGGCTCTGTATTACCCAGGTATGCCCCTGAATCTGTAATTGTAGGTAAGTATTAATGAGCACACTATAGGGAGGGTGACTAATACAGCTGGCATGACTCTGGTAAACAATCATCCAAAAATCATGTGTTTTTAAGTAAATTATAGGACAGCTTTTGGCCAAACACAATGGCCTCAATTCACTAAGCTTTATCAAACACTTTATCAAACATTTCATAATTTACCACATGGGTAAAATCTAATTTTGAATTATTATTAATTACTTCCTAACTATCTACTTTTGCTTGCCTTACTGCATGCTTAGTGTGCCTTATCAGAGTTAATGTGCCTTATCAGCGTTAATGTGCCTTATCAGGGTTATCGTGCCTTATCAGAGTTAGCGTGCCTTATCAGAGTACCATAGCAAGCGCTACAAACATATGCCTGCTAATAGTCAATGATGAGAGCTCCACTTGTCCTGCTCTGAATTCACTAAAGTGTTATATATTTTTCGAATGTTTTATCGATAAAATGTTCAATAAATCTATAACACCTTCGTAAATTAAAAATTTTATTTTACCGATGAGGTAAATTATGAAATGTTTGATAAAGTGTTTGATAAAGCTTAGTGAATTGAGGCTATTGGGTTTGTAAAACTATCTGAGTCTAATTTTCATTAAAGGAGTCATCAGGCAATCTCTGCTACTCCCAATGCTACTCCCAATCTACTTACCTGGGGCTTCCTCCAGACCCTTGCAGCTGACATGTCCTAGGCCACAGCTCCGCTCTCAGCCTCCAGCCCGGGGTCCCCGCCGTTGTCTCACCATGCCGTCTTCTACTACGCCTGCGCGTGCTGTCAATCAAGTCCACGTTGTCCGGACTGTACTGCACAGGCATAGAACTACTATGCCTGTGCAGAACAGTCTGGATAATGTGAACCTGGTTGACAGCAGCACTCATGCAGATGCAGAAAAGGACGACCACGAGGTCTCCCTCTGTACCGGCAGGGACCCCGGGCTGGAGGCTGAGAATGCAGCTGCGGTGTGGGACATGTCAGCTTCAAGGGGCTGGAGGAAGCCCCATGTAAGTAGATCAGAGGGTAGCAGAGATTGCCTGATGACTCCTTTAAAGGGAACCTAAAGTAAGAGGGATATGAAGGTTGACATATTTATTTAATTTTAAACTATACCAGTTGGACGATTGTCCTTCTGATCCTCTGCCTCTAATACTTTTAGCCATAGATCATGAACAAGCATGTAGCAGATCAGATGTTTCTCACAAAAAAACTAACAGAATGAACTGCATTAAAAAAAAAAAAAAAAAAAAAAACAGGTCCTAAAGGACAAAGCCATAAATGTACATGTAAAACACTACGGGTTGATTCACTATAACAAATAGCAAGTGTTACCTCCTAGCTATCTACTTTTGCTTGCCTTACTGCATGCTTAGTGTGCCTTATCAGAGTTAATGTGCTTTATCAGCGTTAATGTGCCTTATCAGAGTTATGCCTTATCAGAGTTAGCGTGCCTTATCAGAGTACCATAGCAAGCGCTACAAACATATGCCTGCTAATAGCCAATGATGCGAGCTCCACTTGTCCTGCTCTGAGCCCCTGTGGGTCCACTCACTTTAAAGTGAATCTGTACTCTAAAATTCTTACAATAAAAAGCATACCATTCTCTTCATTATGTTCTCCTGGGACCCTCTGTGCTGTTTCTACCACTCCCTGCTGCAATCCTGGCTTGTAATTGCCAGTTTTAGGCAGTGTTTACAAACAAAATACATGGCTGCTAACCAGAGTATGATAGGCTGAGAACAGCTCACTGTGTGACTCATGTAGAGCTTGGAGAGGGTGTGTAAAGCTTCTGCCAATGACAAGCACTGTGCTGCCCATTCCACACATTCCAGCCTGAGCCCGACAGAGCCGACAGAGGAAAGAAGATAAGATTTATTACAGAGACAGTGCAACTACAAAAGGCTGCAGTATGCCAGAGCACATTAGAACAGGTATAGGAACTTATAGGATAGAAGAAATAAGGCTCAAAATTGTGTTACAGAGTCTCTTTAAAGGACATTATCCCTGCACTTTGATTGGCCCAATAGGCTGCCTTTCAAGTTTCCTGTCAAGTGACAGGCAGCCTATTGGGCCAATCAAAGTGCAAGGACAATGTCCTTTAAAATGATTGGACCCGCAGGGGCTTAGGGCAGGACGAGTGGACTGGAGCTCTGGTCATTGCCAATTAGCAGGCATAAGTTCGTAGCGCTGGTCAATAAAAGCCTTTGAAATGTATGAAGTGCTTATAATTATATTTCAGTACATCACATAAACAACTGAAACAAAGATCTAAAAGCAGTTTAGCAGCAAACTTTGTGAAAACGAATATTTTTGCCAGTCTCAAAACTTTTGGCCAGGACTTTACTGATATTGAGAGATTTAGAGCTGGTTATTTCTATGTTGTAATTTTACCACAGTGGGCCAAAGTGGTAGCAAGGTTTTGTCTGCACAGTAAACTTGAGAAGGTAATAATTTTCTGGGAGGTGAGGATGAAAGTGTTTGCAGGACTAATTGAACAATAGGTCTACCTGATGAGAGTTGTGAAATGGAAAGTGTGAAGTTGAATGCTGCGAATACACGGTGTTCTGTTTCGAATTCCCGCTTTATGTGTGAGGCATACTCCAGAAGACCCAGTCTGTATGGCAGTATAACTCCACACTGATTTAGAAACCTCCACAGGCAGTTTACTCGATGAAATAATGACTCCAAGTATAATCTGTAGTATCTTTACTTGCGTTGAAAGCATACAAAGATGTTTTTTAGAGCATATTCATAGGTAAAAATACGATGCGACTACAAGCACAGCAGGATCTCCTCACTAACTGAACTCAACTGTTGCAGAAACATCTAGACAAGGCTGTTGAGCAGGGAGTTACAGTTGGGAAATGCTAAATAACTAAATCTTGCAGGGGGACTGGAATATACTAATACAAAGAATATAAATAATGTTAAATAACATTAAAGGAGGCTGTTGTGACAGCACACTCCCCGCTTGGTATCGGTAGATACCACTATATATAATACAATTTAACATTGAAAACTATATGTATAATTAAGACTTGCAGAGAAGAGAGAAAACAAACATTAATTCTTGTATGCAGATCTTTGAAGAATCTTCCATCACTGTAGAAAGGATGTAACTCAGTAGACTCGAAGGCATATCAGGCTGTTCCCTTAGATCGAGTAGATAAGACATCTTCATTTGAAGGCAGGAGTAAGACTGTCTCCGTGATGGGTCTAAACAAAGTCTTAACACTACCATTTCTTGCTGTCTTCACTTCCACCTTGCGAACCTTTCCATCGTCGCTAGTGATTGCCTTTATAAAGTGATCATTCATATCGGGTTTGTTCTTCAGAATTTTTTTAAGTGAAGTTAGCCTAGAAATAACTTGTTTCTTGTTATTTGGAAGTCTAATTCTTGGTGAACGAAACGGTAAAGGAGCTACCCGACTGTTAGTTTCATCCTTGAAGAATTCATTATTCAAGATGTTTATGAACTCTTTATCCTCAATGGAAGGAACTGTCTTATTGTCATCACGAGTTATTTGGAATATAGTGTCACCAAAGTCTTGATGAGAACTGTTCTTACAACTGATTTTCTTTTGTACATCGCATGAAGTCTTTAAACTGAAACTCTCCTGAACTTGAAAGTTAAAAGGATGTTTAAGTGAATGAAAGGTGCATTCAGATTCTCTGATGCTGGTCTTGCATGAGAACACATCATAAGACTCTTGAAATGTATTTAAGCAAACATCTCCTATTATGACCCATCCAAAATCTAATTTCTGTGCATAAGGGGCATCATTTGGTCCATTGCATTGTTGTCGCACCTTATGGACTCTTGGGATATCTCTGCCTAAAAGAAGGAGAATCTTTGCATCATCATCAAGCGGTGGAATGTAACTGGCTATGTGTTTCATATGAGGATGATAAAGAGCCGCTTCTGGTGTAGGGATCTCTTCTCGATTGTTTGGCAACTGATCACATTCGATAAGTGTTGGAAGTGAAAATTCTGTGTTTCCATACTCAGATGCTACCACAAAACCATGTGCTCTTCTTCCAGATACCTTAACCAGGCCTGAGCAAGTTCGTAAAGTATAGGGCCATGTTTCTCCTTGAATATTGAACACGTTGAAGAATTCTGGACTTGCTAATGAACGATTGCTCTGGTCGTCAAGGATAGCATACATCTTCACTGCGCTCTGTGGTCGTCCTTCTGGATATACCTTGACCAGACATATTTTACTGCATGACTTTCTGTGGAATCCTTCTTCACATACCTCAGTACATTTTGTGGATACAGATGCTGTCATTTCCTCAGTACTCTCCCCGCCATAACTTGGTGTGGTCTTTGAGGCTTGAGCAGTTTGAAGCACTTCTTTGGGAGAACTAGGATGATAAGCCGTTATGTGTTTATCACTGTTGCAGTCAAAACATTTGACAGGAACTTTACAGTCTTTAGCAAAGTGGTCTGTAGATGCACAACATCTATAACAAATATCGTGTTCTCTGAGGAAAGATTTGCGCTCTTCAAAGGGCATTTGTTTAAACACACGACAATTTCTAAGAGGGTGTGGCTTGTTATGAATAGAACATTGATACCTAGGATCATTTTCCTTGACTTGCTGTGGTTTAAAATCAGAGTCTTGAGAACTTGAGAAGATTCCAGTATTCTTGACATAGATAGAGTTCCGTGAGTCCTTAAACTTGCCTTGAGTATCGCAATTTAAAGATGTTGAAGGAAGAACTGTAGTATCAAAAAATAAAAAGCTTGGGTCATTCTTTACAGTAGCTATGTCTCTAATGAATTTGGAGAAAAAAGAAAAAGGTGGAAAGGATACTTTATAGTCCTGTTTATATTTAGATCCTTTCTTTGCCCATTCACTCTGAATATTCGGTGGCAACTTCTGTACAATTGGGTTTACACCATGAGCTGTATCCAAGTAGACAAGACCTGGAAGGTGTGGGTCTGCCTTGGCTCTTTCTACTTCAAGAAGAAGGTCGCTTAATTCTTGAAACTTGTGGTTGTCCTTGTTAGACAGTTTTGGGAAGTTTCGAAGTCTCTTGAATAAGGCAAGCTCAATAGCTTCAGAACATCCATAAACTCTTTCTAATCTCTCCCAAACTATGTTAAGACCCATTGCTGGATCATCGCAATGAACAGATTTCAGTCTTTTAACTTGTTCTGATGACTGCGGTCCCAACCATTTGATAAGTAGGTCAAGTTCTCCTATAGGTTCAATCTCCAGGTTCTGGATTATAGTCTTGAATGTAGCTCGCCAACCTCTAGTTTTCTGGTTGATCATCAAATTTCGTTAGTCCAGAGTTAAGAAGCTCTCGGCGAATCATATACTTGCCAACTTCTTCAATTTCAGACTTTTCTGATTTTATTTCTGTACGTGGAAATGCGTCACCACTGCAGACAGTATGTGGCTTGTGCTGTTCCAGTGGTGATGTAGAGAATGGAGATGCAGATGCGTTTACTCCAGGCGAGGGTTTGATCTGTGTGATGTTTGGAGCATGGGAGCTTGAAAAAGTCTGTGTTATGAGATTCATGGGATTTGTTCCAATTGGTTGTGATATTTCTTTGTGATTATATCTTGCTGAGGTCTGACAAGGTGTATAGATTTGTTCTCTTGGACTTGTAGTGTTGGACAGCATAGCAGAATCCTTCAAAGGTACAGTGTTAAGCTGAGATTCATGTTTTAATGGTATGCATTCTGGCTGCTTACTTGCTGAACAGGTAGGTGTAGAGACTTCAGCTGTATGCAGGGGAGTATATCCATTGTTCTGGTTCATAACAAATTGCAAAGTTCGTTTAGCAGGATCATCAGCAGACTTTAGGCTAGGGTAATTAATTCCTTCTTCCTCTTCCACAGCTTGTTCGAAGACCTTTAACCTTGCTAGAGCTGCTGCTTCTTCTCTTTTCTTTTGCAGAAGTTCTAACTGGGCCTCTGTCTCTGCCTGTACACGTGTTGCTTCTGCCTGTGCTTCTGCCTGCACACGGGTTGCTTCTGCCTGTGCTTCGGCCTGCACACGTGTTGCTTCTGCCTGTGCTTCCGCCTGTTTGCGTGCTGCGTCCGCCTGTTTGCGTGCTTCTGCACGGGCTTTGACTAACTGAATGCTTAATGCTGACCTCTGGGAGAGTGATCTAGTAGATCTGTGAGAGGTTGCTTGCACTGACGGTTTTTTTGAGTGTCTAGAAGAAATAGAGGTACAGGATGTAGTTTCGATCAAATTTGCTATCCTATTCTCTAACTGTAACTTCGCTTCCATAAACGCAACATGTCTCTGTTGATCAGCAGTGGTAAAGTCATTCAACTCTTTTGACGCTTGTTCTGTACTAACTTGTGATAGAAAGGAAGAATATTTTTCAGAGAGTTTCCTGTAATTTTCATATGTCTTCTTAAGTCTTGTAAGTGCATTGTTTAATTGCTCTCCATTACTGCCAGTCTTCTCAATATCAGATATGTGTTGCAGCATTTTTATCCACAATTCAGACAGACTATGGTACATTCTTTCACTTTCTGCTTCATACCTCTCTCTTGCCTTTAGAGAAAGATGTATTGACCGCCTTGGTCTCTCAGGTAGTACAACATGTTTATCTGAATCATCTTGACCGAGCATTAATTCATCTTCCATGTTAATAGAATGCATAGAAATAGACATGCTCTATGGTTGCAGATATGATGCTTATGAATCTTATCACTGGGTGATTTTTTTTTTTTTTTTTTTTTTTTTTTTTAAACTTAATAGCGATAGTCCCAAACAGAAGAAATGAACAATTTCTGAAGCAGTCTGTACTCACTGTATTCACTGTAGGAAGGCAGACAGGCAATTCTTGTACTTTTTTGCTGAACGTCTATTTACTCTTTGTAGATTTGTGTTTGAGGTGTAGCTAGGTAATCCTTTATCGTATTGCAGATCAGTCCTTTACTGATGAAATGACAGGAAATCCCATTACCTTCTTGCAGATATCGTATTTTTACTGTTCTGTTTCGAATTCCCGCTTTATGTGTGAGGCATACTCCAGAAGACCCAGTCTGTATAGCAGTATGACTCCACACTGATTTTAGAAACCTCCACAGGCAGTTTACTCGATGAAATAATGACTCCAAGTATAATCTGTAGTATCTTTACTTGCGTTGAAAGCATACAAAGATGTTTTTTAGAGCATATTCATAGTTAAAAATACGATGCGACTACAAGCACAGCAGGATCTCCTCACTAACTGAACTCAACTGTTGCAGAAACATCTAGACAAGGCTGTTGAGCAGGGAGTTACAGTTGGGAAATGCTAAATAACTAAATCTTGCAGGGGGACTGGAATATACTAATACAAAGAATATAAATAATGTTAAATAACATTAAAGGAGGCTGTTGTGACAGCACACACGGTTTGTTTCTGCTGCAGATAGATGGCTCAATAGATAATTTCCAACATGTCCAATCTCCCGTTCAATCATTTCGCCGCTCGATTTCTCATAGAAGTGAATAGAAAAAGATAAGAAAAACAAGTGGAAGATAAGAAAATCGAGTGGTGAGTCGAGCGGCAAAATTCATCGAGCGGAGAATCGAGCGGAAAAAATGCATCGTTTATGCCCAGCATTAGGAACAAGTGAATCTTTTTCATTAGCATAATTTGTTAATTTGCTTTGTAGTTACTTAGCTTGGAAAATAATTTGTTATTTTAACTTGTCTGATTCCAAGAAGGGCCAAATCATGTACAGTGTGCAGGATGTAATTGAGGCCATCCAGAATGGGGACAGCAACTTGGAAATGTCCTTTGACTTAGATTTAAGTGACAAAGAGGAGTATGGAGTTATCTGTGAAGTGGACAAGAAAATAAATCATCCAATGGCCACCTAACTTCTGATGTTCCCATCATCCCAACAGAGGCAGAGCATCCTGATGCCAAGACTGGGCCCCGTGACAGGTATCAATGGCTGAAAAAGAATTTCATCAGCCCCAGTAATGATTTTTCTGGTCAGGATGTCAGTAATGATGTCCATTCCCTCTGCACACCACTAGAGTACTTTCAGAAGTTTGTGACAGAAGACATGATCAACGCTCTGGCAGATAACACCAATCAGTACACTTTTCAGAAGAAAGAGTCATCCATAAGCACAAACACAAAGCAAATAGAGCAGATGATTGGCATGTATCTGAAGATGGGTCTTGTCCAAATGCCTGGAGTCCGCATGTACTGGGAAGCAGACACAAGATACAGTCCTGTCTCTGATGTAATGTCACGAAACAGATTCCAGTCTCTGTTGACATCATAACATTTTGTGAACAATCTAACAGTGTTTGAGATGGAACAAAACACTGACAAACTCTGGAAACTCAGACCAGGTTGCATGCACATTACAGAATCACAAAGGGTCTTTTAAAAAAAACCAGAGACGACGAACATTACAAATTTATACATACTCGGGGCTTCCTCCAGCTCCAAAAGCCTAGATCGCTCCCATGCCGCCGTCGCCCGCTGCCTCTGTCCGCCGGTACCGGGTCCCGTCATTTCGGCCAGTCGAGCCAGTTGACGCAAGAGCAGTGCGCTCCCTCCATACTGCGTAGGCGCATGTTTACAGAGCTGGAGGGAGTCCTTGTGCATGCGGAAGACTGGTCGCGTCCGGCTGAAGTGACGGGACCCAGTACCGGCGATAGAGGCAACAGAGGACGGCGACGTGGGAGTGATCCAGGCTTATGGGGCTGGAGGAAGCCCCTGGTATGTATAACATCTTTTTTTCATTTTTAAGCTTTGTTGTTCTCTGGTTCCCTTTAAAGGGCCACCAACTTCAACCCCAATTATTGCAGCTAATACTTTGCTCTATATTTTAATAAATACCTTTGATTTCACACATCAACAACATCCTCATTTTCTAAAAGAAATAGCAGTCAATTTATCTTCATGAAGACTTTTTTCTTTGTGTGTGTTTCCTAATGAATCAAGCCCAGGGTTACCGAATAAACAAGTCAAGAGTGAAGCAGGAGGGTTAACAGCTAGGAAGTCAGAAATTGGGGCCACCACAGTACAGCAAGCACAGCACCTGCAGTAGAGACAGAGTTCCAGGAAGTCCAAGCTGCTAGAGAGGAATCCTGATATAAGGTCTTTTCAGGTGCATACATAATTAAGCCCAAATACTGAAGAGTGTCAACATCTAGTGGGTAGAAAAAGTAAAAATCAGTCCAGGCCCTGTCACCAGCAGGTGAAGCATGAAGTTACTAAACTCCTAATGCATATTCCCTGGCTTAAAAGTGTACCCGTGATGACATGTGACATGATGAGATAAACATGTGTATGTAGAGTGCAAAACATATTAATAACCAGGCTGTTTTACTTGTTTTATTTTGCTGCCTGAAAGAGATTATTTCTAGGCATGGAAGTGACAGCTTCTGTCTTGTCGGTACCTTGTCGGGAATATAGTAAACATCACTAATAAGCAATTACAGCCATAAAAGTTTTCCTGGCAGAATACAAACTCTGAGGACAGGGGAAAGATAGGATAAGGTCAATAGTTCATGTATTTTCACTCTGGGACATTTAATAGACTGCCACTGGTTAAAGACGTTAAAACATTTAAACTACTTTGCAAATGTGTAAATATCTATCTATCTATCTATCTATCTATCTATCTATCTATCTATCTATCTATCTATCTATCTATATATATATATATATATATATATATATACATAAAACAAAAAAGGGTTACTTAAAGATGTCGGAGGATAAATATAATTATTTACCTCATTTTTTTTTTTACCTCGGGTTCATTTTAAGAATAATATTATAAATTCGTGTAAAAACATAATTGATTGTATGTTCAGTACGTACGCTGTAGGTTTGTGTACCATTGGAAAAATTATATATTTAGTTAGTTCTATAAATGATAAATAGTAAACAACTATTGCAGAAAACAGAAGGTTGCTAGAACAACTTATTTGTGAATGTCAATGCACAGGTACATTATTTCCTGAACTTTAAAATGTGGACAAATCAAACAGTAATTAAGAAGACTTGAGCAAATGTCCAGACATCACTGCAGTAATAAACTTTTCATTGCAAAGACCCTGGCCCTAATTACCTCACTAGGCTGTAATAACCGTTAGGGATAGTGGTCTGTCTTTACTGACAAATTTTAGACTCCACTGTGAGTATGAACTTGTCTTTTTCTCTTTACCCTCAAGTATGCATTGCTTATTTTCTTAGGTTCAGTCCTGCCACATTTATTCAAAATGCAAGTGTTGTTAACATTAACATGCAAATCGCTGAATGGTCATATATGCATTCTTCTCCTGCTTTATTACCTGAAGAAGTGGGCTGAGTCCAGCGAAATGCATCACATTTTTGGAGTACACTATTAAAGTTTTTTGTTGCTAAAATTTGTGTTGACTCCTCTATGGTAAGGTGAGTACCACGTTCCATATTTTTAATTCCTTTTAACATTGTTTTACCCTGATTGGCACCTCTCTTTTATCGTTGTAACATTACATAGTTACATAGTTATTTGGGTTGAAAACAGACATATGTCCATCGTAACATATCGGATATACCCACAGTGGAGTGGTTCTATCCCCAATTTCTCTTGTCTACAGAGAGCGAACTTTTTAACATACCCTGAGGGGATGGGTTCAAGTTCCCCTAATGCCTACGAAGTGGTTGCCTAATGCTAATCTACAATTGGGATAACACATTATAACTCCACCTCAGACTTTTTGTAACATTACTGTGGGCTCTTAATTTTTCTCTTTATTTCTAAACCCTTTGTCACCCATTCAGGCTGGTATGCCCATAATTTAGAGTCCAGACCATGTAGGGCCCTGCACACTGAGCTATATACGCCATGGCCCATGATGTAGGTGGGGTATGGAAGAGAAGGGCAGCAATGCCTCCCCCTACCAGCCAAGAATTTTGTCCAAACCATGGTCAAAGGGTCCCCTCCTCACCTCCAGTGCCCATAAGGAGGTGGGGACCCTGGTGGGGGGGGGGTGTCATGGAAACCCCCATATCCCTACTCCCCATCGCCTCCCTGAGGATGCTTCCCATTGGTCTGTTATGGGACTATTCCCTTTATTCCCTCAAACCATTCTTTTTTTGCAATTTATGTGAAAAAAAAATTGTTTATGGCTGCCGCAATCATAATTTTGCATAACATGTTTGATTTAATTTTGAAATAATAATTAAGTGTAATCATAATTGCAAAATTGCACACCTAGTTTGATAAGAGAAATTAGCACATTATGATCATCATATAGTAGGCATAGTGTGTGAGGACTGAGGGTATTGTGAGACTGGAATGCATGCAAGGGAAGCGATAGAGAGAGGGTAGGGTAGGGCTAAAATGGGAGGATTAGTATGAGGGCAGAGGTAATTTTGTAAGTAAAGTTATTTTGGACATAGGTTTAGGCCCAGTTCAATCTCCGAAGAAGCACCATAGGAGGTGCAATACATGTGAGGTCCATTCGCTGGGAGAAGTTTGGATGCAGATCATAATGAGGACAGCTGAAATCTGTAATGAAGAGGTAAGTGAAGCATTCTGTGAGGTCCCAACTTGCTTCTTTACTAGCATACAGTAGGGGTACAGGCTGTGCTCATTCCTGGCTCTGTGCACTGTCAAGTTCTCCATGCTCTTTACACACACTGCTGCTACATCCAAAGTCAACTGTAGCAAGGAAAGAAAGTGATGGGGTGTCATATAGTTCAGGTAGCAGCACAGTTCTGTGAGCTGCAGGATGCCTACAGACATTGTAGTGTCTCAACTTGTGCCTGTCTCCAGACACTGCACCAACACCAGCTTGAGGGGGGATCCTGGGCAACAGTAATCCCCCCCTAAACTTGCCTACGGGTATGTTAGCGTGAGAGTAGAGTCAATGTGAGTTCAGTTTAGTGTGAGGGCTGGCTACTGTTAATAGCATTTGTGAGAACTTCCTACTTCAAAATGATCCACCACTGAGAGGTCATCACCTTGTCTTACATATTGCTACTAGGAGCACTTTTTGAATTATCCGTATTTAACAGACATGCTCTTTTGAAGAGCTTTTATGTTCTTTGTAGGACTTATCTGTGACTTTGCGCTGTATTGCCCATGAGAATTGACTGTTACACTTTTTGTAAAATCAGCGAATGTAATGTGATTATTGAGCCTAATTTTCGAGTCATTAATAAACATCATGAAAGTAATGAACCACAAAAGGAAACTAACGGAACTTTAAAGCTCAAAGAGCTCCATTCAGATGATTTACTGTTAATTAATAATCTTAATATGATTTATCCCACGGCTGAAATAAAATGAAATTACTCCCAGGTAGTCACATCTGCAAATATAACTGTCAGATTAAACCATACTAAATATATCAACTTGCCAACCTTCCCTTACTATGATAAAAAGCACTGAACCTTATGACAAAACAACGCCGGCTACAATATGACGTGACAAAACATAAAGAACAATGAAATATGTTATTAGTATAAACTGTCTACGCTGTACCCGCTTTTATGAGCCATTTATTTTTTAACATCGCAGGTCAGGATGCGGTGAATAAAAGATTCAAAGACGTCTGACTAGTAAGCACATGCTTGTATAACCATAATGGAGGAAGAAGTGGGGAACTTGCACAAATAGAAATTTTTTTAAAAAAAAAAACTCAAAAGTATTAAAAGTACTAAAAAAAACTTCTTGAGTATGAATATTTTTTTTTATTTGTTTTGTTTAGAATAATAGAACTTTAAAAGCAAAAATTATAAATTAGTGGCACACACAGCCCCCCATACAAAATCTGTATGATCGATAGGAAGCAGGAAATGTTGTCGCCGGAAAGCTGCAGAAGTTTGGGTGCCGACTAAAGGCACATACAAATATTGCCCATATCTATAAATAATATTTGTATAGGTGCCGATGTACACTGTTTATTGCAGTGTCCCATTTTTACCATCTTTGTTTAGCGGTTTGTGGCTGGATGTGTGTGTTGAGGTTAAAGAGAACCTGTACTGAGTAAAATTTAAAATAAACACATGAGGTAACTTCAAATGAACATTACATAGTTACCTTGCCATCAGTTCCTCTCAGAAGCTCACCATTTTCTTCTGACAATAATCCCTTCCAGTTCTGACAATATTTTGTCAGATCTGAAATATATCAGTTGCCGTCAGTAAAGTATCAGTTGCTGTCAGTTATAGCTGAGAGGAAAACTGATGTACCAGGTAATGTCCATGTTTCCCTATGGCTCAAGTGGGCGATGTTACAGTTTAACTGTGTGCTGACCAGAAAGCTGTTATGGGTAATGGCCATTTTTAAAATGGAGGACGGAAAATTCCCTTGATCACAGTGAACAAACAGGGCGCGGGACAGGAGAAAGACACTGAGGAGTAGACTACATGGGAGGTAAGTATGACTTGTGTATGCGTATTTTGACTTTTCATTTTCAGTTCAGGTTTTCTTTAAGTATTAGTGGGAAGTAACTGTCGGGCATACAATCAAAAATCAATTCTCAATAGAATATCATTTACCAGGTCCTCTGGCTCTTATTTGGTACATCTGCTGCAAAAGAGAAATTGCAGTGCATGCTGTTTTGCTTTTTTTTATCTAGTTTTTTCTTCCTTAATTTCCTCCCCTTTTCCCCTCAGACATAACTAATGCAGCCTGATTGGCTGAAGTTTCTTTCACTCCTCTTTCCCCCTCCCACAGCTCTTTTCCTCTCTGATTGGCCAATATTTCTTGTGCTGAGAAGCTGAAAAAAGTGACTCAGCTGAAATCCATACAAATAAACCAGGTCTGCAAAGTCACACAATGATTTGTGACCTTACTGCAGAGCTGGGTGGGAGTTTTTAAAGACTGGAAGAAGGGACAGCAAGCATACTAAATCAGAAAGAGGAGAGGAAACAAAGAAAATGGGAACTAACATAAACAGAATTCTCTTTATTTACTTTGTAAACCTTGCTGCAATCAAAATGTGGACAGTGCAATACATATGTTATGTAAGTAGAGCAAGTATTTATCTACCAAAATATGTGATTTTTTCTCTAAGATGGTATGGCTAACAGCTCCTCTTTAAGGCTAGTTATTGGCGGAAGGGTGATTAGGGTAAGACATCGGTGTGGGGACTGAGGGAGGGGGGGGGGGTGGAGTTGGTTAGTGTTAGGCATCAGAAGGGGTGGTTATGCATAGGTAGGTAAAATATCATAATTTGAACTTCCCAATAAAAAAATATCTGTAAATTTACTGATATTCTACTAGCTGATATTTTGAGCACCCACATTTTTGGGTGCCCTTTTTGCATGTACCCTGCGCAATATGATAGTATGCAATGTTTTTTTATATGCATAGGCAAACCAGGCAGGTAAAGGTGGAATTACCTTTCCAGATGGGAGCCAATGGCAGTGGGTTTCATATGTACTTGAACAAGCAATACTCAAAGTGAAGCGGGCTTGTCCCGTGAAATGCATTGCGACTTTGATTATTGCTTGTTCTTCAAGTACATACAAAACACACTGCCTTTGACTCTTACCTGGTGAGGTAAGTATCTGTATTAACCATTTTATAAAGTGTTTAACTTTTTTTATACCCATTGGCACCTCTGTTATTCTTCACTAATGTTCGTACGTTTACATGAAACCTGACACCTAACTAATGTGCAATTACAATATCTAATTGGACAACCCAGCCTATATTCAAAGGTCATACTGAACATTATGGGTAACTACAGTAGATGGTGCTGGTGAAAGTGACCTAAAGTTTGTTTTGCCCAATGTATGCTTATTCATGGACACATACATGAATAACTAATATTACATATCAACTTTAATGACACCCCATTACTAAGCCATTGACTTCAATATGGAATTGGTTCCCCGTTTGCAGCTATAACAGATTCAGCTCTTCTGTGAAGGCTTTTCATAAGGTCAAAGGAAAAGTGAGATGTCGGCATAAAAAGATTTGATACTTACCCTAGGCTTCCTCAAGCCCCATGAGCACTGATACATCCCACGCAATCCTCCTGAGTGCCTCCGTTCACCCACAATCACTACTGGTAATCTGGCTCATTTGTGCCAGACGGCTCTTCTGCACATGCGCAGAGGGTCCGCACATGTGCAGAAGAGCCGGCTGGTGTGACTGAACTAGATTACCGAAAGTGATTGCGACTGAATGGAGGCACTCAGGAGGATGGCGTGAAATGCATCAGTGCTCATGGGGCTGGAGGAAGTCCCAAGTAAGTATAAATGCTTTTTATGCCAATATCTCAGAAACACTTTAAGGAGTGAGTTTATGGGCATTATCAGTGGTGCTCAGATGGAGGTCGTGATCATGATTTGCCGTGATTTCACGACCATTTTTACGCTATCCGCCGTTATCCGTGGATCCACTATCCGTGGATCAATTTTCAATCACTAAAACCCGCTTCGGCAGACCGTGAATGCGTACATTCGAACGTATTCACGCTCGTGAAAATGGCGCAGAAGTCGTGGTTAGCGGAAATGCATAGAAATGGGCGGAAGTGACTTCCCTGGCCAAACAGAGGCCCCCAGCCAGGCCCAAGCAACCAATCATAGGAGGGGAGGCTATGCCCTCCCCTCCTGTATATAAAGCGGCGGCCATGATTAAAAGCTCCGTCCTTGCTAGACTCTGGTACTGAGAGGATCATTCCCAGGCCATTGTTGCTTCAGCAAGTGCATTTTTGTGTGAAAAACCTAGCGTGTTTACTGCTAACAGTGCTCTTATACTGTAGTTGTATTCAGTTAGCTAGCCAGTGAGTCATTGCTGAAGTTAGTTGTAGTCAGTGTAGTCAGAGTGTACTGGTGATTAGTGTGTTTAGTGCAGGCAGGCAGGTTCAGAGTGTACTGCTCACTTGTATTCAGCTAGCCAATCATACACTTCAGCTACTACTAACAGACAGGCACACTGCCACCGCCAGTGCTGTTCATTCAGTAAGTTTCGTGAGTGACATTGTACTGTGCTCATTGCTCACTGGTATTATTCATCTCATTTGGCAGTGACACCCTTCAGTTACGTTGTACTGTGCTCACTGCTCACTGGTATTAATCATCTCATTTGGCAGTGATACACTTCAGTTACGTTGTACTGTGCTCACTGCTCACTGGTATTATTTATCTCAATAGCCAGTGATACCCTTCAGTTACGTTGTACTGTGCTCACTGCTCACTGGTATTATTTATTTCATTTGGCAGTGATTCATTAGCTACATGTCTGGGAGGGTTCATGGGGGTGTCAGGAAAGGGAGTTCCATTGCCTCAGCCACTTCTGGGACTGCTCCACAGCCAGGGAGAGGACGCCCAGCTGTATAGGGTCATGGTGCACCAGAAAGGGCAGCCTGGGCCGAGTCAGCAGACACCGTTATAATATTTTAAAGCTTCTGATCCCCGTGTGGTGGTTGAGCAGATGGAACCTGACGTATTGATGGACATCATGACTGTATCCTAGACCTCTGCTGTGAGCACAGCACTCCAAGCAGCAGCAGCAGCAGCCACCGCCCCACGCTTGCTGAGACATCCACCCCAGCAGCCAGTGGTCAGCAGCCCTCCCAGGACAACAGTGTTCTGTCCCTCAGTCCGGCATCTGGGAACATATTGATGGCTGAAGCTCAGGACATACTGGGGACTGATATGGAGTAGTCTCTCCCAACTCTTATTGGACGATGTTAATGAAAAGGGGTCTGTGTCTGGGGATGTAGGGGTGGAAGAGGAGGTGGGGGAGTCAGAGGAAGAGCTTCATTTTGATGATGACAATGATGATGACGTTGTGGACCTTCCGTATGTGCAGCCTGACTCCGGGGAAGAATGGTCGGAGCAGGATGACGAGTCACTTAGGCCTAGACAAGGATATTGCCATATGTCAGGCAGGGGCAGGTGCAGCAGTGGGTGTGGAGGAAGTAGACAGGACACTGCTTTAGCTGGCACCACCACCATGCAACCCTCAAGCACAGATTTTTCTGCACCCTTTGCTAGCGGTAGCGTCCAGGGCCACAGTAAACTGAAGTCACCGGTATGGAACTTTTTTGAGGTGCCAAGCCAGGACAAATATTATGCAGCCTGTAAGTTATGCAGCAAAAAAATGAGCCGCGGGAAAAATATGTCCAAAATGGGTACTTCATCCCTCCAAGGCCACCGGAAGAGCTGCCACTGCCATCAGTATGAGGAGTTCAAGAGGAGGCAGGCACTGCAAGCAGGGGGTGCTGAGAGCACAAAGCCCACCACCGCAGCAGCATCATCCCTCCCTCAGGGTTGTGAATACCCTGCCGCAGCAGCATTAGCACGCAAGCGCTATTCCACCTCAGCTACTCAGGACACAGACGTCTCTCTCTTCAGTTACCCCTGCATCACATCATCATCAGACCCCACTGAGTGACACCTTTCAATGGTCTGACCGAGCCTCTGCCTCCAAGCCACAGGAGCATCCGGAAACTAAATGGCTTGCTGGCCCGGGCCATGGCATCACAGCTCCTTCCCTACTCCCTGGTGCAGGAGGGGAGCAATATGCAGACGCTGCTCCAATTTGGCCTCCCCGAGTGGCAAATCCCCAGTCGCCACTATTTTTCCAGGAACGCCATCCCACCACTCCACAAGTTTGTGGTGGAAAACGTGGCCCGTTCGCTCGACTTCTCTGTGGGCGAGTGGGTCCATGTCACCATGGACTCGTGGAGTAGCCGATTTGGGACAGGTCGCTACCTGTCCTTTACGGCCCACTGGGTGACACTGGTGGAAGGGAGGGAGGACAAGAGTGCAGCAGCCCAGTTGGTGGTGGCACCACACGGGATCAGGGGGGATGCAGCAGGTTCCTCTCATCCCACTCCCTCCACACCCGGAAAGCAAGTCCGCCTCGGCAGCAGCAGCGTCAAGCCTCAGCACTGCCAAGCACTGCTAAAAGGGAAAGAAGGGGAAGGGTAAGGAAAAGCTTATGGCCGTCAACGTCCTGGCCACCCTCAGGAAGCAGGAGCGGAGGTGGCTGACCCCTAGAGGCCTGGAAGTGGGTTATGTGGCAGCCAATAGTGGGGCTAACCTGGTGGTCGCAGTGCAGAAGGGAAACCTCCAGCACATCCCCTGCTTGGCCCACGTGCTGAATCTTGTGGTGCAAGGCTTCCTGCGCACCTAGCAGGGGATGCCCGGGAGGTGGTACGCTTTTTCCGCCGCTCAGCCACTGCCTCTGCACTCCTGTCCACCTTACAGCAGCAATATGGCAAGCCACACCACCTGATTATAGATATGCCTACTCGTTGGAATTCAACTCTGGCCATGCTGGAGCGGCTGTGTTCCCAGCAACCAGCAAGTCCCCATCATCACTGCAACTCAGTGGACACTGATGCAGCAAATATGCCTGGTGCTGAGTCCTGCGAGGAGCTGGCCTCTGTGTGTCAGTGGGTGCCCATGGTTTGCCTGCTGGACCGGACAATGTGCAACCTAATTGAGCATGGGGAGGCAGCCCTGAGGCAGCTGGATAAGGAGCAGATGTCAGCACACTCCGTCTCACAGGAGGGCTCACAAGTAGTGGAGGAGGTGGAGGAGTTGGAGGTCCCAGTGCTGGTCGTAATGGAAAAATCTACGCTTATGGATCATTACGCGTAATTTTACGCTATTACGCATTACGCAATTACGGTTACGGTGTAGGAAATTATCTACGGGACATCACCGTAATTACGTGTAAACTTACGCAGTTACGCGTAAGGATACTGTAATGTAGTCGCTTACACTACGATGTTACGCGTAGTGCCGTAATACCCATTAATGCGTATTTTTTGACGCATACGAACGATATGTACGCAATAGCCGTCAATGTGACAGTTATTGCGTACATATCGTTCGTATGCGTCAAAACGTTCGCTTATACTGAAGGGCGGGAGAAGATACTATTGGTTGCTTAGGATGTTGACTGATTGGCTACTCTTAGAAAAGGGAAGTTTTTACGTTAGTAATTATGCGTAAAATTACGCGTAAGTGTTCGTAAAATTACGCATACCTTGCAATTACGGTAGACAGTGTAATTACGATACCACTTTACTGCTTACGCGTAAATAATTACGCGTAAGACCGTAAGTTACGCGTAGCGCTTACGCGTAATTTTACATTGAATTACGATGCGTAATTACGCTCATGCATAATTTCGGCCCAGCACTGG
Organism: Hyperolius riggenbachi; assembly: GCF_040937935.1. NCBI lineage: Eukaryota > Metazoa > Chordata > Amphibia > Anura > Hyperoliidae > Hyperolius > Hyperolius riggenbachi. The sequence continues at coordinate 517,307,484 of NC_090647.1, forward strand.
GAGGTCCCTAACCTGAATGCTGAGGAGGAGGTGGAGGAGCAGAGCACGGCTGGCGTTGTACGGGGATGGCGGCTGAGGGAGGATGACACAGCACAGGAAGAGGACAGGCATGTGATATGGGATGATGATGAAGATGTTGTTGCCAATGCCCACTTGGTTCCCATCAGTGTGCACATGTTGCGCTGCCTTCGCAGGGACCCCCGGATGATCCAGATGAGTTCAACGGAGGACATCTGGATCACCTTGATGCTGGACCCACGTCTGAAGGGGAAGCTGGGAGAGTTCATGACACCATCCACCACCGAGCAACGCACAAGGGAGTTGCAGGAGGCCCTTGTGCACAGACTACTGGAAGCATTCCCCCAGCCTTCCACCCCCACTGTAACTGCTCTGCCAACCCAGCAACAGGTGCCTGATGCTGCCACCAGCAGCACATTACAGGGATGATTGGAAAGAGCAAATTCCATTCCACCGGAATTTGCGGATTCCACCAGAGCTGAATTCTGTCGCTATGAAAATTTGACGGACTTTTGCGAAATTTCGGATTCCGTCGGAAAAATTAAAATAATCGCGAATGGAACCTTGTTTATGCTATATGGTAGCCCATAGACCCTATTGACTGCTCCCTTAGTCCTTTTTCTCCTCCCTACCTCCCGGAGGGAGGAGGGTCTCATCTTCCAGGGAATTGTAGGATTTTAAAAGCCAGCTTACATACCTTGGCCGGGAATTTAACCCAGGTCTAGTGCTCGGTAGGTAGCTCTCTTCACCACTATACCACCACCAACACTAAATGCTGAAGCCAGCCTAGCATGTACCATTATGATTTATCCAAGAGAAAAATGAGTTTGCTTAGGGATTTGTAGGATGTCAAAAGCCAACTCACATACATTGGCCAGGCCCAGGAATTGAACCCAGGCCTACCACTCTGTAGGCTGCTATCCCAACCATTATACCACCATCACAACACACTACAAAGGTACATGCTGAAGCCAGCCTAGCATGTACCATTGTGATATATCCAAGAGAAAAATGAGCTTTCTTAGGGAATTGTAGGATTTCAAAAGCCAGCTTACATACATTGGCCGGGAATCAAACCCAGGTCTAGTGCTCGGTAGGCTGCTATCCTAACCATTATACCACCAACACAACACACTACAATACTACATGCTGAAGCCAGCCTAGCATGTACCATTGTGATATATCCAAGAGAAAAATTAGTTTTCTTAGGGATTGGTAGGATTTTAAAAGCCAACTCACATACATTGGCCAGGAATTGAACCCAGGCCTACCGTGTGTTTTTTATGGACCTTGCTAGGTGCACTGGTGTGCAGTCATTTTGGAACAGGAAGAGGCCATCCCCAAGTTTGGAAAATGAAATTGTCCAAAATGTCCTGAAACATGTATAGCTTTTTTTAAAACTGGAATTAAGAGGTTAATATTTAAAAAAAACCAAAAAACTCCATGACCTTCTTTCCATTTAACTTTACACTTGGTACAACAAAGTCTTTTCGACTAGTACTACTCTTTTGACATCCGCTAAACCAGTTCACAGTTCACAGTTGCATTTCAGAATAATGCTGCATGTCAACTCACTGCCCATCCAATTTTATGTGCCAAACCTATATTTTTGCATTGGAGTGTCAGTCAGAGAAGCAACATTAGTAACTCAATAGAGTGTTCAGTGGCAGGATGGTTTACACCACTGCATTTAATGCTTTTTAAAACCCATTGCATGAAGCTCCAAATATTTCAATATGCTCTGACCTCTTTGTGATTTGACCTGGCCTACCACTTATTGGATGAGTTGCTGTCTTCCCCAAATGCTTCTGCCTTATTACCCCACATTTGTATTGTATTTCTCAAATTTGTATTTGTATTTCTCAAATAAACGTATTGCACAGGTGGCTTTTTATCATTGCCCCATGCTGATACTGAGCTCCTGAGAGTGATCTGTTCTTTCACAATTGTTTTACAAAGAAAACTCTGCATGTCTTGGTGCTCAGGCTCATCCATCTACTCAAAAAGTATTTGAAAAGAAAAGCACATGCACACCGAGAGAAGAAGGGAGAGGTCTTCTTAATTGGTTTTGGGGAGAGCTATGCAAGCTAAGGTCAGAGGACCTATTTTATAAAACTTTTCAGACAGCAAATGCTGGCTTTAATTAAAGTCTTTTTAACATGAGTTGATGAAGGCAGTGGATTCACCTCCTTTTAACCTCTCCTGTGCACTTGCTGGGCGCTTGCTAGTTTTTGGCAATTGGCATGAGCGATATAGAGGTGGCCAACGTACTGAGTCGCATTTATGGTGTTGGGAACACTGGCAGCAGAATTAAATTGCAGATAAAAGGTGCTGGTAACCAACAGATGTAGGGTGGTACTGCCCAACAGACTCACAGTTCAGACGCCCATCTGAAAAAATATTTACATTATCAGATTTAGCTATGTGGGCTATTGCAGCTCATCTTGCCGTAATGAAAGCTACACAATTTTATTTCTGTAACTTGAGATATATCACATGCACAGAACAGGTGTTCTCCATTCCACAATATACAAACACATTTATATACAGTATATTCTAATCATTGCCCCAGTACTATAACTATTTTTATTCATATGTATTTACATATTGCTGACATCTTCCCCAAAGTGCCATTTACTATCCCTTACTTAGAGTACAGTTATCCATACGATATTTATAGCCTTTTTTTTTTTTTAAGAAGGGACTAACTAATTTACCGGTATGTTTTTGGGATGCGGGGGGAAACTGGAGCACCAAAAAGAAAACAAACACAAATGTGGAGTAAACATAAAAACTCTAAACTTTTAGTTTTCCTTTTTGCTTTTATGTCTTGTTTTTCTTGTACCGCGTACTTTTTCCCTCCTATGAAAAAAAAATCCATATGTACACGTTCTCAAACAAGAAATGTTTTGCTTCCTTCTGATTATTTCTTAATTAATAACCCGCTGATATTCCTGACTCCTCCTTGCCCTTCAATGAATATTAAATTAAAGATCTAAATTTACCACTGGAGATCTATTAAACTGACTGCCCGAGAAATAATTAATCAGCTGTTAAAATACGTCTACACATTCGGGCAGTCGGCACTTAAGTTCAGCATGGATGAATCTACTGACGAGGGTTTTATATTCTTCTTTTTTTTTCTTTCCATTCCCTCTAAAATAGATTATAAGTTTCAGACAATTATAATCAATGTTATTATTTGGAAGATAAAGGTGAAGATGATTTAAAAAGACGGTCTTGACTTTGAGTGCTCTCCTTCCATATTGTGCATTATGAATGGCACTTTGTGACAAATTGGTATATAGTGGCCATTAAGAAATCACATTAATTAAACAAATAAAAAAATTGCATTCATTTTATGTTTTGTTAAAATGGTCTTGGGTTATTAAATGCCTTTACAGACAGAAAGGACCCATTTATCTATCTCTCTCTCTCTCTCTCTCTCTCTCTCTCTCTCTCTCTCTCTCTCTCTCTCTCTCTCTCTCTCTCTCTCTCTCTCTCTCTCTCTCATTCCAATATTAAGAATGGCTTACCACATTGTTTTGCACTTATATACAGTGGAATGCAAAAGTTTGGGCAACCTTGTTAATCGTCATGATTTTCCTGTATTAATCGTTGGTTGTTACGATAAAAAATGTCAGTTAAATATATTATATAGGAATCAGAATCCTTTTATTTCGCCAAGCATGACTTGGGTCATGCCCAGAATTGGTTTTAGCAGCACAGAACACCTTAGACTTTGTTTACAAAGACACACTGACAGTAGAAAAGAGCAATAAAAAACAGCAAATGAAGTAATCAACAGTAATCGTAAAACATGACAGCAAAAGCAACTCATCAGCAGATACAGAGGCATTGCAAGAGGAGCAGCACAGAGAGTAGAACACTAATATTAGCATTGGGTGTGTCAGACTACGTGGGTGCTACCTTGAGTGGTGGGGGACCCCGGGGGGCTCGTGCAGAGTTCAAGAGTCTCACAGCTGTGGGGAAAATAGTGTCTCTGTGCCTTGATGTCTTGGTGGGGATGGCCCGGAATCCCTGCCCCAACGGGAGTCGTTGGAAGAAGCGATGGCCTGGGTGCGACGGATCGTTGGCAATCCTTGTTGCTCTGGAACACATCCTGGCCTCATGAATGAGCTCCAAAGGGGGAATGGGCTTTCCGATTATTTTCTCTGCAGTTCTGATGACCCCCTGGATTTTGTATCTGTCGCTGGCTGTGGCCCCAGCGTACCAGACAAGGATGGAGGAGCAGAGGACAGACTCGATCGTGGCGGAGTAGAAGGACTTTAGGAGTTCATGGGCCGTACCAAACTTTTTAAATTGCCGCAGGAAGAAGAGTCTCTGCTGGGCCTTCTTTTGGGTTGAGATGGTGTTTGCTTTCCAGCTCAGATCGTCCGTGATGGTCGTGCCCAGGAGACGGACACTGGAGACTCTACTGACTTCGGACCCATTTATATAGATCGGGCGGGGGGTGGTGGTGCTCCGTCTTCTGAAGTCAATGACCATTTCCACAGTTTTGGTGGTATTGAGCACTAGCTTGTTTTCGCTGCACCAGTGGCTGATTCTTTCCACCTCCCTGAGGTAGGCCCGTTCATCGTTCTTCCTAACAAGGCCAACAATTGTGGTATCATCTGCGAATTTGATCACTTTGACGGAGTTATCTTTGGATGTGCAGTTGTTGGTATAAAGTGAAAACAGAAAAGGTGACAGAACACATCCCTGTGGGGCTTCCGTGTTGGTTGTTCTTGGGCTGGATGATATGTTTCCAAGTTTCACAATTTGGGACCTGTTCATAAGGAAATCTGTGATCCAGCAGCGGAGGGTGGGGTGGACACCAAGATATTGATAGCGTTATCTGTGGACCTATTAGCTCTGTATGCAAATTGGAGTGGATCCAGACGGTGCAGAGTGGAGTGCTTAAGAAGGGCTAGGACCGCTTTCTCAAAAGTTTTCATGACAACAGAGGTGAGGGCCACTGGTCTGAAGTTGTTTAGGTCTCGAGCTCCCTGTTTTTTTGGAACAGGGATGATGGTGGACTTTTTAAAGCATGAAGGGACCTTGCCTTCCCTTAGGGACTTGGAGTATATGGAAGTGAGGATGGGGGTCAGCTGCTGTGCGCAGGCTTTCAGACAGGCTGGAGACACATTATCTGGGCCCGAGGCTTTCCTGGTGTTTAGCATGGACAGGTGGTGCAACACCTCATCCTCACTCACTGCTGGAGGGGGAAGGCTTGTGCTTGCAGGGAGGAGGATGGAGGGTGCAGGGGGCCCCTGCGAGACAGTTGGGTTTTCGAACCTGCAGTAAAAGCTGCTGAGTTCCTCAGCTAGCTCTAAGTTTGGCGTTACATTGTGAGGTGCAGGCTTGTAGTTTGTGACCGTCTTGAGCCCCTTCCAAACAGCCCACGGGTCACTTGAGCTGAGGTTCTCCCTTATCTTTCCTGCATACTCCCTTTTTGCAGCTCTCAGCTCCTTGTTAAGGGAGTTCCTTGCTAACCTGAAGTCCTCTAGGGAGCCTGTCTTGTGCGCAGCTTCTTTGCGCTTTCGTAGTTGTCGTAGCTTGCTGGAAAACCAGGGTTTGCTGTTTGGGTAGATTTTGAAGGACTTTGAGGGAATGCAGGATTCCTCACGAAAACTTATGTAGGATGTGACAGTGCCCGCCCACTCACCCAGGTTAGGTGATTGCAGAGCCTCCCAGTCCGTGCAGTCGAAACAGGCTTGGAGTTGGTTTTTTGCCTCATTTGACCACACCTTTACGGTCTTTAGGGCTGGTTTTGCTGATTCCAGTTGTCTCCTGTAGGTGGGGACCAGATGAATGAGGTTGTGGTCAGATGAGCCCAGTGCTGCCCAAGAGGTGGCCTTATAGGCATCTTCCAGGACCGTGTAGCAGTGGTCCAGGGTGCTGGCATTCCTGGTGGGGCAGGCAACGTGCTGGTGGAAACGTGGCAGTTCCCGGCGGAGGTTAGCCTTGTTGAAGTCGCCCATAACGATGAATAAGGAGTCTGGGAGGGTTGTCTCCCACTGTATGATGATATCGCTAAGGACCAATTCAGCGTTTATGGTGTCTGCATCAGGTGGGATGTATACGCCCACGAGAACGTAGGAGGAGAGCTCCCTGGGTGAATAGATCGGCCTACAGTTGACTAGTAGGAGTTCGACATCGGGGGTACATTTCCTGGTTAAGAGCGAGGTGTCAGGACACCATGAGGTGCTGATGTAAAAGCAGACCCCTCCGCCCCTCTTTTTTCCTGAGAGTGAGTGGTCGCGGTCCGCACGGATGAGATTGAAGCCCGGGAGCAGTAGGGCATTGTCGGGAATACCCTCGTCTAGCCAGGTCTCTGTGAAACAGAGGACCGGGGTATTTCTTCAGATCTCCCGCTTGTCGCTGAGGAGTTCATCCAACTTATTTGGTAGTGAGCGGACATTAGCCAGGAGGGCTGAGGGAATGGCTGAGCGCAGTCCTTTTTTCCTCAGCCTTACCCGGGCACCCGCCTTACAGCCCCGTCGTCGCTGGACTGCGCGTGCCCCAGAGGCAGTAATTTGCTGGATGTACCCCCAGACAGAGTTGGGTAGGAGCCTGTCCTCTGGCTGCAGGCCACTGCAGCATTCCCACTGGACCAGCTGTGACCTGGTGTAAACCCTACGTGACGCGTGAGGTGGCATAGTGGCGCCTGTGACGGAGGGCATGGTGGGGGAGCTCGGTGGAGGGGGGAGTGACATTTGTACAGTCTGTAGTGTGAAAGCATAAGCAGATGGCAGCGGGCAGAGCTGATTGCAAGCAAGTAGAACAGCAGCTCAGATTCTGAGTACTCAGCGGGCCTGGACAGTCGACGCTTCTAATGCGTGTGCAGGGGCAGCATGCATGTGTTGCAAAGGCAGAGATTGTAGGGCAGGCAAAGATACAGTGCATGTGGTCTGAAGCTCATACCTTGTGGTCTTGCATTGCTGCGGGTGGAGTGGCATCAGTGACCTGTAGGTCTGATGTGCATAGATGGAGACACACACAGTGATATTTGAGAAGTGAAATGAAGTTTATCGGATTTACAGCAGGGATGAATAGAAACTACGCCAGTGCGAATTTACGCATCGTAGTTCGCATCTACACATCGTAGTTCATAGGTGCCGTTTCAAAACTACGCTTACGAATTTACGCATAGCGAAGTACCGCTACGCATAGCTTATGCCCACCATGCGTAGTGAATACAAATGCGTTACTCACATCTAATTTTTTGTGTGTGATTGTATGCATACAAATTTACACATTGGAAAGGGGAATGTACGCATGGAAGAGTTCCAGTTACAAGCATTTAAAGAGGAATGATTGTGTAAAATGTTCTGCATACTGGCATAAGCACCCGCATACACTATGCTTTGCCCTACGCGTAATTGCGTATTTTAACGCGTAGTCTACGAAATGCATACAAAGCGAATATATGATTTCAAAGCCATAGTTTGGCGAAGTGTAATTGCGTAAAAACTATGCGTAGTTCCAGCGTAGTGAAGTTGGCTGACTACGACCATTCCTGATTTACAGAAAGTGTGCAATAATTGTTTAAACAAAATTAGGCAGGTGCATACATTTGGGTACCACAAAAAAGAAATGAAGCCAATATTTAGTAGATCCTCCTTTTGCAGAAATTACAGCCTCTAAACACTTCCTGTAGGTTCCAATGAGAGTCTGGATTCTGGTTGAAGGTATTTTGGACCACTCCTCTTTACAAAACATCTCTAGTTCATTCAGGTTAGATGGCTTCTGAGCATGGACTGCTCTCTTTAACTCACACCACAGATTTTCAATTATATTCAGGTCTGGGGACTGAGATGGCCATTCCAGAACATTGTACTTGTTCCTTTGCATGAATGCCTTAATGGATTTTGAGCAGTGTTTAGGGTTGTTGTCTTGTTGAAAGATCCAGCCACGGCACAGCTTCAGCTTTGTCAACTTGAACTGAGCCTGTGGTCTTTCATTTCCTCAATATGTTCCTGTGCAAACAGACAACTGAAATCTCTGAGACAGCTTTCTGTATCCTTCCCCTAAACCATAATGGTGAACAATATTTGTCTTCAGGTCATTTGAGAGTTGTGTTGAGAACCCCATGTTGCTACACTTCAGAGAAAATTAAAAGAGGTGGGAAACTTACAATTGACCCCTTAAATACTCTTTCTTATAATTGGATTCACCTGTGTTTTTAGGTCAGGGGTCACTGAGCTTACCAAGCCAATTTGAGTTCCAATAATTCATATGCATTAATGACCATAGTTTCTCATTGAACCAAAAATTAACAAGCTTAAATACAGGCTGTAAGCAGCTAGCCTTGTAGTTACATTGTATTTAGCAGAAACAAAAAAGGGGGGGGGGGGGGGGGGTCTGCGCATCCCAAAAACAGAATTTAGACTATGACTAATGGTTGCACTTGCTACCTGTCCGTTTATGTCCTGCTCATTCTATGCCCAACTCACCAGTGACTTTACACTACATTCACCTTTAGCAGACTTCAAACACATAGCTAGGACTGTGTTATCAAGGAGGGAGGTGGAGTGTTACCTATGACTAGTGTTGGGCGAACACCTAGATGTTCGGGTTCGCGAACGTTCGCCGAACATCGCCGCGATGTTCGGGTGTTCGCGCCGAACTCCGAACATAATGGAAGTCAATGGGGACCTGAACTTTCGTGCTTTGTAAAGCTTCCTTACATGCTACATACCCCAAATTTGCAGGGTATGTGCACCTTGGGAGTGGGTACAAGAGGAAAAAAAATATTTGAAAAAGAGCTTATAGTTTTTGAGAAAATTGATTGTAAAGTTTCAAAGGAAAAACAGTCTTTTAAATGTGGAAAATGTTTCTTTGCACAGGTAACATGCTTTTTGTCGCCATGCAGTCATAAATGTAATACAGAGAAGAGGTTCCAGGAAAAGGGACCGGTAACGCTAACCCAGCACAAGCAGCAGAACACGTGATGGAACAGGAGGAGGCGCAGGAGGAGAAGGCCACGCTTTTTGAGACACAACATCCCAGGCCTTGCATGAGGACAAATAGCCTGCGGATATAGCAATGCTTTTTGCCGCCATGCAGACATAAATGTAATAAAGATGAGAGGTTCATTAAACAGGGACCGGCAACGCTAACCCAGCAGCAGCAGCACACGTGATGGAACAGGAGGAGGCGCAGGAGGAGAAGGCCACAGTACGGTGTAGTACTGTTCCCAGCAGACACAGAGTGGCAGTAAACACAATGCTATATAGTGTGGCTGAGCGAGGTACACAGAGTGGCAGTAAACACAATGCTATATAGTGTGGCTGAGCGAGCGGTGTACTACTATTCCCAGCAGCGACACAATGACTGGGGGGACCCTGGCTAGCGTGGCTGGAGCGCGAACTACCCTGCCTGCCTACCCAAAGCTAAACCCACAGACAAATGGCGGAGATATGACGTGGTTCGGGTATTTATTTACCCGAACCACGTGACAGAATGGTCTGAGGCGGCAACAGAGGTAGAGTCAGCTGACACTTAAACAGTGGTTTATGTAATAAATAATAATGTATGGATGCTGACCCTGGCTGGGCTTGAGCCCTTGTCTCTCACGTCAGAGGAAATGCTCTTAACCACTATGCTATAGCTGAGACACAGTCAGGATGTTTTGCTGTTAGTACTGCTTACTCAGCTGACATGTATTGCCACCCATGTCAGCTGATCGCTCTCTCAGCTGATACTTAAACAAGATTAATGCCTGCGTGTGATTTGCTGTTGTGTGCATGTGGCCGGCCACTGATTGGATGCTGTCAGTATTTAAACCTTGCTGTGGCACTTGCATGTTGCCCGTGATAGCTCTAGCTTGCTGGTTGCTCTGTACTGCGCTGTCTTGTTGTATTGGATTACCTGGATTTTGACCTCTGCCTGTTATTGGACATTCCTTGCCTGCCGCCTGAAACGACCTCTTGCCTGGATTATCGTTACGACTGTTTGCTGCCTGGTTTGACCTTGGATATGTTTTTGACCTCTCTTTGCCTAGCCCTCCTGTACTGCAATCTATCTGATCACCCGTGTATGATCCTGGACTGTTACTGGACTTTGCTAACTCTGAATTCCTGTTTGGCCTGGAAGTTTATTTGCTCACCCTGCATTCAGCTCCAATACCTTGCACACTAAAGGCCTGGGTGTAACCGAAGTTGGGTAGATGTTGTCTCCTCACCTCCTGTTCAAGCGTGGACGTGCCACATAGGGTGAAGCGTGTGGAGGTAGATTGGGGCATTGGAGCTGATTCGTGGGTGGATATTCCTACAGGCCTGACAGGGCCCCATTTTATGTTAATCCTTCTCTGCTGAACTAAGATACCTGTAAAGTATCAGTCTTGCTTTGTGTAATATTTTAAATACTTCAGTCAAAAACTTTGGTGGACACTTCATGCTGAAAAGAACAGATATATTTCTGTGAGCCTCAACATTCAAACTGATGAGTGCCAAAGGAAAGTTTGAAATATCATGTTAAGCGATTTAGCCTTGCTTAGCCTTGCTTGTCATTTGCTAGTTGAAAATATGATTAGCCAAGTCTAGGTTCAAGCATGGCATTTCTGCTCCTACAATGATTTCTCTATCAGGCCTTGGAGAGAACGAGTTGTCTTCTGGTGCTTTCTGCTCAGTGACTAGTGACTGGAATATGATGTATGGTGATTGCCGTTTGTATATTTCACTGGAACAGAAGTTCCGGGAGCTGTTATGCTTCAATTATCTGTAATTCTGCGGGGTTTCTTTGAGCGATTCACTATGGAAAATGTTGCAGGTGACCTTACTGATAATTGGGATAAAGACAAGAGTAGAATAGTTATTGATCCCTGGAAAAATCAAAAGGTGATCTTCATAACCACAAAACTGGTTTTCTATTGAATAAGACCTGTTAAAGAGATATCTTGGGACTTAAAATGAACCTTCCTCAAGACTGAATATTTTATAAAGTATTTCCATCTCTTTCACTCTGCCAGTACCTTTTGCTCTTTTCAGCTTAATGACTATTGGTTGCTTAAAGGGAGTATATAGCCAATCAACTTTTCTTTTACATTTAGCAGCCTTGTCATTTTAATTTTTATATTATTTTACCTGTTTATACTTGAATAACTCAAACAAAAATATTTACTTATTACAATGGAGCTAAACTCTTGCACAATGAAAAGTATTCATTCCACACAGAGTTGTTGAAGAAATTCACTGCACTGTGTTTGTTTACCCAGATCAAGGTGTCTATTTTATTATTATTATTATTTTAGTATTTATATAGCGCCGACATATTACGCAGCGCTGTACAGTGTATATATATATCTTGTCACTAACTGTCCCTCAAAGGAGCTTACAATCTAATCCCTACCATTGCCATATGTCTATATTATGTAGTGTAAGTACTGTAGTCTAGGGCCAATTTTTAGGGGGAGCCAATTAACTTATCTGTATGTTTTTGGAATGTGGGAGGAAACCGGAGTGCCCGGAGGAAACCCACGCAGACACGGAGAGAACATACAAACTCTTTGCAGATAGTGCCCTGGCTGGGATTCGAACCAGGGACCCAGCGCTGCAAGGCGAGAGAGCTAACCACTATGCCACCGTGCTGCCACCGTGCTCTTATTAGCAGCTGTGAATAGACTGCAGGAGCACCAGTATGGCTCTCTCTCTCCATATACTGTGTATAATATTTCTATCATTTTTTTAGTTTTATTTTTATTTTTTTACTTTATAGACATTTACACAATATATAATTACTATTTTGTTTCACAAACATGGTTCGCCATTTCAATTAAAATAAGATTTAAAATAGGATTTCGGAAGCAATTTAAAGTGACATTTAAGTCTGAAAAAAAAGAGTTTTACTCACCTGCAGCTTCTACCAGCCCCCTGCAGCCATCTTGTGCCCTCGCAGTCTTGATCGGATCCTCCTGTCCCCCGCCACTAGCTACTTTTGTTTTCAGCGACAGGCCCAGCAGGCCTAGCCACGCATCTGCTTCTATGAGTTCCTGTCCGCAATAGCGCCCTCTATCCTGCTATTGCAGACAGGAATGCGAAGAAACAGGCGTGTAGGACCTGTTGCCGAAAATGAAAGTAGCTGGTGGCGGTGGGCAGGAGGATATGATCAAGACTGCGAGGGCACAAGATGGCTGCAGGGGGCTGGTAGAAGCTGCAGGTGAGAAAAACTCATTTTCTTTTCAGACTTACACATCCCTTTACAGACCATTTGTGATTCCGACTCATGGTTACGGATGTAATGCGTAATTTCGACTCGAAACTGCATTCGAGTTCGGAACTCTGATTCTATCTGTAATCATGATCACGGCAATCCGGAAGTGGATGGAGCTGTGATCAAAACCACTTGAATCCGGAATTGGGTGCATCCAAGTGGAAGCAGGAGATTTGGGCGCATGAGACAAGTGGACAAAAAGGGCGCCCCATTTGTAACTGTCCTCGGATCCTTGAAAGACTTTAAGAACATACCGCTGGTACAAAAATAACTTTCTTTATTGGTAACATCATCAGGGTAGGGAATCAGGAATAAAGATGATCACAGTTTTAGTATTATTGGTGGCTGAACATGGTAGAATGTGATCTTAGCAGTTTCAAGTGGTAGGAAGCGATTTCAAGCATAGAAAGCGTAATCAAGCGGTAGAACTAGGTAGAGTGACCATATTTTTGTGGGTCCAACCTGGGACGGGGAGGGGGGCGTGGGGGGGGGGGGGGGGGCGGCGAAAAGTGGGAAGGAGTGAGGAGCGCGCAGCGGCGAAGACCGGGGGAGGGGGGCTGCGGCGCGCACAGCGCGCCGCGCCGAAAAAATGGGCGTGGCCATGACATTGTATGGGCGGAGCTAACGTAATGATGTAACAGCGAGGCATAAGAAAGCAGTGTTTACGCCATGATGTGGACAAACAAGACTTTGTATCATGGGTGTGCAGAAACTGTGTGATGCTAATAGTATACCATAACCACAAAGCAGCAAACATAGCCATCTATGACCATTAAATAATAAATGCAGTAACAGTTACCCCGGACACCAGAAAATAAACGCAATAGGCAACATGTCAGTATAAAATAAATGCAATGCGGGCAAATATGTCAGTACAAAATAAACGCAATGCGGGCAAACATTTCACCAGAAAATAAACACAATGCAGGCAAACATTTCACCAGAAAATAAACGCAATGCGGGCAAACATGTCAGTACAAAATAAACGCAATGCGGGCAACATGTTAGTACAAAATAAACGCAATGCGGGCAAACATTTCACCAGACAATAAACGCAATGCGGGCAAACATGTCAGTACAAAATAAACGCAATGCGGGCAACATGTCAGTACAAAATAAACGCACTGCGGGCAAACATTTCACCAGAAAAGAAACGCACTGCGGGCAAACATTTCACCAGAAAAGAAACGCACTGCGGGCAAACATTTCACCAGAAAAGAAACGCACTGCGGCCAAACATTTCACCAGAAAAGAAACGCACTGCGGGCAAACATTTCACCAGAAAAGAAACGCACTGCGGCCAAACATTTCACCAGAAAAGAAACGCACTGCGGGCAAACATTTCACCAGAAAAGAAACGCACTGCGGCCAAACATTTCACCAGAAAAGAAACGCAATGCGGGCAAACATTTCGCCAGAAAAGAAACGCAATGCGGGCAAACATTTCGCCAGAAAAGAAACGCAATGCGGGCAAACATTTCGCCAGAAAAGAAACACACTGCGGGCAAACATTTCACCAGAAAAGAAACGCACTGCGGCCAAACATTTCACCAGAAAAGAAACGCAATGCGGCAAACATTTTGCCAGAAAAGAAACGCACTGCGGGCAAACATTTCGCCAGAAAAGAAACAATGCGGGCAAACAATAACATTTCACTAGAAAAGAAACAATGCGGGCAAACATTTCACCAGAAAAGAAACAATGCGGGCAAACATTTCACCTGGAAAAGAAACAATGCGGGCAAACATTTCACCAGAAAAGAAACAATGCGGGCAAACATTTCACCTGGAAAAGAAACAATGCGGGCAAACATTTCACCTGGAAAAGAAACAATGCGGGCAAACATTTCACCAGAAAAGAAAGCATTTACTCACCTGGCAGAAGTGTCCGGCCTCTGGCGCGCTGCTCTGTCCCGGGACCGTCTTGTTCCTCCTGCTCTGGTCTCCCGCGCTGACAGGGCTACGGCAAGATGGCGCCCGAAGCCCTGTACTAGTGACACAAATAGGTCTCCAGTACAGGGCTCCGGCAGCCATCTTGCCGTAGCCCTGCTCGCCTGCTGGTGTCGGAAACAGACACCGGAAGAGGAGGCTGGAGCGGGGCTGCGGGCAATGAACTGGCACGGCGTCTATAGACGCCGCTGCCAGTTCATTGAGGAGAGAGTGGCCAGAGTCCCGAGGCCGGGACGTCCCGCTGCTGAAAGCGGGACGTTTCCCGGGACCTCATTAAGCCTGGGACAGCGGACCCCGAATCCGGGACGTGTCCCGGGCAATCCGGGACGTCTGGTCACTCTAAACTAGGGGCAAACATACAAAACAGTATTCAGTATAGACTCTAACATATAACCACTAACATTGTCATTAGCAGCATGAATCAGTACACATAAAACAAGATAGCTCACCTATTTTGGCCTCATAGGATCTTAAGGGCAGTTTATCTGCTCTGTCTCTCTCATAAGCTCTGAAGATTCTACCTGTAAGATGGCTGCTGGCATGTCTGGATAGAAGATTCTAGAAGATCTCAGAGTGAGGCTGGGTTCTGATTGGACTAGAGTGTCAGGTGACTGGAGTACTCAGATTAACCCTGTAATGTCCTGTGCTTAGCTAGCTATATTGTAGCTGATGCTGCAGGCTGTTACTCTACACACAAATGAACTTTAACAGCAGGCTAACTTTTCTGCTTATCATACAACAGACCTATATAGGTATATATATATATTGTTCTGTACTGCATACTAGCACTAAATTTCTATCAACTTCTCTTATTTTAACAGTGACTATAGAGAACATATAGATTATGCTGTTCAGTTCTTAGATTGGCTTGGACGGGCAGCTACACCATTCACTCCCATTATAAATATCGTTTAATGGGCGCCGAACAGGGAGAAAAAAGCGCCGGAGATTATTAACGTTTTACAAACGGCGCCCGGAGATTTTTAAGGTTTTATAACTGTGCTTGTGATGATTTAACTTTACAAAATGAGCCCGTGACGAATAACGTTTATAAATATACTAAATCACTATTTCTAAAACATTTCTAAAACATTATTATCCACCCAAAAAAATGATTTACATTTTTTTTATTTACATTTTTTATTTATTAATGTTTGTAAAACATTATTATCCATAGGGGGTCTTAGGTTTAGGCACCACCAGGGGGGTCTTAGGTTTAGGCACCACCAGGGGGGTCTTAGGTTTAGGCACCAACAGGGGGGTCTTAGGTTTAGGCACCACCAGGGGTCTAGGGGTTAGGGATAGGTACAGGGAGGGTTTTTAACAAACGTAAATATAAGTTTCCGTTTAGAAACAGGGAAGATTAACGTTTTAAGAATTGCCGATCTCATACACATTATTTAATGATTTATAAATTCTTAAAACACTATTTGTAAACGAAATTCTACACAATATTTCTATAAACGATAATACTGCTTATCGTTTACACCACGCGCCCTTTTTTCCCGACGCCCTTTTTCTGATGTACGCGCATCCAAGTACCCTAATATACAGATGGTAAGGATCATAATATTGTAGTAGTGAGAACAAATGCCACTGCAATGTGCTTCTAGCAAGTTAGGAGAAAATCAAATATGAAAACAGAAAATTAACAGAGGAAATAAAAGAAAACCACACAGAAACATAAAGAAGATAGGAGTACACAGAAGATAGGAAGAAAAAAATATGGTAGACAGCGAGGGAAAAGCATATAGAAGATAACATATTTTATACAAATAAAGGAGAAATTATTTAAAAAAATAATAATTTCATGGAAGTAATATCAAGGATGTGTTCATTTATTTACCGTATTTTACCGTGTAGGTGTTTTTACTTTTTAAGCCTATATATAAATATATATATATATATATAAAAATGATCCCTTTTACCTATTTACATGGTAGGGGACAGAAAATGCATAGCAATTGCATTAATTTGCATATGAATAATTGTCCATCTTTAGGCCTCATTTCCACGGACAGTTGATATAGGCAGTGAAATGCCTCTCAAACTCTCGCAACTGCTTGCTGCTGCCTGGCAACTGCTTTTTGCTTCCCGGTAACTGCTTACTGATGCCTGGAAACTGCTTGCTGAACCCACAGTTCATCTGCCCATGGAAAAGACTAGGAGCGCTTTTCTGAGCGCTTTGAGATTTAAAAAAGCTCTTGCTAATGTAATGCTATGGGTGTGATCCCACTTGAGCAATGCGATTTTATAAAAATCCCCCACAGAATTGCTTTAGCTTTTTCAAATCACTAGTGCTTAGAAAAGGCTTATAGTGGTTTTGAGCCCTTAATGTAGCTTTATTGCCTTTGGGTACTTTTTCACCCGTAAAATTAATCACATGCTTGCAGTGGCATAGAGAATGGAAAGGTTGCGGCCGCACCAGGGCCCCGGGAGCCCCCACCAGAAGCCCTCCTCCATCCATCTTATTAGCTTTTTATTGAGGCTATGCTGATAATGAACATCTCTATGTGTGCTTTGCAGAGTGGTAATCCTTAGCAAGCTACTTTCTGAGGACAGAAACCCACTAGGAGCGATTTTCTGAGTGCTTTGCGATTTGAAAACTCTTGCTAATGTAATGCTATGGGTGTGATCCCACTTTAGTGATTTGATTTTATAAAAATTCCCCATAGCATTGCATTAGCAAGAGCTTTTTCAAATCGCTAGCACTTAGAAAAGGCTGCTAGTGGGTTTGAGCCCTGACACTGCAGCGGTTCTTGGAAGATTTTGGAGGTCCATATCAGCAGAGTGCTTGGAGCCCTATGTAAAACTTGCACCAGGGGCCCAAGCTCCTTAGTTATGCCACTGCATGCTAACTAGTTACCTCTGATTTTTTTTTTTTTTTTTTTTTCAAATACATACTTTGGATTGTGTAGAACAGTAACAGGTGTACATAAAATTGATTTTATTTTTCATGGGAGGGGGATAGAAATTTTTTACAAAAAACAATACATTTTGTTTCAGTTTTATGTTTGCTTTTAAACAACTGACATTTGCTCTTTGTGAATAAACTGAAATGAAAAACAGGCATGGGGTGAAAAGAAAACTACACCGATGCTAATAAAATGCATTTGACATTTGAGTTACAAATATAGCATAAACCCAATCTGTTAAATAAACAGAAAATGCAATCTATCTACCTCTGTACAGTGTATTCTGCATCCAAAGATGGCACCTCCGGTGTCAAGTCATGTTCGTTCTACGTAGCTGTGATGCGTTCTTATTGTATGGAGAAATCAAGTTCTGCCCAAATAAGATGTGAAGTCAACAGATTTTTTTTTCCCCCATATTACCTTAAGTATGACAGTCCTGTATTCCATTTCATAACAGATGATGTGGTTGTTGGGCAAGACGCAGCTGCAGTTTCGTATTGGAAATTACAGTTGCAATATTTTGCAGTGTGCAATTCATTCCGCTATTAATGGAAAGCGTCCCGTAATGTATTCAGGATGCTATGTTTATTTCCATACGTTTTTCACAGGATTTCCTGCAGTTCACAAATTCGTTGGCTGCAGGTGGAGTGTAAAAAAATGCGCATAAAGCTGTAAAATGAAAACATCAGAAAGCCTTCAGGATACTGAGACTATAAAGCATCATGCAGACATTAGACAGCTGTCAACTGATCAATCATTTAGGGTCAGGAGTGTCTACAGCCGGGGGAAGCGGGAGGTAACTTGCTGCCAGAGATGTGATCTTAAATTCAACTAGTCACTGGCACGTTTTTTTTTCTTTTTTAGCTCTACGAAGTGCAAACTCTACATAGGATGCATTGGCTCTTTGCATAATACAGAATCAGAAGGCTAATGATTGATACCTGATAATTTGTTTTAATGCAAGTGTGGAGGTGGCACTGCTGTCCTGACTGAGGAGGAATGGATTGGCTGAGGGTGAGAGGCTGCGATCCAAGGCAGCGCTGTACTGGGGACAGCCGTGTGACACGGCTGTCTCCTTGGGTGACACAGGAGTGATCCGCTGTGATAGGCTGACTGGGGGAGAGAGGGAAAATTATTTAAAAAAATAAGTACATTTATTTAAAAAAAAAAAGAATAAAAATATTTACAAAAAAATAAAATAAATAAACATTGGGGGAATGATCAGGCCCAACCAACAGAAATTTCTGTTGGTGGGGAGAAAGGGGGGTAAGCACTTGTGTGCTGAGTTGTGCGGCCCTGCAATGGCCATTAAGTAAAAAATGGCCTGGTCACTAGGGGGGTTTAACACCACAGTCCTCAAGTGGTTAACAAGCTATGTCACTGAGTACTTAGGGTACGTACAGACATGCGACTATAGTCGTTTAAAACGATCGTTACCGACGGCATTGCCCGACGATCGTTCGTAAAAAGTGCACGAACGATCGTTAAAACGACCGACCAACGAGATATGTCGTTGGTAAAGAACGATCCATTCTGCCAGATCTTTTCCAACGACCATCGTTCAAAAAGTAATGTCTGTACAACGATCGGTCGTTGATCGTTCGTTCTCAAAGCTTTGCACATGCTCAAACAGTTCTTTTTGACACTTGTGTTTGAAATCAGTTTATAAATCATGTTGCGCACGCAACGCTCGTTCCAAGATCGTTCGTACACGAACGATGTTCAAAGTAGCCTTTCTTCAAACGATCATCGGCCGATACCTCCTTTAACATCGTTCGTCGTTCAGAACGAACGATCGTTATCGTATGTCTGTACGTACCCTTACACAGCAAAGCAGGTAATTCTGGTTCAAAGCCCATTCGAAAGATTGGGCGCCGTCATAGACCATAATAAAAATTGCTGTTAGGGTCGTGACTACTGAGCAATTATTGTGCCAGGGACACTGGAGTTCGACTGTTATATAGCCGAACTCCAGTTTTGGGGCAAGAGCAGCAAGGCAAGAAATTTGGGCCCCAGGGTCCTGCTAATATTAAACTGAACTCCAGACACTGAAAGAGTAGCCAACCTTTGAATAATGGTGGAGATTGAGATGAGAGTGAATAAGCAGCATGCTGAGTTCTTTGGGCACCCGGCTGTGGCATGCCAGTACTTTTAGGCATAAGTAGATGGCATGTTAGTGTTAGCTGTATGTGGGAGGGGGGAGTAGTGTTAGGTGCAGGTGGGGAGGTTAGTGTTGGATTTAGGTTTGGGGGTTAGTATTAGGTGTAAGAAGATGGGAGGCTAGGGTTAGCTGTAGGTGGGGGGCCTACATCAACTCAACACTGCCCTAACCCTCTCTGCCAAGAACTTCTTGATGCACCCCCTCCTTTCGTGTCACCAATCCCTCCCTCTATACTGTAAGCCCTTGGCAGGGCCCTCTTCCCCTTGTGTATCATACTTGACTGTGTGCACTTTACCTAGATTTATGGAACTTGTATTTTTACCACTACCACTCCAGTGTATGATCTGGCATTGTATTACTATCTGCATTGTGTTGTGTATCTTATTGCTTATTACCTGTATTGTTGTATCTATTGTCTATTACCTGTATTGTGCTGTCACCCCTGTTATCATTGTCTGTAATCCTATTTATTGTACAGCGCTGCATAATATGTTGGCACTATATAAATCCAATAAATAATAATAATAATAATAGTATTAAGCATCGGTAGGGATTCTCATTCGGATTCCACGGAAATTAAATTTCTATTGGAATTTCCAATCTGAACTTGGAAATCGGATTTCTGCGGAAATACCACATTACCGCATCTCAGTAATTTTAGCCCAATCACAGAACTCTGAAGCATTGGACCAATCAGAGAATGCAGAGTCAACACAGAAGTATTTGGCCAATCAGAAAATGCAAAAAATTACCAAAAATGAGACTATTAGAAAATCAGAAAACAGAAATCTGAAATCCGCAGAATCGGTAATTGGCATTGGGGGTCATTGGAATTTCCCCTGAATCAGAGATCAGCATTTCCGACCATCCCTAGGCAGGCATGGGTTGGGAAGGGTAAGTATGAGAGACAGGTACGTGAATCTGATAGTAAGGGCTCGCTTACACTAATAACACAGAGCCGCACGGGGCGGGGTGGGGGCGGAACTTGCGATCCCATTTATTATACTGGATGGGATTGCTGGCTGAATTGGCCCGAAATGCATCAAACCATGCGTGGCGATTCATCAGTGAATCACTGCGCATGCATGGAAACGGTAGACAGTGCAGTTTATGCAGTCTGCTGTCCCTGCGATCGCGTTTTCATAAGTGCGCCTGAAAGTGCGCTATATGGAAACGAGCCCTTAAAGAGGCACTATGGCGAAAAATTGTAAAATATGTGCAAACATAGACAAATAAGAAGTACGTTTTTTTGCGGAGTAAAATGAGCCATACATTACTTTTCTCCTATGTTGCTGTCACTTACAGTAGGTAGTAGAAATCTGACAGAAGCGACAGGTTTTGGACTAGTACATCTCTTTGTAGGGGATTCTCAGGGATTTATTTATTTTCAAAAGCACTTAGTAAATGGCAGTTGTGAAAACACGATCGCAGAGACATCAGACTGTGTAAACTGCACTGTCTACCGTTTCCATACATTTTACATTGCCATAGTGCCCCTTTAAATATTAGTAAGATTCTCACTATTGGTAACACTTTACAGTTTGTTTAATCTGTCACCATAATTACCAGGGCCCCTTTAATACATGTGCGTCAGACAAGAGCCTAGGAAGACAGCAGTGGCTGTAGTTAGGCTTTTAACTTCTTTTATATAGTATTGCCATTATTTCTTGCAAGTGCTTTTCTCGCATTTCCCTGCCATTTATTATTCTTCAACCAGTTCTCTTGTTTGATTGAAAAAATGTAGATTATGAATTGAATACAATAAGATTTATCGTGCAGATGGTTATTATGTACATATATGGTCATTTATCTACTTATTATAAAGTCGACACGACAGCAGTGAATGGAATAATACCACTTATATAAATTATATCTTCTGAGTCACATTGTTCTTTCTGTACCCCCGTAAGAAGTCCAGGATTTTTTTTTTTGCTACCTGAAATGATATATAATACTTGTAATAATAAGTCGGGCGAATATAGACTTATGGCTATGATATTTTTCCAGCTGAGTCAATAAGCACTAAAATAATTGTAGCTTATGGGAAAGAATGCTGGACACCTAGTTTTAGAGCTCTCTGAAATAATTACTAGGACTATTATGGACATTCATAGAAGACAATATTCATTTTTCCAGCGGAGGATTTATCTGCAGGCAGCCTGGTGGTGGCTGAAAATTTAATACATTCTCATTCTGTCTTCTTCAGCAATAAATCTATTTTATCCTTACCTGGGATTTTGAAGTTTATTGCATTTGCTTTTATTAATACAAAATGTTGTTCTATGCACCAAACTTATAGGTGTATAGTAGAGATGAGCATTAACCTTTTAGCATCTACGTAAAGTAAAACTTTATGTGGCTGCAGGGCTGCATTAGTCTTGCTAAAGGCCTGGAAACCACTACAAAACACTTTCGCTCATCGCAATCGCTAGCGTTTTTAATGAGCGGTTTGTAAGCGATTTCATGAGCGATTTTGGTAGCGTTTTTAAAATATGTCAGCTTTTTGCCAGCGATTGTGTAGCGATTAGCGTTTTTATTTCTGATTGGTTCTTTCAATTCATTTTCATTTTTTTACAGTGTACAGTCATTTCAAAACGCTAGCAAAATCACTCTGTGGAGGTTTTGTTGAGTGATTACGCCAGCGTTTATGTACTTTACATTGCAGAAACGCTAACCGCTAACTAGAGATGGGCCGAACGGTTCGCCGGCGAACTGTTCCACGCGAACTTCGGTGGTTCGCGTTCGCGTCCCGCTGGCGAACCTTTGCGGAAGTTCGGTTCGCCCCATAATGCACCTTGAGGGTCAACTTTGACCCTCTACATCACAGTCAGCAGGCCCAGTGTAGCCAATTAGGCTACACTAGCCCCTGGAGCCCCACCCCCCCTTATATAAGGCAGGCAGCGGCGGCCATTACGGTCACTCGTGTGCTGCCTGCGTTAGTGAGAGTAGGGCGAGCTGCTGCAGACTGTCTCTCAGGGAAAGATTAGTTAGGCTTAACTTGTTCCTGGCTGGATGCATACCTGTTCTGTGAACCCACCACTGCATACCTGTACTGTGAACCCACCACTGCATACCTGTTCTGTGAACCCACCACTGCATACCTGTGCTGTGAACCCACCACTGCATACCTGTTCTGTGAACCCACCACTGCATACCTGTGCTGTGAACCCACCACTGCATACCTGTACTGTGAACCCACCACTGCATACCTGTTCTGTGAACCCACCACTGCATACCTGTGCTGTGAACCCACCACTGCATACCTGTTCTGTGAACCCACCACTGCATACCTGTGCTGTGAACCCACCACTGCATACCTGTTCTGTGAACCCACCACTGCATACCTGTACTGTGAACCCACCACTGCATACCTGTTCTGTGAACCCACCACTGCATACCTGTGCTGTGAACCCACCACTGCATACCTGTTCTGTGAACCCACCACTGCATACCTGTTCTGTGAACCCACCACTGCATACCTGTGCTGTGAACCCACCACTGCATACCTGTTCTGTGAACCCACCACTGCATACCTGTTCAGTGAACCTGCCACTGCATACCTGTGCTGTGAACCCATCACTGCATACCTGTTCAGTGAACCTGCCACTGCATACCTGTGCTGTGAATCCACCACTGCATACCTGTGCTGTGAACCCACCACTGCATACCTGTTCAGTGAACCTGCCACTGCATACCTGTGCTGTGAACCCACCACTGCATACCTGTGCTGTGAACCCACCACTGCATACCTGTTCTGTGAACCCACCACTGCATACCTGTTCTGTGAACCCACCACTGCATACCTGTGCTGTGAACCCACCACTGCATACCTGTTCTGTGAACCCACCACTGCATACCTGTTCAGTGAACCTGCCACTGCTTACCTGTGCTGTGAACCCACCACTGCATACCTGTTCTGTGAACCCACCACTGCATACCTGTTCTGTGAACCCACCACTGCATACCTGTTCTGTGAACCCACCACTGCATACCTGTTCAGTGAACCCGCCACTGTATACCTGTTCTGTTCAGTGAACCCGCCACTGCATACCTGTTCTGTTCAGTGAACCCGCCACTGCATACCTGTTCTGTTCAGTGAACCCGCCACTGCATACCTGTTCTGTTCAGTGAACCCGGCACTGCATACCTGTTCTGTTCAGTAAACCCGCCACTGCATACCTGTTCTGTTCAGTGAACAGTTTGGTGTGTCAGTGTGAAGCAGTACCTTAATTACACTACCTGATTGATGTATACACATGCAAGATGTTTTAAAGCACTTTAGGCCTGTCATTTAGCATTTAATATGATTTCTGCCCTTAAAACGCTGCTTTGCGTCAAATCCATATTTTTCCCGGGGACTTTTGGCGTGTATCCCACTCCGCCATGCCCCCCTCCAGGTGTTAGACCCCTTGAAACATCTTTTCCATCACTTTTGTGGCCAGCATAATTTTTTTTTTTTCAAAGTTCGCATCCCCATTGAAGTCTATTGCGGTTCACGAACTTTAACGCGAACCGAACCTTCCGCGGAAGTTCGCGAACCCGGTTCGCGAACCTAAAATCGGAGGTTCGGCCCAACTGGGCCGCTAACGCTACATGCAAAAAAATGCGGCATTGTTATAATTTAAGTAGGCCTCAGTTATTTGGACTGAGTTAGTCGAAAAGGCTTGGGGAGCAGACCTGCCCTTTAAGGGGATTTTCTCTTAGAGAGAAAATCTTCAGTTCTGTCAGAACTAGAACATACCAAGAAGCTGTTCTATGGACAAGGCCACAGGTCTCCCTGACCTGTGCATGTACACCACTAGAACAATAAACATCAGCCATATTTACTAAACACCACATTCTTGTATGTATGTCAAAAGCCGCAGTGAATATTAATCGAGTAGGTGTGTATGATGATACCACGAGTGGGTCCACCAATAGTCTGATCTAGGGGATGGCGAAGATGATGTCATATTTAACTCTTTTCTAGTCGGTATTAAAGCCCGAGTGAGCGATGGGAGCTCACTCTGCTTCTTACTTTCACACTAGCTCTAAATGCTGACTGGAATCTCTAAGTATTTCATTCTTTTCTGTAATCTGATATAATGTATGCTGTACATAGGTAGTCTAGTGTAACGTAGGTTAGAAAGAAGGTACCTGATTGACTTCAGCAGGAAGTTTAATCAAGAAGCTTGTAACGCAACATGAAGATTGGCGTGGCTAGGATATGATGAACTGTATGTATCTGTATTTCTGTTCCCTGAATAAATAACGTGAATATTGAAGAAGCCTGAGAAAGTCTATCTCCTGCTTGCTGTGTTGAGAGTCAAGTTATCTCACAGTCCGTGAGACGCAACTATAAGAAGTTGCTGGTGCCGGAAAAAGGTGATTAGAACAGTTTATAATAGGCATGTACTGCGTTTTGCGATTTAGTAATCGCAATCGCTCCAGTGGAATCTAGCTCATCCATTAACATTAGCTGAGCGTTTAGAGAAATTGCTAGTGCTTTGAATCACTCCCTAAATGCTCAGAACATCGCTCTAGTGAGTTCCAGACCGAAGTGTGCTTCTCCCAACCTGGCAGGCTTGGCAGGCTATGCAGAACGGGCAACAGGGAGCTGTTATAGTTACCTGTCCATACAGCTGGAGCGGCTTCTGCTCTCCTCCACTGCGGCGGCGATGTAATCCTGACATGTCTTCTGGGTCCCGATCACATGAAATGACGTGATCGGGATCCAGGGGACGGTGTCAGGGTTACAGTGCCACTCAGTGGTGGAAGAGGGGTGATAGAAGAGTCCCTTCCCCCCCCCTCTTCCACCGCTGTGTAGCACTGTAATGCTGACACCATCCCCTGGATACAGATCATGCCATAGCATGTGATTGTATGTAATCGGGACCCAGAAAACATGTTGGAAGTTCAGCAACACTGCCATGGGTGAAGGCAGGGAACAGCTCGCTGCCCACTTCTGCATGGCTGGGCTAAGCAGCCGAGTTTAGATGGCCCCCGCTGCCCTGGTACAGAATCTCTCAAAGGAGACAACTTGTGCAGGGCTGTTAAAAGGTTAAGGGTTAAAAGCAACCCACAGGGGTTGGGACCTGATCCCTGTAGTTACAGTCCAGGTCTGAGTTCTGTACTAACATGTTGCTAGTCTACATGCCAGGGCAGTTTTTATGCATAGACAGCTGCTGGAAGGGGGGGGGGTCACCAAGACTGTGCTTTATGCAACTCTTATGCACAACGGCTAGTGCGAGCTTCCGCATCTATCAATGGGGTTGATTCATCAATCAGCAGTAAGGCCCCATTCACACTAGAGCTTTTTGCTGGCGATTTTGGCAAAACGCTCAAACGCTAGCGCTTTTTAAAGCGCTAGTGTAATAAAACCCTATGGGCCCGTTCTCACTTGGGCGATTTGCGTTAATCGCCGGCGATTAATGCAAATCGACAAATGCAAATGCGTAGCCTGCACCATTTTCAGGTGATTTCCCGGCGATCGCGTTTCAGTGCTATAGAAGCGCTAAACGCAATCGCAGAGAAATTGCTGCAGCGTCCAGTGATTTTTATGCGTGAAATTGCAGAAAAATCACTTCCGTAAAACGCGTTTTGCGTTTTCAAGTGTGAATGGGGCCCTATACTACCGCGCATGCACAACCCACAGCAATATAACCATTACTTGCACGCATAAGTAATTGTAAAGTATTGCCGTGTGCTGTCTGTGCATGAATGGCGATATTACCACCGATGATCATTCTCTGTTTTGCATTATAATTGCCTCTGAAACCCACCTTGCTACTTACAACTTAATTTAATACACTTTTTTTTTCTTCAACCACTTATTGATTTCTGTTTATTAATTAACAAACCAAGTTCTATACAGGTGTGCAATCACTTTTCCATATACAGTATACTTTCACATCACATACTAAACCTATTTCCATATTTTTTTACCATGCATAAAAACATACTTTTATATTATTCTACCCTATTTGCTGTTAATATAAACAAAAAATAGCATTTGGTATCTATTGAGTCGCTACATACAATTTGTTCAAGTTGGAAGAAAAAAATTAACAATTGATCACACACACACACCATACACTTGTTGGTAAAGTTCGTCTGAATTGTCCAACACGTCCAAGCCCAAAAAAAAAAAAAAAAAATCTCGGGTTGCATATTTGTTTTTGTGTATAACCAATCATTTTCATCAAATTGTAGTAAAATTGAACATAAAAATTGTGACATATGTGGCCACCTTTAGGTTTGAATTTTAAAGGATAACTGTAGTGAGAGGTATGTGGAAGCTGACATTTTTATTACCTTTTAAACAATACCAGATTCCTGGCAGCCCTGCTGATCTATTTGGCTTCAGTAGTGTCTGAATAACTTCAGAAATAAGCATGCTGCTTGTCAGATCTGACAATATTGTCAGAAACACCTCATCTGCATGCTTGTTCAGGGTCTATGGCTGAAAGTATTAGAGGCAGAGGATCAGCAGGACAGCCAGGCAACTGGTATTGTTTAAAAAGAAAAAAAAATATGGTAGCTTCCATAACACTCTTAAAGGCAAGATAGCAAAGTACCATAGTGGCATTACCGATATGCCACTTAGGGGTCAATTTACTAAAGGCTGTTCGTAAAAGAAAAAAAAAGAGGCCAGTAAAATACTGCTTTCGGTATTTCGCAATTTCCAATTCACTAAGATTTCCGCATGCGTTAAAAGTTTGGTAATTTAAAAAAATGTTGCTTCAATTCGCTAAGCCCTGCTTGGCATGTCTCACCAGCCATAGAGTAGGCCAGGCAGCCAGCTGAGTTTCTTCGCTCTGCATATGCCATTAGTGTCAACTTTGTAAAGTAAAATGCCACCTGTATCCCTTTAGATGTGCATGCAGCCACTAGAGGTCTCATTTCTGTGTATCAGTATAGAGATCTGCACATCTAAAGGGATACTTAAAAGCCTTTTTCAATGTCTCCTTCCGCACTTAGATTTTTTTGGGAATGTTCCACCTGCCTTGGCATCGGATCAAAAGGGTAAGAAGCAGGGACAGGAGGCTCGTCCTATTGGCTGGCTACTGTCTGTCTGGCTGTCTGCCTTGTCTATCAGTACTATT
This sequence comes from Hyperolius riggenbachi, assembly GCF_040937935.1. Lineage (NCBI taxonomy): Eukaryota > Metazoa > Chordata > Amphibia > Anura > Hyperoliidae > Hyperolius > Hyperolius riggenbachi. The sequence continues at coordinate 517,334,827 of NC_090647.1, forward strand.
GCATGGTAATTGTTAGTTAAAGAGAACCCGAGGTGGGCAGATGGGGGCCAGATGGGACACAGAGGCATGTTCTCTGCCTTGTAACATGCCTTTGTGTCCCCACACCGCCGCTCTCTGCCCCCTTCCACCGCTGCGCTATAGCCCCCCTGAGATTGGTGACATTATTTGTCACGATCTCGGAGGTAAACACAGAGAGAGGGATTCCCTATTCAAAACACCCACCAGGGGCGTTCCAGTGAGATTTCCAGAGCTGCCATTGGGCAGCTCTCTCTCTCTGGCTGCGCCCCCTGCCTTTCCCTGCCTCCCTGCACGCTGGATGAGAGAAGGAATCTCTCATCCCAGCGTTGTGACCTATAGGTCACAAAAGTGAAAGTTGGCCAGTGCAGCCCACAGGAGCGGCAATTTTTGTGGCTACCTGATCCGCTCAGCCCCCGGATCAGGTAGCCTACTTTAAAAAAAAAAAACATTTAAAGCCCACCTCAAGTTCTCTTTAATGGCAAGTCCAGATAGATACCGAACATTTTACTTGTTTACCGAATGCTCTGATCTTTGTGAATTGACACTAGACATGTGCTGTGTGAGGTATTTAAAGCACAAGTTGATAATTTAGCTCACTAGTTGGTTATTTTACTTTTCAGTGTGGCAATAGCTTTAGGCCCTGTTCACATCACAAACGCGGATGGCCATGCGTGCGGAACGCAACGCATGTGATCGCACGCCATCCGCGTTTGTGTGCGTTGCGTGGCTGATCCCGTCACTGAAGAGTGAATGGGACAGCCACGCGTTTTTACAAAAAATGCGTGCAGCATGCGTTCCCGGACCACACAGGTCCGGAACGCATGCAGTGTGAACATTAGACAGTGCACTCTATGCACTGTGTGATGTCGTGCGTGTCTGCCTCCTGCACGCGTTTCCAAAACGCGGCTGGAAACGCGTGCAGTGTGAACGGGGCCTAGTCAATTGTTGTTTTTATAAGATGCTTGGTAAAAGCTCCTGTTTTCTGCACTGCGGAATGCTGTAATGCTTAGTGAATTGACGCCCTATAAGGAGCTGGTGCCCATTTCTACCACTCTCAAGCAGTGCTGCTCGGATACCCCTTTTCGGATATCCGAACCCAATATCCTGGATATCCGGCCGGATAGAAAACCGGAAGTGACCTGAAAATGGCTTAAAATGGTTCCAACAGTCTTTTCAAATGGCAAAAACCTCTCTCTCTCTCTCTCTCTCTCTCTCTCTCTCTCTCTCTCTCTCTCTCTCTCTCTCTCTCTCTCTCTCTCTCTCTCTCTCTCTCTCTCCAGCTCTGTGCCTCAATAAACTGTTAACAAACACAACAACAAAAAAGTTTGACAAAAATAAAGTAAAAACTTTAGGTAAGGAAATGTTTTTTACCCCTTACCCAATATTAAATATGCATTATAGAGATAATTTCTGCTTCATATGTGTTTACTTGCCAATTTTCAGTAGTGGCCTTTGGCAAATTAAACTATAATTTTTCATTCAATTCAGACTACAGAAGTAAGCATAAATAGTAGTTTTACTGTCTGTCATATCATTTGCATGCGGATACAGCTTACTGTTGGACAGTTGGCACGCTGCTAAAACTTCATTTGCAGTAAATTCCATATTTTCATTGCTGTCTATTGTTTATGTTATGCCAAGCGTAATGTGGACATAAAAAGGAGATAGGTACCTGCGGTTGAACATTATAACACATGTTTTATCTAATATCTACATTTAATTAAACATTATGTATATTTTTAGCATTCATAGGCAAAACACTTCTCTCTTTCTCTCTCCCACCCCCTCCCCAACATGGCATAGCTCAAAGCATTAATATTTTACTAGTTCTGTTAAGAAATGTTTTAACTACTTGAAAAACTTATGTAAAATAAAATACTCTTATTGTCCCCTGCCCCAGCCATCTCCTGCAGCACACATTTACAGAGATCACAGCTGCAATCTGCTTAGACTTCTGCTGTGATTTGCTTGTGCTTTTCCCCTAAACAGATGGGGCGGCGAGAGGATGATGCTTACTTTGTGTAATGTTTTAAATTAGAGGTAGTCTACAGTACACAGTAGTCATCCCTACAGTAGTCCTACAGTAAGGAGTTACTCTTTATTAGTCCTACAGTAGTCCTATAGTAGTAGTAGTAGTCCTACAGTAAGGAGTTACTCTTTATTAGCGTGTTTGCTTTGATTATATGTCAAAACATAAAAGGTTCAATTTAACTTTGAAACTACAAAGTATGAAGCTTTCGATTTCAGACCGCCCTAATAATAAGAGTAAGTTATGTCCTGTTCTCACTCAGATTAACACTGAATTCTGTTTTTGTTCTTTTCTCTGCATGCAACTGTGATTTAGTAGATGAGGCGTTTGTTTTTTATGTTTTTTTATTCCTCTTCAGCAGAATTGTGGCCATGAAAGGGCATTGATTATTGGTTATCTTGGAACACTGTGCACAGTTATTATCTCCAAGAGTCTTGACACAATTTGAATATTATGTTCAGCCGCTCCTAAGCAACAGCCCAGAAGCTGCTAATTGAAATATTAAAAGCATTGTTTTCCTAATGGATTTAGCAGTGTTTCGTTTCTGCCCAGCAGGAGACATTTAAAATGAGAACACACACACAAAAAAACCCAAGTAACTAGTATTGCTTGAATATGCCTCTGTTCATTTCATGAAGCTCAAAATGTTCAGCATTCAAGGGCATGAAATCTGAAAACCATTAGAGTCAATGGCAAAAACTTCTGGTGGTTTGTTTGGCTACTATAAACAGTTACAGCAGCAAGTGGCACACAATAACATGGGGCAAATGTTGCTGTACTTTATATACTATTACTAAGATATAAGTTAACCACGTGTATATTTGGTCCTTTTTAGGCTGGAATTTTGTAATGGCTCAAGTATAAATCTATCCAGCAAAGTTACTGTCTGCAGTTGGGGACCAGAAGGATTTAACGGCTGCACTTGGGGACCAGAATGTGTTAATGGCTGCACTGCATACAGTATTATAGCCATTAACCCATCCTGGCTACCAAGTACCATCAATAACACCTCCAGGCCACCACAAGCAGCAATTAACCATCTGATCTGTCCTCACGCCCCCCAGTGTGGCCAGTGTCTGTGACCCCCTGCTCCCCCTTTCAGTGTGGCCAATTATGTGTCCCCCTTTCAGCGTGGCTTGGATTTCATCAATGGAGCCTATAGGCACAGATGTCTTGGCACCCTAGACTTCTCTCTCCATGAACCTACAAACCCACCAAACCACACAGCAAGTGTGCTGGCTGTCCCAGCTATCACTTTTCCCTTACTTCTCTTGCCCGTAATAGCTACAGTTGTCCCTTAGCATTAGGTAGCCAGAGGTACCCTCAGTCTTAAGTAGGCAGTGGTGCCCCTGACTGAAGGGAGATCTCATCAGTGGAATGCAGAGAGCTGGGTGAGTAACCTCTCATTTACACTCTGCCCTGGAATCTGCATAGAGAAAAAGGCAGGCACTAGGGGAGAGAAGTGAGCAGCCTTTCCATCATCAGGTGCCTGTAGGCATGTGCCTACAGTGCCTTATGGTAAATCCGGCCCTGGTGGTGGACAGTATGTGTCCCCCTTTTAGTGTGACCAGTAATTATCCTCCTTTTACTGTGCCTAGTATGTGTCCCCATGCCCCCTATTCACTGTGGCCAGTATTTCTGTAACAACCCCCCTAGAGCCACAGCAGCCAGCATGCTTTGATTCTCATCACCACCCAAAGGGGGTCACTCATCGATCTAGGGCCAGGCGCCGCATCCTCTTATCTCCTTCACTCACGCCGGTCTGCATACATTAGCGTACCTTCGGCTCCCAAAAACATATGATTCACTAAGGGTCCCTTCTATGATTTTAAATATTGACTTTGCTATACATATATGTTACCATTATTTAGTTTTTTTCCGGGGAGAAAGGAGGGGGGGGGGGGGGTTGTTTTGTTTTTTAAACTCCTTTGTACTCAAAATCAGCAGCATCTAAAAGACATGTTTAAAAGGAATGGCAGTTAATTTGTAATAACCTTCCCTGCTATTATGAACCTCAACTGGTATCAGTTTAGAGAACAGCATTGACTCTGCATTGGTCTGCTTTTTGAATTTGAACATTAGCAGTGGGCTGAAGGGTTGTTTTGTAGTAGCTGTATCAAGGTTAGCAAGCTAAAAGCAGAAATGGACTTCACAGCAGGCATCCATCATAGCAACCAATAATTAGAGCTTCGACCTTCTGGTCTTGAGGGCTGAAAAACACCACCATTTGCATGGCATGGCATTGCACAGCACAAATAGCTGTCTTGATAACAGCAAATTTGTGCGTCAGTGAGGCAGCATTCTACAAGGCCAAAAAAAGAAAAAATAACAATGATTTTTTTTTTTTACTTTCCTTTTTAACCCTTTTGTGGCATTTAAAAATGTTAGGAGACAGAATCAGAATTTTTCCCTATTTACCTGGATGTGAGTGGTTATTTAGTCACCCTCTTATTTATTAGGGGATGAATTAGATCCATAAGCCCCCAATGATGACTCCTACTCAGGGCCGGATTTACAGCTCAGGAGCCTATAGGCACAGAGGTGCTGGCGCCCTAAGCCCCGCCCCTCAACGCAGGCCACACTCCCTTTTCTTAGGAGATAAATTACGATGATAAGACACAAGACAAGACAAATAAGACAAATAACATTTATATTGCGCTTTTCTCCTTGCGGACTCAAAGCGCCAGAGCAGAGCAGCAGCCACTAGGGCGCGCTCTATTGGCAGTAGCAGTGTAAGGGAGACTTGCCAAAGGTCTCCTACTGAATTAGTGCTGGCTTACTGAACAGGCAGAGCCGAGATTCGAACCCTGGTCTCCTGTTTCAGAGGCAGAGCCCTTAACCATTACACCATCAGCCACTCCAGCCGCTCCGTTCACTTGATATCACTCCTGGTAATCTGGCCAGTCGTGTGCTTCTGCATATGTGCAGCCTGGCCATTCTGCGCCGTACTACTGCACAGTTACAGGTTCCGGTTGCAGGAGCAGGACAACGGGGTGCGTACAAGGCCAGGCCACGCATGCGCAAAAGAGCAAGATCAGACAGAATACCGGGAGGCATATCAAGTGAACAGAGCAGACAGGGAGGACAGCAAGGAAGCCCGCACAACTCATGGGGCTGGAGGAAGCCCCAGGTAAGTATAAATAAATACAATTATCCCATCTCAGGTTCCCTTTAAAGAGAACCCGAGGTAGGTTTCTGCAATCAATATTAGGACACAGAAGCACATTCTGCATACTTTCGCCAGCCTCTGTGTCCTTATAGTGTGCCCCCAGGCTCCCCTCGTGCTCTGCTGTCCCCCAATATAAAAACCGCCAGGCTAGTGACACACAGATTGTCACTAGTCGGCTGTTTAAATTCAGGCTGCCGATTGAAGGAAGCTTACGGAGGCGGGGAGGGAAGGGACACAGGCGGGAAGCAGCGCTATAGAGGAAGTGGGGGGAGCGGCAGTGAGTGGCAGCCTGAATGTAAACAGCCAACTGGCAACAATCTGTGTTTCCCTTGCCTGGCGGTTTTTATAAAGGGGGGGGGGACAACAGGAGGAGCCTGGGGGCGCACTATAAGGACACAGAGGCTGGTGATAGTATGCAGAATGTGCCTCTGTGTCCTAATATTGATTGCAGAAACCCACCTCGGGTTCTCTTTAAGCGATTCAGCTTCAGAAAGGGACATGGCACCTAGTGGAAATGTGTACACTGTACATAGATACACACACCACACACTTTACATAGATACACACACCACACACTTTACATAGATACACACACCACACACTTTACATAGATACACACACCACACACTTTACATAGATACACACACCACACACTTTACATAGATACACACACCACACACTTTACATAGATACACACAGATACACACACCACACACTTTACATAGATACACACACCACACACTTTACATAGATACACACACCACACACTTTACATAGATACACACACCACACACTTTACATAGATACACACACCACACACTTTACATAGATACACACACCACACACTTTACATAGATACACACACCACACACTTTACATAGATACACACACCACACACTTTACATAGATACACACACCACACACTTTACATTGATACAGACACCACACACTTTACATAGAGATACACACACTGCACATAGAGATACACACACTGCACATAGAGATACACAAACACCACACCACACCAACTGCACATAGAGATACACACACACCACACATTGCACATAGAAATACACACACCACACAGAGATACACACACCACACCAACTGCACATAGAGATACACACACCACACAGAGATATACACACACCACACACTGCACATACAGATACACACACACCACACAAACTGTACACACACACACACACACACACACACACACACACACACACACACACACCAAGCTAACCGGGGAAAAGAAACAAAAAACTTCACAAGCCTTGTCAGATCCTTCCCTTCACAGCTGCGTGAGACTGCAACACTCTCTCTCCTCAGTCAGCAAAAGCTCCGCCACCACACATGAATCAAGGGGGGGCAGAGTTGTAGCATAAAGTCCTTGCAGTTACTCCCTGACCTTCCACACTTCACCCCCGCTGTGTATCTCTTTAGTCAGCCGCGGCTCCGAGCTGAACTGTCCTGCACCAGAAGGTGGAAGGAGAACAGAGCTTTTACTAATCACTTTTACTAATTGACTTGCCTAGCTCCGTTCTCCCCCTTCCGCCTCCTTTTAGACAATTTGAAGCCTGTCTCATAGTAGTTCCCTCATCCCAGGGTTCCCGGCAGCCGGAAGAAAAACAAAGTGAAAGTTACCCAGCGTGCGTCGCCTCCCGATAGCAGAATCACAGCAGTGCGCTTGACAGAGCATCACAGATAAAGCCCGGGATACTTGTGTTGCCATGTGGCTGCCACTGGACCCGATCGCGCTGAAACGGAGAGCGGCAGGGCCAATGAGGATGACATTCAGAGAGGGAAATTAGCCGCCTCAGTCACTCATGGCGCCTGTAGGCACGTGCCTAGGCTGCCTTATGGTAAATCCGGCCCTGCTCCTACTGTTCTTAAATGGGCACTATGGCGAAACATTTTAAAATTTAAAAAAATGTGCAAACATAGACAAATAAAAAGTGTGTTTTTTTCCAGAGTAAAATGAGCCATAAATTGCTTTTCTCCTATGTTGCTGTCACTTACAGTAGGTAATAGAAATCTGACAGAAGTGACAAGTTTGGACCAGTCCATCTCTTCATGGGGGATTCTCAGCAAGGCTTTTTATTCTTTATAAAGATATTACCTAAAACGGATTTAATCAATGATGCTGGCCAGCTTCCCTGCTCGCTACACAGTTTTTGGCAGTTGGACAGAGCAACTGCCATTCACTAAGTGCTTTTTAAAATAAATAAATCCCTGAGATCCCCCCATGCAGAGATAGACTAGTGCAAAACCTGTCACTTCTGTCAGATTTCTACTACCTACTGTAAGTGACAGCAATATAAGTAGAGATGGCCCGAACCTCCAATTTTCGGTTTGCGAACTTCCGCAAAAGTTTGGTTCGCGCGAACTGTCGCGAACCGCAATAGACTTCAATGGGGAGGCGAACTTGGAAAAACTAGAAAAAAATTATGCTGGCCAGAAAAGTGATTGAAAAGATGTTTCAAGGGGTTTAACACCTGGAGGGGGGCATGGCGGTGCCAAAAGTTCTGGGGAAAAAAATCTGGATTTGACGCAAAGCAGCGTTTTATGGGCATAAATCACATTAGCAGGCCTAAAGTGCTTTAAAACATCGTGCATGTGTATACATCAATCAGGTAGTGTAATTAGTGTACTGCTTCACACTGACACACCAAACTCACTGTGTAACGCACCGCAAACAGCTGTTTGTGTAGTGACGGCTGTGCTGGACTACTGCCCACCATGACAAGAGTGCTGGTGATGGCTACTTTCCAGCCCATCTGGTCGCCAGGCTGAAGTAGCTGAATGACAGAACAGTGACTGTCCAGCTAATAAAATTTGGTCTGACCACAATGAAGCAACAATCCTTATTATCTTTGGTGTGCCAACCCCCGAGACACTCATATACCGGGCGGTCATTGCTTCATTGCGATACGCAAGCCCCTTCACCACGGCAAGGTAATGATCACGAAGGGGAATTTGGCACATGTACATGCCTTTTGTTTTGTTGTTGCAGCTGCAATGAAGCCAGAAAAATTAGGCAGGCATGTACACGCACTAGAAAAATTAGTATAGCGGCCGCTGCTAGTAGCGGCCTTAAAAATTCAGGAATCCACCTGGAGTCCTGGACCCTGTTGGTGGTGGCAGAGAAGGCAGTGAAGTGGCCTGTGGGCAGAGATGCTGTGTGGGGAGCGACTTAGTCTTGGGGCAGGCAGTCAGTTACACGGCGTGTAGGCAGAGATGCTGTGTGTGGGGACTGACCTAGTCTTGGGGCGGGCAGTAGCCATCCGAGATCCATGCCTCATTCATTTTGATAAAGGTGAGGTACTGAACACTTTTGTGACTTAGGCGACTTCTCTTCTCAGTGACAATGCCTTCAGCTGTGCTGAAGGTCCTTTCTGAAAGGACGCTTGTGGCAGGGCAAGACAGAAGTTGGATGACAAATTGGGACAGCTCTGGCCACAGCAGCAAAGACAAAATGACTGGGTCTCCACCTGGATTTATGCAAAAATGCTGGTTTATTGTACCATAGTAATAGAAACAACACACGACGTTTCGGCCAGTGGCCTTTATAAAGGCCGCTGGCCGAAATGTTGTGTGTTGTTTCTATTACTATGGTACAATAAACCAGCATTTTTGCATAAATCCAGGTGGAGACCCAGTCATTTTGTCTTTGCTGCTGTGAATGTTACACACCTAAGAGGGATCCAGGTGTGGACTGGTTGACTCCCTGGTATATCTATCACTTTGCGGTAGAGCTGAGGGATCACTTTTCTTGCTACAGCTCTGGCCACAGGTCAAGCCTGCACACCCAGTAGTCCAAGGGTTCATCATCGCTGCTCACAGTGTGGGGTGGATCCGGAATGGCTAAATTGAGGCGTTGTACTAAAGAATGTCCGCATGTCCCACAACACCATGAGATCGCTGGAGCGTCCTTTCCTTGCCTGCGTGGACATGGGAGGAGGATTACTGGCAGTGGTACCTTTGTGTTGTGGTGTGACATCAGCCTTAAACGCATTGTAAAGCATAGTTGCCAGCTTGTTCTGCATGTGCTGCATCCTTTCTGCCTTCTGGTGAGTTGGTAAAATGTCCGCCACTTTGTGCCTATACCGAGGGTCTAGTATCGTGGCCACCCAGTACAGCTCATAACCCTTGAGTTTTTTTTATACGGTGGTCCCTCAATAGGCTGGACAGCATGAAAGATGCCATCTGCACAAAGTTGGATCCAGACGCACCATCCATCTCCTCCTGCTCTTCCTCAGTGACGTCATGTAAGTCCTCTTCCTCCCGTCAGCCACAAACAATACCAGGGGATTTAATAGCACAAGCCCCCTGCGGCGCCTGGTGCGGTTGTTCTTCTTTTGCCGCCTCTTCCTCCTCCACAGAAACACTTTCTTCATCATCCGAGTCTGACTTCTCTTTTTCCCCACACGACTTTTCTTCCTCCCCCTCCCCCCTCTGTGCGGCCGCAGGTGTTGAGGAAACATTTGGTTCTGATGAAATTGATCCCACAACACTTCCTGCCATAACTGTTCCTCTTCAAGCTCCTCCACAGCTTGATCCACCACTCTATGCACGGCACGCTACAGGAAGTAAGCGTAGGGGATCAAGTCGCTGATGGTGCCTTCACTGCGACTCACCAGGTTGGTCACCTCCTCAAACGGCTGCATGAGCCTGCATGCATTTTGCATCAGTGTCCAGTTCGGTGGCCAGAACATCCCCATCTCCCCAGATTATGTCTTTCTACTGTAAATGTACAGATACTGGGTGACGGCTTTCTCCTGTTCTAGCAGGCGAGAGAACATGAACAGGGTCAAATTCCAGCGAGTCGGGCTATCACATATCAAGCATCTCACTGGCAAGTTGTTTCTCCGCTGAATGTCTGCAAAGCGTGCCATGGCTGTGTAAGAACGCCTGAAATGCTCACACAACTTCCTGGCCTGCTTCAGGACGTCCACTAAGCCTGGGTACTTTGACACAAATCTTTGCATGACTAGATTCAGCACATGTGCCATGCAGGGTACATGTGTCAGTTTTCCCAAATTCAAAGCGGAAAGGAGATTGCTGCCATTGTCACACACCACGTTGCCGATCTCCAGCTGGTGCAGGGTTAGCCACTGATCCACCTGTTTGTTGAGAGCAGCCAGAAGAGCTGGTCCAGTGTGACTCTCCGCTTTGAGGCAACACATGTCTAAGATGGCGTGACACCGTCATACCTGGCATGCAGCACATGCCCTGGGGAGATGGGGCATGATTTTCCTGAATAAATCGTTGGTTGTTACAATAAAAAATGTCAGTTAAATATATCAAGTAAAACAAAAGTTTGCTTTCCTAAAACAGAAAGAATTTGCGATAATTCAGGTTGGAGTGAGCTCGAGATGTCTCCCAGGCACCACTGCTGAATATATGCAAATTAACCAAATATATCAAGTAGGAGACACACACAGTGATATATGAGAAGTGAAATTAAGTTTATTAAATTTACAGAAAGTGCACAATAATTATTTAAATACAATTAGGCAGGTGCATAAATGTGGGCACTGTTGTCATTTTATTGATTTCCAAAACCTTTAGGACTAATTATTGACACTCAAATTGGCTTGGTAAGCTCAGTGAACCCTGACCTACATACGTAGGTGAATCCAATTATAAGAAAGAGTATTTAAGAGAGTCAATTGTATGTTTCCTTCCTCTTTTAAATTTCTCTGAAGAGTAGCAACATGGGGGTCTCAAAACAACTCTCAAATGACCTGAAGACAAAGATTGTTCACCATCATGGTTTAGGGGAAGGATACAGAAAGCTGTCTCAGAGGTTTCAGCTGCTGTCTTTTTCCACAGTTAGGAACATATTGAGGGAATGGAAGACCACAGGCTCAGTTCTAGTTAAGGATCAAAGTAGCAGACCATCTGGAACAAATTTGGCAGACCATATTCAGCTATTGATTCAAAGAGAGCTGTTCCAAGCTAGAAAACTAATTTTATTCATGTGGAAATAGCCATCACCTCCTACAATTGAGGATTAGCTTTTACAGATGAATAACTACCTAAAAATGGAAAAATTAATTTACACCCACAGAGATGCTCCTCATAAATTTGAAAACATTTGGGGTTAATGGCTTAAAACACCTGGGTTGGCTGACTTTGAGCTAATTCGTAACAGATTATTTGGTCCCACATCTTAAGTCCTTGTATTTTAATGTGAAGGTTGCAATAATTTACAAAGTATCTGGGTGCTTGGTAGGTTTATTGTTCTGCACATTCTAATGCTGTAATTTATGCATAGAGTTTGTTTGTTTTTTTCATTGCTAATATCTGTAATGTGTATCTTGTGCTGGTTGGTGACGCATTGCTGCATCAAAAATTGTTTTTGTTCCATTTTTCTGCTTTAATGTTTTAATAAAAGCTGATTTAAAAAAAAAAGTAGCAGACCAAGAAAAATCTTGGATAAACATAAGCAACGAATGGTGAGAACATTTGGAGTCAACCCACAGACCAGCACCAAAGACCTACAACATCATCTTGCTACAGATGTAGTCACTGTGCATCATTCAACCACTTTACACAAGGAGATGCTGTATGCAGAGGAGAAGCCTTTTCTCCGCCGACAGCACAAACATAGCCGCTTGAGGTATGCTAAAGCACATTTGTACAAGCCAGCTTCATTTTGGAATAAGGTGCTGTGGACTTATGAAACTAAAATTTGCATGGAGGAAAAACAACACAGCATTTCAAGAAAACCACCTGCTACCTACATTAAAATATGGTGGTGGTTCCATCATGCTGTGGGGCTGTGTGGCCAGTGCAGGGACTGGGAATCTTGTCAAAGTTGAGGGACGCATGGATTCCACTCAGTATCAGCAGATTCTAGAGACTAATGTCCAGGAATCAGTGACAAAGCTGAAGCTGCACCGGGGCTGGATCTTTAAATAAGACAACGACCCTAAACACTGCACAAAATCCACTAAGGCATTCATGCAGAGGAACAAGTACAATGTTCTGGAATAGCCATCACAGTCCCCAGACCTAAATATATTTGAAAATCTGTGGTGTGAGTTAAAGCTGAGCTGTCCATGCTCGGAAGCCATCAAACCTGAATGAACTAGAGATGGTTTGTAAAGAGGAATGGTCCAAAATACCTTCAACCAAAATCCAGACTCTCATTGGAACCTACAGGAAGCGTTTAGAGGCTGTAATTTCTGCGAAAGGAGGATCTACTAAATATTGATTTCATTTCTTTCAAATTTATGCACCTGCCTAATTTTGTTTAAACTATTATTGCACACTTTCTGTAAATCCAATAAACTTCATTTCACTTCTCAAATATCACTGTGTGTGTCTCCTATAAGATATATTTAACTGACATTTTTTTTTATTGTAACAACCAACCATGATTTAAAGAAAATCATGCCGATTAACAACATTGACCAAACTTTCACATCCCACTGTATAAAAGGGGGGTGGAGGGAGAATTTTTTGACTCCATCTTGCATTATCTGTGTGAGAGGAGATAGAGAGAAAAAGACAGGTAGATAAGTGTATGCTTTTAGGGAGAGATAGCTGGTAGTTAGGTCTCTTACCAAATTATAGCAAGGTACCTGTCGTTCTCCATCTTATTTGCTAGTTGTACACTATAGGGAGTAGTTGTTTCATTTTTTCATTGTTGTCTATCAGTAGACTGTTATCATATAAATGCTATAATTTCACCCAGGATTATGAAAGAACTTATAAAATATCTCCTTACATATTAGCACTGATGTCTCTGTGTACACTTGTGTTACATTAAATAGCCATTACAGTGAGGACATAACATTTTATGTAGACAAAGTCAGCTCTGGATTTCTGGAAAGGCCACATAGGCCTTGGCCTTTTGTGGCTGCAGCCCAAGGCGGCACCTGAAAATGAAAGAGAGGTTGCTACATATGAAAGAGGAGGCTGAAAATGGGGAGCAACACATGAAAAAAAAAAACTTATGCCCAAAGGAGCTGTTAATGAAAGAGAGGGGCTGCTATATATTGATGATACACATGGAACAGGGGGTGACCCATTAATAGAAGGGGCGCTGCTCATGGCCGGATTTACCATAAGGCACTGTAGGCACGTGCCTACAGGCGCCTGATGATGGAAAGGCAGCTCATTCCTCTCCCCAAACTCCTCCCTCCACCTTTTCTATGCAGCGTCCCAAGCGGAGTGTAAATGACAGGTTACTCAACTGGGTCTGTGCATTCCACTGACCAGATCTCCCTTCAGTCGGGGCACCTCTAGCTACCTAATACTTGGAGGCACCTCTAGCTACTTAATATCGGGAGAGCTCTGACTACGTAAGGGGCACCTGTAGCTACCTATGATGGGCAAGGGATGTAAGGGAGAAGTGACAACTGGACAGCCAGCACACTTGCAGTTTGGTTCGGTAGGTGTTTGTAGGTTCGTGGAGGGCAGAGTCTAGGGTGCCAGGACATCTGTGTCTATAGGGTCCTGTGATGTAAAACCGGGCCTGGCGCTGCTGCAAATGAAAGCAGAGCCACAACATGCATGGCCTAGGGGCACAAAAAGTATAATCCAGCCTTGCCTATGGCATACAATCAGGAGCAATTTAAATATTCCTTTCAAATAAGCTTTAGAATAATGATTCAACGGTGTAATCACTGAAATTACACTACGGTCTCTCTTTAACACATTTGGAAAGTTTAAAAGGTACAAGAAAGGAGTGGATGAAATACATTATAAAAATGCACAATGATTGAACAAGGTATTTCAAATCCTTCTCTGCCTTTTATTAATCCAATCTGTTCTTGGGCTTACGATCTCATAAAGAATTACATGTAAAAAAAATTTCTCATTAACATATAAATGATTTCATAATTCAGAAACATTCTACACGCAGAAGGTGCTTTTATCTGTAAATACAGCTCTAATCACACTCTTCTGCCTAACTTAAATCTACTGTTTGGTTGCCTGTGTCTCTTAATTGTTACAGGGCTGCATAAACGTGTCAATTTATAACCTAATCTTACTCCATATGTAGAATGTGGAGCCTTAAATGATACAATATGATCTTTTCTAGCATTGGGTGAGGGATGATGACATTGGGTCACGGCCGCACTTCTATTCATCTAGTTAGACAAATAATTACATCAATGCCAGCGGCAGGGAACGGTGCATCGGAAGAGGACGGCATGGGACATTCCAGCTGCAGGAGGCCGATACAAGCCCAGGTAAGTGGCAGTTTTTGTTTTTTAAAACATCAACAGAATCCCTTTAACCCTCCTGGCGGTATATTAAAAACCGCCAGGGGGCAGCGCAGCCGTTTTTTTGATTTTTTTTTTTTTATATCATGTAGCGAGCCGAGGGCTTGCTGCATGATAGCCGCTGCTCAGCGGCATCCCCCCAGCCCCGCCGATCGCCTCCGGCGATTTCCTGGAGGGCTTCCCCCGTCGCCTTGGCGACGGGGCGGGATGACTTCACCGACGTCATGGACGTCGTGACGTCTAAGGGAGTCCCGATCCACGCCTTGCCGCTGCCTGGCGCTGATAGGCCAGGCAGCGCAGGGGTCTAGGGGGGAGTGTCTTGCGACGTGGATAGCGGCGATCGAGCGCGGGGCGGCGGCGATCGAAGTGCTGACGCAGCTAGCAAAGTGCTAGCTGCGTTCAGCAAAAAAAAAATTATTCAAATCGGCCCAGCAGGGCCTGAGAAAACCTCCTGCGCGGCTTACCCCGAACTACGTTCGGGGTTACCGCCAGGAAGGTTAAGCCTTGCATGTTGCTGCCACTAACAAAACTCTACTGTTCCTTAGTGAGTCCCTGTGCTTGACTGTATTTTGGAAGTCCAATCATGACTCCTTGCCATTCCACTTCTCTGCTTGCTAATGGTATCACCCCTCCTGTGCCAACCATGCACCCTCTTGAACCATTGGGGATTTAATTACCCAGCCTTTTCAGCATCACTATTCCATAACAGTCACATGGAAAGGGGGAAAGTATTTGGTAAATAAGTTATCAGCAGGATTCTTATCCAGTGGATCAGTAGAGCCCAGCCACAGCTGCTCTACTGGCAATAGCTGGCACCCAATTTACCCCCCAAAAAATGAGGGTAATTTGTCCGCTGGCAATAGCCCAAGCCCGAATTACATGGCCAGATACATTTTTAGGTATAATGTTGGAGAATAGTTTTTTTTTTAAAGAAAGGATGAGAATACTGTAGCTAGTGCAGGGTACCCATCTGTTGGCTTCACGCTGTGCCAAAATTTAGCCATACTGTTTTTGAATGTACGTCCGTGTGTTGCTCCTTGTAAGCATCGTACTCTTTTCTAAAAGATCGTTGATACTTTTTATTCTTCTACTGAATGTTATGTCAAGCTCTTTTATGAACATTTAATACAATTGGATTTTGACAGTTTTGGTTTAGTTTGAAGATAATACTATAATGAAAACTACCGTTTCATTACTTTGTTTATATCAGCATAAGAGTTTTCAGCTGTACAAAAATGAATGCAAAAAGCTTACTGATCAATTAACCTTTCAAATAAAACATTTGGCATTAGCAAACACAACATTCCAAAAAAGCACAAGACTAATTTTTGCTCATAAAGGCCTACTGTAGGTAAATACGGTATTTCATTTTAAAAATAACGGCTAATGTCTACTATAATAAAAATCACAAATAGCGCTGCAATGTTCATAAACAGCAAAGAAACGAGAGTTCCACTTCAATTCTGATGCAAGTCTCTGTGTGTGCGCTTCTCTATAGGATGGAGCAAATCCCTTCTGCAAATTTTCTATGTAGGTAGCGCTCCACAATGATAGGTAGATGGGGATAGTTTGTCCCCTTAGGGACCGCACTCACCCGTCCAAGGAGACCACTATCAGACTGGTCAGTAGCGTTTTTTTAAAGTCCTCCTCGTTGTCGTCCGTCCGGGTGCCCTGGTCGTGCTGCCTGTAACTGTCCGTACAGGGTGATGCGTCCAATATGGATAGATACCTCCAATAGACCTCATAGAGGGTAGATACCTCCAATGAACCTACAGCAGTAATGACAGAGCAGCAGCAGATGGCTGCGGAAAGGAACAAGCAGCTCCTTGGACGGGTGAGTGCGGTCCCTAAGGGGACAAACTATCTCCATCTACCTATCATTGTGGAGCGTTACCTACATAGAAAATGTAATGTCTACTATAGTCATCAACAAAATCAACATTCTACTCTGTATTTCTGATCAACATGATGTTGGAAATCTTCCCCAAAAAAGTTTTCTTTTTTCTTTATACTTTATTTCTTTAAGAATTTAAAGAAAACCTGAACTGAAAATTAAAAGTCAAAATAAGCATACACAAGTCATACTTACCTTCCATGTAGTCTACTCCCCAGTGTCTTTTTCCTGTCCCGCGTCCTGTTTGTTCACTGTGATCAAGGGAATTTTCCGTCCTCCATTTTGAAAATGGCCATTACCCATAACAGCTTTCTGGTCAGCACACAGTTAAACTGTAACATCGCCCACTTGAGCCATAGGGAAACATGGACATTACCTAGTACATCAGTTTTCCTCTCAGCTATAACTGACAGCAACTGATATTTTACTGACAGCAACTGATATATTTCAGATCTGACAAGATATTGTCAGAACTGGAAGGGATTATTGTCAGAAGAAAATGGTGAGCTTCTGAGAGGAACTGATGGCAAGGTAACTATGCAATGTTCATTTGAAGTTACCTCATGTGTTTATTTTAAATATTTTTACTCAGTACAGGTTCTCTTTAAAAATGCCGCACCCCCAGCCAGTGTAACGCCGCGGCGTTCTTTGTCCCATGCCGCAGTATTCATTGGAACACAGAGTTAGGAGGGAGGAGGCGTTCACTGACGCAGGAGGAGGGGGCGTTCCCAGCCAAAGCAGCTGAACTCACGCGATGCTTGCGTGAGCTCAGCACAGGTCTCCTGAAGCAAGGACCGCTATAGCAGCCATATCGCTGCTATGGAGTCCTGTAGCTGCTCGATGCTGAAGGGAGCTCGGGTCCTGACCTGGCTGGGTGCACCGTGCCCACATGTCCGCAGCCTGCATCATGCCCACTGCCGCTCACTGTAGTTTTGTGCACAGCCCAGCGTCACTGTTGCCATGACAACATAATGGTGAAACAGGCCACTGCACTACATGCAGCAGGCAGCCAGCTTCTGTGTTGCCGGGAGCAGCACCGGGAACGAGCAAGCATCTGGCACCTTCTTCACCGCACTGTGTGTATGCAGTTACTGTAACTGTGGGGAGTTTGGAATGGGTATCGCAGTCATTTACTAACTTACTGCTGGGAAGGGGGGGGGTGAGGGGGTTCACTAGTGCTGTGTGTGGTGTCACACTTTACTGTCTGTATGTGTGTGGAGGGGGGAGGGTTGTCACTTACTATGAGTGCATGTGTGTGTGTGAGTGTGAACCGGCCCTGAAACTAAAAGAGGCCAGTATGCATGGGGAAAGGGGGGGGGGGTGTTGACTGTTTGTGGTGTCACTTATTGTGTGTTGTTGTGTGTGTGTGTGTGTGTGTGTGTGCGTGCGTGCGTGCGTGCGTGCGTGTGTTTGGTTACTCTGTGTGTGTGGTGT
Source organism: Hyperolius riggenbachi (assembly GCF_040937935.1). NCBI lineage: Eukaryota > Metazoa > Chordata > Amphibia > Anura > Hyperoliidae > Hyperolius > Hyperolius riggenbachi. The sequence goes on from NC_090647.1 coordinate 517,352,619, forward strand.
CACTGTGTGTGGTGTCACTTACTCTGTGTGTATGTTTGGTGTCACTTGGCACACACTGAGCATGCACAGGATTTTGGAGGCAAGGGGGCGGGGAGGGGAGGGGAGTTTCATAGGCTGGGGGTGCAGATCATCTTGTGTAATGAGATTACAAGCTAAACATGGCTGCCCTCATTGTATCACAGGAATAAAAAAATGTATGCTGTTGAAGCTGTTTGCAGCTAGATTTGCTGGGGAAACAATCTAAACTTTAGATAAAATATATATACAAGTTACTTGTTATAGTTAGGTTTTTCACCTCAGATCCGCTTCAATGGACAAAAAACTTTTGTTTCAAAAATAAGGATAATTCTAAATGGGCCCAAACTATTCAATACTAGTGCAGACATACAAGGGCACACTGTAATGTTATTTTAATGTATTATGCTCATTGATTTGTAATCACACAAATCTTAAGTTTGTTTGCACTAATGTCAAAGTATTGCAAAACAATTTGTGTAAAATGTAGGTCCATTTTCATGAAAAAAAAATCCCCTTCAGGACATGTATACACATTCTAAATAACTCCCTACCAACTTGTGCCTAACACAACCAATCAAACTATTATACATATGACCCAGAGACCAAGCATCATGTATTAAATGTGTGTATTCATGTCAGCTTGTAATGCTCTAACATAATCTCTTCTGACCATCCTATTAGGGTAACCCCTCTCTAACAGCTTCTTGCTTAAACAGTTCAATCGTGGCGCAATTGCGTCTAATCCTTAAAAATTCCCCTGTTGGCGCTGATTTAATTTGACACCCCCAGGTGGAGGCTTGAAACATGCAGTAGCATATTCCCAGCACTCTCTTTCCTGTACGTGCTTGTTAATAGCCTCTTGCCTTGCCTAAACAATTTCAAATCCAAAAACGAAATCATTTTCTCATCACATGTATACGTTACAAATATATTTGTTTGATTGCAATTCAATTGTTCCACAAATTCGAGGAGACTTTTCCTATCACCTTCCCATACCATCACCACATCATCTATATAGCGCAGCCAGAAGGTGACACGGTCCCCAAATCCACACATGCCATACACCGCATCCAATTCCCACAAACCTAGGTGCAGGCATGCATAGGCCGGGGAACATGCCGCCCCCATGGCTATGTCTCTCAACTGCTGGTAGTTATGTCCATCTAACTGGAAGAAGTTCCGTGTCAATATCAATTTCATTAAGTCCACAAAATAAAGGTTGTGGGCTTCTTCATCGGTTCCATAGTATTTCTTTATAAAAAAGGAAACTACCCTCAGACCAACTTCACCAAATTTGGAGGACATGTGAATAATTCCTGGCCAGATGATTTTTTCTCATACAAAGTTTTGCACATTAGTGTCTGAAGTGAACTGAACTTTGATTACAGCTAAATTGTAGTGCAGCAAAATACAGCCAGCAGTGCTGGGAGTTTTCTGCTGTCTTTTCCCTCTTCAAACCGGAAAGCACAAAAGAACTTGGTGCAGAATAGGCTATTATAAGCCATATATTGCAGATTTAAATGAGCCCAATGAATAGGTGGCTGGATGGTGTAATGGTTAAGGGCTCTGCCTCTGACACAGGAGACCTGGGTTTAAATCTTGGCTCTGCCTGTTCAGTAAGCCAGCACCTATTCAGTAGGAGACCTTGGGCAAGACTCCCTAACACTGCTACTGCCTATAGAGCACGTCTTAGTGGCTGCAGTTCTGGCGCTTTGAGTCCGCCAGGAGAAAAGCGTGATATAAATGTTCTGTGTTTGTTTAGGTGATTGCAGTGAATTTCAGTTGGAGGATCAGTAGTGCAACATTGAGGTAAACAATCATAGGTAGGTGCTCACTTTTTATTGTCCTTCAAGTTTTAAAGGGGTGGTGCAATACTTGGGGATCAAGGGTGTATATTGTGTGTAGTAATTGCATTTTTGTAAAAATACACAAATTTGATACATGATGCTTGGTCTCTCGGTCATATGTATAAATGTATACACATTCTTTTTCTTTGCTCTCATTCTCTTACTTTCCACAGCCACAGTAAAACTGAACTGATTGTGCACGCACATGGGCTGTGGGCAGACATTTGGCATGATAAATTCCCTGCAGCTGTGAGAACACTGATCAGAAGCATGCATGGAGAATTCATTGCCGAGGGGGAAGAAAAACATGACAATACATAAAGATTTAGAGCAGTCAGTAGATTGCCATCATGGCTGCAAGAATGCATAGTTAAATGGAACCTGAGTTCTTCTTACTGGGGCTTCCTCCAGTCCCATGAGGGACATGGGCTCCCTCGTCATCCTTCCTGGCCATTCTGTGCTTTGTAATCCCCTTGGTAATCTGGCCGCGCTCTTCTGCACATGCACTGCTCGGCCACACGCACAACTCCGCTGCGCTCCCATGCCAGGAAGCGTTCTGTGCCTGTGCAGTGGTACTGTCACATAGCTAATGTGGTCCCAAAGCTGGGATAATGCATGAGAGAGGTTAGGGAGGGGGTACAAGATGGCCTGAACATGGCACTCCTGTCAACATGTAAGCCTCATTATGAGAACCACTGTTTCTTTGTAAATAGAAGAGATAGTGTAATTGGATTCAGTCCTTCCTATTTCTGGTACTGCAAATTCAATTTCATATAATCTGACAGGAGCATGGGGCTTCCTATTGGTTTACATTGAACCATTATAAGCCAATTAGAATCTTCCCTGTTGTGTAGGATTTCTATTGGTCTTTTGCAATCCAACGAAGAGTCCTATGCTTCTCCTGCCGGTTACTAATTTGTTTACCAGCTTCGGGGGGGGGAGCAGTTTTTTGCATGCAGTGATCAGTCTAGTGAGAATGGACAATGGCTTTCATTGACTTAATCTGTTGTGGTCCCTTTCAAAAAATGCAGGATGAAAAATTCAGCAGGTTGAGCCTCCACTACACAAGTTGGAACTGATCTTTACTGACAACAAAGATGGAGCCTTACTGACAAAAAAAAAAAAAAAGATGGCGCAAGACAACCCTACTTTAATGTCTCTCGACCAGCAATGCCATGGACCGTTATTGACAAGTGGCCCTTGTCCAACTGCAGTTATCCTTCTTTCTTATCCAACGGGCCGCAAAGTCACTCTACAGCATTTATGAACTAGAACGCTTCCATAAATAGGAATATAGACATCCAGTGCTGGGAATATGATGAAGGACAAGGCTTGTAGATTATGTCATGAAAGCATAAATATGAAAAATGTCTTTGCCAGAGGCCCTCAGGAAAACCTCGCAATGCACACTAGTAATGTTCCCGCCATCTGCTTCTCTACATCTGCTTGCCATGTTGTGCGTATATATAAAAGTAAACCTAATAGGTGATAATTATGAAAAGAAAAACAAAACGCGGCAAAAGCTATCTATTTACACAGCATCTAATCATTCTAGGTAATTCTTGACGCCTACGTATTTTATTGCTGTGGACTGTTTATATCTTCCTGTCTTCTGTCACTTCAACGATGTACAGCGTAACAGTTTGCAGTAAAATTTAGGCTACTCGTAAAGAACGAATATTATGATTTCAGTTGACATAGTTTTTGTGTTTTGACTAATGACAGAAACAAGCTGTGCCTCTGGGGAAGAAATTTCATCAAAGTGACATAAAAAAGAGACAACGTTTTAAGTCACCGGCATTGCTCAAGTTTTATCTATTTTTTTAATACTTTTAAAAGGATAACTATGGGCAAAACACAAAGTTCAGCGATAAATATGTCAAGTGAAAACTTACCTTATTTACTTGTCTCTTCTGTTTGTCATGTGAAGCACAATGTAGATAAAAGGATTCAAGTTTAATGCCCAAATCTTGTCACAAATCCTCTTAGAGTTTTTCTGTGTATGTGTGTATGAGTGTCCTGATTAGCCAATCCTACTAATATAATAAATGGGAAAGTTTGGATGTTTGGATGTTTGGATGTTTGTTACTCGATCACGCAAAAACAGCTGAACGGATTTGAATGAAATTTGGCACACACATAGAACATTACCTGGAATAAAGTATAGGATACTTTTTATTCCCATAACCAAAAAGAGACAAATACAAATGTCACTGGAAAATGTAAACTGCAGCCATACACTGTTACACTGGAGGTGTGTTTAGCTTCTAAGGGTAGAATGGTTAATTTGCATATATTCAGCAGTGATGCACTGGGAGACATCTCAAGCTCACTCCAACCTGAATTATCACAAATTCTTTCTGTTTTAAGAAAGCAAACATTTGTTTTTCTTAACATCTTAGTAAGGGGGCTTTTAGGACCATTGTAGTCCCTTACACACTCCAATGAGTTCTGGGTCACCATGAGCTTGCTGGGTAGCATGTCCCTCTCGGTGTTACAAGCCCTACTTCATAGAGCCAAATTAATCTATGCCATGCACTGATAAGGATCAAGCAATCCAAAACAGTCTGTACGCATGTTGGATTATTATGGCTCTGTATAATTTAACAAGCTGACCCATCATTGCATTCCAGTGGTTCTGGAGGTGTGTTTAGCTTCTAAGGGTAACAATGGTTAATTAGCATATTTTCAGCAGTGATGCACTGGGAGACATCTCAAGCTCACTCCAACCTAAATTATTGCAAATTCTTTCTGTTTTAAGAAAGCAAACTTTTGTTTTTCTTACACTGTTAATGGTAGGGTTCTCAAACTTTGCACAGTTGGTCGTTGGGTGACTAGGGTTATTATTCAGAAAAGTGGTTGGAGCCTATAAAAGCCAATCAAAATTCACCTAATGATTTTCAAGGGGAATATTTACATTTCTGCCATTCTTGCACTGTTAATGGCACAAGCCTCAAACCTGGTATAGTTAAACATTGGGTGACTGGGGTTCAATTTCAAAAAGGGGGTGGAGCCACAAATAGCCAATTAGAGTTGTTTCATTCCAATGCAAATTAATGTTGCCAAACACCGCAAAGCTCACAAACTTGGTAATTGAGTAATTGATTAATTGTGTGTTAGGGTTAGGAAAGTGGGCACAGCCAACACCAGCCAAATACATAAGCGGGAAACACCGGGTCATAAGTGGGCGGAGACAAATACAAATTTTACTGGGAAAATGTAAACAGCAGCAGCCATTCTTTCACTGTTAATGGTAGGGTTCTCAAACTTTGCACAGTTGGTTACTGGGTGACTGGGGTTAATATTCAGAAAAGTGGGTGGAGCCTACAAAAAACAATCAAAAATTACCTATTGATTTTTCAGGGGAATATTCATTGCTGCCATTCTTGCACTGTTAATGGCACAAGCCTCAAACCTGGTACAGTTGATCATTGCGTGACTGGGGTTTAAATTTATATAAGGGGGTAGATCCCCAAACAGCCAATCTGATTTGTTTCATTTTAATGCAGGTTATTGATGCCAAAGACCGCAAAGCTCACAAACTTGATCATTGAGTAATTGAGTAATTGGCCCATATGCAATTAACTTTTTCTCCAGAGTTTTCTCCTAGGTGATATTTTCATACACTGTCATAAAATGCTATTTAAACCACCAGCAAACAAGGAAATGCTCAAAATATTTTTTATAGTACCTCTTCATCAACTTTTTGGTACTTTTACAGTTGTAAAATGCTGAAAATTTAGTTTACAGAGAAGATGAAATTTATCTCCTAGGAGATAACTCAGATGAAAAAAATAATTGCATATGGGCCATTGTGTGTTAGGGTTAGGAAAAGTGGGCGCAGCCAACACCAGCCAAATACATAATCGGGCAATGCTGGGTCATCAGTAGGCGAAGACAAATACAAATTTCACTGAGAAAATGTAAACTGCAGCAATTCTTACACAATTAATGGTAGGGTTCTCAAACTTTGCACAGTTGGTCACTGGGTGACTGAGATTAATATTCAGAAAAGTGGGTGGAGCCTACAAAAGCCAATCAAAATCCACCTATTAATCTTTAAGGGGAATATTTAATTGATGCCATTCTTGCACTGTTAATGGCACAAGCCTCTTGCACTGTTAATCACCTGTACCTGGTACAGTTGGCCATTGGGTGATTGGGGTTCAAATTCAGAAAAGGGGTGGAGCCACAGCCAATCAGATTTATTTTATTTCAATGCAAATTATTGATGCCAAAGACCTCAAAGCTCACAAACTTGGTCATTAAGTAATTTTGTGTTTGGGTTAGAAAAAGTGGGCGGAGCTAGCACCAGCCAAATACATACCTGGGCAATGCCGAGTCTTCAGTGGGCGGAGACAAACACAAATTTCACTGGGAAAATGTAAACTGCAGCCATTCTTACACTATTAATTGTGGGGTTCTAAAACTTTGCACAGTTGGTCACTGGGTGACTGGGATTAATATTCAGAAAAGTGGGTGGAGCCTACAAAAACCAATCACAATTCACCTATTGATTTTCAAGGCAAATATTTAATTGCTGCCATTTTTGCACTGTTAATGGCACAAGCCTCAAACCTGGTACAGTTAATCATTGGGTGACTGGGGTTAAATATTTAGAAAAGGGGTGGGGCTACAAACAGCGAATCAGATGTGTTTCATTTCAATGAAAATTATTCATGCCAAAGACCACAAATCTCACAAACTTGGTCATTGACTATTGACAATTGTGTGTTAGGGTTAGAAAAAGTAACCACAGCCAACAGCAGCCAAATACATACCCGGGAAAAATCAGGACATCAGTGGGTGGAGAAAAATAAAAATTTAACTGCCAGAATGTAAACTTCAGCCATTCTTACACTGTCTGTCAATGGCAGGGTTCTTAAACTTTGCACAGTGGGTGACTGGGATTAATATTCAGAAAAGTAGGTGGAGCCTACAAAAGCTAATCAAAATTCACCTATTGATTTTCAAAGTAGTGGAGCCACAGCCAATTATTGATGCCAAAGACTGCAAAGCTCACAAACTAGGTCATTGTGTGTTAGGATTAGAAAAAGTGGACAGAGCTAACACTAGCCAATTACATACCCGGGCAACGCCGGGCGACCAGCTAGTATAAGATAAATCACCTTGAGGTCCAGCCGGGCCCACCGGCAGCACTTGTCTATCAGCAAAGCACTGCCTGCAACAATAGAACCCTGTGGGTGGTTCCATTTGCAGCATTGCAATCACGAACGTTTGGCAGTTTTCGAAAAAGTGCTGCCAGTAGGCCCCAGAGGCCTGCAAAGTTCAACCTCAAAAGTACCCAAAGACCACACACACACACACTACACCATACACAACTCTGCATTGGAGAGGAGACTGATGTATAGTGAATTGCATGAAAAATTGAAATCAAGCACCACAATATTTTACTGTAACCTGCTCACCTGACTGATAGAGGTTGGCTTTGTGTCATTTGGGCAGGGAGGTACAGGGCATTGTACGGCATGAAACCCACATGACTATAAGCTACTGTATGTACAATCCATTAGTTGATCTGTTCAGTTGTGAATTAGCTGTCGCCCATGTAAAGGTCCACAGAAAGACACCCAAATTCACTAGGAGAGAAATCTTGTAGTAGTAGAGAGAGTCTCATTGCACTTTTGCAACAGAATGCACAGACGACGTTGGCACTTTCACATGGTTTTGTGGGAATGTATTGATGTGGCACCATAGCCACATGTGCCCCCCTATTCCCACTTCCCCATAAATAACTATACAGTGGGTTGTGAAAGTTTGGGCAACGTTGTTAATCATCAGGATTTTTCTGTATAAATCGTTGGTTGTTACGATAAAAAATGTCAGTTAAATATATCATATAGGAGACACACACAGTGATATTTGAGACGTGAAATTAAGTTTATTGCATTTACGAAAAGTGTGCAATAATTGTTTAAAAAATGCAGGTGCATACATTTGGGCACCACAAAAAAAGAAATTAAATCAATATTTAGTAGATCCTCCTTTTGCAAAAGTTAAAGCCTCTAAACGCTTCCTGTAGGTTCCAATGAGCAGCACTGAGCCAGGTGATACCCTCTGAGGAAGGGAACCCCCGAAACAGTCGCTGTCAGGGTTTTGGTAATAATGCCCCGAAGACAGAAGGTGGTCGAATTTTCTGTATATTCTATGCATTAGTTGGCATCCCACTCTTTGGCATCCTTCTGGCAAGTGTTGGTGACCATTTGGGATCTTCTCTCCGTAAAGGCATTGGAAAAGTAGAATTGATCTTTTTGATTCCTGGCACCACCCAGTGGAGGGAGCAGCACCGTGGGCATAACACTTATTTAAAGGGCCATACTTAGCCACAGCTAGCGACGGTTTTAAACCTTTTTTCTTCTTTCTACTAGGTTCCAATGAGAGTCTGGATTCTGCTTGAAGGTATTTTATACCATTCCTCTTTACAAAACATTTCTAGTTCATTCAGGTTTGATGGCATCCGAACATGGACAGCTCTCTCAATTAGCTTCAGCTTTGTCACTGATTTCTAGACATTGGTCTCCATAATCTGCTGATACTGAGTGGAATCCATGCGTCCCTCAACTTTGACAAGATTCCCAGTCCCTGCACTGGCCAAGCAGCCCCACAGTAGAGTTGTCTAGAACTTCTGATTTTGGTTCGCGAACCTCGAACGCGTACATGCGAAAAAAGTTTGCGAACCGGCAAACTTTTCGAACCACCATAGACTTCAATGGGCAGGTGAACTTTCAAAACTACAAACACTAATTCTGGCCACTAAAGTGATGGAAAATATGTTTCAAGGGGTCTAACATCTGGAGGGGGGCATGGCGGAGTGGGACACACGCCAATAGTCCCTTGGAAAAATCCAGATATGACACACAGCAGGGTTTAAGGGCAGAAATCACATTTTATTGCTAAATTGGAGGCCTAAAGTGCTTGATAACATCTTGCATGTGTATACATCAATCAGGTAGTGTAATTAGTGTATTGCTTCACACTGACAGACCAAACTCACTGTGTAACGCACCGCAAACAGCTGTTTGTGTAGTGACGGCCGTGCTGGACTGGTGTGCACCATGGCGAGAGTGCAGGCGATGGCGGTTTCAAGCCCAGTAGCTGAATGGCAGAACAACAGTGACTGAGTGTCCAGCTGATCGAATTTGGTCTGTCCACAATGAAGCAACAACCTTATTATCTTCTTGGGTCAGGTGTGCCCCCCAACACACTCATTTAGCCGGTCATTGCTTCATTGTGATATGCAAGCCCCTTCACCACAGCAAGATAACAATCATGAAGGGGAATTGACACATGTACATGCCTTTTGTTTTGTTGTTGTAGCCTCAGTGCAGCCAGAAAAATTAGGCAGGCATGTACATGCACCAGAAAAAATTATTATAGCTAGCAGTGGCCTTAAAAATTCAGGAATCCACCTGGAGTCCTGGACCCTGTTGGTGGTGGCGGAGAAGGCAGTCAAGCGGCCTGCAGGCAGAAATGCTGTGTACGGACCGACTTAGTCTTGGGGCAGGCAGTCACATGGCGTGCAGGCAGAGATGCTTTGTGTGGTGACTGACTTAGTCTTCGGGCAGGCAGTAGCCCTTCGGGATCCATGCCTCATTCATTTCGATAAAGGTGAGGTGCTGAACACTTTTGTGCCCTAGGCGACTTCTCTTCTCACTGACAATGCCTCCAGCTGCACAGAAGGTCCTATCTGACAGGACGCTTGAGGCAGGGCAAGACAGAAGTTGGATGGCAAATTGTGACAGCTCTGGCCACAGGTCAAGCCTGCACACCCAGTAGTCCAGCAGTTCATTGCTGCTCAGAGTGTCTACATCCGCACTTAAAGCCAGGTAGTCAGCTACCTGCCGGTCAAGGCATTGGTGGAGAGTGGATCTGGAATGGCTAAGGTGAGGCGTTGGAGTAAAGAATGTCCGTATGTCAGACAACACCATGAGATTGCTAGAGCGTCCTGTCCTTGCCTGCGTGGACATGGGAGGAGGAGGAAGATTACTGGCAGTGGCACCTTTATTCTGTTTTGCTGTGACATCACCCTTAAACGCACTGTAAAGCATAGTTGCCAGCTTGTTCTGCAAGTACTGCATCCTTTCTGCCTTCTGGTGATTTGGAAACATCTCCGCCACTTTGTGCTTTTACCAAGGGTCTAGTAGTGTTGCCGCCCAGGACAGGTCATTCCCATTGAGTTTTTTTATACGGGGATGCCTCAACAGGCTGGACAGCATGAAAGACGCCATCTGCACAAAGTTGGATGCTGCCATACTAGCCATCTCATCTTGCTCTTCTTCAGCGATGTCAGGTAAGTTCTCCTCCTCCCCCAGCCACGAACAATAGCATGGGAAAGGTAAGCAGTACAAGTCCCCTGCAACACCTACTGCAGTTGTTCTTCCGCCTCCTCCTCAAAAAAACATCTTCTCGTCTGACTCCTCTTCCCCAGACGACGCCTCCTCCTCCTCTCCCCTCCTCTGTGATGCCGCAGGTGTTGATGATGCCACAGTTGATGTTTCCAAAAACTCTTCCTCCTCCTCCTGTTCCTGGTCATGCTCCTCTACAGCTAGAGCCACCACTCTACGCATGGCACGCTCCAGGAAGAAAGCATATGGGATCAAGTCGCTGATGGCGCTTTCACTGCGACTCACCAGGTTTGTCACCTCCTCAAACGTACACATGAGCCTGCAGGTATTACGCATGAGTGTCCAGTACTTCGGCCATAACATCCCCAGCTCCCCAGAGCATGTCCTTTCACTGTAGTTATACAGATACTGTTTTATGGCTTTCTCCTGTTGTAGCAGGAGGTCAAACATCAGGAGCGTTGAATTCCAGCAAGTTGGGCTATCACAAATCAAGCGCCTCCCCGGCAAGTTGTTTCTCCGCTGAATATTGTCCAAGCGCCATGGCCATGTAGGACCACCTGAAATGCCCACACACCTTCCTGGACTGGTTCAGGGCCTCCTGTAAGCCTGGGTACTTACACACAAATCTGGATTATAAGATTGAGCACATGTGCCATGCAGGGTACATGTGTCAACTTTCCCAAACTCAAAGCCAAAATGAGATTGCTGCCGTGGTCACACACCACATCGCCGATCTCCAGTTGGTGCAGGGTCAGCCACTGATCCACCTGTTTGTTCAGAGCAGCCAGGAGAGCTGCTCCAGTGTGACTCTCGGCTTTGAGGCAAGACATGTCCAAGATGGCGTGACACCGTCGTACCTGGCTTGCAGCATAGGAAATGGGGAGCTGGGGGTGTGTAGAGAGAGATGGAGAGAATGTAGCAGGAGGAGTAGGAGGAGAAGGAGAGGAGGTGGCAGCATGCCTGCCTGCAAGGCGCGGAGATGTCACAACTAGGTTCGCTAGCCCACTGCGTAGGGCAAACCTCCACTGTTCCCCTCTGATACCGGTTTTCTATTCTACCCATCTGTATCTTTTCCCCTACTAACCTTTGACCACAGCACAAAGTCCGGATAGCTGGTTATCACCCTCCGGACTCCATAAACTTTATCAGTTGTGCATCTTCCTTCCCCTGCTCCCAGCACTGACATGGTTTCTTTTTTTCTCTTTATATAAGGTAACACGGATTTCCCTTTGGCTTCAGATTACTATTGTATATATCTGTTACATTAAATGTTTTGGTTTACTCTTTCTGTGATGTTGTTACCAGACAAAACTCTTGCTAACATGCCATTTTTCTGTTTCTGTTGACAATCTTGTTTTCCCTGCTAAAAGAAAATAATACAAACTTTTGAAAACAGCTAGGTCCGCTACACATCCACGTACTCCCTGCTTGCCAGTGGTCACCAGGTTGACCAATGTGCCGTATAAGTAATGTACCTGCCCTGGCTGTGCTTGGCAGACCAGGCATCCGTGGTTAGATGGACCCTTGACCCAACGCTGTGTGCCAGAGATGACACCACTAGCCTTTCTACATCACGGTACAGTTTGGGTATCGCCTTTTGAGAAAAGTAATTGCGGCCTGGTATCCTCCACTGTGGTGTCCCAATCGCCACAAATTTTCGGGAGACCTCAGAGTCCACCAGCCGGTATGGTAACAGCTGGCGAGATAACAGTTCTGCCAAGCCAGCTGTCAGACACCGGGCAATGGGGTGACTGGCAGACATTGGCTTCTTCTGCTCAAAGATTTCCTTCATGGACACCTGGCTGCTGCTGTGGGCAGAGGAGCAGGAAGCGCTCAACGTTAGAGGCAGAGTGGAGGAGGGTGGCTGTGAAGGTGCAAGTGACAAAGAGGCTGAAGAAGATTCTGCACCTGAAGAAGGAAGAGGAGGCGGAAGATGGCTTTACGTTTGTTTGCTGCTTTTCCTCAGATGGTCTTCCCATTGCGGTTTGTGCTTTTTCACCATGTGCATTGGTAAGGCAGTTGTCTCTACGTGGGTCTTGGTGTTTCCACGACTCAATCTTTGATTGCAGATAGTACAGATGGCATTGCTCTCATCTGAGGCAGACACACAAAAAAAAAACCTCCACATCGCTGACCCCTGGAATGATTGCACTTTGGTGGTCAGCAGCTGACGTTGAAGAGCATGTTGGCTGGCTGTCCATAGGTGGCGATACATGCCACCGGCCCTGCCATGAGCTTTTTCTGATGATGACAAGCTCCCTCTGCTTCTTTCAGCAACTTGTCTCCTACTACTCCTCTCTGACTCCCCCTCTGAACTGTACCCCTGGTCATCATGTCTGTTAGGATCCCACGTGACATCCATGGCATTATTATCATCATAATCAGCCTCCACAGCTTCCCTTGTATCAGACATCTCCAAAAATGCACTAACAACAGGTACTTCATTATCCTCACACCTTAGGTCCATACTGGCGCCTTACTCAGACATATGAGGTGGTGGTGTAACATGCTTAGTGCCATCATCTTGTAACAATAATGGCTGTGAATTAGTTAATTCCCCACCAAATAACTCCTGCAAAGTGTCAAATTGGCCGGATGTGGTGCTAGTAGTAGCAGTGGTGTCTGTGGAGGAAGATATGTCACGGTTCCGTGCGGAAGCTGAGGAAGATGAGGTGTTCTGTGTTAAATAGTCAATTACGTCCTGGCAATCTTGGGAGTTGATGACACATGCCTTCTGATCACTGTACTTTGGTCATGAAATCACTCCACCTCAACCTCGAACAGACCTGCCAGGTGGCCTGCCTCTGGTTCTGCCTCTGCCTCTTGTTTTGTCCATATTGGGGGGATGAAGTGAAAGGTATGCACGGACTTGACTAATACAATGTGCGTTTACACATGTGCAGTGAAAATCTGACTGCTGGAACAACAAGGTATGGTTACACAGGTGCAGTGCACGCCGTCACGTGCCTCTACTGCGCCTCCAATGATTGGAGGCGCAGAAGAGGCACGTGACGGTGACGCAGCATTCCAGGCTGATACGTGGAAGTAACGTGAGTATACTCCGCTCTCGCCTGCTCGCTGCCCACTGCCACCGGCCCGCTGCCTGCATTTTTGGGGGGAGAAGAGAGGCAGAAGGAGGGGACCCAGGTGAGGGAGGGGGGGATATTTCCCCCTCCCCGCCGCTATCCCTGCTGTCACCCCTCCTCCTAGCGCTGCTCTTCCCCTCCTTAGTCAGGTGTAGGGGGGTCGTGGCGACACCCCCCTGGCTGACTGGTACCCGGTGCGCCCCGCCCCCCTGCGCCCTTAGGTAGGAACGCTACTGGCTGTCACACACACAGGTGCAGTGAACAGTTATGCAGTGACTGGTATATAAAATTGTGTGCTGTCATGCAGGTGCAGTGAACAGGTATGCAGTGACTGGTATCAATACAATGTGCAGCTGTTACACAGATAGCTGCAGTGAACAGTTATGCAGTGTATATAACACTGTGTGCTGTCACGCAGGTGCAGCGAACATGAACAGGTATGCACGGTCGGACTGGTATTACAAATGTGCAGCTGTCACACACAGGTTCAGTGAAAAGGTAGGCACTGAATGTGCTGGGCCTGGCACAGTATAGCAATAAGCAAGGGCTGTGACACACAGGGCTGTAAAATGCAGTGTCAGTGACACACACACACACACACACACACAAAAAGACTTCACAAGAACATTAGCTCTGAAAAGAGCTCTTTTTTGTGGTGCTTTTCATTTCAACAAAAAATATCAGCTTGGAGCAAGCTACATGAGCCTAACTAAGCTTTCCCTATCTCTGCAGCAGGTTCCTCTCCCTTCTCTCACTACTGCAGCAACACCAAGTGAGATGATGGCCGATGCAGCTGCCTAATATAAGCAGGGGGGGGGGGGGCTCCAGGAGGGAGTGCAGCCTGATTGGCTGAAATGTGTCTGCTTACTGTGATGTAGAGGGTCAAAGTTTAGCCCAATGATGTAGTATAAGGGCTGGTCGAACCGCTATAAAGTTCGCGTTTCGACGCAAACCACCGATGTTTGCGCAAATAAGTTCGCGGCCGAACCATTCGGGACAACTTTACCCCACAGGATGAAGGAAGCACCACCATATTTTACTGTAGGTAGCGGATGTTTTTCTTGGATTGCTGTGTTGTTTTTCCCCCATGCATAACGCCCCTTGTTATGCCCAAATAACTCACTTTTAGTTTCATCAGTCCACAGCACTTTATTCAAAAATTAAGCTGGCTACCTCAAGCAGCTTTGTTTCTGCTGTGGGTGGAGAAAAGGCTTCTTCTGCTTCACTCTCGCATACATCTCCTTGTGTAAAGTGTGCCAATTGGTTGAACGATGCACAGTGACTCCATCTGCAGCAATATTGCGTTGTAGGTCTTTGGTGCTGATCTGTGTGTTGACTCTAACTGTTCTCACCATCCGTCGCTTCTGTTTATCCGAGATTTTTCTTGGTCTGCCACTTTGATCCTTAACTTGAACTGAGCCTGTGGTCTTGCATTTCCTCAATATGTTCCTAACTGTGGAAACAGACAGCTGAAATCTCTGAGACAGCTTTCTGTATCCTTCCCCTAAACCATGATGGTGAACAATCTTTGTCTTCAGGTGATTTGAGATTTGTTTTGAGACCCCCGTGTTGCTACTCTTCAGAGAAAATTAAAAGAGGATGGAAACTTACAATTGACCCCCTTAACCACTTGCCGACCGCGCACTCATACCGCGCGTCGGCAAAGTGGCAGCTGCAGGACCAGCGACGCAGTATTGCGTCGCCAGCTGCAGGCTGATTAATCAGGAAGCAGCCGCTCGCGCGAGCGGCTGCTTCCTGTCAATTCACGGCGGGGGGCTCCGTGAATAGCCTGCGGGCCGCCGATGGCGGCTCGCAGGCTAAATGTAAACACAAGCGTAAATAATCCGCTTTGTTTACATTGTACGGCGCTGCTGCGCAGCAGCGCCGTAAGGCAGATCGGCGATCCCCGGCCAATCAGCGGCCGGGGATCGCCGCCAAGTGACAGGGGACGTCCTGTCACTGGCTGCACAGGACGGATAGCGTCCTGTGCAGCCCTGATCTCCGGGGGGGAGCAGGTAGGAGAGGGAGGGGTGAATTTTGACGCGGAGGGGGGCTTTGAGGTGCCCCCCACGCCAGCCACATGCAGGCAGATGAGATCGGACCCCCCCAGCACATCATCCCCCTAGTGGGGAAAAAAGGGGGTGATCTGATCTCTCTGCCTGCTACATGATCTGTGCTGGGGGCTGCAGAGCCCACCCAGCACAGATCACTCAACACAGCGCTGGTCCTTAAGGGGGGGTAAAGGGTGGGTCCTCAAGTGGTTAAAGAGAACCTGTATTAAAAAAGAGCCCCTGGGGGTACTCACCTCAGGAGGGAGAAGCCTCAGGGTCCCAATGAGGCTTCCCCCTCTGCTGTAGCTGCAGGCAGTCCATCGCTGGCTCCCCCGGAATGTCCCGGAATCCTCCCTCAACAAGCTTGACAAGCGCTGATGAGCGCTGATTTATTTACCTTACCTGGCTTCAGCGGGGGCGATGTTGCAACTTTCCTGACTGAGATAGGCAGAAATAGCCGATCTCTGTCGGATCCGCTCTACTGCACAGGTGCAGGAGACTTGCGTCTGTGCAGTAGAGCGGCCCGACAGCGATCGCCTATCTCCAAGCGGAGAGCCGATACTGCACCTGCACTGCAGCCGGAAATAAATATTTACATCCCCGCTGTTCGGGGAGCTTTCTTGCCGCCGCCATGGGACCGAGAAGGACGGGGAAGCCTCAATAGGATCCGGAGGCTTCCCCCACCCGAGGTGAGTACCCCTTAGGTGACGTTTTTCTTGATACAGGTTTTCTTTAAATACTCTTTCTCATAATTGGATTCACCTGTGTATGTAGGTCGGGGGTCACTAAGCCTAAAAAGACAATTTGAGTTCCAATAATTCGTTCTAAAGGTTTTGGAATCAATAACATGACAACAGTGCCCAAATGTATGCACCTGCCTAATTTTGTTTAAACAATTATTGCACACTTTCTGTAAATCCAATAAACTTAATTTCACATCTCAAGTATCACTGTGTGAGTCTCCTACAGTATATGATATATTTAACTGTCATTTTTTATCGTAACACCCAACGATTTATACAGGAAAATCATGACCATTAACAAGTTTGCCCAAACTTTTGCATACCACTGTATGTTCTCCCCTCCCCCCCACCAACATAGATAACCATGTGTCCCCGTTCTCTCCCTCCCCCTGTAGAGTGTGAGCGGAGTGTATTAGAGTCGACTCTCTGGCTCCCAACATGCCATCGCTGACGTCTCACTTCTGCTGCACGCCCCCTGCCTCCTCTCATTGGCTGCAGCGTCCTATCCTTGGCTACAGTGACATCATGTGATGGGCCAGTACGTTGCGTCATATGACACAGCTGTTTCCAAGGAGATGTTGCTGTAGCCAATGAGAGGATGCCAGGGGTGCACTACAAAAGAGAGATGTCAGTGATGTAAAATTGGGAGCCGGGGAGCTTCCTCTAGTATGCTCTGCTCACACTCTTCAGTGGGACGGGGGACACTGGGTGACTGGTGAGCTGCCTCTTATACATGGACCGCACAAGCCTATAGTGCCTATAGCCAAATATGGCCCTGCTCCTCCCTCCTTTATGACAATAGAACATGTTGCTAGCCTGTAGGCTAGTGACATGTGTACAGCACTCGGCCCTGTACTGTCGTCTGAGAGATTAAGTCCCGATTACTGCAGGTGACAGTAATTGTGCATGTGTACACATCTTTACTATACTACCCTTCAGGTATATTTTGTGGACATTATTATCATTGTTATCTTGCCTTCCTTCCTGCACATTATTTTTATATAAATGACACATCTTTCCAAATCAACAAATGCTTCTTGTGTAAAGCATTTCTAGTGTTGGCTTCAGCGTGTATCCCCCCTCAGACACCCCCCCCCCCCTCCACACACACACCACGTTATTTACATTGTCATCTTTGCTCACAGCTCCTGATGGTGGACCACATAGGGAGGCACATATATTACATCCAGGGAGCTGTCAAATGAACAGATAAGGCAGGTTTATTTAGAACATTTTATAGAGTTTTCCACTTTAGAAAATGAAATTGCCAGACATCTTTCCATTCTAGCAATTCATGCATTTTTTTTCCTTTGTTCCTTCGGTGTACAAGAAAAATAAAAATATGAGTAACACACTAGACTGATAATAAATAAATAAATAACACAGCTCACTCTCTGTAGATTGATTTTCAAATGAAAATACGATGACAGAACTGATATTTATCTGAAGGGATGATTTCCATGCCTTGATGTCACATTTTGTTTGCAATAACAGAAAGAAGGGGGGACTGATTTAGGGAAATGTTTAAAGTGGACCTGAACTCTTGCACAGAAGGAACACCTAGAGAAATGCAACATATATTTATAGTTTAGCCTGTCTAATTCCCACTCACATGTGACTAATCACAAGTTGTAATCTGATCTCTCACCTGTGTCAGCTGACTACCACAGCAGAGAAGCTAATTGGTAAACAAAGGATGTTAACAATATGTCCACTTCCATGAAAACAGAAAGTAGACATATTTATTGAAGGATTTGTATGAACTGTAACAAAGACATGTTTTTAATTAAAGGTTATTATGCTGTTGCTTATCTTTTAAATTAGAGATGAAGTTCAGGTCTGCTTTAAAAGAGATGGTTGAGGTGTTGCCTATAACAACCAGAGATGGTCGATTCTCCTGAAAGGATAATTCATGGCTTCATGGGGAATCTCATGCTTTTGGAATAATGACTTGGTGGCATTGATGTAACTATGGGGGAGCAGCAACCATGATTGCAGAGGGGGCCTGGCAGGGTGGAGGTGCCTGTATTACTTCAGGTGCTATTCTAGTTTAGAGGACCCACCGCAAAACCCTTTAGACTAGCACCGCTCTGTTTAAACCATAACAAATTCCCTGTGGTAGAAGTAATAAAACCACACAAAAGTGATATCCCATTGTAGCCTAGAAATCCCTCCAACAAATTATGCATACGCTTACCAGAAAAAACTTGTAACTAATGTCATAAGACCTGACGAATGACTGCACTCCTTTCTACAGTGGCCATCTTAGTTCTTCAGTCCTTGGTTTCTCTCTCTCCTCATTGGAGTAGATTTAGCTGGGGGTGTGACATGTTTTGTAAAAAAAGAATACAAATAAAACTATAAATGTGTACTGACGCTACCTAGTCATTTTTAACCAAAAAGAGCTCCAATCACAGATATTTTGGAGCGGTCAGTGAGAAAACGAAAGGGACTCCGAGGATGCCGAGGGACCTGACACAATATGGAGGGCTGGAAGAAGACCCACGTAAATAAAAATCCACTTTTGTCCCACTAGTTAAGATGCGCTTTAATGGATATGTTTACTCTTTTGGACAAAAAGATTGGATGATGTGTTTCTACATATTATTGACTATAACTTTCTTCCTGTTTGAAGAACGCCTAGAAAGATTGGATGATGCATATCTGCACATATTTCAAGGTTGAGACCTTTGAAAGTGGTGTAAGTTTCTGGATATTTTATTAGCCTCTCTGAAATCAGGACATGACGGATTCACTTGTATCTTCTCATTTCAAATTAACTTGACATTTCGCTATCGCTTGCCACTCCTTGTGATATTGCCCATGCTCTCTGCCCCCCCCCCCCCCCCCCGGTAACAAGAAGATCAAAGCTCCCGAATTCCCAGGTCACCAGAACGTCTGTTTTTTCTTCATCTTCTTTTAAACGTAGTCTTCCTGAACATCCGAGCTAATGAGGTCCATTATACATATCATCTATTTTACATCTACAGCGGCGCAAATTGAAAAAAAATACGGCACCGAACATGCTGAAGCTTCTATTGTGCTCTAATTATCCAGAGATGGAAATTTTAATTCCTATTAATCTGACATGGACAACTAAATCTCATTTAATAAATATAAATTAACATAATAGCTTCACATCAGATTAGATTGAAATTGTTTCATTAATGAGGCACAACATAAAAAAAATGACACATTATATTTTCAATATGTCTGACATTAAGTTTGAAAAAAAAATGTAATTTTCTTAATCTCTGCACTCTCCCAACTCTGTCAGCAGAAGAACTGAAATTATTCTTTTTTTTTAAATACGATTCCAATGTTATAATTCTGTTGCTGCTTAATATATGCACATATCAATGGGCAGTGTTACAGTTATTTTTATGGCCATCTGTGAATCACCGAAAACAGTTTGACGTGGGGCATAAAGTACGAGGCACATACAGCACATGGAGCACAAAGATCACCAGAATGATATGTGGATTTTTAGAATAGGGTTTATTTAAAATATTGGAATACATTTGTTATTTCTTGTCTCCTGTTGTGGTGGTGGATTTAAAAGACTAATTAGAAAAAATAACTGAAGTGGAGATTGGGCTGTATTCACAAAGCATTTCCACATTCGGTAATGCTGAAAACAGTTGATTTTACCGATCAGCTTCCCAAATTACAATTCACTAAAACTATCTCCGCACAGAAAATCAGAGTTCCCAACTAGTGATATAAATTACCGAGTTGTGCGGTAATTACCTCAGGAAATGTCAAGATTTGTCAATTCACAAAGATTTCTGCATTTAATTTACTGGCCAAAAGTGTTCGATATTTTTCTCCAGCTCACAGCAGCCGATAACTCGCTCTCTCCATACTGTCTCTGTGCGGTAACATTGACAAGACAGCCCTTGGGGAGAGCCAGGCAGCCAATAGGGAGAGCTACACAGCCTGCTTCTCACTCTGATTTGATGCGATGGGGTATCGGGTGGGTCTTTCACTGTAACAAAGCAGAGGAAGCTGACAATTCTGAGGGCTTTCCTGCATCCCTTTAGATGTGTAAATCTGTATTTTAACATACAGAAGAGCTTCCCTTGGTGTCTGCAGCACATCTAAAGGGATGACAGGCTGCATTGAACATTAAAACTCAGAGTCAGACACACAGCTCCCTGCCTGCCCACTAACCTGCTCTACACTGGTAAGCAGGGCTTAGGTAATTGAGGCATGTTTGTTCAGTAAATTACCAAACTTCTGCCTCGAGGGAAAACTTTAGTGAATTTGGAAAAAAAAGTGTAAAATGCCGAATGAGGTATTTTACCGTCCAAAAAGATTTTACTGAACTGCCCATTGCGAATAGAGCCCGTTGTGGTCAAACGTCAGTGAAGTTTATGAATCGTTTGGTGCCCCAGGCAAGACAACATATCACTCCCCCACAGCCTCCAGAGACACAAACATAAACATAAAGGGAAGGGGAAAGAAAAAAGTGAGAAAGAGTTGGATTTACAATAGCATCAGACAGGGATTACACCACAGGAGGTACTGAATTAATTCAACACAGACCCTGAAAAGTTGGAATACTTAACCACTAAACGACCGCTCCACGCTGATTGGCTTGAGCGGGTGGCAGCCCCAGGACCATGCCACGCCAATTGGCCTGAAGTGCTAATGGCAGAGATAGCAGGGGATAGCGTGCGCCGATGCGTACGCATCCCTGCTTGAATGACGAACCTCTGCTCTGTCATCAGCCTCAAAGTGGCGATCGCTGCTAGGAGACTTGTTTGTCATATTTCCTGTAGTGGATTTTTTTGATGAAGCACAGTAATTAAAGATATATGTTTCGATGTTTCGTTGTGACTTAGTAACAGTATTTTTTGCACATACTTTCTGCACTTTACATAGTACTGAACCCGGGTTCATACAACCTGGGGCACTTTTCTGAGCCCCCCCCCCCCCCAGTGTTGATATTACATACTATTGTGTATGGAATGATCATTTTTGCAAACGGATATACACTGTAATGCCTTGGAGTTTTATGTGTTTTTAATTATTTGGATGTCCTTTGGGTGCACAATAATTTGTGATTGATCATTGTTTAATAAAGATCAGTGTATATATTTTGAACATTATGAGTGGTGCTTGTTCCTGGGTCTCTCTCTGCTTGGCTATGAATCATATTAACCCTAGCACACTCAGAATATTTACAGTAGAGATGTCGCGAACTTCCGTGGAAGGTTCGGTTCGCGTAAAAGTTTGCGAACCGCAATAGACTTCAATGGGGAGGCAAACTTTGAAAAATAGAAAAAATTATGCTGGCCACAAAAGTGATGGAAAAGATGTTTCAAGGAGTCTAACACCTGGAGGGGGGCATGGCGGAGTGGGATACATGGCCAAAGTCCCGGGTAAAAATCTGGATTTGACGCAAAGCAGCGTTTTAAGGGCAGAAATCACATTGAATGCTAAATTGCAGGCCTAAAGTGCTTTCAAACATCTTGCATGGGTATAGATCAATCAGGTAGTGTAATTAGAGTACTGCTTCATACTGACGCACCAAACTAACTGTGTAATGCACCGCAAACAGCTGTTTGCGTAGTGACGGCCGTGCTGGACTGGTGCGCAACATGGCCAGAGTGCAGGCCGTGGCAGCTTTCCAGCCCATATGGTCGCCGGGCTGTGGTAGCTCAATGATAGAACAACAGTGACTGTCAAGCTGTTCAAATTTGGTCTGTCCACAATGAAGCAACAACCTTATTATCTTCTTGTATGTAGGTAGGCATAGGTAGGAGTCCCAGTATAGGTAGGTAGGTAGGCATAGGTAGGAGTTCCAGTATAGGTAGGTAGGCATAGGTAGGTGCCTCAGTGGTTAGCTAGGCATAGGTAGGAGACCCAGTATAGGTAGGTAGGCATAGGTAGGTGTCCCAGTAGTTAGCTAGGCATAGGTAGGAGACCCAGTATAGGTAGGTAAGCATAGGTAGGAGTCCCAGTATAGGTAGGTAGGTGCCTCAGTAGTTAGCTAGGCATAGGTAGGAGACCCAGTATAGGTAGGTAGGTGACTCAGTAAGTAGCTAGGCATAGGTAGGAGACCCAGTATAGGTAGGTAAGCATAGGTAGGTGTCCCAGTAGTTAGCTAGGCATAGGTAGGAGTACCAGTATAGGTAGGTAGGCATAGGTAGGTCCCCTAGTATAGGTAGGTGGGTAGGTAGGTGTCCCCATATAGGTAAGTAGGTGTCCCAGTAGTTAGGTAGGCATAGGTAGGTGTCCCAGTATAGATAGTTAGGCAGGGCCTGGCTGGCACAGTAATAACAATTACCAAGGTCCAGCTGCAACAGATAGGGCTGTATAATGTCAGTGTCAGTGAGCAACACACAAAAAAAAAACACATCAGGAAAACATTAGAGCTCTCAAAAGAGCTGTTGAGGGGTGCTATTTTAGCAATAACAATCAGCCAGGAGCAAACCAAGAGCCTAACTAATCTTTCCCTAGGAGAAAAAATCTGCAGCAGCTCTCCCTAGTCTGTCTATTTGCAGCAGACACACGAGTGAGTGTCATGGCCAGCGGGCCTGCCTTATATAATGGGGGGGTGGGGCTCCAGGGCTTAGTGTAGCCTGAATGGCTACAATGTGCCTGCTGACTGTGATGCAGAGGGTCAAAGTTGACCCTTATAGTGCATTATGGGGCGAATCGAACTTCCGCAAAAGTTCGCCTGGTCCAGGCGAACGCGAACCACCAAAGTTCACCTGGAACCGTTCGCAGGCGAACCGTTCGCGACATCTCTAATTTACAGGTGTTGCGGATAAATCTTGTTTGTATTGGATCCGCTGTCATAGGCTGAAGCCTATGACAGCCAATCGCACTGATTGGCTGGCGGGGGGAGGGTGGGTTTAAAAAATATTTAAAAAATAAGTATATTTATTAAAAAAAAATAAACAAATAAATCCTACTAAAATTATAAATGGGAAAGTTCAGATGTTTGAATGTTTGTATGTTTGTTACTCAATCACGCAAAAATGGCTAAACGGATTTGAATGAAATTTGGCACACACATAGTACATTACCTGGAATAAAATATAAGAAACTTTTTCTTTCCATAACCAAAAAGTGGGTGGAGACAAATGCAAATTCCACTGGGAAAATGTAAACTGCAGCCATTCCTACACTGTTAATGTTAGGGTTCTCAAACTTTGCAAACTTGGTCAGTGGGTGACTGGGATTAATATTCAGAAAAGTGGATGGAGCCTACAAAAGCCAATCAAAATTCACTTATTGATTTTCAAGGGGATATGTAATTGCTGCCATTCTTGCACTGTTAATGGCACAAGCCTAAAAATTGGTTTAGTTGGTCATTGGGTGACTGGGGTTCAAATTTAGAAAGGGGGGGTGGAGCCACAAACAGCCAATCAGATTTGTTTCACTCCAATGCAAATTATTAATGCCAAACACCGCAAAGCTTACAATATTGGTATTTGAGTAATTGCTTAATTGTGTGTTAGGGTTAGGAAGAGTAGACACAGCAAACACCAGCCAAATACATAAGCGGGCAATGCCATGTCATCAGTGGGTGAAGACAAATACAAATTTCACTGGGAAAAAGTAAACTGCAGCCATTCTTACACTGTAAATGGTAGGGATCTCAAACTTTGCACAGTTGGTAACTTGGTGACTGGGATTATTATTCATAAAAGTGGGTGGAGCCTACAAAAGCCAATCAAAATTCACCTAGTGATTTTCAAATTAATATTTAATTGCTGCCATTCTTGCACTGTTAATGGCACAAGCCTTAAACCTGGTACATTTGGTCATTGGGTGTCTGGGGTTTAAACTTAGAAAGGGGGTGGAGCCACAAACAGCCAATCAGATTTGTTTCATTTCAATGCAAATTATTGATGCCAAAGACTGCAAAGCTCACAAACTTGGTCATTGAGGAATTGTGTGTTAGGGTTAGAATAAGCGGCCGCAGCCAACACCAGCCAAATACATACCTGGGCAATGCTGGGACATTGGTGGGCGAAGACAAATACAAATTTCACTGGGAAAATGTAAACTGCAGCCATTATTACACTGTTAATGGCAGGGTTCTCAAACTTTACACAGTTGGTCACTAGGTGACTGGAATTAATATTCAGAAAAGTGGGTGGAGCCTACAAAAGCCAAACAAAATCCACCTATTGATTTTCAAGAGGAATATTAAGTTGCTGCCATTCTTGCACTGTTAATGGCACAAGCCTCAAACCTGGTACGGTTGGTCATTGGGTGACTGGTGTTCAAATTCAGAAAAGGGGGTGGAGCCACAAACAGCTAATCAAATTTGTTTTATTTCAATGAAAATTATTGATGCCAAAGACCTTAAATCTCACAAACTAGGTGATTGAGTAATTGTGTGTTAGGGTTAGGAAAAGTGGGCAGAGCCAACACCAGCCAAATACATACCCGGGCAACGCCTGGCAATCAGCTAGTATTTATATAAAAACAAACAAAAAAACAAACAAACACTTCACGAGCAATCAAAGCCCACCAACAGAGAGCTCTGTTGGTGGGCAGAAAAGGGGGTGGGATCACTTGTGTGCTGAGTTGTATGGCCCTGCAGCGAGGCCTTAAAGCTGCAGCAGCCTATTTTGTAAAAAATGGTCTAGTCAGTATCACTAGGGGGGTTTAAGATCCCAGTCCTCCAGTGGTTAATAGTGATAGTGCAAAGCTAAACTTGCACTATCAGCACTGTGCTTTGCATTGTAGACAATCTAGAGATAACTCTAGGTATTTGCCTGGGTGGCCTTTACTCATTGCCTGCCATTCATTATAATCCCCAAGACCAGCAAAAGCACAAAACTCTGAACCAGAAAAGACAGCAATCCATACAACATCACTAATAAATGCATGTATGTTTGAGCAGACAAAGTGAGTATAGTTCATTGAGTAAGGAAAATATTGAGTGTAAATGGATGAGAAAAATGTATTAAAGGCATTTCAATAATATTAAAAAGGATGCAGTTGATGTTGACATGAAGCACCATTAACATGCCTAGAGCCTAACTGCCTACTACTTGTGTAGTCTGAAATGGTTCAGAGATACAATCACAATACAAAAAACACAAAACAAAAGTAGCTTATCATAATTTTAGCTAAGAAGGACAGATGAAAGCCCCACTTCAGGGACAAAGGTTTTCTAAGTACTGCGTAGGTACTCTAGTCCATTGTAAAGATTTTCTTTATCTGAATAGATAGTCAGTGTTTTGTTAATGTAAAATACATTATTTATTTTTTCAGAATCCCATCATTGGTCACTTACTGATAGCTGTCATTCACAGGAGAAGGAGGAAACAATAACTCCTTTAAATTGTAAGCCTTTGGCAGGGTCTCCCCTCCCCCCCCCTCCCCTCCAAGTGTGTCCTTCTTGATCTTGCAGCCCCAGCTATGACACCCTTACCATGGCCTAGCTTGGACTTGAATTGCTGGGTCTCTGTAGAATTCTATGATCATGCATTGCATACCCTGTTTGCATGGATAACCTTGTGCTATGTTGTATAACTGTGTGCTACCTCTCTGTCTGTCACTACTTGTTTACACTTGTATGTAAACCTATTTACTGTCCCTGTCCAGTGCTGCGTAATATGTTGACATTTTATAAATACAATCTATATATATAAAACGGATGTCGGAAGTATCTATGTGTGTGTGTGTGTGTGTACATTTGTATGTAGGTGCCGCGATCACTCGAAAACGCCTTGACCAATTTCAATGAAACTTGGTATACAGATTCCTTGCTACCTGGGTTGATATGTTCTGGGGGTCTCACGCCCCCCCCGTTGCACACCTGGGCGCAGCTAAAAACAGCAAATCAGATTCCACACATTCAAGTCAATGGAAAAATTGGAAAAGGCTGCCATTCTCACAGTAATCAAGTCAGAGTCCCCACACTTAACACAGTTGGTCACTTGATGACTGAGGTTACAAATTCAGGAAAAATGGGCAGAGTATAAAACATCCAATCAAATTTCAGCTATTCATTTTCAATGGGAAACGTAATTTGCAGCCATTCTTAGACTGTTAATCGCAGAGTTTATAAACTTGGCACACTTGGTCACTGCGTGAATAAGATTAATTTCAGGAAAGTAGGTGGAGCCTACAACAGCCAATCAAAATTCACCTACTGATTTTCAAGGAGAATATTTAAATTGCTGCCGTTCTTGCACTGTTAATGGCGGAGGTCCCCAACCCGGTACAGCTGGTGTTTAGGTGACTGAAGTTCAAATTCAAAAAAGGGGGTGGAGCCACAGACAGCCAATCAGATTTGTTTCAATTCAATGGGAAAATACAAATGATTGATGCCAAGGAACCCAAAACTCATAAACTTGGTCAATGAGTGACTGTGTGTCAAGGTTAGGAAAAGTTGGCAGAGCCAAAAATATACCCGGGCAACGCCAGGTCCTCAGCTAGTGTAGTATAGAAAGCACCATCAACTTGGATAAAAGGTGAATGAAGATTTCTTATATGGTCTGATATATCCTGCTTCCAACTAAAAAATAATAACAGCAGATTTAGGGTGGGACAATTTTTGGGATGAATTTGAATGCAATCAGATAATTCAAGATATTGCATTAAGATTTAGTCCTGAAACACAAAAGAACTCCTGTGGAGTTCCTTCCATCAAGTCTGGCAACCATTATCAGTTCCAAAGGTGAGCCAATGTGTTTCTTAAAGACTGCATTTTTCTGCTCACTGAGTGTAGTTTCCACTTAATTTGATTGCACAAACTGCTGAACAATGAATTTATGAGTCATTGTTATGTTATTTTTAAACACCAGAGCCTGAAGACAAAGATGAGAACTGCTGCAGGAAACCAATTTACAAGTTGTGATGGTGTGGACAGCAGTACAAAAATTCTAGCCTCAGGCACGGAAAGAATATGTAGGTGTTTGAGAGTTTTTATAATGTTAAGTGTGAAAAGAACAGTTAATTAAATTACTTTGTTACAGAAAAAAAAATTACAAAAAAAAAGGAAACAAATATCATTAGGAATAAAAACCTGTCATTCTTATGTGTAGAAAGATTACATTTCTAGAATCATACTGATACATTTATTTAGTTTTATTTATGTGTGTGTTAGGGATAATCGGAAAGAGCAAATTCCGTTCCGCCGGAATTCGCGGATTCCACCAGCACTAAATTCCGTCACTATGACATTTCCGCCGGAATTTTGTGAAATTCCACAGAATTTCGCATTCCGGCAGAAAAATGAAAGTAATTGCAAATAAAACCTTGTTTATACTAAATGGTAGCCCATAGCACTTGTTGGCTGTTCCCCTGGTCCTTTTTCTTCTTCCTCCTCCAGAGGAAGAGGATCTTGTCTTCCAGGGAATTGTAGGATGTCAAAAGCCAGCTCCCATACATTGGCCAGGAATCAAACCCAGGTCTAGTGCTTGGAAGGCAGCTCTCCTCACCGCTGCCTTCCAAGCAGTAGACCTGGGTTCGATTCCTGCCCAATGTATGTGAGCTGGCTTTTGACATCCTACAATTCCCTACGTAAGCACATTTTTCTCTTGGGTATATCACAATGGTACATGCTAGGCTGGCTTCAGCATGTAGCATTGTGGTGTGTAGTGTTGGTGGTATAATGGTGAGTATAGCTGCCTTCCAAGCGGTAGGCCTGGGTTCAATTCCTGCCCAATGTATGTGAGCTGGCTTTTGACATGCTACAATTCCCTAAGTAAGCTCATTTTTCTCTTGGGTATATCACAACGGTACATTCTAGGCTGGCTTCAGCATGTAGCATTGTAGTGTGTAGTGTTGGTGGTATAATGGTGAGGATAGCTGCCTTCCAAGCGGTAGGCCTGGGTTCGATTCCTGGCCAATGTTTGTGGGCTGGCTTTTGACATGCTACAATTCCCTAAGTAAGCTCATTTTCCTCTTGGGTATATCACAATGGTACATGCTAGGCTGGCTTCAGCATGTAGCATTGTAGCGTGTGGCGTTGGTGGTATAATGGTGTGGATAGCTGCCTTCCAAGCGGTAGGCCTGGGTTCGATTCCTGGCCAATGTATGTGAGTTGGCTTTTGGCATCCTAGGCTACAAATCCTTAAGCAAGCTCATTTTTCTCTTGGATATATCACAATCGTACATGCTAGGCTGGCTTCAGCATGTAGTGTTGGTGGTGGTATAGCGTTGAGGAGAGCTGCCTTCCAAGCACTAGACCTGGGTTTGATTCCTGGCCAATGTATGTGAGCTGGCTTTTGACATCCTACAATTCCCTGAAAGGGAGGAGGAAGGAAGGGAGGGAAGTTTGGGTGGAATTTGTAAGTTTGTCAAGCAGAAATTCTTATTTTTAGGCAGAAATTCGTTTGGTGGCAAAAAAATTTGCATTCCGCGGAATTTCACATTTTTCTGCGGAAATTCTGCCATAGCACTATAGCAATTCCGTTCCGTCGCAACGGAACGGGAATCACCAAATTCCGTCCGGAATCGCGGAAATCTTAATTCTGCGGAATCCAGCGACCATCCCTTGTGTGTGTGTGTGGGGGGGTGTGGGGGTGTGTCAGCCACAAAAACAATCATTTACCCACTGCATTGTGTTCATTATGCAGCCTAGAACCTGACCCTGCATTGCATACACTCCAGTATATTCATAAATGTTTATGCAGTAACAAGATTTATCTCAGTCAGCTTGGCTCTATTTTTGCCATCACCGATGAGAGGGAAGCTTGTCATAAACCCTCCTACATTCCTGCTCCTCACTGATTGGCTGAGGGCAGCTCAATGTGAAGCTGCTGAAATCTGATCTTGCTGTGCTCACACGTTTACAAAGCAAGCTAGATATGACAGTGCATATTCTAGAAGGAAAAAGAAGTAAGGGAGGAAATTACCTCAGAATTGGCTTCAGTTAGAGGAAATCAAGATGGCAAATGCCAAGAACCGAATTTATTTATTATATACAATTCACTGAAACTAAAACGTGAACAGTACAATACATCTGTTATGTTAGTAGAACAAGAAGTCATCTACTTATATATGTTTTTTTTTTCCTGGCATAGAATGGCTGATCCTGCTGCTTTAAAAATAAGATAACAAGCCAGATGTAGAACAGTCACCCTAAAATGTCAAACAAAAATAAATGATCCTGTGATCAAGCAAAAAAGGTTATAGAATCAGGAGGCAAATAGCTAAGGTGCTGCTCAAACCACGGTGAAAAATGAATCAAACCATAAAGCAATTTACATACTCCAATAACAACAGAGTTCTACATAATTCATCTTGCTTTAGAACATATAGAAAACAAAGAAATATTGTTTCCGTAGTCATCAAATAGGAGCCATCGATGTAAACATGGCATTTATAAAGAGTCCCATTAACAGAATAGGCCTTACCATGATGAAAATAATCCTAATGCAGCAGTAAATCGCTACCGAGGAACACTAACCTCCACAGCTTAGCATCATTAGCAGAATACTCTGCATTCAATATTCCTTTTCTATTAGGCTCCCTTATGATACAGGCAGGAGATGAGGGATCATTTCCACAATTAACATCACTACCTGGCTCCCAGGAAAGAAAATGAAGAGCAGAAGGTAGGAAGATGGAGACTAAAGAGAATTAGGATTCACATTATGTGATAGAGAAGCTTCTGCATTAAATAATTGGCTGATCCAATGCACTTTATCTCCTAGGTTTTCTCCTAGCAGATACAGTAAGTTGTCATCTTCGGTTTCAAAAATCTTTTGCACTTTGCAATTGAATAAGTATCAAAAAGTAGGCGAAAAAGTACTGTCAAAATTATTCTGAGTATTTTTTTTTTTACGTACTGGTGGCTTTAAAGTGAACCAGAGACGAAGCACCCTTGTGTATTTTACCATAGAAATCAGTGGGAACATTAGAGAAAACATTTACCCTGCTCTCTGTTCCATCCTCACTGCTAAAAGTGTCTGTTATCTAGCTGAGATAAGAATCCCGGACTGAGCATTGAGTCTGGCTTTGCTATAATGACTCAGCTATAATGATTCCTGAGCAAAGCCAGCAGGGGGCAGGCTTGGACTTGAAAAGACACAAAAGAACACAGTCTCAGCTATAATTATTCTGTAGCAAAGCCAGCCGACTGCTTAGTCGGGATTCTTATCTTAGAGGTGATACCAGGCAAATTAAACAGAGAACAATGTAACAAAGAGCAGATTAGGTGTTTACTGTCATGTTCCCACTGATTTATAAGGTAAAATACATGAGGTTGCTTCATCTCTGGTTCTCTTTAAGGACTTCCGATGTGAGAATGATACAACAATTTTTGTTCAGCTGTGTGTCCAAGTCATCTGGCATGTACTGCGCCTGCTCAGTAGTTGTGCGCAGAAGCAGTACGCGTCAGATGATATGAACACGCGGGCACGAATGCAAGCTCAGGCGCAGAAGAGCCGACTCGCCAGCGGGATCGCAATCTTAATGGATGGGCAGCGGGACAACGTGGAGGACTGGGCTGCAACTGAGATTGCTGCTATGGGCAGGAAGAAGCCTCAGGTGAGTAAAATCTGTTTTTATCATTCTCACATCGTAAGTCCTTTAAAAAAGGCACTTTATTTATAATATGAAAATATCGCGTGCATGAAAAAAAAGGCGTTCTGAAAAAAGGGCCTGTCTGGATAACAAAATGTCGCCGGTGGATAAAGAAATCTGATAACTTTAAAAATCATTGTCAAACTCGATTAACGATAAATACCATTGTTAAAACAGCTGGGAAATAATAACGAAAATAATTAACATTAAAAATCGTTACGTAACGTAATTCAATAATACAGCTTAACCCAACCCTCCTCTCACACAGAACCCTTCCCTGGTGGTGCCTAAAACTAATCACTCCCATGGTGGCACCTAACCCTAACAACCTTTTTACCTGGTGGTGCCTAACCCTAACTCCGCGGTGGTGCCTAAGCCTAACTACTCCCTCTGTAGAAACATCCTTTTCCATATAGAAACTATAATATCTTTGATAACGTAAAATCTGTACATACAAACAAAATAATATGATAATTACTAGAAAGTTACAAGCTTCTAAAACAATAACGTACTTCCAAAACCTTAATGTTCTAATGTTAACGATATTTATCGCGGCACCCTTTTTTCTGCTTTTTTCACCGTAATAACCATAATCACATTAAAGTCTATGGTGGCGCCCTTTTTGTCAGCCGGCGCCCCTTTTTCCTGCTACCAAAATATCACCTAGGAGAAAATGTAGAAGAAAAGTGAATTGGATCAGGCCCGATGACTCATTACATCTATCTTTTAATCTTAAGTTTTAAGTGTACAATAGGGATGAGCAGAAAAGTTAGTTCTCGTGACAAATTGAGCCATTTTTACTTACTAAAATCTTTGCAGAATTGCAGTGTATATTGCTATGAAATTTGCCTTTTATTTTATCCTGATTTTTTTTTCTGTTGGGGAGGGGGTTGCATTGAAGTCAATGGTGCCAACTTGATATTTCCTGAACGGAAATCAGCATGTTTAATCGGGAATTGGAACATGGAAATTGTAAATTGTATTTTCATATTTTAAAAATGGAAATTGTATTTTTGTGGAAATACCGCATTACTAGCAAACTCTATACCTGCATTTAAAGGGGGTTTAGATGCTTTCCTTGTGTTGAAAGACATCCATGGCTACAATTACTAGGTAATGCCTAATGATGTTGATCCAGGGATTTTATCTGATTGCCATCTGGAGTCGGGAAGGAATTTTTTCCCTTTTGGGGCTAATTGGGCCATGCCTTGCAAGGGTTTTTCACCTTCCTCTGGATCAACAGGGAAATGTGAGGGAGCAGGCTGGTGTTGTACTTTGTTCTCTGGTTGAACTCGGTGGAAGTATGTCTTTTTTCAACCAAAATAACTATGTAACTATGGCCTCAATTCACGGAGCATTATCAAACATTTATCAAACACTTTATCAAACGTTTGATAATTTACCTCATGGGTAAAATCTCATTTTAAATTCACTAAGGCCTCAATTCACATAGCTTTATCAAACACTATCAAACGTTTGATAATTTTCCTCATGGGTAAACTCTAATTTTAAATTCACCAAGGTGTTATAGATTTATTGATCATTTCATCGATAAAACGTTCAATAAATCTATAACACCTTAGTGAATTCAAAATTAGATTTTACCCATGAGGTAAATTATCAAACGTTTGATAAAGTGTTTGATAAACGTTTGATAATGCTCCATGAATTGAGGCCTATGTAACTACAACTCAGTATTTTTTAATCAGAGAATGCAGACTTAACTCTGCATTTGGCCAATCAGACAATGCAAGAAACTACAAAAAAGGCTCCTCAGAAATCTGAATTTCTGCAGAAATACTGCATTACTTCAACTTAGTAATTTTAGCCCAATCACAGAACTTGGAAGAATTGGACCAATCTAAGAATGCAGTGCAGAGTTACCTTAGAAGTATGTGGCCAATTAGAGAATGCAAAAAATTACCAAAAGAGACTCTTCAGAACTTGGAATTCAGAAATCAGAAAACAGAAATTGGAAAGATGCAGAATTGATAATCTGCATTGGGGGAAATCGTAATTTCCGTGGAATCAGAAACCTACATTTCCGACCATCCAAGAGCAACACACATTACCGGGTACGTGCAAATTGCTATGGTAATATACCACATGTTACCATAGCAATGTACACAGCACTTGAGCTGCTCTAATAGGGTAAAGCATGCTGCTTCCCTGCCTGTGTGTATGACACTTTTACAGCTGCTTCATGCATCAGGCCCATAATATCAGACTTCTATACACTGAAGAGCTCTAAATCTTAAAGATTTGTACATTCCATATGGCATTCCATATTGCGCCAATTCATACAAGCTCCATGAATGTAGCAAAAATGTTTCTTTCCCTGTAGAGATTGCTGGGAATGCATGCACTCAGAAGCAACAAAATAAAAGGTCATTTCTGTAAGAACTGGAAAATCTTATAAAATGAATTCAGTTCTTATGTGTAATTCTTACCATTTGGTTAATGTACTGTGATGACTGACTTGTGGGCTTCCATACAGTAGGATAATACAGGCATTCAAAAGATGTTTGAGAGCACATTTACTATATATTATTATGGAATATAATGTTGTACTTCAAAACTTTAAAGGACCACTGTCGCGGAGATCTTAAAGAGACTCTGTAACAACATTTTCAGCCTTATTTCTTCTATCCTATAAGTTCCTAT
This sequence comes from Hyperolius riggenbachi, assembly GCF_040937935.1. Taxonomy (NCBI): domain Eukaryota; kingdom Metazoa; phylum Chordata; class Amphibia; order Anura; family Hyperoliidae; genus Hyperolius; species Hyperolius riggenbachi. The sequence goes on from NC_090647.1 coordinate 517,385,905, forward strand.
ACCTGTTCTAATGTGGTCTGTCTTACTGCAGCCTTTTCTAGTTGCACAGTGGCTGTGTTATCTCTGTTATATGATCTAATCTTCTCTCTTCTGTCAGCTCTGTCGGCTGAGGCTGGAATGTGTGGAATGTGCTGCACTGCTTGTCATTGGCAGAAATTATACACACCCTCTCCAAGCTCTGTATGAGTCAGAGACTGGGTTACTCTCAAGCCTATTACACTCTAGTAAGAAGCCATGTCTTTTGTTTGTAAAGACTGCCTAAAAATGGCAATTACAAGCCAGAATTGCAGCAGGGAGTGGCAAAAACAGCACAGAAGGGCCCAGGAGAACATAATGGATAGAATGGTATGCTTTTTATTGTAAGAATTTTAGAGATTCTCTTTAAAATTTAAAATATATATAAACATATACATATAAGAAGTACGTTTCTTCCAAAGTAAAATGAGCCAGAAATTACTTTTCTCCTATGTTGCTATCACTTACAGTAAGTAGTAGAAATGTGACAGAACTAACAGGTTTTGGACTAGCCCATATTCTCATGGGGGATTCACAGAGTTTTCTTTATATTCAAAAGCACTTAGTGGATGGCAGTTTCTCCATCCAATTGCCAAAGAAGTGTGCAACGAGCAAAGAGGATGGCCAGCATCTTTGTATAAATCTTTTTTCAAGGAGTGTCTTTATAAAGAATAAAGGCTATGCTGTGAATTCTCTATGGAGAGATGGACTAGCCCAAAACCCGGTAACGTCAGATTTCTACTACCTACTGTTAGTGTTGGGCGAACATCTAGATGTTCGGGTTCGGGCCGAACAGGCCGAACATGGCCGCGATGTTCGGGTGTTCGACCCGAACTCCGAACATAATGGAAGTCAATGGGGACCCGAACTTTTGTGCTTTGTAAAGCCTCCTTACATGCTACATACCCCAAATTTACAGGGTATGTGCACCTTGGGAGTGGGTACAAGAGGGAAAAAAATTTAGCAAAAAGAGCTTATAGTTTTTGAGAAAATTGATTGTAAAGTTTCAAAGGAAAAATTGTCTTTTAAATGCTGAAAATGTCATGTTTCTTTGCACAGGTAACATGGTTTTTACCGCCAGGCAGTCATAAATGTAATAAAGAGAAGAGGTTCCATAAACAGGGACCGGTAACGCTAACCCAGCAGCAGCAGCAGCACACGTGATGGAACAGGAGGAGGCGCAGGAGGAGAAGGCCACGCTTTTTGAGACACAACAACCCAGGCCTTGCATGAGGACAAGAAGCGTGCGGATAGCATGCTTTTTACCGCCATGCAGTCATAAATGTAATAAAGATAAGAGGTTCAATAAACAGGGACCGGTAACGCTAACCCAGCAGCAGCAGCAGCACACGTGATGGAACAGGAGGAGGCGCAGGAGGAGAAGGCCACGCTTTTTGAGACACAACAACCCAGGCCTTGCATGAGGACAAGAAGCGTGCGGATATAGCAGCAATGCTTTTTGCCGCCATGCAGTCATAAATGTAATAAAGAGAAGAGGCTCAATAAACAGGGACCGGTAACGCTAACCCAGCAGCAGCAGCAGCACAGAGCACACGTGACGGAACAGGAGGAGGCGCAGGAGGAGAAGGCCACGCTTTGAGACACAACAACCCAGGCCTTGCATGAGGACAAGAAGCGTGCAGATAGCATGCTTTTTACCGCCATGCAGTCATAAATGTAATAAAGATAAGAGGTTCAATAAACAGGGACCGGTAACGCTAACCCAGCAGCAGCAGCAGCAGCACAGAGCACACATGATGGAACAGGAGGAGGCGCAGGAGGAGAAGGCTACGCTTTGAGACACAACAACCCAGGCCTTGCATGAGGACAAGAAGCGTGCGGATATAGCAATGCTTTTTGCCGCCATGCAGTCATAAATGTAATACAGATGAGAGGTTCAATAAACAGGGACCGGTAACGCTAACCCAGCAGCAGCAGCAGCACAGAGCACACGTGATGGAACAGGAGGAGGCGCAGGAGGAGAAGGCCACGCTTTTTGAGACGCAACCCAGGCCTTGCATGAGGACAAAAAGCGTGCGGATATAGCAATGCTTTTTGCCGCCATGCAGTCATAAATGTAATACAGATGAGAGGTTCAATAAACAGGGACCGGTAACGCTAACCCAGCAGCAGCAGCAGCACAGAGCACACGTGATGGAACAGGAGGAGGCGCAGGAGGAGAAGGCCACGCTTTTTGAGACGCAACCCAGGCCTTGCATGAGGACAAAAAGCGTGCGGATATAGCAATGCTTTTTGCCGCCATGCAGTCATAAATGTAATACAGATGAGAGGTTCCATAAACAGGGACCGGAAACGCTAACCCAGCAGCAGCAGCACACGTGATGGAACAGGAGCAGGCGCAGGAGGAGAAGGCCATGCTTTTTGAGACACAACAACCCAGGCCTTGCATGAGGACAAAAAGCGTGCGGATATAGCAGCAATGCTTTTTGCCGCCATGCAGTCATAAATGTAATACAGATGAGAGGTTCAATAAACAGGGACCGGAAACGCTAAACCATCCCAGATGTTCATTGGTCATGTTACTTGGTTGGGGTCCTGGAGTGTTGCGTAGTCATTTCCAATCCAGGATTGATTCATTTTAATTTGAGTCAGACGGTCTGCATTTTCTGTGGAGAGGCGGATACGTGAACCTTGCAGGCAACGGCATTCTTCAAGCTTCGGGTTATTTTGCTGACCACGTGCTCATGCAACTCAGGCACTGCAGAGCGCGCAAAGTGGTAGCGGCTGGGAACCACGTAACGTGGGATGGCCACTGACATCATGCCCTTGAAGCTGTTTGTCTCCACCACTCGATATGGCAGCATTTCGCAGGCCAGAAGCTTGGCTATGCTGGCTCTTACTGCCACGGCCCGGGGGTCATTTGCTGGCAATTTCCTCTTGCGCTCAAACATCTCCGAGACAGACAACTGAACCGTAGGGCTGCACAACGAAGGGCTGTTGGTTGTTGTGTTTGATGAACACTGGGAGACCTCAAGAGCACTACTCCGGAAAGTGACAGTGTCAGCGTCATCTGATTTTTTGGAATGTTTTGAACCACGCAATGGCTGGGCTACTGCTGCTGCTGAGGCGGGTCTGGTGGTGAGTCTGGTGAACCCAAGGGAGGCAGTGTTGCTGGTGGTACCCTGTCCTGCCGCGTTTGCCCACAGAGTGGGATGTTTGGATAGCATGTGGCGGCTCATGCTGGTGGTGGAGAGGTTGTTAATACTTTTCCCCCTGCTCAGGCGGGTCTTGCACACCTTGCAAATCGCCATGGTAACATCCTCAGTGCAGTCTTCAAAGAAAGCCCAGAATTTGGAGCACCTGCCTTGCTGGCGATTTCTGTTTGCGCCTCTTTTGCCTCTCACTTGAACTTCCACGCTTGTGGTGCCTGAAATTGCGCGCCGCCTACCTTGTGGCACAAGGCGAACTCGTGCAGCAGTGGGTTCTTCAACAGACTCATCTGTGCTGCTGCTACGACGGCGATGTTCTCGTTCACAAACAAAATCTGGGTCTATGTCCACATTGTCCATACCCTCCTCTTCCATCTCCTCAAACTCGTCATATGTCATTGTGGGGGGCCGCCGCCGTGGAGTACAGCTCCCCAGCACAACCGTCAGGGGAAACACCTCTTCCCTTGCCCCTCCCTCTTTCACCGGATTTCTTCCTCATTTCACTTATCCTTACAGTACACGCTGACTGGCAGCAGTACAGTGGCAGTACAGAAATGCTATACAGTGGTGGGTGAGCGGTGTACCACTATTGCCAGCAGCGACACAGAGCACAATGCTATACAGTGGCGGGTGAGCGGTGTACTACTGTTCCCAGCAGACAAAGAGTGGCAGTAAACACAATGCTATATAGTGTGGCTGAGCCGTGTACACAGAGTGGCAGTAAACACAATGCTATATAGTCTGCTATATAGTCACCCCGAACGGGGTGATGTTCTGCAGCACCCGAACAGTGGCGAACACTGTTCGCCCAACACTACTGGGAACGCAGATTTTAGTACCTAAACACACGATACAACATGTTTTCCGGGGTCGGACTCTGAGGCACATACAGATGGTCCCGATCATCATCCTCATCATACAACTCTTCTCCTGAGTCTGACCCACCCACCACCTCTGCCACCCCAACATCCCCAGACACAGTCACAGACCCCTCATCGTCCTCAACATTAACTTGGGATGCTGGCCTGAGCCCGACCTCCTCCTCCACATCAGGCCCCATCATCCCCTCAATGGCAGCCCTCATTAATCGCTCTGGCGCCGGACCGATGGACACAACGTTCTCCTCCGGGGAGGGCTGCTGCTGACCACTGGCTGCTGGGGTGGATGTTATAGCTTGCGTGGGGCGTTGGCTGTTGCTGTTGTTGGGAGTGCTGCTCACAGCGGAGGTCTCTGAGGAACTCATGGTGAGCTCATATAGTGGTTGACGGTGAGTGGAGTATTACTGATCCCAGCAATATACACACTGACTGGCAGAGTATGCAATGCTATATAGTCTGGCTGAGCCGTGTACACAGAGTGGCAGTGAACAATGCTATATAGTCTGGCTGAGCGGTGTACACAGAGTGGCAGTACACACAATGCTATATAGTCTGGCTGAGCCATGTACACAGAGTGGCAGTAAACAATGGTATATAGTCTGGCTGAGCGGTGTACACAGAGTGTCAGTAAACAATGGTATATAGTCTGGCTGAGCGGTGTACACAGAGTGTCAGTAAACAATGGTATATAGTCTGGCTGAGCGGTGTACACAGAGTGTCAGTAAACAATGGTATATAGTCTGGCTGAGCGGTGTACACCGAGTGTCAGTAAACAATGGTATATAGTCTGGCTGAGCGGTGTACACAGAGTGTCAGTAAACAATGGTATATAGTCTGGCTGAGCGGTGTACACAGAGTGTCAGTAAACAATGGTATATAGTCTGGCTGAGCGGTGTACACAGAGTGTCAGTAAACAATGGTATATAGTCTGGCTGAGCGGTGTACACAGAGTGTCAGTAAACAATGGTATATAGTCTGGCTGAGCGGTGTACACAGAGTGTCAGTAAACAATGGTATATAGTCTGGCTGAGCGGTGTACACCGAGTGTCAGTAAACAATGGTATATAGTCTGGCTGAGCGGTGTACACAGAGTGTCAGTAAACAATGGTATATAGTCTGGCTGAGCGGTGTACACAGAGTGTCAGTAAACAATGGTATATAGTCTGGCTGAGCGGTGTACACAGAGTGTCAGTAAACAATGGTATATAGTCTGGCTGAGCGGTGTACACAGAGTGGCAGTACACACAATGCTATATAGTCTGGCTGAGCGGTGTACACAGAGTGGCAGTACACACAATGCTATAGAGTCTGGCTGAGCGGTGTACACAGAGTGGCAGTACACACAATGCTATGTAGTCTGGCTGAGCGGTGTACACAGAGTGGCAGTAAACACAATGCTATATATAGCGTGGCTGAGCGAGGTGCACAGTGGCAGTACACACAATGCTATATAGTCAGGCTGAGCCGTGTACACAGAGTGGCAGTACACACAATGCTATATAGTGTGGCTGAGCGAGCGGTGTACTACTATTCCCAGCAGACACAGAACAGTAAACACAATGCTATATAGTGTGGGTGAGCGAGCGGTGTACCACTATTCCCAGCAGACACAGAACAGTAAACAGAATGCTATATAGTGTGGCTGAACGAGCGGTGTACCACTATTCCCAGCAGACACAGAACAGTAAACAGAATGCTATATAGTGTGGCTGAGCGAGCGGTGTACCACTATTCCCAGCAGACACAGAACAGTGAACAGAATGCTATATAGTGTGGCTGAGCGAGCGGTGTACTACTATTCCCAGCAGACACAGAACAGTAAACAGAATGCTATATAGTGTGGCTGAGCGAGGTACACAGAGTGGCAGTAAACAGAATGCTATATAGTGTGGCTGAGCGAGCGGTGTACTACTGTTCCCAGCAGCGACACACAATGACTGGGGGGGACCCTGGCTAGCGTGGCTGGAGAGCGAACTACCCTGCCTGCCTACCCAAAGCTAAACCCACAGAGAAATGGCGGAGATATGACGTGGTTCGGGTATTTATTTACCCGAACCACGTGACCGTTCGGCCAATCAGAGCGCGTTCGGGCCCGAACCACGTGACCCGTTCGGCCAATCACAGCGCTAGCCGAACGTTCGGGGAACGTTCGGCCATGCGCTCTTAGTTCGGCCATGTGGCCGAACGGTTTGGCCGAGCACCGTCAGGTGTTCGGCCGAACTCGAACATCACCCGAACAGGGTGATGTTCTGCAGAACCCGAACAGTGGCGAACACTGTTCGCCCATCACTACCTACTGTAAGTGACAGCAATACAGGATAAAAGTAATTTATGGCTCATTTTACTCTGGAAGAAATATACTTCTTATTTGTATGTTTTAACATACTGTATATTTTACTTTTTAAGATTTTCGTGACAGTGGTCCTTTAAACTATGTAATTAATCTAACATGGAACATTTACGGAGTCTGATTCACTTATAGCATTTTAAAGTGTTAAGGAATAGTGATTGTCTAATCTGGGTGTGCCCATTGCTTCAATCGCACTCTACCAGTAGATCTCAAAGGACTATTGGGTACATCACGGTCGGTTGCTGAAAATAGTGGATTGGCATGGTCGTGCCAGTGTATTGTCACATTTTACTGCCCTACATAATAGAGCAGCAGCCAGTCATAGTGCTGCAAAGGGAAAAAGTCAGTGTCTGTGGCCCCTCCCCTCCAGTTCGCAGGCAGCGATGTGTCCATGGCACCTCCCCTCCAGCACTTCATGTGGGATTGACAGGAGGAGGAGCTGCTGTCAAGTGCTGTGCCGGATGACATTTTGTGTGCAGCCATAAGTGCCGGACCAATGTGCCTGAGGGAGTAAATGATGGTGAAGAGGATACTAAAGGAAATCAGAGACGACAGATACTTACCTTTTTATACATACCGGGGACTTCCTCCAGCCCCATGGGCATGCCGCCATCCTCCGTTGCATGCAGCTCCGGTGCCGGGTCCCGTAAATTCCTCCAGACACGGCCAGTCTGCGCAAGAGGAAGTGAGTTCTTTACGTATCTCTCCAGCGGCTGCCAGTACCGGAGCTGCATGGAGCGGAGGGAGGTGGCATGGGAGCGATCCATGCCAATGGGGCTGGAGGAAGCCCCCGGTATATATAACAAGGTAAGTATCTGTCATCTCTGGTACACTTTAAAGAGGCGGTACAAGCTAGGTGGCAGGGGAGTATATCTCCTATATTTTCTAATGTATGGGGAAAGGGGGGGGATTCTGCTTAATTATTGGCATTTGAAATGTTGGTAGGTCTCTTTGACTTGGGAGTTTTCAAAGTAGCTTGCAAGCTGTTGTGTGGGCACCTCGGGCCTAATGCATACAAATCAGTGATCACACAATCAAATTAAGGGCGAAGCAGGTGGTTTCAGCACACGACCCTCGAATTCCATCTCCCTCCGAGTTGCTACAACTCGGAGGGGGAATAGTATTTAACACCGCCGCTGAATTTTGCGGCAGCAGGGAGAGCCGTCATTCAGCTCTCCCACCGCCCATCTCACCGGCGACGCATACATATGTACACATTTAAGGGATCAGTGCTGAGAAATATACTGTATGTACTTCTCTTGCCCAGATGAATGCAAACTGATTAGAGCAACATGTTTTGCTCCAGCATTCTTTTCTCCTGGTCTAATTCATGAACAGCATTAACATTGACTGCAGATGTGAGTGAAAGCTATTGCCTGCTCTACTCCAGGTGGCAAGGTTTATTGTTGAGCTCAGAATGATGCTTTTTGAGTTCCTCTCCTCACCTTACCCACCACAAACTGTTCCATCATTCCCCAAGCAGCCGCCCTCCTCCCTTCTCATGGAAGCAAATGCATCCCTCCCTACGGACACTTGTTATCTAGGAATGGTCAGAAGATTGTGGTGGAATTTTCCAACTGGAAATTTCCGCAGTAGTAATTGGAATTTGGTAATCCATCGGAATGCCCCAATTTTGAAATTTTAGGCCAATCACAGAACTTGGAAGCATTGGAACAACACAAGCATTGGAACGTGGAACCACACATCTGCACTCCTCTGCAGAGGGAGAGACAGAAGTGTGGGCACATCTGGCTATCTAAAGAGGGGGCACATCTTGCTGTCTAAAGGAGGGCACATCTGGGGTTCAAAGGGGGCGCAAAAACTGTCATTGTCCCTGGGTACTGAAAACCCTAGCTACGCCTCTGCTAACATCTAATAGCCCTAAATACTGCACCATTTGGCTCCTGGTCTCTCCTTTTATTGTTATTATTATTTTTAGTATTTATATAGCGCCGACATATTACGCAGCGCTGTACAATGTATATATATTTATATTGTCTTGTCACTAACTGTCCCTCAAAGGAGCTCACAATCTAATCCCTACCATTGCCATATGTCTATATTATGTAGTGTAAGTACTGTAGTCTAGGGCCAATTTTTAGGGGGAGCCAATTAACTTATCTGTATGTTTTTTTTGGAATGTGGGAGGAAACCGGAGTGCCCGGAGGAAACCCACGCAGACACGGAGAGAACATACAAACTCTTTGCAGATAGTGCCCTGGCTGGGATTTGAACCAGGGACCCAGCGCTGAAAGGCGAGAGAACTAACCACTACACCACCGTGCTGCTCTCCTTGACATGCAGGTGGCCTTAGTATCCCCACAGTGACCACTTTTTGCACTAACCTTTTCCTGAAATGACCTTATTTTATTAACAAAAATGTCAAAAAAACACGTTCTGAGGAAACAGAATAAGAAAATGTTAATTGCCATTTGCGTGAATTGGAATTTAATTGGAATCAGTAATCTGCATTTTCGACCATCCCTATTGTTAACACCACTCATACGCCACAGTCTCGCTCCAACTATCAAGCGTGATCCTGATGGACTTCAGTTATAAAGTGCTTGCAGCTTTGTACAAATGTTTAAAGTAAATAGTATGGCAATATTCAAGTAAAAGGTATATGCAAACTTTATTCACAATATACTGTAACTAGTTATTCACTCAAGGGAAATTAACTGTAATTTATAACTATATTTCCTGTAATAATCTTTCATAGATCTCTTGAAATCATTTTAGCAAATAAACATTCAGACCAATTACCAGAGAAGGCTAATCCTCACTATTACTTGCGAAAATAAGTCTGGCTGGATTTAATATATTTAGGCTTATACAAACTCAAAAATAATCTCATTTTACTCCAAATATTTATATTTATGTTTTTTTCCAAAGTACTTTATCCCAGAAAAGCATCAGAAAATATGTTAATTCAACTGTTTAAAGAGGATTTATTTAATAGTGTAGCAAAAAGGAATCAGAGACTTAAAAAAAAAAAAAAAAAATATGAACGTTTGTACAAAATGAGAAGATTTGCTTAGAAAATACGTTTCAGGGGGAATAGGCTTCCACTAAAGAAATGCTTTGCTTTTTCATATCTTCCATAGGACAAATTTACATTCAAAATGGTTTGACTTTATATTTCAGATCTTTGACTTGGAAAACAGTTATTGAAAAAGCAGTTGTTCCAAAGCTTCCAGTAAGAGATTTATTTGGCAAATACTTTCAATGTCTTTTTATGAAGGCAATTATTTTATTAAAGGGTCTTTTTATAATATGGCAAAAGGTCAATGTTTTACACCACACTCCACATCACTGCAGCTCACGCTGGTTCATTAAAAAAAAAGAAATAAAAAAAGAACAACAACAAAGAAAGAAAGGAAAAAAATCAATAGAGCAGATGTGACAAATTCAAATACACAGTGGGCCAAAATCGAAAATTGGGACCAGGCCAACCTTGTTGTCTTGTGGCTCCTTCCCTCTCCTATACAGTTCCCTATTGACTAGTGGTTCCTCCCACCATGCGGCTTTATAATGTCAGCGCTTAGCCATATAGGCTTAGCATTCAGGTCCTCGTAGGCCAAATATAATGCAAAGTGGGGAAGACACTTGCAGGTCAAATTTGATGGCACTTTGGGACAGTTTTGGCCCACAGGCCACAGTTGGACATGTATGCAATAGAGGAATAATTCTGTGGTAAGTAATGTGCTGTTCTGTAAATTCTTGGAATGCTTTAATCTCTCTCTGCTAGCAGAAAATAAGAGAAACTTAAAGCAGAAGTACTCTTTTATTGTCTTACACTGCCCTCTAGTGACAATTGGCCATAAATACATATTACAGATGTTCTTTTAAGTAGCAAGAAAATGTAACAAGTAAGAGATAAAAAAATGTTCTAAAAAAGTTTATCTGGTGCAATTGTAAGCCTCTAAACAAATTGGTAAATGTTAAACTGTGAAAAGGTTAAATGTGTTTTTTTTCTCAGCCGCATAGAATTTTACAAGACTTACTACTGATCAGAAGTCCATTAAAGCGGACCCAAACCAAACATTTTTTTTAATTAAAAATATTTAGTTGCACCACTCTGACACATACAAAGATAAATAAACACTCCTTCAAACCTATGATCATTTCAGTGCATGCTTTTCACCCTTCTTTTTTCATTACTAGGATTATACAGGGGGCAGCCATTAGCAATCCCTCCATTGCCGGACACCATCTACTCCACCAGTTTGCCGGATTTTGTCCCAGCAATATGAAAGGAAGGGAGGGGTTCCTCCAATAAATGTAAAATATTTTATATTTGTCATCATGCAGCTGAAAAAAGGCTGCTATTTATTATTGTAAATTAGAAAATAGATTTTATTTCTGAAATCTTGTATTTTTAATTTGGGGCCACTTTAATTGTCCTAGATTATTAACTTCCACAGTGATATTAAAAAAAAAAAAAAGGAACACATCCCAGTTCTACGTAGGACAGGGACTGTACATTTGCATGTTTAGCTCATCATGGGGCAAATGCACAAAACATATGGCAAACTTGCCATGTGCAGAGAGTGTACAGCTATTTTACTATTTACTACGCTGACAAGCTAGCATGCATTATTCTAAAAATGCTTGTGACCAGGGATGGATTTTTCATGAGGCACTATGGGCACACTCCTCTTCCCAAGAGCCTTTCAAATCCTTCCCTATGCAGAGTCCTGATGAGAGTGTAATTGAGAGGTTACTCACCCTGCACTCAGAATTCCACTGATGAGATCTCCCTACACTCATGGGCACCTATAGCTATTTAAACGGAGAGTCTTCGAGCTACCTAATACTGGGGGGCACCTCTAGCTACGTAATATTGAGGGTACTTCTGGTGACCTAATACTAAGGGGCACCTCTAGCTACCTGTGATTGGCAAGGGATCTCAGGGAGAAAAAACAGCTGCGACAGCCAGTACACTTGTGGTGCGGTTTGGCAGGTGTTTGTAAGTTCATGGAGGGCGAAATGCACTATGCATGGCAACTTTACCTATGTTTTTTTGCTTATGCCCACATGTCACCTGTCAATTTAGGTTCCCCTTAAGTGGCAATTGCCAATTTGGCTGAACTATGTTGGTCAGATGGTCATTTGCATGACAGACTACCCTCTTACATTTGTGCAGGGGTTTATTGAAGAATGAGCCTGAACTGGATCAAAACTCTTGAGACTATTCTTCATGGCCTCGCTGCCTCCAGACTTTGACTTTGCTTGGACTGTCACAAGCAGAACTGTCAATGACAACTGATGGAAGACTAATATATTTTTTATTGAACAATGTCATAAAATTGTCAGAATAACAGTTGCTTCGTATAAAGTATTATTTTACTATTATGCCTGAGGAAATTGATTTGGTAGCAGTCCAGATTCAATGAAATATGTTCTCTGTAAGAAAGGGAACTTTCAATAACTTTCAGATGGCTGTATAATGATCACAATGTAGACTTTTATTATCATTATCTTTAAAGTTACTGTCCCAGATTTCTCATAACATAGGTGTACGCCTACAAAGCAGTGACACTTTTAGGCTATAGTTATATATATATATATATATATATATATATATATATATATATATATATATATATATATATATATGGAAGCAGGAGATTTGGGCGCATGAGACAGGTGGACAAAAAGGGCGCCCCATTCACTCCCATTATAAATATCGTTTAATACCTACCTCATAATAATAAACTGGAAATCCACAGAACCTATACAGTGGACAAATTACCAAAATCTAGTCAATTCCAATCTACAATTAGAAAGTATCATAAGAACCAGAACTAACAAATCCGCCAACAATAACCAAAGCCCATTCCCCAGGTGAAACATAACTCGAACGCAAAACCCAACCCAAGGTACTTGAGGTACAATAATACTACTCCAGGCAGCTTTCCCCATGTTAGTAGTTTAGTAGTTTATGGTTGTGTTATCTGTCAGTACGCAAGACGTTGTTAATACGACAAATCTCAATAAGTCAGTTGCAACTCTTTACAAAGTGAATAAGGAATCTACAAACAACATAAAGCAATCAATAAGCTGTTTCCTAATTAGGGTAAGGCAACTCAGGCCAAAGCAAATACCAAACAAGGGCTTCAACTCTGGGAAGACCCACGCATACAGCCCCCTCCAACCTTCCACCCCTAGATACTGGTTGGTTGGGAAGGATATGAGATGGGACTATGCAAGAGCTCTACCTGCCATATCAAGCATACAGAGCAATGTGCTAAATAACATATGGTAATGTGATCTAGTTATTAGTTTTTGTTACAACTCCACATCTGTCTATGATAATGTGCTCTAGAATACCTCGGCTTACCTATTACCTATGTTTAACTCATGTTTCTGACCTCCTCAAACTGTACCTGTATTGAGATGAAACTTCATTATATTGTTGTAAAAGCGGAAAATATACTCAATAAAAACTTTATAAATATAAAAAATAAAAAAAAAAATAATATCGTTTAATGGGCGCCAAACAGGGCCCATTAAAAAAAGGCGCCGGAGATTATTAACGTTTTACAAACGGCGCCCGAAGATTTTTAAGGTTTTATAACTGTGCTTGTGATGATTTAACTTTACATAATGAGCCCGTGACGAATAATGTTTATAAAGATACTAAATCACTATTTCTAAAATATTTCTAAAACATTATTATCCACCCCAAAAAATTATTTACATTTTTTTATTTACATTTTTTATTTATTAATGTTTGTAAAACATTATTATCCATAGGGGGTCTTAGGTTTAGGCACCACCAGGGGTCTTAGGTTTAGGCACCACCAGGGGGGTCTTAGGTTTAGGCACCACCAGGGGGTCTAGGGGTTAGGGATAGGTACAGGGAGCCTTTTTAACAAACGTAGTTTGTAGGAGCCTTTTTAACAAACATAAGTTTTAGTTTAGAAACAGGGAAGATTAACGTTTTAAGAATTGCCGATCTCATACACATTATTTAATGATTTATAAATTCTTAAAACACTATTTGTAAACGAAATTCTACACAATATTTTTATAAACGATAATACTGCTTATAGCTTACACCACGCGCCTTTTTTTCCCGACCCCCCTTTTTGATGTACGATATATATATATATATATATATATATATATATATATATATATATATATATATATATATATATATATATATATATAACTGACAAATTGCTAGTTTAAAGGGAGTGTCCAAGTAAAAAAAAAAAAAAAAGATCCACTTACCTGGGGCTTCTTCCAGCCCGTGGCCGATGACGTCGACTGGACCACGTGACCCGCGCCGTGGAGCGCAGAAGACGCTGACCCGGCTGCACCAGGGAAGAAGACCAGGAGCCTCTGGAGCTGCAGCGAGGGCACAAGACAGCTGCCATGGGCAGGAAGAAGCCCCAGGTAAGTGGATCTTAGTTTTATTTTTTTTTACTTGGATGTTTCCTTTACATGTGTTCCCAGTGATTTTCTGCAGCAAAAATTATTCTTTAGGTTGTTATAGTAAGCAGGTGATTCAGCTTGAAGTCATTATTATCAGAGAAAATTGTTAGTGATGTGGAGTGTCAATTCTCATAGAAAAGCATTTGCTGCAGAAAAATACTCAAAAGACAAGCAAACAAACCAACAAACAAAAACACAATTTAACAGAAGCACTTTAAAGAGTATATTGTCATGTCTCATAATGTGCTTATATAATGGCACATATTCAATTACCTCTCTTTCTCCTTTATTTTCTCCCAGGTGATTTTTCACACCTTATTAAGCCACCACCAAGCCAGGAAATTCTCAAAATAATTTTTGGAGTGCTTTTTCACCTACCTATTGGTACTTTTTTAGTTGCAAAGTGCTGATACTAAACAGAGAGGGAAAAAAAGTTATCTTCTAGGAGAAAGCTCAGGTGAAATGGGGCCATATGCAATTCACTTTTTCTCTTGAGTTTTCTCCTAGGAGATCATTTTTTATCTTCAATTTAAATAAATTTTTTAGGACTTTGCAATGGAAAAAGTACCAAAAGGTAGGTGAAAAGGTACTATCAAAATTATTTGGAGTATTTGTTTGCTAGCCGGGGGCTTTGAAGGCATTTTAATTACAAGTTGTGAAAATATCATCTAGGAGAAAACTCAGGTATAAAAAGTTAATTACATATGGCCAATGGTCTCTAACTGTTGCCACAGATATTGGGATTCAATCTAGAGCCGGGACAACAAGGTCCTCTAGGACCCAAGGCTGAGACAACAAAGTGTGCCCCTCTATCCCTCCCACCCCAGCAACACCTTAATCTCTAGTTATCTGGCTTGTAGTCACTGCCATGTATCCCCTTTTCTTATTTCTCTCTGCTTCAAACACAATAGGGGACTGAGTGAGTTGTGCGCCCCCCCCCCTCCTACTCTGCACCCTGAGGCTGGAGCCTTTCTTGCCTCTACCTCGGCCCGGCCCTCATTCAATCCCTAGGGAGTCAAGTTCTAGGCATGAGCTCATTCAAATGAGAGTACCATTGTTATGGGGAGAGGAGAAGGGATCCAGGTGCAGTGCATTGACAAGGTAAGGAGGGGAACAATACGCCAAGTCTGCGGCACCGTGCTGGATCTCATAGGACACCTGATCTATACACATTCTGGGTTTTCAGCCAAGTTCCATCTAGCATGTGTACAAGACTTTTGAGAAGCTTACATAATCACCATCATAGTCATGATCTAATATCTCTAGCTAGTCTAAGACCTAATTCACACTAGCAAATGCAGATGCCTATGCGATGGGAATGCAACGTAACATGAGGTAGGCAGTTAGGATAAGCTACAACATTGCCATATGCCCTTTTACAGTGCAACTGAAAGGGGCCAGGGGGTTTAGGTTACACTCTGCCCCCCCTGCCCCACTTCCCCACTAGACACACACACACACGAGCAGGAGGGTTTAGCATGTATCTACCTGCCTGCCTTTATCTGCAGGACCAGATTTCTGGAGAGGCTGAAGGTGGCACCTGGATATGAGAGAGGGTGATGCTGCATATGAAAGCGGTATCTGAAAATGAGAAGCACATTAAAAAGGGAAGCCGATACCCGAGGGAGCTGTTCAAGAAGGAGTAGGGCTGTAGCAAATGGATTATACACTGCTGCACAAGAAAGGGAAGCCCCATATTACTTGGCCTAGTAGCCGAAATTTTTTTAATCCAGCCTTGTGCATCTGCATGTCCATAATACCTGCCTGTAGTATGGTAACGATCGGTGTAACACAGAGAGGGTCTGATTATTGATGATCTGCAGTATCACCGATAATCAGATATATTACTAACCTCTGGACACCTGAGAGATATGAGTGTTTGGTGCAACAGTAATACTTTGAGAACAATACCAGGAGGACAGGTACAAGGCAGTAAGGAATACTGCTGGAGTAGTATCCTTCCAC
The DNA here is from genome assembly GCF_040937935.1 of Hyperolius riggenbachi. Classification (NCBI taxonomy): domain Eukaryota; kingdom Metazoa; phylum Chordata; class Amphibia; order Anura; family Hyperoliidae; genus Hyperolius; species Hyperolius riggenbachi. The sequence continues at coordinate 517,401,729 of NC_090647.1, forward strand.
AGCCTGAGACTCTCCCGTGGGGAGGAGTCAGACTGGAAGAGGGAAGGACCAGAGCGTGAGTGACACCAATAGAAGGATGCCACTGACTGATCTGTGAACTATCTCTTAGCTGGGGAGATAGCTCTCAAGGTCGGACAAGCCAGGTCGGCAACATACTGACATACAAGGTACAAAGACAGGAGGCTGATTTGGTAATCCTATGGCAAGCAGGGTTTGGCAACAGAGTATCAGATATAGCGAAGTACCAAATCAGTGAACAGAAGAGTGGTCAGAAAAGCAGAAGGTCATAACAGATAATAAACAATGCCTAGTCTTGGGTGTGAGCTCCGTGATCATCAACACCTTGGAACTAGTCTGAAGTATAACAGAATGGTAACACAAGTCCCTAATCTTTGGGTGTGAGGTCCTTGATCATCAACACCCTGGAACTAGTCTGAAGTATAACAGAATGATAACACAGATTCCTAATCTTTGGGCGTGAGGTCCTTGATCATCAACACCCTGGAACTAGTCTGAAGTATAACAGAATGATAACACAAATTCCTAATCTTTGGGTGTGAGGTCCTTGATCATCAACACCCTGGAACTAGTCTGAAGTATAACAGAATGATAACACAAATTCCTAATCTTCTTTTGATACATTGGAGGATTTAGGATTTTGTTTTCTCTAAGGCTGGATTCACGCATAAAAAGGTGTCCAGTCCTGTGCTGTCAGTTTTTGACAGTTGGCATCAGTTTTGTATGCGTTTTCTATGGCTTGGTTCACACATACATTTATACATTTTCGGCCCAGTCCTGTCCTGTCAGTTTTGTATGAGTTTTCTATTAGTTTTCTATGCATGTGTTTACACATAAAAGTTGTACATTTCCAATCCTGTCAGGTAAGGGTAGGTTCACACTTGTACATTGCAGATTGAATCCGTTTCAAACTGATCGTTTTTTTTTTTTGTACATTTTTTTATCTCTTCTTTTTTTATCTCTTCGTCAAATGTCAAGTATTTGCAGCATAAGTTTCCAGTCCGTGCAAACGTATGCCTAGCCCTGGCCGTGGGGGGTAGGGGGGTACGGTGGCCCCGGACTGGAGGGGGAAGCAGCCAGGACTTCGCGGGGCGGTATTGCAGGAAGTCAGGCAACCCCCCTCCCGTCACCCGCTGCCCCCCCTTCTGGCTGCTACCTCCTCCTGCATGGCTCCCCCCTCCCCACCCACAGGCTAGGACCCAAAAAACGGATCCATTTCTGTGTCCAAAGCTGCCTGTGTAGAGGGGGATCCGTTTTACCATTGATTTTCACTACCCCTCCGTGTATCCGCCTATCCGGGGTCCGTGAAAATCCTGCAAATCCGGACCGTGCATTCAGGTTTTCAACATAGATCCCCCCGGAACGCACAGTGATCCGTTTTTAAATTGAGTGAAGAGGGCTGCTATTTTTTTAACACTGGTATCAGTGGCTCCGTTTTTGATCTGGGCCAAAAAAACTAAGCGACGGATACGTTTTTAAAACAAGTTTGAACCTACTCTAAAACTTATAGAAAACTGATGCAAAACTGACAGGACATGACAAGACTGGACTGGAAATGTACAGATGAGTGTGTGATTCAAGCCTTAGAGCCACAGCAATGAGGCCTGGAGTTTGTGATTGTGATGTTCACATGCAGAAGCTCTGAATCTGCAGCTAAGCATATACTGAAAATTGCAGTTATTTGAAATCTGCAAAGTTTCTATTTGGAAGAATTCTCAATCATCTCCAGTGCTCCAGAAATCTCCTCTTCCCCTCCTCGCTGATTGCAGACTTACTTTTTTCTTTCAGTCTTATTTGAAAAGTAATTATCTAAACAAAATTGCAGTAGATTGCCCTCACCAGCAATAAGAACCTCAGAGGTGGATTTAAAGTGGAGTTGTCAGCCATAGTATCTCAGAAAAAAAAATATAAGTAGATAAATACTTGCTCTATTTACATAACATATGTATTGCTCTGTCCACATTTTGATTTTAGTGATTATTCTATAGTAAAAAAAAAGGGTTTTTAATTTTGTCTGTGCCTATCTTGAAGCCAATCCTGGCATCATTTTCTCCCTTACTCTGTGTATCATTGCCTGCCCCTTCCAAGTCTTCAGACACGCCCACCTAGGTCTGCAGTAGAACGTGCTTTGATAATTATTAGCCAATCAGAGAGGAACAGATGTGTGGGAGGGGAAAACAGTAGGCAAAGAAGAGTGAGGGGAAAGTAAAGAAGAAAAAAAGAATACCCATCATGTCCAGCAACTTCCTTTGTGTGGCAGATGTGACAAATAAGAGCCAGGGAAATTGGGGGATTATGTTTTATGGAAAAGAAAAATAAGAGTGATTTTTAAATTTTGGATTGTCTGGTTAACACCCTTATTACTTTTTATTTGTATTTATTTTTTACCAGATAAGGGGTATAGGGGTGCATGCGCAGCTGGGCTGTATATGCACAGTACACAACCCCAAGGCGGCAACAGGAAGATTTATCCGGACAGCTAGCAGAGGATCAAGGCGGCCCGGGACTTGGAAGGATTGCAAGGAGCCAATTACCTGAAGGGGGCTGGAGAAAGCCCCAAATATGTATAAATGTTTTGTTTTTTTTACACTTTAAAGGGTATTTTTTTGAATTGCCCCTATTCAGAGAGTATCAGTGTCAGGCAGCATGGGGCGAGATAAGTACACCGTGATCTCTGAACCACAAATGTAGGCTGCATTGAAAACTATTGTAATAAAAGGCTATTGGATTTTAGCTTAGCCAAAAGGAAACAAGCAATGATGAAGAAACGCAGCATTTAGGGAGAGAGATATTAAAAGCAGAAAATAATTGGACATAATTAGCCAGGTGAATCAAGTCACTGAGTAGGATGCTACAGGATATCAAGAAGACAAATTGCAGTCAGAAATAGAAATTACAATCCCAGCGAAAGACTTGCGCTACAAATAAGCAGGAATTTTTTTTTTTTTTTTTTATTTATGTTGTGTTTCGTCACATGTGGTCAGTACACTGTGTTCATTTTATTTTTGATGTTTTGTTGAAAAAAGACATAGTTGTGCGGTACATTAGTTTTCAGTGCTGACGTCTCGTAACTGTGTAGTGCAGAGATACTGACGGCAATTAAAGTTGATCTTCTCCATGCGTTGCAGAGATGTATTAAAGGACACCTAAAGTAAGAGGGATATGGAGGATGCCAATGTACCTGCTGTTACACAATACCAGTTGCCTGGCTGTTCTGCTAATCCTTTGCCACTAATGCTGGGCACAAATGATGCAATTTCCCCTCCGATCGAAAAGAAATCTGACAGGAAATTGCATAGTGTGTACATGTCCAACTTTGGAAAATCAATCCCGTTATCGAACGGGAGCAAATCGGACGTGACGGAAATTATCATCCAATTCCTGTCATCTGGACGGGGAGATTGCATATGGTAATACTTATAGCACATGGACACTGAGAAATCATGCAGATCAGGCACCACCTTCAGCGCATACAGCTCCATTCTTCAATGTCAGGAGCAATGGGACTCGGCTTTATGACGTCATCAAGCTGAGTCCTGTTGCGGCGGAGGTGGTGTGATGGCCATGGCTGGCTCCATCCTCTGATCTCAATCCTATTAGAGCATTTGTGGAACAAAGTTGAAAGATCATTTCAAAGCTTGGAAACTCCACCATCCAGTGTGACCCAACTTAGAGCTGCCATTATGTCAGCATGGGCCAACATTCCTAAGCAAGGGTATCAGCATCTTACGGAGTCCAAGCCAAGAAAAATATTGGCTATTGAGAACTAAAGGTGGACCAACTCATTATTAGAGTGTCTCCCATTTTTGGCCACTCAGTGTATATACCTCTCAGAGCCCCCCCCCCCCCCCCCCACCCAAATACATTGTGGCAGTTAAAGGGCTATTTCAGGACAAAGGAAGAAAGCTACAATGTAGATATCACTTTCTACAAGTTCTGATGTTACAGTAAATACTATAATAAGAAACCAAGAGCAGCCCTTAAGCAGCACCGCACATGAAGCAGCAAATTAACCGATACTTTTCTAACCTTCCCAATTTGCATTTAATTTTAGAATCTATTTAGTCATGAACAAATGGACTGTACTATGTAATGTTATGTTAAAATTGCTAATATGCAAAGCTAATATTATTAAGTGAAATTTTGCATTTGTGAAAGCCACAGTGAATGCTGTGCTGCTAAAGAGGTATTTTGAATAGAATCCGAGGTGAGCCTTGAGTATAAAAAGACATACAGCAGAGTCCCTGGTATTCGGCATTGGTGGGGATCACCTGATGTCTGATATATGTGCTTGTCGGTTGCTTGAGCAATTGGCCAAAAAAGCACAAATCTCCCCCGTGCAGAATAGAACACTCACCAAGCCTCCAGCACCATCCTGTAGCAGGCTCCTGGCGGCTTTCCAACAACCTCAGTGCACTGCTCCCGGCATGTCACCTGACCCATTTCAAGTCATGTGACGTGCTGGGAGCTGCGCTTGGATGCTGGAAAAGCTGCCATGAGCCCGTTAGGAGCTACAAAATGGAGCCCCGGTGAATATTTTAAAGCAGGCAAATACCTCTAACACCCCCCTCCCAAATCCGTCCCTGTTATCTCCTCAGCCATGTCGGTTAGTTGATACCTCCAGTTACCTGAGTTCTGGATATCCAAGACTTAGATGTACTTCCCAAAGAAAAGGAAAGCCTCTGGATTCTGTAGAGGCTTCCTGTGTCCTCCATTCCTCTGATGAACATCCAGGCCATGCTACTTTACAGGTGTGATCAAGCAGGCGCGGAGCTAGGGGGGGTCGGGGTAGGACAAGTGCCCCGGGGCGCCTGGTCCCCAAGGGCGCCCTCCGCCTGACTGAGCTGCGGGGTTTTTTTTTATTTTATTTTTTTTTTTTTTGAGGGGAGGGGAGCAGCGCAGAGAAGAGGGAGAGCTGTGCGGACGGTGGGGAAGGGGGGCCATATCCCCCCTCCTTCCCTCACCTTAGGTGCTCTCTCCCTCCCTCGCTGTCCCCTCCAATGTCCGGGTGGCTCTTGGCTGGCAGCGGCGGGCGGAACTCACCTCCGTCTCGCTCCAGCGCCGGGCGGAAGTTCGGGTGCGCAGCCGCTGCTCTGGTCTGGACCAGACCAGAGTAGTGGCAGATCCATCCGGCGCTGCGACGAGACGGAGGTAAGTTCCGCCCGCCGCTGCCAGCCACCCGGACATTGGAGGGGACAGCGAGGAAGGGAGAGCAGCTCTTCTCTGCGCTGCTCCCCTCCTGCTGGGGAGGGGGACACCTGACCTGGCTACCTACTCTGGGCACATATACCCCTGCCTACATATACTGGACATATATCCCTGGCTACCTACTCTGGGCACATATACCCCTGGCTACCTACTCTGGGCACATATACCCCTGCCTACATATACTGGACATATATCCCTGGCTACCTACTCTGGGCACATATACCCCTGGCTACCTACTCTGGGCACATATACCCCTGGCTACCTACTCTGGGCACATATACCCCTGGCTACCTACTCTGGGCACATATACCCCTGGCTACCTACTCTGGGCACATATACCCCTGGCTACCTACTCTGGGCACATATACCCCTGGCTACCTACTCTGGGCACATATACCCCTGGCTACCTACTCTGGGCATATATACCCCTGGCTACCTACTCTGGGCACATATACCCCTGGCTACCTACTCTTGGCACATATACCCCTGGCTACCTACTCTGGGCACATATACCCCTGGCTACCTACTCTGGGCACATATACCCCTGGCTACCTACTCTGGGCACATATACCCCTGGCTACCTACTCTGGGCACATATACCCCTGGCTACCTACTCTGGGCATATATACCCCTGGCTACCTACTCTGGGCACATATACCCCTGGCTACCTACTCTGGGCACATATACCCCTGGCTACCTACTCTGGGCACATATACCCCTGGCTACCTACTCTGGGCACATATACCCCTGGCTACCTACTCTGGGCATATATACCCCTGGCTACCTACTCTGGGCACATATACCCCTGGCTACCTACTCTGGGCACATATACCCCTGGCTACCTACTCTGGGCACATATACCCCTGCCTACATATACTGGGCATATACCCCTGGCTACCTACTCTGGGCACATATACCCCTGGCTACCTACTCTGGGCACATATACCCCTGCCTACATATACTGGGCATATACCCCTGGCTACCTACTCTGGGCACATATACCCCTGGCTACCTACTCTGGGCACATATACCCCTGGCTACCTACTCTGGGCACATATACCCCTGGCTACCTACTCTTGGCACATATACCCCTGCCTACATATACTGGGCATATACCCCTGGCTACCTACTCTGGGCACATATACCCCTGGCTACCTACTCTGGGCACATATTCCCCTGGCTACCTACTCTGGGCACATACCCCTGGCTACCTACTCTGGGCACATATACCCCTGCCTACATATAATGGGCATATACCCCTGGCTACCTACTCTGGGCACATATACCCCTGCCTACAAATACTGGGCACATATACCCCTAACTACATATACTGGGTACATATACCCCTGGCTACATATACTGGGCATATATACTCCTGGCTACATATACTGGGCATATATACCCCTGGCTACATATACTGGGCACATATACCTCTGGCTACATATACTGGGGACACATACCCCTGCCTACATATACTGGGCACATATACCCCTGGCTACCTGTTCTGTGGACATCTCTACCCCTGGCTACCTGTTCTGGGGACATCTATACTGCTGGCCACCTATTCTGGGGACACCTATAGACCTGGGGCTACCTATTTTTGGGGAAGCACTGCTGTCCGATTGAGTGTATTTTGGGGAACTGCTGCCAGGTGAGAGGTGTCTACCATATTAAGGGGGCATTCTGCCTATTTATGTGAAATGCTGTCTATTTATGTGCCTCATGACTGCTGAATTTGTCTTGTTGGGGGCCTCATGGTTACTGAATTTGTCTTGTTGGGGGCCTCATGATTTGTTGGGGGCCTCAAGATCGCTGAATTTGTCTTGTTAGGGGCCTCATGATTGCTGAATTTGTCTTGTTAGGGGCCTCATAATTGCTGAATTTGTCTTGTTGGGGGCCTCAGGATTGCTAAATTTGTCTTGTTGGGGGCCTCATGATTGCTGAGTTGGTCATGTTGGGGGCTTCATGTTTACTCATGATTGCGGAATTTGTCTTGATGGGGGGGGGGGGGGGCTCATGATTGCTGAATTTGTCTTGGAACATGCTGGAAGGTACATACTGAGGGAGGGTGGGTGAGCGTGAGCCTGCTAACCTCCATGTACATTTGAAGGGGCGTGACCAAATGTGGAGCACCCATAACCACGCCCACATTTGGTCACGACCCTTCACCTTAGGGGGCGCATTAATAGTCTGTGTCCCCGGGCGCTGAAAACCCTAGCTACGCCTCTGTGATCAAGACCATGCTGCACCCGTGTGAGCACAGCCATGCCTGCACAATAGCACAGAGCCACTCTTGCACACTAAGGAAAGGGGTGAATGTTAAGGTGCCCATATATCTCTCGATATTGTGGCTCAGTTGACCTTAAAATTATCAATCCAGAAGAGATCGTAATGAAAAATCTTGATCACAAAGTCTCAATTAGGTGCACAGTGGTAACTGCATTCGATATCACAATGAACGACGTACCCTACAGACTGACGGCCAATATTCCCCAAATGTAAAAGTGTCCCTCCTGTGCCTATGTGCAATATTAAAGTCTCACCTATCTAGTGGCATAACTCCTGGCCTCATCTGGTGTCTGCCATTACCGTGAGCGCTTGTTCCACATGACACTGAGTGACATCTCTACATGTGTCTGGTGCCGTGTAGTACAGGCACTTGGGATTACTCTAATTACTGGAAGAGGGCAGAAGTCATGTCGGTGGACAGATGAGACTTAACTGAGCATGAGCAATGTGAGGATACTTTTACAGCAAGGGGAGGGGGGTAGTGCTGGCCAGGCAGGCGACTGCGGCGGCCGCACTAGACCGATTTCTGATAGATTTTATGCTGAAATGTATTGGAAATCGATGTGCTGTGTATGGGCAGGCAACAGATCCCTCTCTGATCTTAGTGATTTTGTTGACAAAATGATAATACTAACCATCAAGTGTTCTTGAACTCAGGAACTAGGAAACAAACAGAAGCTGTGGGAGAGGTCTCCATGTAAATTTGATCTCAAGCTTTCCTTTTATTTTTACAGATAACGCTTGGTCTTCAGTCATAAAGTCATACCTTTCACTGTCAAGTCGATGTTCATCTCTGTGAAGTCAACAGTGCTGCTTGACTTTTTGACCATGCTGTGCCCCCAGGGCTGTGGAATTGGTACACAAAAATAATCTGACTCTTCAGTTTATAAAATCATGGTCTCCAGGTACTCTAGGTAACATAGGGGTGTAATCACTAAGGGTATGAGCACATTAACACAGTTGTGTCTGCTTCTGTCCGCTTTTCAGCATCTGTAACACTAATGATTTTGCTGAAAAGGGGACAGAAATGTGTTAGTGTGCTCAGGCCCTAAATGTCAGAAAAACTGCCTTACCCTGGCAACATAGGCATTACTTACTGTAGGTAACACAGATCACGCTAATTGCACAATGGACTCTACCTAACTGCCAGAAGTACTGGTAAAACTTGTATTGACCTGACATTTACTCACATATACTCACATACTGTCCTTGACTTGTAATATACATACTGTCTGTCCTTGTATTTTTTTTGTTGTTGTTTTTTTTTTTTTTTTTTTTTTGCGTTTGTTAAGCAACGGCCAAGACAAATTCCTTGTAAGTGAAAACTTACTTGGCAAAATAAATTGATTCTGATTCTAAACTGATTCTGATTTGGTGGATACACCCTATAATGGTGTCTTTTTGAAAAATAGGATTTTCTTTTTTTTACTTGTTTCCACTATTCTCCTTAACATACTTTACAATAGCGTATGTGGGGACTTGGCTACTGACTGCTAAAGTTGGAGCAAATTTATGCCGTCCTCCATCATGGTCGCGCCATCCCCACTCTCCCACGCCGTCTAGCCGGGCCCCCGGCTTCCCTCCTCATAGCACCACATCTCTCCGCTCAGCTGAACGGCTCATATCTCACCACAAGCCATTGGATCTTCTCGTCTGGGGACACAGTAAGAGCCCACAGGGCATATGTGTTGCTACTAACGGAGCAAACTACCATTCAGCTGTACAGAAACGTTACCAATGCTATCCATGCATGAACTTTCACTCTATGCATCTTGCTATGATATGACTTGCATATGTTATGCTGCACTGATATGCACTGAACTGCTGCCTTACTTGCTTTGCTACTCTGCCTGATGGGCCAACCTGCATTACTGTGCTTGCTGCAAACAGACTTTGCTAGGCTACATTGTCATACATGGTTGTGGTAATTCTCAAGCTATGGAGATATGAAGATCTCGCTCTGCTCTGCCGAGCTGGCATGTGTACACAGACTGTGCTGTATGTGGAACCCTATGTCATGTGGAGAAATCATCTGTTTTTGACCTCTTTTGTCGCTATGAAGTTTGCCTGCAGGCACTAACTTGAGCGGAGCTTTCCAGTGGAACTCAATAGATTGATAACAGATTATCCCTGCTAGTTTTCTCAGGGTCATTTCAAGACTAATGAAAGCATTATTGAACCTTATGCATTAAGAACAGTCTTCCTGTTTTACAACTAGAGGCTGCACAGCCATTAGTATTGTTCATGTGCACATGGGCGTATTTGGTGGTTGTGGATGGGTAGCCCTTTTTGGGGGGCCTAGGGTGGAACGGGTTGGGTTGATGCGGGCAGTGGGTTGCCTGGTGGATTTTTTATTTTTCATGTTTTAATGTTTTTTGGATAAATTCTATAATAAAGTTTTGTATACATTTTGAATAAGGTCTGTTTGTACTCAATCAGGTCATACCCCTCCTTTGTCTTATCTCATAGTTTGTTTAAATTTATGCAAAGTTTTGGGTAATTATACAAAATTACAAATGGATTACACAAAATCAATTAAATTTCGAAATTATATTAAATTAAATTTTAAATATAATTGCAAAAATATACATGCAATTTCATGTAATCAGCAGAATTACAGATGATAAGCAGATTACATTCATCACTAATAAACATCTTTATGTAGAGTCCTGTTCTTACTTAGAACTAGTCTTTAAATTAAAATTAGCTGTGTGTAAAGGTATTTGCAATTCTTTCCTCCATGTGTTCAAGTAACTCCCATAATACATACCTTTAGAACAGTGGGCTAAAACTGCAAATCATTCCTTTATGGCCTCATGAACCAAATATAGAGATGGCCCGAACAGTTCCCGGTGAACTTCCGGGGTTCGCGATCGCGGAGAACCGCAATCTTTACTGGAAGTTCGATTCGCCCCCATAGAGCACCATTAGGGTCAACTTTGACCCTCTACATCACAGTCAGCAGGCACATTGTAGCCAATCAGGCTACAATCCCTCCTGGAGCCACTCCCCCCCTTATAAAAGGCAGGCAGCGTCAGGCTTTGGACTCACTCGTGTGCCTGCAGTAATTAGAGAAGAGACAGCTGCTGCAGACTCTCATAGGGAAAGATTAGTTAGGCTCTTGTAGGCTTCTTAGCTTGTTCCTTGCTGATTCTTATTGCTAAAATAGCACCCCACAACAGCTCTCTTGAGAGCTAATCTTGTTCTTGTGATCTATTTTTTTTTTGTGTGTGTGTCCCACTGACACTTGTGTTGCATAGACAGCCTAGATAATTCATACTGTGTGTGCCACTGCCAGGCCCAGCACATTCACTGACTACCTGTGTGTGTGAAAGGTGCACATTGTAATATCCATTACTGCATATACCTACCTCTTGTTCACAGTGCACCCACCTACCTACGTGAGCTGAGCGCACGCAGTGTCACTGTGCCTGTCCACTACCTGTCTGTGTGTGACAGGTGCACATTGTAATACCCATTACTGCATATACCTATCTGTTGTTCACAGTGCACCCAGCTACCTACGTGAGCTGTGCGCATGCAGTGTCACTGTGCCTGTCCGCTACCTGTCAGTGTGTGACAGGTGCACATTGTAATACCCATTACTGCATATACCTACCTGTAGTTCACAGTGCACCCACCTACCTACATGAGCTGAGCACACGCAGTGTCACTGTGCCTGTCCGCTACCTGTCTGTGTGTGACAGGTGCATATTGTAATACCCATTACTGCATATACCTACCTGTTGTTCACTTCAGTGCACCCACCTACCTACGTGAGCGCACAAAAGCCTGTCTGGTACCTGTCTGTGTGTGACTGACAGGTGCACATTGTAATACCCATCACTGCATATACCTACCTGTTGTTCACAGTGCACCCACCTACCTACGTCAGTGCACGCAGTGTGATATACCACTCTGTGCATACCTGTGAACTGCACCTGTGTGACTGCACATTGTATTAGTCAAGTCAGTGCATACCTTTCACTTCATCCCCCCGATATGGACAAAACGAACAAAACAGATAGAATAAGAGGTAGAGGCAGACCAAGAGGAAGGCCACCCGGCAGGTCTGTGTGAGGTCGTGTTGATGTGATTTTGTGCGGCCCTGGTCCAAAGTACAGTGCTCAGAAGAAGGCACGTCCCATCAACTCCCAAGATTGTCAGGACGTGGTTGACTATTTAACACAGAACACCTCATCCACCAGCCACCAGCCACCAGCGCTACTACAAGCACCACATTCACTGCATTTGACACTTCGCAGGAGTTAATTGGTGGGGAATTAACTGATTCACAGCCATTATTGTTACAACCAGATAAAGGCGCTAAGCAAGTTACACCACCTCATATGTCTGGGTTAGGCGGTGACACTATGGATGTAACGTGTAAGAATGAGGATGATGAAGTACCTGCTGTTGGAGATGTCTGAGGCAAGCAAAGCTGAGCAGGATGATTATGATGATGACGGATACGGATGCCATGTATGTTCCCAATAGAGGAGATGAACAGGGGGACAGTTCAGAGGGGGAGCCAGAGAGGCGTAGGAGGAGAAGAGTTGCTGAAAGAAGCAGGGGAGCTCGTCATCAGAAACAGCTAGTGGCAGTATCTGGCACCAGCCAACATGCCCTTCAACGTCAGCTGCTGATACCACCATAGTGCCATCACCCCAGTGGGGCTCAGCGGTGTGGACATTTTTTAGTGAGTTTGCCAAAGACCAGCCAAAGATCAGAGCAATACTTTCTGTTCTCTCTGCCCCCAAAAATTGAGTCGTAGAAAGGCCAACACTCACGTAGTGACAACTGCCTTACGAAGGACAAGGAGAAAAGGCACAACCTGCAATGGGAAGAGCGCCTGACCAAAAGCAGCACACAAAAAAAAGCCACCCTCCTTCTCATCTATCTCGTTCAGGTGCAGCATCTTTAATTAAAAAAAACTGACATTTAAAAAAAATAAAATAAACATACATATAAGTTAATTGACTTCCCCCTAAATTAGCCCTAGCCTACCATACAAATGCTACACTGGACATACATAGAAAATATGCCTATGGTAGGGATTAGATTGTGAGCCCCTCCGAGGGACAGTTAAGCGACAAAACTATACTCTGTGCAGCGCTGTATAAGATGTCAGCGCTATATAAATATAAAAATCAATACATACTAGAAAAAAAAAACAGCCTGCCAGCTCCAATCACTGACTGGCAGGCTGATTGCTGGGGCCCGCTGTGTTTACTGTTGGGAGCTCGCAGTCATACGAGCGCAAGCTCCCAGTCAAATCTCGCTCCTTGTGAGATGATGCCATATGGTGTCACGGAGGGACAACAGAGCCTCTCTGCCCCTGCCATCCTGCGTTAGGCGGTCAGCAAGAGATTGAAGGGAACCTGAGATGGGGGATTATAAAGAAAACATACATGCCTGTGGCTTCCTTCAGCCTCCTCTGGCCTGATTGCTAAAACGCCATTGGCAGCGGAAAGTCCTCCAGTCCGGGTCAACTACGCATGCACGGGCCGGCCTCATGCGCGATCCAGCAGCATTCACATTGTTGCAAGTCTTCTGCGCCTGCGCAGTACTATTGTGCAGGTGCAGAATGCTCATGGTTATGGGAGCTATACAGGGGAACACACCTGGCCAGACTGCGCCTGCGCCAACTGGCCTAAACTGAAGGATTTTCTGGGGCCAATTGCTGGCGAACGGAGTAACAGAAGAAGATGGCGTGGGAGGGATCAGACCAGAGGGGGCTGGAGGAAGCCACAGGTATGTATGTTTTTTTGTGATCTTGGGTACACTTTAAGCTATTGCAGCCTTCATCAGTGCAAAAATATACTGTATATGGCTCTTTTTTTCATTATTTAACTGTGTGCCCTACAACACAAAAATATTATAGAGCACAAGTAAACCACTCACATTGAATTAGTTACATATAAATTTGTTTTAATCAAAAGAAAACAGCATTCTATAAATTTTCTTTAGTCTAATTAGTTACACTGCAGTGTCTGACTTCATTTTCAGATAAAACACCTAAAAAATGCTAAATCTTCTATGTGCATAGATTATGTTGCCATGATATTAAAGCCTTTTTTCTTCTTTTTTCTTTTTTTCTTGTCTTTTTTTTTTTTTTTAGCTATAATTAATATGCCGTAGTTAAGTCTAATAATAAAGGATGCTACACAACATCGAAACAAGTAAAATAAAAGATAATTGCACATTAAGAAGTCAACCTGGAAGAATGGAAAGTGCTTATGTAGGTGTTAACTGGCAATTGCATAGCCTGAAAAAGAGCATTTTAACAATAAATCAACTGAAAGGTGCTTAGTGGGAACTTTTTTACATACAATTAAAATGCAACTTTACATGGGGCGCTCTTACATTTGCATTAATCCTTTTGCAAACACATTAAAATGCTTAAGGAAATGAGTAAAACCCATATGGGGAAGCTAGTGTGTAATGGAAAAAAAAATACAATGTATTCTACAGAACAAAAAATGTACATAGAAATATCTTTACCATTTCTCCAATAGATCCCTAGAACTGCCGGTATGGCTGATATTGTGGTGCAACCCGTCCAACACTGTGATGGGTAACAGGAAAAAAGGGGGCTGGCTGATGGTGGACAAAAAGGACGCTGCCATCGACTCTAATGCATTTATCCTCAATATGGTGCCCAAAGCAGAAAAAAGGGCATCCAATAGCATTAATAACATTAGAACATTAACGTTTTTGAAATATATCATTTTCGAAGCTTTCAACGCTATATGTCATATTATTTTGTTTGTATGTACAGATTTTACGTTATCAAAGATATTATTGTTTCTATGTGTAAAAGGTTGTTTCTACAGGGGGAGTGGTTAGGGTTAGGCACCACCAGGGGGTGGTTAGGAAGTAGGCACCACCGGGGGTTAGGGTTAAGCACTGGGGGGGTGGTGGTTAGGGTTAGGAACCACCAGGGGTGGTTAGGGTTAGGCACCACCGGAGGGTTAGGCACCACCCAGGGGGGTGGTTAGGGTTAGGCACCACCAGGGGTGGTTAGGGTTAGGCATCACCAGGAGAGTGGTTAGGGTTAGGGAGTAGGCACCACCGGGGGTTAGGGTTAGGCACCAGGGGGGTGGTTAGGGTTAGGAACCACCAGGGGTGGTTAGGGTTAGGCACCACTGGAGGGTTAAAGTTAGGCACCACGGGGGGTGGTTAGGGTTAGTGTTGGGCGAACATCTAGATGTTCGGGTTCGGGCCGAACAGGCCGAACATGGCCGCGATGTTCGGGTGTTCGACCCGAACTCCGAACATAATGGAAGTCAATGGGGACCCGAACTTTTGTGCTTTGTAAAGCCTCCTTACATGCTACATACCCCAAATTTACAGGGTATGTGCACCTTGGGAGTGGGTACAAGAAGAAAAAAAAATTAGCAAAAAGAGCTTATAGTTTTTGAGAAAATTTTAAAGTTTCAAAGGGAAAACTGTCTTTTAAATGCGGGAAATGTCTGTTTTATTTGCACAGGTAACATGCTTTTTGTCGGCATGCAGTCATAAATGTAATACATATAAGAGGTTCCAGGAAAAGGGACCGGTAATGCTAACCCAGCAGCAGCACACGTGATGGAACAGGAGGAGGGTGGCGCAGGAGGAGAAGGCCACGCTTTGAGACACAACAACCCAGGCCTTGCATGAGGACAAGAAGCGTGCGGATAGCATGCTTTGTACCACCATGCAGTCATAAATGTAATAAAGATAAGAGGTTCCATAAACAGGGACCGGCAACGCTAACCCAGCAGCAGCAGCAGCAGCAGCACACGTGATGGAACAGGAGGAGGCGCAGGAGGAGAAGGCCACGCTTTGTGAGACACAACAACCCAGGCCTTGCATGAGGACAAAAAGCGTGCGGATAGCATGCTTTGTACCGCCATGCAGTCATAAATGTAATAAAGATAAGAGGTTCCATAAACAGGGACCGGCAACGGTAACCCAGCAGCAGCAGCAGCAGCAGCAGCACACGTGATGGAACAGGAGGAGGCGCAGGAGGAGAAGGCCACGCTTTGTGAGACACAACAACCCAGGCCTTGCATGAGGACAAAAAGCGTGCGGATAGCATGCTTTGTACCGCCATGCAGTCATAAATGTAATAAAGATAAGAGGTTCCATAAACAGGGACCGGCAACGCTAACCCAGCAGCAGCAGCAGCACACGTGATGGAACAGGAGGAGGCGCAGGAGGAGAAGGCCACGCTTTGTGAGACACAACAACCCAGGCCTTGCATGAGGACAAAAAGCGTGCGGATATAGCAGCAATGCTTTTTGCCGCCATGCAGTCATAAATGTAATACAGATGAGAGGTTCAATAAACAGGGACCGGAAACGCTAAACCATCCCAGATGTTCATCGGTCATGTTACTTGGTTGGGGTCCTGGAGTGTTGCGTAGTCGTTTCCAATCCAGGATTGATTCATTTTAATTTGAGTCAGACGGTCTGCATTTTCTGTGGAGAGGCGGATACGCCGATCTGTGACGAAACAGCGTTCCGACATAACGCTGGCTGCCGGGCAAGCCAGCACCTCTATTGCGTACATTGCCAGTTCGTGCCAGGTGTCTAACTTCATGCCCGGTTTCAGGTCCAGCGGTGCCAGCCACAAATCCGTCTGTTCCTTTATTCCCCTCCAAATTTCCTCCCCTGTGTGCTGCTTATCCCCAAGGCAGATCAGCTTCAGCAACGCTTGCTGACGCATGCCAACAGCTGTGCTGCACTGCTTCCACGATCCTACTGCTGCTGGTGCTGGGTTAGCATTTCCGGATGAGGTACAACTTTGAGATGCGTTGGAGGAGAAGGAGTCAGAGAGGTAGGTGCTGCTGTTGTTATCCAGTGGGAGGGACGGCGGTGCAGCTGTTTGCGGCGTGGGCAACACCCGCGCCGTAGCAGGTGAGGAATCGCTGCCAGGCTCCACAAGGTTCACCCAGTGCGCGGTAAGGGAGATGTATCGACCGAACGCACTCGTCCAGGTGTCAGTGGTGAGGTGAACCTTGCAGGCAACGGCATTCTTCAAGCTACGGGTTATTTAGCTGACCACGTGCTCATGCAACTCAGGCACTGCAGAGCGCGCAAAGTGGTAGCGGCTGGGAACCACGTAACGTGGGATGGCCACTGACATCATGCCCTTGAAGCTGTTTGTCTCCACCACTCGATATGGCAGCATTTCGCAGGCCAGAAGCTTGGCTATGCTGGCTGGCTGTTACTGCCACGGCCCGGGGGTCATTTGCTGGCAATTTCCTCTTGCGCTCAAACATCTCAGAGACAGACAACTCAACCGTAGGGCTGCACACCGAAGGGCTGTTGGTTGTTGTGTTTGATGAACACTGGGAGACCTCAAGAGCACTAGTCCGGAAAGTGACAGTGTCAGCATCGTCTGATGTTTGTGAATGTTGTGAACCACGCAATGGCTGGGCTACTGCTGCTGCTGAGGCGGGTCTGGTGGTGAGTCTGGTGAACCCAAGGGAGGCAGTGTTGCTGGTGGTACCCTGTCCTGCCGTGTTTGCCCACAGAGTGGGATGTTTGGATAGAATGTGGCGGCTCATGCTGGTGGTGGAGAGGTTGTTAATATTTTTCCCCCTGCTCAGGCGGGTCTTGCACACCTTGCAAATCGCCATGGTAACATCCTCAGTGCAGTCTTCAAAGAAAGCCCAGACTTTAACTGGCTGAGGACTCGGACCTCGTGCGTGATGTGCTGGTGCTGCTTAACCCACTGCTGGACGCTTGAGAGGTCATCCAAGTAATTATCTGGTCCTGTTCTTTTGGATCTGTGAGGGTTGTTGTCCTGGACAACATGGGCGGTATTGAGTGGGTTTTCTTGGGTGCTCCCCTGTGGCCTGTACGTGAACCGTCAGGGGAAACACCTCTTCCCTTGCCCCTCCCTCTTTCACCGGATTTCTTCCTCATTTCACTTATCCTTAAAGTACACGCTGACTGGCAGCAGTACAGTGGCAGTACAGAAATGCTATACAGTGGTGGGTGAGCGGTGTACCACTATTGTCAGCAGCGACACAGAGCACAATGCTATACAGTGGCGGGTGAGCGGTGTACTACTGTTCCCAGCAGACACAGAGTGGAAGTAAACACAATGCTATATAGTGTGGCTGAGTCGTGTACACAGAGTGGCATTAAACACAATGCTATATAGTCTGCTATATAGTCACCCCGAACAGGGTGATGTTCTGCAGAACCCGAACAGTGGCAAACACTGTTCGCCCAACACTACTGGCACTGGGAGGGAACGCAGATTTTAGTACCTAAACACACAATACAACATGTTTTCCGGGGTCGGACTCTGAGGCACATACAGATGGTCCCGATCATCATCCTCATCATACAACTCTTCTCCTGAGTCTGACCCACCCACCACCTCTGCCACCCCAACATCCCCAGACACAGACCCCTCATCGTCCTCAACATTAACTTGGGATGCTGGCCTGAGCCAGACCTCCTCCTCCACATCAGGCCCCATCATCTCCTCAATGGCAGCCCTCATTAATCGCTCTGGCAACGGACCGATGGACACAACGTTCTCCTCCGGGGAGGGCTGCTGCTAACCACTGGCTGCTGGGGTGGATGTTATAGCTTGCGTGGGGCATTGGCTGTTGCTGTTGTTGGGAGTGCTGCTCACAGCGGAGGTCTCTGGGGAACTCATGTTGAGCTCATATAGTGGTTGACGGTGAGTGGAATATTACTGATCCCAGCAATATACACACTGACTGGCAGAGTACGCAATGCTATATAGTGTGGCTGAGCGGTGTACACAGAGTGGCAGTAAACACAATGCTATATAGTCTGGCTGAGCGAGCGGTGTACTACTGTTCCCAGCAGAATCAGAGTGGCAGTAAACAATGGTATATAGTCTGGCTGAGCAGTGTACACAGAGTGTTAGTAAACAATGCTATATAGTCTGGCTGAGCCGTGTACACAGAGTGTCAGTAAACAATGCAATATAGTCTGGCTGAGCGGTGTACACAGAGTGTCAGTAATCAATGGTATATAGTCTGGCTGAGCGGTGTACACAGAGTGTCAGTAAACAATGGTATATAGTCTGGCTGAGCGGTGTACACAGAGTGTCAGTAAACAATGGTATATAGTCTGGCTGAGCGGTGTACACAGAGTGTCAGTAATCAATGGTATATAGTCTGGCTGAGCGGTGTACATAGAGTGTCAGTAAACAATGGTATATAGTCTGGCTGAGCGGTGTACACAGAGTGTCAGTAATCAATGGTATATAGTCTGGCTGAGCGGTGTACACAGAGTGTCAGTAAACAATGGTATATAGTCTGGCTGAGCGGTGTACACAGAGTGTCAGTAATCAATGGTATATAGTCTGGCTGAGAGGTGTACACAGAGTGTCAGTAAACAATTGTATATAGTCTGGCTGAGCGGTGTACACAGAGTGTCAGTAAACAATGGTATATAGTCTGGCTGAGCGATGTACACAGAGTGGCAGTAAACACAATGCTATATAGTCTGGCTGAGCGAGCGGTGTACTACTGTTCCCAGCAGAATCAGAGTGGCAGTAAACAATGGTATATAGTCTGGCTGAGCGATGTACACAGAGTGTCAGTAAACAATGGTATATAGTCTGGCTGAGCGGTGTACACAGAGTGGCAGTAAACAATGGTATATAGTCTGGCTGAGCGGTGTACACAGAGTGTCAGTAATCAATGGTATATAGTCTGGCTGAGCGGTGTACACAGAGTGGCAGTAAACACAATGCTATATATAGCGTGGCTGAGCGAGGTGCACAGTGGCAGTACACACAATGCTATATAGTCAGGCTGAGCCGTGTACACAGAGTATCAGAAAACACAATGCTATATATAGCGTGGCTGAGCGAGGTGCACAGTGGCAGTACACACAATGCTATATAGTCAGGCTAAGCCGTGTACACAGAGTGTCAGAAAACACAATGCTATATATAGCGTGGCTGAGCGAGGTACACAGTGGCAGTACACACAATGCTATATAGTCTGGCTGAGCCGTGTACACAGAGTGGCAGTAAACACAATGCTATATATAGCGTGGCTGAGCGAGGTGCACATTGGCAGTACACACAATGCTATATAGTCATGCTAAGCCGTGTACACAGAGTGTCAGAAAACACAATGCTATATATAGCGTGGCTGAGCGAGGTACACAGTGGCAGTACACACAATGCTATATAGTCATGCTAAGCCGTGTACACAGAGTGTCAGAAAACACAATGCTATATATAGCGTGGCTGAGCGAGGTACACAGTGGCAGTACACACAATGCTATATAGTCTGGCTAAGCCGTGTACACAGAGTGTCAGAAAACACAATGCTATATATAGCGTGGCTGAGCGAGGTACACAGTGGCAGTACACACAATGCTATATAGTCTGGCTGAGCCGTGTACACAGAGTGGCAGTAAACACAATGCTATATATAGCGTGGCTGAGCGAGGTGCACAGTGGCAGTACAAACAATGCTATATAGTCAGGCTAAGCCGTGTACACAGAGCGTCAGAAAACACAATGCTATATATAGCGTGGCTGAGCGAGGTACACAGTGGCAGTACACACAATGCTATATAGTCTGGCTGAGCCATGTACACAGAGTGGCAGTAAACACAATGCTATATATAGCGTGGCTGAGCGAGGTGCACAGTGGCAGTACACACAATGCTATATAGTCTGGCTAAGCCGTGTACACAGAGTGTCAGAAAACACAATGCTATATATAGCGTGGCTGAGCGAGGTGCACAGTGGCAGTACACACAATGCTATATAGCCAGGCTAAGCCGTGTACACAGAGTGTCAGAAAACACAATGCTATATATAGCGTGGCTGAGCGAGGTACACAGTGGCAGTAAACAATGCTATATATATATAGTGTGGCTGAGCGAGCGGTGTACTACTATTCCCAGCAGCGACACACAATGACTGGGGGGGACCCTGGCTAGCGTGGCTGGAGAGCGAACTACCCTGCCTGCCTACCCAAAGCCAAACCCACAGACAAATGGCGGAGATATGACGTGGTTCGGGTATTTATTTACCCGAACCACGTGACCGTTCGGCCAATCAGAGCGCGTTCGGGCCCGAACCACGTGACCCGTTCGGCCAATCACAGCGCTAGCCGAACGTTCGGGGAACGTTCGGCCATGCGCTCTTAGTTCGGCCATGTGGCCGAACGGTTTGGCCGAGCACCGTCAGGTGTTCGGCCGAACTCGAACATCACCCGAACAGGGTGATGTTCTGCAGAACCCGAACAGTGGCGAACACTGTTCGCACAACACTAGTTAGGGTTAGGCACCACCGGGGGTGGTTAGGGTTAGGCATCACCAGGGGAGTGCTTAGTTTTAGGCACCACCAGGGAAGGGTTCTGTGTGAGAGTAGGGTTGGGCTAAGCTGTATTGTTGAATTATGTAACAATTTTTACCGTTAATATATTTTCATTATCAACTCCTGTCTGTTTTAAAATGGTATTTATTGTTAACCAATTTAATTAACAATGTTTATCATTATTGAGGTTTCGTCATCCATTGGTGCCAATTTATTATCCAGCCGGGCCCTTTTTTCCTGGCACCCTTTTTTCATGCACCTGTGTGATGTCAGGGCCAATGCATTGTGTGCCTCCCTCTGTGCATATGCATAGAACTATTAGTAACAAACATTCGGCGTGCGGAGATCATCTGACAGGACTAAAGATGTGGCCTCCTGTGATAAATTTCAGAATGTAAATTGGGTTGGGGAAAGAATTTACAATGAGAAAACAATGAGTAAAAAAATATATCAAACTAAATTCAATATCAAAAATAGCTTTACTGGCATGCATTGGCGTAACAATAGGGGATGCAGCCTCTGCTCCCGCAGGGGGGCCCGGGTCCCGCTCGTGGCCATTTTGGGTGGCTGGAGGGGTCGCAGCATGAAGGGAAAGCTATGGCCACACTCGGCAGGGAGGGGGGACGTCCCCCCCTCTCCCTCACCTCGGGCTTTCCCCTCTGCGCTCCCCTCCAGCTTCAATAGCTATATATGTGGGCGGGCAGCAGCAGACAAACATACATTCCGTGCGTTCCAGCGCGGACACTTCTCACTCTAGTGACTGATTCGGCCTCCTGTATAAACAGGAAGTAGCATTAGTCACTAGAGCGAGAAGCGTCCGGATGCACTGAAGTTATGTTTGCCTGCTGCTGCCCGCCGCTCCGCTGCACTTATGTAGCTATTGAAGCTGGAGGGGAGCGCAGAGGGGAAAGCCCCTCGCCGCCGAGTGTGGCCATAGCTTTCCCCTCATGCTGCGCCCCCTCCAGCCCCCCAAAACGGCCACGAGCGGGGTGAAGGGGCTCGCTCAGAATTTCTGCAGGGGGCCCGGTGGCTCTTAGTTACGCCCCTGCTGGCATGATCAAGATTCATCTCAAAAACACACTTTAGCAGTCACATGGTCACCCTCCATATAAATAGTGCTCTTTTTCCGCTAAATATATTACTCTCAATATTACTCGTTTAGTGCAGCCGTACTTTCAATTTCATAATACACTACAACAAATTGGGCTAAGCACTTCTCGTTTTGGTAATAAAGAGTGCAAAAGTTTTATTGCACATATATAATTCCCAAAATTAGCAGCAGACAAACATACCTTCCGTGCGTTCCAGCGCGGACACTTCTCACTCTAGTGACTGATGCGACCTCCTGTATAAACAGGAAGTAGCGTCAGTCACTAGAGTGGGAAGCGTCCGGATGCACAGAAGTTATGTTTGCCTGCTGCTGCCCGCCGCTCTTATGTAGCTATTGAAGCTGGAGGGGAGCGCAGAGGGGAAAGCCCCTCCCCGCCGAGCGTGGCCATAGCTTTCCCCTCATGCTGCATCCCCTTCAGCCCCCCAAAACGGCCACGATGGCTGGCTGGTGGGGCTTATTTGGATAATAAAAATCGATGTTTGTATGGTGAGATTTTTAGTTGTTTCTTGTTTGCCTAACTCAGGCAATAAAATTAAGGCTAACTAGTTTAACAATGATAGGAAACAAATGTAAACATCACAAACAGAACTCAGAGGAGTTTGAGGAGAGAAGAGTGTCCAAAAGATGGTGTTATTATTGAAGAAAAGTTACAGATGTACTTGGCTAGTTTGCAGGCATGCTTTAATCCTTACTTACTAGCAAGCTGCTATTGTGTGAACGGATCACAGACAAATCATTTCATCCCCCAGCCTGTCTCTGACGACTGTACAAACACACTACAAGCAAGGGGAGGGGGTGAGGTAGGAGGGAGATACATTGCCTAGACTAGAGCTTGCATTTTATTGCTGGAGACTAGAGCTTGTATTTCACAAACAGGAAGTTTTGCATCAGGATTATTATCTCTGAGGAAGCAAGCGCTTGAGCTTGCGAAACGGCTGTCAGGCCTGTTGCCTGGTGTTTGTGTCTGTTTTTGGAGGGGATGAAATTAAGTGTGAAACTTGCAACTCAATTGGTGCCCGGTTCCCTTTCTCTTCATGTGTGCAAGCTCTAGTTTATTGGCTAATTTGAAAGAAAAACAGTAAGCTTTAAGCTTGTACGCCTTCTTCTGACTCTATTGCAGTTAGAACATACAATCAGAAACAGGTATTTCCAATCCAAGGACCGGCACCACACAAAGCAAAGTAAGCTCAATTACTTTATTTCCATGAAGACAGCAACAACAGACGCTGTTTCGGCCGCAAGGCCTTTCTCAAGTTGCTTAAAGGACCTTTAAGCAACTTGAGAAAGGCCTTGCGGCCGAAACAGCGTCTGTTGTTGCTGTCTTCATGGAAATAAAGTAATTGAGCTTACTTTGCTTTGTGTGGTGCCGGTCCTTGGATTGGAAATTGCTGTGACCCCTTGAGTACTGGGGTGGGACCTTGGCACACCGCTTCGGATTATACACATTGGTGCTCCTGATTTTCTGTGGCCAATCAGAAACAGGTAGAGAGATTTTTTTGCAAATATAAGTGTCATCCAGATACATTAATTACAAGGGATCTTGCAAGGATTGTGGTGTATTATGACAAATATTTAACACCCTTGGTTTACTTATTACTTCATAGACTCAGGCCGAAGTGGAGTTTTTTAAAGCCCCTATCCTGTTCATTGTACACTGCTGGAGCCTGGAAACAGTTAACTGTTTGTTACTGATCAGGGGGGCAATCGGAAGAGCACAGTGATTTCCAGGGGGGGGGGGGCAGTGCCCCAGCATGCCCCAGTGTAGCGCCGCCCATATACAAAGTGCTAGTGCTAAAAACTGCAAGACCGAATAAAACTCAACATGTTTCACCCCTAATAATGGGGCTTATAAGGGAAAAGTGTAAGGTGCATATGCACCAATACAGGTATATATAAAATTATATGGTGCGAGTTAACCCAGTGGTAATACTTAGCCATCCTACAAGTATTCAAGTCCTCCAGTACAAGATTAAGTTTTTTAAGTGTACCTGAAGGGGAACAAAAGTTTTATACATATCTGGGTCTTCCTCTAGCCCCCTCCGCACAGGTTGCTCACACACCGCAGTCTAAAGCCTCCTCCTAGATCCTACTGTAGCAGCCCCGCTCACCACGGCCAGTCGGAGCCAGTAGGTGCAGGCGCAGTAAGGGCCAAGCACGCTCCCCCGTCTCAATCCCATCGCTGGGAGTAGAGAGATGGCCCGAACGGTTCCCAATGAACTTCCGGTGGTTCGCGATCACAGAGAACCGCAAACTTTTCCGGAAGTCCATTTTGCCCCCATAATGCACCATTAGGGTAAACTTTGACCCTCTACATCACAGAGACAACTGCTGCAGACTCTCTCATAGGGAAAGATTAGTTAGGCTCTTGTAGGCTTGTAAGCTTGCTCCTTGCTGATTTTTATGGCTAAAATAGCACCCCACAACAGCTCTTTTGAGAGCTAATCTTGTTCTTGTGATCTATTTTTTTTTGTTCCACTGACACTTGTGTTGCATAGACAGCCTTGATAATCCATACTGTGTGCGTGCCTCTGCCATGCCCCGCACATTCAGTGACTACCTGTGTGTGTGACAGGTGCACATTCTAATACCCATTACTGCATATACCTACCTACCTGTTGTTCACAGTGCACCCACCTACCTACGTGAGCGCACACAGTGTCACTGTGCCTGTCTGCTACCTGTCTGTGTGTGACAGGTGCACATTGTAATACCCATCACTGCATATACCTACCTACCTGTTGTTCACAGTGCACCCACCTACCTACGTGAGTTGAGTGCACGCAGTGTCACTGTGCCTGCCCGCTACCTGTCTGTGTGTGAAAGGTGCACATTGTTATACCCATCACTGCATATACCTACCTACCTGTTGTTCACAGTGCACCCACCTACCTACGTGAGTTGAGCGCACTCAGTGTCACTGTGCCTGTCTGCTACCTGTCTGTGTGTGTATGACAGGTGCACATTGTAATACCCAGTACTGCATATACCTACCTACCTGTTGTTCACAGTGCACCCACCCACCTACCTAAGTGAATTGAGTGCACACAGTGTCACTGTGCCTGTCCGCTACCTGTCTGTGTGTGACAGCACCTGTATACACCACATTGTAATACCCATCACTGCATACACCTACCTGTTGTGTTCAGTACACCCACCTCATCACTGCATATACCTACCTGTTGTGTTCAGTGCACCCACCTACCTACATGAGTGCAGTGTGATATACCACACCTGTTAACTGCACCTGTGTGACTGCACATTGTATTAGTCAAGTCAGTGCATACATTTCACTTCATCCCAAGGAGGAGTACTTCATCTGGTCTGACCATCCGTTTAAATCTAATCTTGTACTATATACCAGGTACATCGATGACGTCTTGTTGATTTGGGAGGGGACAAAAGAGAGATTTCAGGAATTTGTGACTTATTGTAACAACAATAATTTTGGGCTAGAGTTCACTCATGTGATTCACGAAACAGAACTAATATTTCTAGATCTTGAACTTTTTGTGGATCAGGAGCATAAGATACAAACCAGGACACATTTCAAGCCCACGGCGGGCAATTCATATCTTCATGCAGATAGCTGTCACCATCCGGGATGGATAAGCAACATCCCGAGGAGTCAATTCTGTAGATTGAGGAGGAATTGCTCCCAAGATACAGACTATCAAAAACAATCAAATATCCTGAGAACAAAATTTAGAGAAAAAGGACATAGAGACGACCATATTGAAAAAGCAATACTAGAATATCAAAATAAAAAAGATGAAGCACTTGATCCTAATGGTATGGGCAGGGACAATGACTGTATAGGAAACAAAAATAAAAATTAAGATAAAGACACCAATAAAGCTACAAACCATAAGAACGGCCCTACCTTTATCACTAAATATACCCAAAAGTCAGGAGAGATTCAAAGTATCATCCAAAAGAATTGGCCCATTTTATTACAGGACCCCATAATGAAAGACCTATTACCAGAAAAGCCGAATATTATCCACAGGAAGGGAAAATCATTGAAAAATGTAATTGCACCAAGCAAAGTGGATAGACAAGAACCCACCACTTGGTTGAGAAGTAACATAACAGGAAACTTCAGATGTGGATCGAATAGACGTGGTTGTTGTCAGTTTATGCAACATAGGCTTAAAAGCATTCCAAATTCAGAAGGGCCTCCGATATCCCTGAAACAATTCACCAATTGTGCCACAAAATTTGTTATATATATGTTACAATGCGGTTGCAACAAAAGATATGTGGACAGGACCACTCGTGAACTAAGAACTAGGTTAGGTGAGCACAAATGTAACATCCTGCCAAATCTGACAAACATAGTGTACCACGTCACTTTCAACAATGCCACCAAAGTGGCCCTGAAACTTTAACCATCACTGGCTTGGAACACATAGTAGACTCCCTCCCTACAGGTCTAAGATACAAAAGATTGTGTGAGAGGGAGGTCTATTGGATCTTCCGTCTCGACACATTAACTCCCAGAGGCCTAAATGAAGATCTGGAGGTCCAAAGTTTCATAACTTAGCATAATTTATCATTTCTCCCCCCTCAAAATACCTCCCCCCCCTCTTCCCCCTCCCCTTCCCCGTTTCTTCCCTTTACCTTCCCTGCAGGTCCCTCTCTCTTTTTCTCCTTCCCCTCGGCACCCCAACACCACCCAAGCAAATCAGTATTGACAATAGTTGTCAGTAAGTGGGGCCCTACTGGTAATGATATTCCTATATTGTGATTGCCCGTTTGAAATCATTGCCATTGATAAAAGGGTTAATTGTCACACTTCTATAGTTAGGCCACGTTGGTTGTGACTAGTGATGGGCGAACACCTGGATGTTCGGGTTCGGGAAAGTTCGCCGAACATGGCCGAGATGTTCGGCATGTTCGGGCCGAACCCCGAACTTCCCGAACATCCTGCTTTTGGGGGCCCTATGGGGTCGCAGGCATAAGGGGGGAGCATGCCCCGATCGCGGGGGGGGGGGGGGTCGGAAATTCCCCCCACCCCCTCCGCTAGCGCTCCCCCCTCTGCCCGCTTCCCCATACAAAAGTTTAAGCAAAGTACCTGTAATAGTGGATGGCCTGGCAGTGGCACTGTGGAGTCCGGAGAGTGACGCGTTGAGGGAGGCCGGGCAGCGAGCGTGAGGTCAGAGAAAAGGCGGAAGTACCACAAGGGTACTACCGCTGAACCGCCCGCTGCCCGGCCTCCCTCAATGCGTCACTCTCCGGACTCCTCCTCCTCACTCCACAGTGCCACTGCTAGGCCATCCACTATTACAGGTACTTTGCTTAAACTTTTGTATGGGGAAGCGGGCAGAGGGGGGAGCGCTAGCGGAGGGGGTGGGGGGAATTTCCGACCCCCCCCCGCGATCGGGGCATGCTCCCCACTTATGCCTGCGACCCCATAGGGGGGCCGTATTCAGCCGAACAGGGCCCTGTTCGGCCGAACAGGGGCCCTGTTCGGCCAGGTTCGGCCAGGAATTGAGCCGTTCGGACGAACGCGAACAGTTCGGCCGAACACCACCAGGTGTTCGGCCAAACTCGAACATCACCCGAACAGGGTGATGTTCTGCAGAACCCCGAACAGTGGCGAACACTGTTCGCCCAACACTAGTTGTGACCCTGACAGGTATATATGGAGCCTGAGCAGTGGGACAGGCTTTAAGCAGTTGGTCCTTAAAAAGTCCTTTTTGGGTGACTAAGTTTTGATAAATATGACCTAGGTGAAGATAGAGGTCGTATGGTATACGAATGATGGGTACAGATAGTATTGTTAACATGCTAGGAAAAGCAAGTGGCATATATGTTTCGTACTTGATAATAATTATTACACCTGTCATCCTAAATCCTATTCAATCAATTAATTTTTTAAGACGCACCCACTTTATTGTGAGTAATTGTGATTTGGCTGCAGTAAGGTCTGATTCACTATTTATCGAAGGTTTTTATTCAGGGGTGTGAATTTGGTAGAACACTTGATATTAGATATCAGGCATGTATTGCCCCCCTAATAGTGTATATACGAATGTTAGGGCACACTTTTTTAGATTTCTCTGAATTTTATACAGTTCATTTATTCATTCAACCAATATGTACTCCTACCCATTTATAATAACAATCAGTTTGATCCAAAAATGTAATTTTCTAGTGCCCAGTGAGCTCAAAGTATCAGTACGGCAAGGGCTTAACTAGATGGATCAAGATTTTTCTGTACGTAGACTGTGCATAAGTTTCTATTTTTATATGTACAATGAACCTTTTTTTAGATCTATGGTCACAATTAACTTTTTAGCGTAATAATCCATCTAGATAAAGTCTAATGTAGCTCTTATATTTATCTACATATGGCTAATTGATTGTAACTTTTATGATTATCTACATATAGTCAATTGACTGCAGTAAGGTCTTATTCTAGGACCCAGTGATGCTGTGCTCCTTTGTGTACACAGCCCCACAAAACGGAATAAACCTTCTGCATAAACACAGAGGTTTTAAGATTAGACTATTAAGGTCTATAAGAATAATAGTTTTATCATTATCTTTTATCAATGTTTAGTAATATTCATACGGAATTCAGCAATAGTCTGCAAAACAGCAGAGGTTGTCAGTTTTTTAACTTGTTATAATAAAGTTTATTGAACTTTAATCCCGCCCCGTGGTAACTGTTGCCACATGAGGGAAACTATGTATACAGGGCTGTCTGAACGTAACGTCACCTGAGGAAGGCGTGGACTTACGCCAAAACCGGTAGTGACGTCAGACAGCAGTCACTGCGCACCGTTTCCCGCAGAAGGACGCCCCTGTGTGATTCCATGCACACCTCCAGCCCTGGCCAGGCTGGATTAGACTTAGGCGACCAACTGACGGGCTATGCAAGGCGCAGTATAACTATATAAAGTGTAAGTGCATTAATTGTTGCGTGTGTAAAATACATATTTGTGGTAATGCACCATCGGAGCGCTCTCTGTCTCCCCTCACCCCTTTGATTTCGCTTTATCCCCCCTGATATGGACACAACGGACAAAACAGGCAGAGGTAGAGGCAGACCCAGAGGAAGGCCACCCGGCAGATCTGTGCGAGGTCGTGTGGATGTGATTTCGTGCGGCCCTTGACCAAAGTACAGTGCTCAGAAGAAGGCACGTCCCATCAACTCCCAATATTGTCAGGATGTGGTTGGCTATTTAACATAGAATACCTCATCTTCCGCAGCCACTAGCGCTACTACAAGCACCACATCCATTGCATTTGACACTTCGCAGAAGTTAATTGGTGGGGAATTAACTGATTCACAGCCATTATTGTTACAACCAGATGAAGGCGCTAAGCAAGTTACACCACTTCATATGTCTGAGTTAGGTGGCGACACTATGGACGTAACCTGTGAAGATAATGAAGTACCTGCTGTTGGTGCAGTTTTTGAGGTGTCTGTCTGAGGCAAGCGAAGCTGGGCAGGATGATTATGATGATGGCGATGATACGGATCCCACGTATGTTCCCAGTAGAGGAGATGAACAGGGGAACAGTTCAGAGAGGGAGTCAGAGAGGAGTAGGAGGAGACGAGTTGCTGAAAAAAGCAGGGGGAGCTCGTCATCAGAAACAGCTGGTTGCAGTGTCCGGTGCCATGTATCGCCACCTATGGACAGCCAGCCAACATGCCCTTCAACGTCAGCTGCTGATGCCACCATAGTGCCATCACTGGGGAAAATTCGGGTTTAAATTCGCAACCACCAAATTCGATTCAAATTCGAATTCGGTTAGGGTTCAGTAACTAAATTCGGGAAAAATTCCGAAATTGCCTGTGAAATTCCGCCTGTATCCGTTGATGGTTTTAAGCAGAAAATTCAGTAGAGAGGGAGAGAGAGAGAGAGAGGGAGAGAGAGAGATGATTC
Source organism: Hyperolius riggenbachi (assembly GCF_040937935.1). Lineage (NCBI taxonomy): Eukaryota > Metazoa > Chordata > Amphibia > Anura > Hyperoliidae > Hyperolius > Hyperolius riggenbachi. The sequence continues at coordinate 517,431,576 of NC_090647.1, forward strand.
TACATGGCTATCTGGGGTTCTCTTCGGACAACTGTTGAACACAAAAGGCAAGACCATCCCTGGGTGGGCTTAAACCACCAACCTTTCAGTTAACAGCGAAATGCACTAACCAATTGCACCACAGAGACTGTGCATGCATTGCTGCTAAATGATTTTATGGGGATGATCGTGTGTCTTTTGGAGGGAGGAAGTAAGTCTGCTCCAAGAAGTTTAATGCCACTTTTTCCTACAATGAACTGTGTGGCAGCAGAGTGGCGCAGTGTGCTGGGCCCATAACCCAGAGGTTGATGGATCGAAACCATCCTCTGCTCGGCATGATTTCATTTTTGCACCTCACTTTATTGCATGGGCAACATGGTTTCCATAACCCTGTAAGATAAAGTGTAATAAGGGCCCTGCCGTAACATAGATATTACGGTAGCTAAGACTACTCCTGGGCCTTTCCTGTAGTTGAAGAGGTGAGTGAACTGTGACACCACACAAAAAAAACAAAAAAAACAGTAAACAGAGAAGCTTCCCCATATTGGAGCATTGGATTTGGTAAAGTCTTACGCCAATGTGTCGTAAGCCACAAATAAGCTTTAGGTTAGCAGGAAGGGTTGCATGGCCACCTAGCTTTTCATCCTTCCCACCCTTGCCCTGGAATCTTCCAGACTTCAAATTGCTGTCCTTTGTTGTGTGTGTTACAGCAGCATCATCCAGGACGGGGGGGGGGGGGGGGGGGAGGCACATGATCTTTCTGAAGTCTTGAATTGAAGCAGTATCAGTGTTGGTGGTATAGTGGTGAGCATAGCTGCTTTCCAAGTAGCTGACCTGGGTTTGATTCCTGGACAATGTATATGAGCCTGCTTTTGACATCCTACAAATCCCTGGAAGACAAGATTCATAGAGAGAGAGAGAAGAAGAGGAATTTAAAGAGCACTTCCGGTTTTTTGATCCAGATATCAGACCCGGATCGCATATCTTAGTATCCGGATCCGAATTAGTTCCAGATAGTATTGGCTCTCAAGACATCCTGGACCTCTTACAGTATTTCAATGGTCAGATTCCCCAGAATACTGAATCGAATTTGAATTTGCGATCATTCGGCCAAATTTGAAGGGCACTATTCGGGCAGCTTCGAATTCGAATTCATCAACAACATTAGAATTCGGATTCGAATTCGGCAACCATGAAAATTGACCCGAATTTTTGGGTACATAACGAATTCGTGAATTTGGAGAGCAACCCTGATGCTTGCTGCCTTTCTTGGATGTGTGTGGTAACCGTTCCTGCTCCTTTGCCCACAGCGTGCCTTCTGCCTTCCTTGGATGTGTGGTGGTGGCAGCCATTTCTTAGGCTCCCACTCCGGACCAGAATCGAACCAGGATTCCCCGGCCATTACCTGTGGTCACTCACAATTGCAGAAGTGCCCTCCCTAAAAGGTTCTCGTTGCAGGTACTGAACAGCAAGCAGAACAAGTATTTAAAAAAATAGATGTAAGTTTTAACAATGGTAGAGAAAGAACCATCGAAAGTTGATAAGGCAGTCAGACATTACCTGACATCACTGAGTGAGGAAGAGCAATCTCGCCATGGTGCGCACCAGTCCAGCACGGCCATCACTATGCACAAGCACAGCGTGCGTTACACAGTGAGTTTGGTGTGTCAGTGTGAATCAGTACTCTATTTACACTCCCTGATTGATGTATACACATGCAAGATGTTTTAAAGCACTTTAGGCCTGCAATTTAGCATTCAGTGTGATTTCCACCCTTAAAACGCTGCTTTGCATCAAATCCAGATTTTTCATCATGGTGAAAATGTTCAAGACATTAACAGAAGGTTTAAATTGTGGAACAGGATTCATGACACCTTATGTAACATGATTGATTTGGCTTCATGATCTTCAGAAACCTGCTGGATTTCATGTATGGTTGCACTAACTCACTGGCTCCAGCCTGCTGATCACCTGACACCTAACGGATAAACAGTAACCATCACAACTGTCATCTTCGTGTTTACCATTTATCTGCATCAGTGTTTTACTTCAGCTTACATCTGGAAATATGCCTGAAGAAGGGGACTAGATCCCAGAAAGCTTGCATCATTTAACTCTATTAGTTAGCCATTAAAAGGTATTATTTCTTACAAAACGTTGTTTTTTTTCTACCTATATAATTTGTTTGGCTAACACGGTACAGAAACTTTTTTGCTACTATCATCATGGTGAAAAATTTGGGAAGAAATCGTAATTAATCACGGGCCATAATCTTACATTTTTGCTTAATCATGATGATTTTAGCAGTTAATAGCAAAGTCCCCAAGCATGCTATAATCACCAAAATATGTAAGTAAAAAAAAAATCAAAAAGATCTTGTAGATTTTAAAAATGAAAATGAAAATTGTTTTCCAACTGTAATTTTTCTGAGTTTGATAATCATTTTTCTTTTGCATTGTCAAAATCGATTGTCTCAAAAATTACAAGGACTTTTTGAAACCTTTCGAATTTTTTCTCCTTTTAACATTTGTAGTGATTTTGGTGAAAAGTGCATACACAGGGGCTTTGCTATTAACTGCTACATTTGGCATAAAATATGCGCGTTCAATTATGCAAAATTATGAATGGTTAATGAAAAATAATTAGAATTTCTAAATTGCAATCACTTATGGATGCAATTGCAAAAATGTATGCAAAATGTTCAAAATTTTGCATAATTGTAATTAGATGATTACCTTCATCACTAATCCCAATTAAATTCTGACCCTGTGAAGTTTGGGGGTTCTAAGCAAATTCCAGAAATCAGCCTGGAATCGACTGTGAGCACTGAGTGGTAATTAGCAGGCCACAGGAGAGAAAGAAAATTATTAGTAGCGCGGTTTTGTGCGGCTGTAAAGCCCCTTAGCCGGGAGCAGTAGACCACGGTTTCGCTACAGTGTAGCTAAACTCCAGATTTGTGTGCATGTGTGTGTTGGGGTAAGAGCAACTGTTATGCATTTAGCAGAGTGCTAGGAATAAGTGCAGATATGGAAAAGTTAATTTGAGGACAAGGCTACTGAGGGTGATAGTAGAATACCGATATAATCAATGAGTTTCAATGAGTTTCTACAATTGGCATTTCTTTCCACCAATTTTCTAGCAAATTAATGTAAGGCTTGAATGCAGCTGCTCAGCCGTGGATAATGATTCCATAAAGCACTCCATGCACTTTTTTTTTAGCTTATCTGAATGCTATATAATAGCTGAGCCCATTAACTGGTTCCGGACTGATGTAGGTTGAATCAGGGCCGCAGCACCACCTGCTGGACGTAGGTTCAACGTCCCATTAACCGCGCATCCCCACCATTACCGCCGATCTCGTCAATTTTACCCCACCGCAATTTGCTCACCCTGCCGTCTCTACTGTATGACGACAGAGGTCTATGAGCAGGTCATGAGCCGTTTTCATTGGCTCCTGGCCCTGTCATTACTGTAAGCCAATCCCATTGGCTTACATTGATTGACAGGGTCATGAGCCAATGAAAGCTGCTCCTGACCGGTGCACAGCGCTCTGCGGTCATAGAGACAGCAGAGAGAGGAGCCTGCGGTGGGGGCAGAACGGCGTGACCAGCGGAAGCGTTGGATTTTTGCGGCAAATCATCGGTTTACTGTACCAAGTTAATGCAATCCAAATCCTCTGCGCTCTCCAGTAAAGGTACTCAATTCCTATAGAGAAAAAATATATTATACATAGTGTAAAACTGTATGGCCTGCTTTATATAAACAACTCCATGCAAAGTGAATCACGTGCCAACACGCGTGATCCCTTCACCCCACAATCAGGGAGGCTCACCAAATTCTAGCCACCTCGTTTTCCGGTGGATCTCACGCTCAGTCTGTATGTTTCACTCGGACCACTTCAGTGAACCATACCGGGATCATGTATCAAATTCTTTTTATTCTTCAATAAAGAATTCTAAAACATATAAAAAGCTTCATTGCGCAGCAAGATTTAAAATGTAATTCCACAACTGCACTTCTCACGCCAATTAAAAACGTACAAGCTTCCAGATACAGAGAGGCATATCGTAGTGGCATTCCTAGGGCCCTGAGGAATGAGTGCATTCATCTATTTATGCAGCGTCCCGCTCGTCAAACAGCCTCGCACCTTCTGGGTTTCCTTCCACGCTCCACCGCTCGTACCTCTGTCCAGCGTGCTTGCGTCAGGCGTACTGGCTCCTCCCTACGCGTTTCATCATCAACCAGACTCATCAGGGGCTAGCGTTGCCAGTACGCCATCCGCTCTTATGCGCCCTGCCCTACTTCCTATATCACGTGATGTGTGGGCTCTGCCCTTTGATCGCCACCACCATATTCTTTACATTACACATATCCTACTCTAATATATGATCTATACAACATATTCACAACCTATTCTCTACCTAAAACCTGTAAAATACAAACAGCCATTAAGTCCACATTTCCATCTGACATTGGATACTCTGACTCCGCATTGATTATGTATATTTTTCCGCATCTATTTGTGTTTCCCACCTCACCTACCCCATCTTGTGGACACTTAATATATATATTACCCTATGCAGAATTCCCACCTCACTTATCCCATCTTTACTGTACCAGCAGCCTCTGATCCTTAAGGGGGCAGGCAGCTGGTACCGAAGTGGTTAATTTACGTATTGACAGAGTTCAGCTATGGTATAGCAGCAACCTTACTGTCTATGGTGTCAACGTTTGTAGTTCAGCTATATAATAGCTGTATGCTGGCGCCAATATCTGGAGCTTATATAGTGGGCACCCGGTGTCCAAATTAACATTGTCCCGGGTTCCCAATTTAAAGCAGATCCGTGATGAAAAACTAACTATAGCAAACAACTTGTCTATATATCTTATCTAAAGTATAAATGGTTTACACAGTAAATCTAGCTGCAAACAGCTTCAACAGTATATGATTATTTCTTCCTGTGATCAAATGAGAGCAGCCATATTCTGCTTATCATCATTACACACAAGCAAGCTGCTCTGCATCTCCACCCTTCAGCCTGTGAAAATTCCCCACCCCTCTCCTCCTCTCTCTTCCCCCTTTGCCCCCTTGCCTCTTAAATCTCATTAACTCCTAGCTGGTAATGCCTCTTCCTTCAGGAAAAGTGTCCTCCTCCCCAGACTGAACTCCCATGAGCACATGCTACATGGGACTCAGAATGCTTAGGCGCTGGAGGAGCTGTGGGTGCAGCTGATTAGTTTATAGGGAATTAGGGCATTAAAAAAAAATATTTGGCTTGAGTAATGCCCTATAAAATCTATGTAAGGGGCAGAATTATGAAATGTGTAAACTTTTTATCTTGGATCTACTTTAACGGACTTGTTCCTATATGCCAGAACCTGCAAATTACAGTGTGAAATGACTGCAGTTTACATACACCTAAAAACAAAATGAGCAAGCTGAACAATGTTTGCAACTAAAAGTTTTCTTTGTTCTCAACAAAAAATAAAGTTCTCTTTTTAAATAATTTCTTTCCAAATGCAGCTTTCACATTTATCTTTCAAGTTTTGAGCTTTTAACAACATAGAGAACGTGCTCCGATCCATATTTTATTCAGATTGCACTCTTACATTTGGAAGAACACAAAAAATAGACAAAAAACACGTTACATCATGTATACTTTGCTTGAAAAACAAATTAATTATTGTGCAGAATAAGTGCTCTCTTGAAACCTTTAAGCTGGCAAAAACCATTGTGCCAGCTCCCTCTCATGCAGCAATTTCAAATCCTAATAATAATAATGATACTGATTATCCCTTGTATAAAAGGCGAGGCATTCACAGGGGCAAAATTACTCCCATAGATGGCTACTGGCTTAAAATGGACATATTTGTGTAGCTATATGTTGTGCTTTGTAATGCAAATGATACCAACCATGTTATTTACAGCATTTTTATGTATATTATGAAAAAAAAGCCTATGAAATACAGATCTAAAATACAGGTCCTTCTCAAAAAATTAGCATATTGTGATAAAGTTCATTATTTATTGTAATGTACTGATAAACATTAGACTTTCATATATTTTAGATTCATTACACACAACTGAAGTAGTTCACGCCTTTTATTGTTTTAATATTGATGATTTTGGCATACAGCTTATGAAAACCCAAAATTCCTATCTCAAAAAATTAGCATATCATGAAAAGGTTCTCTAAACGAGCTATTAACCTAATCATCTGAATCAACTAACTAACTCTAAACACCTGCAAAGGCTTTTAAAAACTCCCAGCCTGGTTCATTACTCAAAACCACAATCATGGGTAAGACTGCCGACCTGACTGCTGTTCAGAAGGCCATCATTAAAGAGAATCTGTATTGTTAAAATCGCACAAAAGTAAACATATCAGTGCGTTAGGGGACATCTCCTATTACCCTCTGTCACAATTTCGCCGCTCCTCGCCGCATTAAAAGTGGTTAAAAACAGTTTTAAAAAGTTTGTTTATAAACAAACAAAATGGCCACCAAAACAGGAAGTAGGTTGATGTACAGTATGTCCACACATAGAAAATACATCCATACACAATCAGGCTGTATACAGCCTTCCTTTTGAATCTCAAGAGATCATTTGTGTGTTTCTTTCCCCCTGCAGCTATCTTCCACTGCAGTGTCAGGCTGTTTCTTCCTGCAGAGTGCAGACAGCTCTGCCTGTATGTAATTCCTCAGTATGTGAAAGCCCAGCCAGCTCAGAGGAGGATTTATCCAGCTTGTAAAAGATAAGAGAGAAGAGAGAAGCTGCCCTAATCTAAATAGTGCAGAGAGGGTCCTGGAGGGGGGAGATGCATCACAGAACCACAACACTGAAGAACTTGGCAGCCTTCCAGACACAGGCTGACAAGTCTGACAAGAGAGAGATAAGTTGATTTATTACAGAGATGGTGATAGTAGAACGTGCTGCAGTAAGCCAGAACACATTAGAATAGCTTTTGGAACTTGTAGGATGATAAAAACAGGATGCAATTTTTGTTACGGAGTCTCTTTAACACCCTCAAGCAAGAGGGTAAGACACAGAAATACATTTCTGAACGAATAGGCTGTTCCCAGCGTGCTGTATCAAGGCACCTAAGTGGGAAGTCTGGTGGAAGGAAAAAGTGTGGCAGAAAACGCTGCACAACGAGAAGAGGTGACCGGACCCTGAGGAAGATTGTGGAGAAGGACCGATTCCAGACCTTGGGGGACCTGCAGAAGCAGTGGACTGAGTCTGGAGTAGAAACATCCAGAGGCACCTTGTACAGGCGTGTGCAGGAAATGGGCTCCAGGTGTCGCATTCCCTAGGTCAAGCCACTTTTGAACCAGAAACAGCAGCAGAACCTGGGCTACAGAGAAGCAGCACTGGACTGTTGCTCAGTGGTCCAAAGTACTTTTTTCGGATGAAAGCAACTTTTGCATGTCATTCGGAAATCAAGGTGCCAAAGTCTGGAGGAAGACTGGGGAGAGGGAAATGCCAAAATGCCTGAAGTCCAGTGTCAAGTATCCACAGTCAGTGATGGTCTGGGGTGCCATGTCAGCTGCTGGTGTTGGTCCACTGTGTTTTATCAAGGGCAGGGTCAATGCAGTTAGCTATCAGGAGATTTTGGAGCACTTCATGCTTCCATCTGCTGAAAAGCTATATGGAGATGACGATTTCATTTTTCGGAATGACCTGGCACCTGCTCACAGTGCCAAAACCACTGGTAAATTGTTTACTGACCATGGTATTACTGTGCTCAATTGGCCTGCCAACTCTCCTGACCTGAACCCCATAGAGAATCTGTGGGATATTGTGAATAGAAAGTTGAGAGACGCAAGACCCAACACTCTGGATGAGCTTAAGGCCGCTATCGAAGCATCCTGGGCCTCCATAACACCTGAGCAGTGCCACAGGCTGATTACCTCCATGCCACGCCGCATTGAAGCAGTCATTTCTGCAATAGGATTCCCAACCAAGTATTGAGTGCATAACTGAACATAATTATTTGAAGGTTGACTTTTTTTGTTTTAAAAACACTTTTCTTTTATTGGTTGGATGAAATATGCTAATTTTTCGAGATAGGAATTTGGGGTTTTCATGAGCTGTATGCCAAAATCATCAATATTAAAACAATAAAAAGCTTGAACTACTTCAGTTGTGTGTAATGAATCTAAAATATATGAAAGTCTAATGTTTATCAGTACTTTACAGAAAATAATGCCCTTTATCACACGTTTTTTTAGAAGAACCTGTATATTTTCCATGAAACTAAAGCCCTATTTATGACCTTGTAATGATCTGCTAGTGTATGAAGGCACTAGCAGACGGACAAACAATAATTTTGTACAATCAGTGACAGTAGAAGGTGATACTGTCACTGGTTCAGATATAAAGAATGGTCAACAGGCAGGGTCGTTAACAGATCTGACAGATAAGGTACAAAATCGTAAGGCAAATCAGAGTGGATATTCAGGCAGAGGTCGGCAACAGATCAGATAGGCAAAGGTACAGAATCGTTAGGCAGAAGAGTAGTAAGTATTCAGGCTGAGGTCGGCAACGGATCAGATAGGCAAAGGTACAGAATCGTTAGGCAGAAGAGTAGTAAGAGGCAAGGCAGAGGTCAATAATACAATCACAATAATATATTTATTCCTGAGCTAAGTGCGAATCCCCGGGGTCCTGCCAGATCAAGCACACACGGATCTGACTAAGGTCTAAAGCCTCCACTGTGAAGTGTTAGCTACGACAGACGATGTGGGACTGGCAACACAGGGCTTAAGAAGCCAGAGATGGCAGGGACACCACGCCCCCACATGCCCTGCAATCAGGAGCTGTAGATGCCGCCCTGCATGTCAGCTGACCGGCTGTCAGCTGACACGCTTCCTGAGGCCATAAGAGGTGCGACGTGCACAGCGTGCGCGTCCACCCTCTATCTGCCGCTGTGATGAGCCGCTGACGTCATCGCTAATAGTGCGCCCAGGCGACCCGGAAGTCGCAGCTGCGCTGTTGATCGCCGCGGCGGAGGTAAGCTCTGCACGCCTGACATTACCCCTATCCAGAGGCGTGGTCTCCGAACATGTCAAAGCAGGTTTGTCGGGGTGAGCAGCATGAAACTCTGAAATTAACTCATCAGCATGAAGTCTGTGAGCCGGAATCCAAGATCTTTCCTCAGGACCATAACCCTTCCAATGAACAAGATACTGTAAAGAGTTCTTGTTTTTCCTGGAATCTAAGATTCTCTCTACTTCATATTCTGGCTCACCATCAATTATAACTGGAGGGGGAGGAGAGTCAGCATCAGCAGCGGATTTCAGCAGGGACACATAGAAAGATCTGGTTCATCTCATAGAATGCGGCAGGGATACTTTATAGGTTACCTCATTAATCTTTTTAGAAATGACGTATGGACCGATAAACTTAGGCCCTAGTTTTGCTGACGGTTGATGCAGTGCAATGTTTTTTGTGGATACCTACACTCAATCTCCAGGAGAGAACGATTTATGGGGAGAACGATGGCGATCAGCCTGTCACTTCTGAGAGTCAGTAGCTTCTCTTAAATTCCGATTTACTGAGGGCCAGATGTCCTGCATCTTGATCACCCAATCCTGCAGGACTGGAAAGGGTGAAGAAGAAGAAGGCGCCCAAGAGAACCTAGGGGATCTCCCATAAACTGCTTGGAAAGGAGAAAGTTTGGTGGAGGCATTCACCAAATTATTATGGAAAAATTCTGCAAATGGTAAGAATTGTACCCAATCTTCCTGTGACTCAGAGACATACCAACGTACAAACTGCTCTAGAGACTGATTTATTCTCTCTGTCTGACCATTTGTCTGAGGATGGAACCCTGAGGAGAATGACAAGGACATACCAAGATGGCCTCAGAAATTCTTCCAGAACTGGGACACAAATTGGACTCCTCTGTCAGAGACAACATTCTCGGGGATACCGTGTAACCGAAAAAATGTGCTCAATAAATACCAGGGTGTCCGGCTATCTTATTGCAATGACAGTTCTTTAGAACAGACAACCGTAAATGTAATGGAACAAAGGAACAACCAGGAGGTTTCCCCGCAGGGGCCTCGGACTGAAATTGAGTCAGTGATTCCAGCAACTCTACTGATAATTCAGTGGCAGAGATCACGACATGATCAGAAAGTATATTACAAGGTGAAACAGGCTCAGACTCCTCTGGTTCAAAACATCTGGAAAGGGCGTCTGCCTTCACATTCCTACTGCCTGGCTTATACGTGATAATAAATTTAAAATGAGAAAAGAATAAAGCCCATCGGGCCTCTAGGGTTCAACCTCTTGGCACCTTCGATATATTCGAGATTTTCGTGGTCTGTATATACGGTAATCGTGTGCTCTGCCCTTTCCAGCCAATGCCTCCATTCCTCAAAGGCCATTTTTACAGTTAAGAGTTCTCTGTTCCCGATATCATAATTGAGCTCGGCCGAGCTAAACTTCCTTGAGAAAAATGCACACGGGTGTAGGCGTTCAGGCTGACCTGAATACTGAGAAAGAAGGGCACCCACACCCACTTCAGAGGCGTTGACCTCGAGGATAAAGGGTCGGAGGACATTGGCGTGCATTAGGATAGGGGCAGAGCAGAAGGCCTCCTTTAGAGTCTGGAAAGCCTAAATGGCCTCTGCAGACCACTTGGAAGGATCGGCTCCTTTTTTGGTCATGTTGGTCAGTGGAGCCACAATAGTTGAGAAATTACGAATACATTTGCGATAATAGTCGCGAACCCTAAGAATCGCTGTAAAGGTTTGAGACCAAGAGCTTGACGCCACTGTAAGACTGCATCCACCTTTCCTTGGTCCATTGACACACCTATGTTAGAAATGATGTAACCAAGGAAGGGAATCTCCCTGTCCTCGAAAAGACATTTTTTTTCGAGTTTTGGCATAAAGTGAATTTTCTCGTAATTTCTGTAGAACAAACTTCACATGCCGGCGATGAATGTCCAGAGATTCGGAGAAAATGAGGATATCGTCAAGGTATACTATTACAAATCTCCCCAGTACATCCCTAAAAATATAAATAACAAATTTCTAAAAAACACAGCAGGGGCATTGCATAAGCCAAAGGGCATGACTAAATATTCATAATGACCGTCTTGCGTGTTGAACGCGGTCTTCCACTCATCCCCCTGTCTGATCCTGATTAAATTATAAGCTCCCCTTAAATCCAATTTGGTGAATATCTGGGCTCCAGAAACCTGTGAAAACAGATCCTTAATGAGGGGTAGATGATACTTGTTTTTCACTGTGATGTTGTTCAGACCCCTGTAATCTACACAAGGTCTGAGACCACCATCCTCCTTCTGAACAAAGAAGAACCCAGCTCCGGCCGGAGAATTAGAATCAGAATTAGAATTACATCACAGTCAGCAGGCACATTATCGCCAATCAGACTACACTCACTCCTGGAGCCCCACCCCCTTATAAAAGGCAAGGTTCTCCGTCCGTTTTACTCACTCGTCTACATTAATTAGTGAAGGGACAGCTGCTGCTAGGGAAAGCTTAGTTAGGCTCTTGTGGGCTTGTTAGCTTGCTCCTGGCTGATTGTTATTCCTTAAATACCACCCCACAACAGCTCCTTCCTCCTCCCTGCTGCCTGGATCTTTTCTTCCAGGGATTTGTAGGCTGTCAAAAGCACGCTCACATACATTGTGCAGGAAGCAAACCCAGGTCAACTGCTTGGAGGGCAGCTATGCTCACCACTATACTACCAACACTACAGGCTGAAGCCAGCCTAGCTGGCCTGGGAAGGATGAAAAGCTAGGTGGCCATGCAACCATTCCTGCTAACCTAAAGCTTACTTGTGTCTTACAACACATTGGCTTAAGACTTTACCAAATCCAATGCTCCAATATGGGGAAGCTTCTCTGTTTACTGTTTTTTTTTTTTTTTGTTTTTTAAATGTAGTGTCACAGTTCACTCATCTCTTCAACTACAAGAAAGGCCCAGGAGTAGTCTTAGCTACCGTAATATCTACGTTACGGCAGGGCCCTTAGTACACTTTCTCTTACAGAGCTATGGAAACCGTTTTGCCCATGCGATAAAGCGAGGTGCAAAAATGAAATCATGCCTAGCAGGGGATGGTTTCGATCTATCAACCTCTGGGTTATGGGCCCAGCACACTTCTGCTGCACCACTCTGCAGTCTGCTTACATTTGTATACAATCTTTAAGTTTAAGAAGAGTACATTTGTTGAAATAGTTACACTACAATCTATTTTACAGCAAGGCCCTAATGACACTTTCTCTTAAAGGAAACCTAAACTGAGAGGGATGTGGATGATTCCTGTTAAAAAATGCCTATTGCCTGGCAGTCCTGCTGCAGTCGTGGCTGAATTACAGACCTGAAACAAGCATGCAGTTAATCCAGTCTGACTTCAGTCAGAGCACCTGATCTGCATGCTTGTTCAGGGGCTGTGGCTAAAAGTATTAGAGACACAGGATCAGCAGGAAAGTCAGGCAATTGGTATTGTTTGAAAAGGAAAAATCCATTTCCTTCTCAGTTTATGCTCCCAGGGTTTCCATAGCCCTGTAAGAGAAAGTGTAATAAGGACCCTGCCATAACATAGATATTACGGTAGCTAAGACTACTCCTGGGCCCTTCTTGTATTTGAAGAGATGAGTGAACTGTGACACCACATTTAAAAAAAAAAACAAAAAACAAAAAAAAAAACATAACAGCAAACAGAGAAGCTTCCCCATATTGGAGCATTGGATTTGGTAAAGTCTTAAAGAGACTCCGTAACAAAAATTGCATCCTGTTTTTTATCATCCTACAAGTTCCAAAAGCTATTCTAATGTGTTCTGGCTTACTGCAGCACGTTCTACTATCACCATCTCTGTAATAAATCAACTTATCTCTCTCTTGTCAGACTTGTCAGGCCTGTGTCTGGAAGGCTGCCAAGTTCTTCAGTGTTGTGGTTCTGCTATGAACTCCCCCATCCAGGCCCCTCTCTGCACACTGCCTGTGTGATATTTAGATTAGTGCAGCTTCTCTCTGTTCTATTATCTTTTACAAGCTGGATAAATCCTCCTCTGAGCTGGCTGGGCTTTCACATACTGAGGAATTACATACAGGCACAGCTGTCTGCACTCTGCAGGAAGAAATAGCCTGACACTTCAGTGGATGAGAGCTGAAGGGGGAAAGAAACACACAAATGATCTCTTGAGATCAAAAGGAAGGCTGTATACAGCCTGCTTGTGTATGGATGTATTTTCTATGTGTGGACATACTGTACATCAACCTACTTCCTGTTTTGGTGGCCATTTTGTTTGTTTATAAACAAACTTTTAAAAACTGTTTTTAACCACTTTTAATGTGGCGAGGAGCTGCGAAATTGTGACAGAGGGTAATAGGAGATGTCCCCTAACGCACTGGTATGTTTACTTTTGTGCGATTTTAACAATACAGATTCTCTTTAAGCCAATGTGTTGTAAGACACAAGTAAGCTTTAGGTTAGCAGGAATGGTTGCATGGCCACCTAGCTTTTCATCCTTCCCAGGCCAGCTAGGCTGGCTTCAGCCTGTAGTGTTGGTAGTATAGTGGTGAGCATAGCTGCCCTCCAAGCAATTGACCTGGGTTTGATTCCTGGCCATTGTATGTGAGCGTGCTTTTGACATCCTACAAATCCCTGGAAGACAAGATCCTCCTCTGGAGGAGGAGAAGGGAGGAAGGAGAATTACAGTCCCTGATTGATGTATATACATGCAGTACTGTAGGCCTGCAATTTAGCATTGAATGTGATTTCTGCCCTTAAAACACTGCTTTGTGTGAAAACTAATTTTTTTTCCGGGACTTTTGATGTCTATCCCATGTCAACCATGTCTCCCTCCAGGTGTTAGAGGCCTTGAAACATATTTTCCATCACTTTTCTGGCTAGCATAATTTTTTCTAATTTTTCAAGTTCGCCTCTCCAATGAAGTCTATGGCGGTTCGCGAACGTACGCAAGTTTGCCAACGTTTGCAAACCTAAAATCGGAGGTTTGGGCCATCTCTAGTGGTGGAGGTACCCAGTTCTCTGGCTCCCACTCCAGACCGGAATCAAACCCTGATTCCCCGGCCATTACCCGTGGTCACTCACAATGGCAGACTTGCCCTCCATAACAGATTCTCATTGCAGGTACTGAACAGCCAGCAGAAAATGTAATTTAAAAAAAATAGATGTAAGCTTCATCAATGGTAGAGAAAGAACCATCGAAAGTTGATAAGGCAGTCAGACATTACCTGACATCACTGAGTGAGGAAGAGCAATCTCGGCATGGTGCGCACCAGTCCAGCACGGCCGTCACTACACAAACAGCTGTTTGCGGTGGGTTACACAGTGAGTTTGGTGTGTCAGTGTGAAGCAGAACTCTAATTACACTCCCTGATTGATGTATACACATGCAAGATGTTTTAAAGCACTTTAGGCCTGCAATTTAGCATTCAATGTGATTTCGGCCCTTAAAACGCTGCTTTACGTCAAATCCAGATTTTTTTGGTGTTTATCTCACTCCGCCATGCCCCCCTCCAGGTGTTACACCCCTTAAAAACATCTTTTCCATCACTTTTCTGGCCAGCATAAGTGTTTCTAGTTTTCAAAGTTTGCCTCCCCATTGAAGTCTATTGGCGGTTCGCGGAAGTTCGTGAACCAAAAATCAGAGGTTCGGGCCATCTCTACTGTCCACCTGATCCCTAGGATCACAGAATTAACACTTTTTACCCTGTATGCAATTCACATTTTGCCCTGAGTTTTCTCCTAGGTGATATTTTTAAACTAGTCAATAAAATGCCTTTTAAGCCACCAAAAAGCAAGAAAATACTCAAAATTACTTTGATAGTCCTTTTTCACGTACTGTTTGGTACTTTTTCAATTGTAAAACACTGAAAAGTTATTTTAAACAGAAGATGAAAAAAAAATAAATAATGATTAAATATGGCAGCCTCTATATCCCCCTCACTTCCCTTTAATCTTATTACTAAACCCAAAAATATGTATATCGTTTACTTTAAAGGACACCCGAAGTGACATGTGACATGATGAGATAGACATGTGTATGTACAGTGCCTAGCACACAAATAACTATGCTGTGTTCCTTTTTTTTTCTTTCTCTGTCTGACAGAGTTAATATCAGGTATGTAAGAGGCTGACTCAGACAGGGAGTGACTACAGTGTGACCCTCACTGATGAGAAATTCCCCTTTTTATCTCTTTCTTGCTCTCAGAAGCCATTTTCTGCTAGGAAAGTGTTTTATATTTGGAATTTCTTATCAGTGAGGGTCCCACTGTAGTCACTTCTTGTCTGAGTCAGGTCTGACCCAGCTACTTACATACCTGATATTTAACTCTGTCAGACAGAGAAAGAAAAAAAGAAACACAGCATAGTTATTTGTGTGCTAGGCACTGTACATACATATGTCTCTTTCATCATGTCACATGTCACTTCTGGTATCCTTTAAGTTCATTTCAGGTGGCAGACCTTTAGAGTGTGTAGAGGTCTTTAGGTTCTGTACTTGCTTGAGTCAAGGCCTCATCCTCCTATGTCACAGTGAACTCGATGGACGTATGTCTTTTTTCAACCAAAATAACTATGTAACTATGTAACCGTTTGCACCTGTAGAAGTTTTACATGTGTCTTTCTTCCTATGTGCTGTTTAAAAGTGTTAAATTTAACTTAAAGTGTAATAATGTCCTTTCTTGCTGTGTTTCAAGTACTTTTGAGATCATGCTGGAGTCAGTGGGATTGCAATGTACAGGCCTTGCAAAACCACCATGCTATAGAACACCCTGTTCTCTGGGCCTGGCTGCAGATTATCACGTAGTGCTGTCCCATGGTGCCCCTACACGGGCCCACTTGACAGAGAGCAGCCACTTTTAAAATAATTTTTAGTTTATATAAGTACAGAGATTTTTTTTGTACATGAAGTCAACTATGCATGATAAAATAATGTGGTCCTCACCACCATCTCAGTGTGATTTTAGGTATTTTCTGCTTTGATGCACTTTCTGTAGAACATTTGCAAAATCAACAACTTTCACTAAATGTTCTTTGCAAAAATAACATGACAACTTTGGATTCTATACAGTTTCTTAATAACACAGTGATCATAGCAGAAATAAATGTTCTCTTAGGGTTAATTCACACTACAAGAGTTTTTTAAAGGGACTCCGAGCAGTGCAGAAACTATGGAAAGATGCATATCATTTTAAAGCTCTCTTTCTTCTCTTTCCAATGATATGTAAATCGTCGCCCTACGCCTTTTAGTTTTTGCTATTTTCGTGATTGAAATTGCCGTGGCCGCGATTTCAATCGCGAAAATAGAGAAAACTAAAAGGCGTAGGGTGACGATTTAGGTGTCACCAGAAAGAGGAGAAAGAGAGCTTTAAAATGATATCCATCTTTCCATAGTTACATTGTATTACACAGGGTGACTTTTTCCTAAAGTCAGCAGCTCGATTCTGCTGAATGGAGCTGCTGACACTAGGGAAAGTGTCGTCCTGTGTAATACAATGTAACTATGGATATCATTTTAAAGCTCTCTTTCTCCTCTTTCTGCCGACACCTAAATCGTTGCCCTACACCTTTTAGTTTTCTCTATTTTTGTGATTGAAGTCGCAGCAATTTCAATCGCGAAAATAGCGAAAACTAAAAGGCGTAGGGTGGCGGTTTATATATTATTGGAAAGAGGAGAAAGAGAGCTTTAAAATGATATGCATCTTTCCATAGTTTCTGCACTGCTCGGAGTCCCTTTAAACGCTAGAGATTTTGAAAAGCTCTTGCTAATGCAATGCTATGGAGGATTTTTTTAAATCATCTTGCACCAGTATGAACACACACATAGGATAACATTAGCAACAGCTTTTAAAATCACAAAGCGCTTAGAAAAGCTCTTGTAGTGTGAATTAGCCCTAAGGCTGGTGCACACTACAAGAGCTTTTCTGAGTGCTTTGTGATTTTAAAAGCTCCTGCTAATGTAATCCTATGTGTGTGTTCACACTGGAGCGATGTGATTTTGTAAAAATCCCCCATAGCATTGCATTAGCAAGAGTTTTTAAAATCTCTAACATTTAAAAAGCTCTTGTAGTGTGTATTTTATTATAGTCTAGGACCAATTTAGGGGGAAGCCAATTAACTCATCTGTACTTTTGTGGGACTTGGGAGGAAACCAGAGTGCCCGGAGGAAACCCATGCAGACACAGGGAGAACAAAAAACTCTGTGCAGATAGTGCCTCGGCTGGTATTTAATTCAGGCACCCAGTGCCGTAAGGTCGGAGCGCTAACTACTACGCCACCATGCTGTCCATGTGGAAAAGGCTCTGCCTCTGACATAGGGGACCTGGGTTCAAGTGTTGGCTCTTCCAGTTCAGTAAGTTAGCACCTATTCAGTAAGGAGCCCTTGGACAAGACCCCCTAAGGCCCCGCTCACAAAATGCTAGCAATTATTGCTAGCGTTTTTGCCATGGCGATTTTTTCCAGATAAACATGGAAAAAAATCACTGTACATTTTTGCAATTTCTGAGCGATCGCAATGCGCATTTGAAATACTATGCAATCGCGATGGCTCTAAAATCTCTTAAAAATGCCGCATGTAGCACGTTTGCGTTTACCGGGAATTGCAAAGCGCCAGCAATCATATACTTTTATACATCAAAGGTCGGCGCAGGTTTAGAAAGTCATTGTATGTAGGGAATGGTAAATTCTTCACCACAATATATCAAATGTTCAGAGGTAGGTATCCGCCAAACATCAAAACTAGAAAAGGCTTACCAGCTCCCAACAACCCACATTATAAGGTTGTGGAATGGCTCAGGTCACAGATAACATCCAGGTAGTGTTGGGCGAACACCTGGATGTTCGGGTTCGGGCCGAACAGGCCGAACATGGGCCAGATGTTCGGCATGTTCGGCCCGAACGCCGAACTCAATGGGAGTCAATGGGACCCCCGAACATGCCCATTTTGGGGGCCCCATGGGGTCGCAGGCATAAGGGGGGAGCATGCCCCGGTCGCGGGGGGGGTCGGAAATTCCCCCCACCCCCTCCGCTAGCGCTCCCCCCTCTGCCCGCTTCCCCATACAAAAAGTTTGAAACAAGTTCAATAGTACCTGGGCTGGTGGCACTGGCTGGCAGTGGAGTGAGGAGGAGGAGGAGTCCGAGTAGCAGAGTGACGTTGAGGCCGGGCAGCGAGCGGTTCAGCGCTAGTACCCTTGTGGTACTTCCGCCCTTTCTCTGACCTCACGTCCTCTGCGTGATGACGCATACGAGGGTACGCGTGATGCGTACCCTCGTATGCAGAGGACGTGAGGTCAGAGAAAGGGCGGAAGTACCACAAGGGTACTAGCGCTGAACCGCCCGCTGCCCGGCCTCAACGTCACTCTGCTACTCGGACTCCTCCTCCTCCTCACTCCACTGCCAGCCAGTGCCACCAGCCCAGGTACTATTGAACTTGTTTCAAACTTTTTGTATGGGGAAGCGGGCAGAGGGGGGAGCGCTAGCGGAGGGGGTGGGGGGAATTTCCGACCCCCCCGCGATCGGGGCATGCTCCCCCCTTATGCCTGCGACCCCATGGGGGGCAGTATTCGGCCGAACAGGGCCCTGTTCGGCCGAACAGGGGCCCTGTTCGGCCATGCATTCAGTAGTTCGGCGAACCCCGAACAGTTTGGCCGAACACCACCAGGTGTTCGGCCGAACTCGAACATCACCCGAACAGGGTGATGTTCTGCAGAACCCGAACAGTGGCGAACACTGTTCGCCCAACACTACATCCAGGGAACATCAGACGTATCAGACGTCGTGAAGATCCAGTGGACATCCGTATGGAGGTAAAGTTTCAGGAATTTATATAGGAAAACAAAAACGGCAATATCTAAGCGTAACCCATTTATTTAGATAAAATTTCTTTAAAAGGCAGTAGACATAAAAACGATAACTCACATACGGGGCCCATAAACAGGGAACCCCAGAAGATTAGCGCGCATGTAATGGTCAATCGTAGATCAATAGACAATGGTGCCGCCTGTTACCCTCCCGACCGGTTTCGCAGTCTTGCGTCATCAGGGGAGAAAAGGCGAACAGGCGGCAGGCTCCAAATGTATAGCTTTTAGTCTGGGAAAAGAGGGTGGGGTGAAAGAAAACTTCCTCAGAAGGGCATCACTAATCAAAGTAGGAAAGAGTCACCCAAATGTGTAAATAAAGTGAAAAACAGAACAACATGTAAATAGCATATTAATAGCAAATAATGGTGTAAAAAAATATAATGATATCAGTAGTAAAAACAAGATTACAAACAAAAAACACCTAGACTTTTGAAGATCAATAGGCAGCTTGATTACTCTAGTCTGCACAGGAAGCAGAGCAAGGGAAAAAAAAAAAAAAAGGGAATATTGGAACATACACTTCCTCTCTACACACAATAAGGAAGTGTCTATTGGGACATACAGGCACCCCTGCATATCAGCAGAAGAGGCATAGAGAACACACAAAAAAGATTCATTTCCACACAGTGGTAAAATAGTGCAATGGCCAAGGGCTCAGACTATGACACAGGAGACCTGGGTTCAACTCCCTGCTCCTCCAGCCCAAAAAACCACACCCATCAAGCAAGGGACTCTTGAAGACAAGGGGAGAGTCACATGGGGCACAAAAAGAGCCCCCAATTTGAAGGGGGGGGGGATAAATAAATGTATGCCTGACTTCTGAACTTTTGGCCATTGTTCTTCTCAGCGGCGGTTCCATTGTCCCTTGGCGCCGATATATGTGCTACTATATATTACAATCATATACTTTTCATTGTGCTACCATCTTTAAAAGCGCTAGCGATCGCCAGCGATTTGGCGATTAGCAATAAACGCCCGTTAGTTGTGTGTGTATGGGCCCTAACACTGCTACTGCAGCTCTGGCACTTTGAGTCCGCCAGGAGAAATGCGCAATATAAATGTTCTGTGTCTTCGTGCTTCCTCACAAACA
Source organism: Hyperolius riggenbachi (assembly GCF_040937935.1). NCBI lineage: Eukaryota > Metazoa > Chordata > Amphibia > Anura > Hyperoliidae > Hyperolius > Hyperolius riggenbachi. The sequence continues at coordinate 517,451,512 of NC_090647.1, forward strand.
GAGCAAGCGTACGTGTAGTCACTGTTATTACTGTCAGAAAGAGAAAGGTCTTCTACTGTGAGTAAAAACATGTTATGAATGTTTACACACTAAGTGGAATAGTTTGTCTGAAAACTTTGCCTTTTATTGCACAGCAACGGCGATTGCTGTGCATTTGAAAGCTGAAGCATGTTGGTCACAATTCACGACTAATTACAGCAATTATAATGTATTTGTCTTGAAAGGCTGATAAATGAAAAAAACACTAATTTAATTAAAGCAGTTGAATTTGATCACAGCCTACCTTCAGACAAAGAAAAAAAGCAGAGAAGCACAAATTACCGATCCACATTCCTACAACAACTGCAGTAGACTGGCTGTCTGGAAATGTAAGAGAAGTATAATTAAAGCCAAATCGGAACATGTAGAGTTGAAATGTAAACAATGCATATCCAAATACAGCAAGTGTTACATCTCAAGAGACTATAGGCACAGAAGAAGTATCTATGCAAAAAGGGTAATCGATCGGAAACTTGGGCGCTAAAAATATCGTCTAGTAGAATATTGGTAAATTTACCAATACTTTTACTATTATGAAGTTCAAATTACGATTTCTGATACCGATATTTTACTACACCTAAGCCCATCCCTATTCTCACACAGAACCCTCCCTCTACCTATGCCTAACCCTAGCCAAACCCCCGCCAATTCCTAACCCTAACCACCCCCCTCTGATGCCTAAACCTAACCACCCCTACTGCTGATGCTTAATCCTAACCACCCCACCTCTGATCCCTAAACCTAACCACCCTCCCTGCCAGTGTAACTTTAACCCCCCCTCCCCAGTCCCTAATCAAAATAAATTGAATGCAAATTGATACACAGGAATGCAGCTAGCCACAAGTAGACTTACATTTTTTGTACAACAGGGCAGGGCAGATTACACAACTTGCATTCAAAACAGATGCAGCAAAGGAGGGTGTTGGCTTCAAAAACAGCCTGTGCAAGGATTGTTCATTACTAGGCTCTTCCATGACGATGATTTGTCCTCTCAGAAGAGACCTAACACTAACTGACAATTAAATATAGTTAAAACCTGGGGCTGTTAGCCTATAAATGGTCTACACATTTTTTCCAAAGAACAGCAAGAAATACGCAGAGCTCTTAGTCTTTTTTTTCATTAACATACTTCATTTTTCGTTTATTCTTCTGTCTTTTGCAAATGTTTTCCTCTTCTTTCGCCTTTCTTCTCACTTCTTTCTTCTATTGATTGCAGGATTGCCTGATGTCTACACCACATGCAGGACTATCACTGCACCTCCATGGGACCCACTACCAGTGCCGCAACTCTGTTAGGCATCCCTGGCACCAGAGCAATCCGCCACACCTTTGCTGGGGATCCTTGACACTGCTGCTCCCTGCTGACACTTCGCCATGCCGCTCCCTGCTGGTGCTCTGTCGCTCTATGGTAAAGGGAGACTTGCCAAAAGCATCAGTGGGGAGTCCCAGGGGCAGATTAACCATTTCAGCCCGCGGGGAAGCTGGGGATTTTTCACCTTATGCAACAGAGCAATGTTCACCTCCCATTCATTCACCAATAACTTTATCACTACTTATCACAATGAATTAATCTGTATCTTGTTTTTTCTGCCACTAATTAGGCTTTCTTTAGGTGGTACATTCTGCTAAGAATTATTTTTTTCTAAATTAATTTTCACAGGAATATTAGGAAAACAATGGAAAAAATCATTATTTCTCTGTTTTCGGCCATTATAGCTTTAAAATAGTACATGCTACCATGATTAAAACCTATGTATTTTATTTGCACATTTGTCTCGGTTACCACACCATTTAAATTTTGTCCCTATCACAATGTATGGAGCCAGTATTTTATTTGGAAATAAAGGTACATTTTTTTTTCAGTTTTGCGTCCATCACTATTTACAAGCTTATAATTTAAAAATGTTTGTAATATACCCTCTTCACATGCATATTTAAAAAGTTCAGACCCTTATGTAACTATTTATTTAAATTTTTTTTTGTAATTGTATTTTTTTTTTTCCATTAAAAATTTTATTTGGGTAATTTTTGTTATGGGAGTTAAACAGTTAATTTTAAATGTAATAATGTGGGTTTATTTTTTTTAAAAAATGTATGTAGCTGTAGTTTTACTATTTGGCCAAAAGATGGCCACAGTAAGATTTGTCCTTTTTTTCGTCCTGGAAGCGAGTTCTCACTAAGAGGACGGAAACGTTTTTTTTTTTTTAGAAAGACCGCAGCCTCTGATGAGAAGCAGTCGGTTTTTCTGCTGGGGACTTAGATCGATGAATGGGAACTATATCCCCATTCATTGATCTCTGGACTAACGGGGGGGGGGGGGGGGGTGTGGCTACAGGCGGTTGCGCATGGGAGCGCGTTGAAGCTCTGCAGCAGCAGCACAGCGGCCACTGGGACGTGAGGATCATGTCCAGGTGGCAAAAATGGTTAAAAAAATGTTTTCTGTCACATATACCTATACCATACTACTATAATAGTAATAAGGTCATTCCATGTATGTCCAATGGATTTTTCCTCATGGCAGTATTTCACTGGTAGGACATTAGAATGACTATGGTGGGGATTAGATTGAGAGCTCCTCTGGGGACAGTCATTGGCATGACTATATACTCTGTAAAGTGCTGCAGAGGATTTCAGTACTATATAAATAAATAAGTAAATAATAATAATATGGTGGGACATATGACTAAGGCAGGGATTACATTGTAAACTCCTCTGAGGACAGTCAGTGACATGACTATGTACTCTGTAAACTGCAGAAGATTGCAGTGCTATATAAATACTTGATACTAGTTAGAATGAGACAGTGTTGATTTATTTATTTATTTATAGGGGGAGGAGGGTGGGAGAGAGATGGTGAGATAGAAACAGGAGAGTGGGAGAAAGAGATAGAAGAGAGTAGGGGAAAGGTAGAGAAAGAAAGTGGGATGCCTGTAGACATTCTGTTGTCTCTCTCAACTTGTGCCTCTCCACAGACACTGCTCCAGCCCTGGTCTAAGGGGGATTCTGGGCACCAGTAACTCCTTCCCCCCCTAAACTTGCATTTGTATTAACAGTAACCATTCATTCTAAAAATGTTATTTCTGTGGCTGTACTTGTTTCAGAATTGTCTGGATCTCACATATGCAATAAATATTCAGCCATGTGAGTCAGAGTGAGTCAAATTGCACAATGTTTCTTTGTCATTGATTGTGAACCCTTAGCAGTCCAAGGATCAGCACAAAAAGCCTGACAATTCACATGTTTTTTTAATGGAAATCAGAAATGGCACCTTCCAAATTATTGTTATTATAAGCTTTTATTTCTAAAGCACCAACGTATTATGCAGAGCTGAACAATAAAAAGGGGCTGTCGATGACAAATCAGCAGGCATAACAAGTTCAAGTCATGACACAGAAGGATAAAAGGACTCTCCTGCCCAATCAAGCTTGCAATGTACGAGGTAGGGGTGACACAGGGTATAGCAAAGGTGAGATGAAGACAGGGTTGCTTAACCACTTGAGGACCGCAGTGTTAAACCCCTCTAAAGACCAGGCTATTTTTTACTTAATTGGCCACTGCAGCTTTAAGGCCAAGCTGCAGGGCCGCACAACACAGCACACAAGTGATCCCCCCCCCCCTTTCCTTCCATCAACAGAGCTCTCTGTTGGTGGGTCTGATCGCTCCACAGTTGTTTATTTTTTTTATAAATATTTATTTTATTTATTTTTTAATAAATTTTTTATTTCTCTTCCCCTGCACCGTCCCTCCCTCCCCCCACCAGCCAATCAGCATGATCGGCTGTCATAGGCTGAAGCCTATGACAGCCGATCACTCTCCAGCATATGGAGGCGCTGCGCTGTACATGTAAATCGCAGTGCTGTACATGTAAATAGTTGGCATTTACGCAGTCTAACAGTCTCCAGAGTGGCGATTGCCGCTCGGAGACTGAAGGCGGGACGGAGCTCCACCCCCCAAGCAGGAGATGCACGCGCAGCCTGCGCGCGATGTCCAGCAATAGCCGGCTCAAGGACCTGACGCCAATTGCCGTTAGGCGGTCCTGGGGCATCCACCGGGTTCACGCCCATTGGTGTGACATGGTCGTTAGGTAGTTAAAGGGAACCTAAAGTGAGGAAAATGATTTAAAATAAACACTTGACTTTGGCCTCAATTCACGGAGCATTATCAAACGTTTATCAAACACTTTATCAAACGTTTGATAATTTACCTCATGGGTAAAATCTCATTTTAAATTCACTAATGTGTTATATATTTATCGAATGTTTTACCGATAAAACGTTCAACAAATATATAACACCTTAGTGAGATTTTACCCATGAGGTAAATTATCAAACGTTTGATAAAGTGTTTGATAAACGTTTGATAATGCTCCGTGAATTGAGGCCATAGCTGCAATGAATATTACATACTAACCTCACCGTCAGTTCCTCTCAGAAGCTCACCATTTTCTTCTTACAGTGATCCCTTCCAGTTCTGACAAGATTTTGTCAAAAGAACTGAATTATACCAGTTGCTGTCAGTTATATATCAGCAGCTGTCAGTTACAACTGATTATGCAAGGAAATGTCCATGTTACCCTATGGCTCAAGTGGGTGATATTACAGTTTAACAGTGTGCTGACCAGGAAGCTGTTATGGGGTAATGGCCATTTTTAAAATGCAGGACGGAGAAATCCATTGATGACAATGGACTAATGGGATGAAGGAGAGGAGAAAGAGATGGAGTAGTAGACTACACAGGAGGTAAGTATGAACTGTGTATGGTTATTTTGATTTTGATTTTCAGTTCAGGATCTCTTTAATGTGTGTCCCCACTGCTGTAGTGTACGTTTGACATAGGAAGCCACTTAAAGGGTACCTGAAGTGAGATGTAACATGATGAGGTAGGCATGCGTAAGTAATCTCCCAATACTACTTAGAACCAGCCTGTGTTCTTTTTTCTCCTCTCAGTGTAAAAAAAAAGATTCAAGGACTCTGAAAGACGATCTCTCGGTAGAGTCAGGACAAGGTCCTCCAGCACCCAAGGCTGAGACACCAAAGTGCACCCTTCCTTCCCTCCCACTCCAGTCGCCTGATTGCTATTAGACTAAGAGGCGCTCCAGGACCCCCAACACCTTAATCTCTAGTTATCTGGCATGCAGTCACTGCCATGTATCCCCTTTTCTTATTTCTCTCTGCTTCAAACACAATAGGGGAATGATAGCTGAGTGATGTGTGCGCGCGCCCCCTCCTACACTGCGCCCTGAGGCTGGAGCCTCTCTTACCTCTGCCAGCCTGGCCCTGTCCCTTGGCAGTCAGAAAGTAAGATTGCAGTGTACATCTCACTGATAACTAATTAACGGCCATGAAACCCCTATGCCTGAAAAAAAAACAGTTCTGAAAGCAAGAAACGGATGGAGGATTCAACCAGCTTGAGGCCGCGTAAATGAACATCTACCCCACATCCGCAGCTCTTTATCTCTGATGTGGTGTAGATTCAATGCCGCAGCAGTCCTGAGCTAATCGCTGCAGGAATAAACTCGGCTGTCATGTGACAGCAAAGCTTCCTCCTATGGATAGGAGTCAGTTTCATTGGTTCTTTACCAGGTGATCACTGTGAGCCCATCACAGTGGTCACTTAATAGTTGAATTAAAAAAAGGCTCTGGTCCTTAAGGGACCAGAGCGGCACAGTCTGAAAAGAGTTATTAGTTCAAGATTTGTCTGTATTGGAACTGAATAAACTACAGATAAAGAACCACACTTATGCACACAAGACAGTCAAAACTTTAACTAATTCAGCCCACGGGTTGTTTTCACCTTATGGACGAGAGGAATTTTTACATTTCAGCGCTTCTCCCATTCACTCCCCAATAACTTTATCACTACTTATCGCCTCCAAATGATCTATACCTTGTTTTTTTTCCACCAATTAGGCTTTCTTTGGTTATTACATTATGCTAAGTATTATTTTATTCTAAATGCATTTTAATGGGAATAAAAAGAAAAAAAATGGAAAAAAATCGGCCATTATAGTTTTTAAATAAAACGTAAAACTGTAGATAAAAGGCACACATTTTATTTACGTATTTGTCTTGGTTATTGCAACATTTAAATTATATCCCTAGTACGATGTATGGTGACAATATTTTATTTGGAAATAAAGGTGCATTTTTTCAGTTAAACACCCATCACTAATTTTAAGCACATCATTTAATGGGATTTTTTTTTAATATGTATGTCAAGATGGTATATTACTAATGTTTGTAGGTGTAATTTTACTATTGGGCCACAAGATGTCCTTGCGCATTTCCTATTGCATACAATAAGTGCTCTAAATAGGAAGTAATGCTTGGCTTTGTTACTTTGGATGTGAAGCAGACATCTCATTGATGCCTGGGATCATGGGGACCTACAGGGGAGATAAATGAATGGGAACAAAATTCCCATTCATTAATTTAATGATCGGTGGTTTTTTTGAACAAAAACAGTGATAATTCTCACCAAATAAGCACAGATTGGCTCAGGGGACTTCTGTCCCCAGCCACCAATCCCCCCTGTTGCCAGGACCATCGGGATCTTGGTCTTCTGCCCACATGATCGCGCGCACAGCCCCACAAACTGCACGGATGTGAGTCTCATGTCCCTGTGGCTGTAGCAGCACCAGCCACGGAATGTGAGACTCAGGTCCGTGCGGCTGAAATAGTTAAAATATATATATATATATATATATATATATATATATATATATATATATATATATATATATATATATGTGTGTGTGTGTGTGTGTGTGTATATATATATATATATATATATATATATATATATATATATATATATATATATATATATATATATATATATATATATATATATATATATATATATATATATTTGAATCAGTGCATTGGCAAAGCACCAGAAAAAAATGTATTAAGATCATGTACAGTTGTAATATTTGCCCAAAATCACTGTTTGTGATGACTTTGGAAGAGCCCCATACAGATAAACACATTGTACTGTCTGTCAAGCACCGAGTCCTGTACAATGGAGTGGGAGTGGCAGGAGTAGATAGAGGCATGTTACTATGGGAAAATATCATCCGAATTGACAGAATAAGTCCCACACAGAATATTGCCTAAGCATTTGTAACCAGTTGCGTACCTACAATTCATCGAGCCCACCAGCAAAATTTGGAACAGGCCCTCCAAAATGTTCACACCCCTTCCCTTGCCTTCCCTTGCTGCCCTTTATGGCCTTTGGGGCCCACCTTACAAGGATCATACAACAAGTGTGGCCATCATGATCTTCACACCCATAACAAGTGTAGCCAAAAAAACACTGGATCTGAAGTATAGCCCCCTGTACCAAAGGATGGAAAGGGCTCAGGGCTGTAGTTGAGGCACCCGTAGCTCTGGTCCCCCTGTGAATCACAGGGGCTGCTCCCCTCTAGTTTTACCCCTGTCTGTAACCGCAAGGCATGGAGATTCCTGCACAAATATTACCATCTCTAAAAGTTATCACAAATGGAATGGAAAGATGGATATCATTTTAAAACTCTCTTTCTCCTCTTTCTGGCGACACCTATATCGTCACCCTACACCTTTTAGTTTTCTCTATTTTCGCGATTGAAATCGCGGCCGCTGCAATTTCAATCGCGAAAATAGCGAAAACTAAAAGGCGTAGGGTGGCGGTTTATATATCATTGGAAAGAGGAGAAAGAGAGCTTTAAAATGATATGCATCTTTCCATAGTTTCTGCACTCCTCGGAGTCCCTTTAAGCTTGTCTTCTGATTTTAATTATCTCTTTGTTATCCGCCTCAATCTCTTTTCTCAGCTTTCTGATTGTCACTAATGTGTCCTGTTCTCGTTGCACTCATGCAAACTTATGCAAGTGTCAAGCAGCCAAATCCATCCTTCTGAATGGGAGCAGTGAAGCTTGCCCTTTCCTAGCACCATTGCAGGAAAGATATTGCAGTTTTAAAGCAGGGACAGTAACAAGAAACAGGAAAGGTTAGATAAACTGGGCTTGTTTAGTCTGGAGAAAAGACACCTTAGAGGAGATCTAATTAACATTGGAAGAAAAAAGTTTTAACCATTTATTTAGTAGAGGCTTCTTTACAGTTATGGTGCCCATACATGGTACAATTTTTGTCATCCAATTTTACCATTTCTATGTAATATAAGGTAACTGCCTAAATTATCCTTTCAGCATATTCACTTAATTTACCATTACACTACATAGAAATGGTAAGATTGGATGAAAAAAATTGTACCATGTATGGGCACCATAAGAGCGATTACAATGTGGAATACATTGGCACAGGAAGTAGTTATGGCAAATTCTATATCTGCATTTAAGGGTGTAATGAATAGCGGAGATGCCACCGCGTGGGCAAGCGGCATGACGGCTATCTCCGCGTTCCAGCCGGCGGCTTCTGCCGCGCAGCAACATGCTGCTGGTTTGCCTGGTCCTTCTAGTGCACACAGATTGAGAGCTACGCGCGCCCCAGGCGACAGGACCTTTATGCTAGTAGAAGGGGAGTCAGCTGATCAAGCCGATCAGCTGACTCCAACTATGCTCCGGATTGGCTGAGTGACTGGGGCGGCACTGTGGAGCGTTCTGGGTATATATAGGACTTGCCTGTCAGTTGCAAGTTGTCTGCTGTTGCAAAAGCTTACGTGTGAACACTCAGACCCCAGTCAGATCTTATAGTGTGTTAGAAACAGCCGGAGCTGGGAATTCACACTTAATGGGATTCCGCTGATAGCCTTATTACACTATTGTATTGTGAGTCTTCTGTACCATTCTGTAGACTAGTTCCCAGGTATTGAAACCAAGGACTTCACACCTAAGACTAGGATATTGCTACATTGCTACTGTTTATGTGTTAGACCAGTTCCCAGGTGTTGAAACCAAGGACTTCACACCTAGATTAGGACTGTTATATATTTCTGTTTACCTGTTATGATCTCTGGCTTTCCTGACCACTCTTCTGCTTACTGATTCGGTACTTCCGCCCACCTGATAAACTGTTGCCGACCTTGCCTGTACCCGGATACCGAATCAGTCTTCCGTCTCTGTACCTTATCTGTCCGTATGTTGCCGACCTGGCTTGTCTGACCTTTCTGGCTGTCACCTAACCTTTAGGTGATCAGCCTTACTGTACTATCTGTGACACTTGCTCTTCAGGTGTTCATTACCTGCAAGCTCAGGCTTATGGTCACCTGCTCCTCAGGAGACCATCTTGCAGCACAGTCAGTGGTCCCTGCCCCTCAGGGGTCCACTGGCTGCAGTACAGTCTGATTCCCTGCCCCTCAGGGAATCCTTGGCTGCAGTATAATCTGATTCCCTGCTCCTCAGGGAATCCCTGGCTGCAGTCCAATCATTATCTCTCATCCATCAGTTATCTCATTTGCAGCCCAGTCAGTGGTCCCTGCTCCTCAGGCGTCCACTGGCTGCAGTACAATCTGATTCCCTGCTCCTCAAGGAATCCTCAACTGCAGTCTAATCCTTATCTCTCATCAATCAGTTATCCCATTTGCAGCCCAGTCAGTGGTCCCTGCTCCTCAGGCGTCCACTGGCTGCAGTACAATCTGATTCCCTGCTCCTCAGGGAATCCTTGGCTGCAGTAGAGGCTGTGTCTCCCGCTTCTCGGGAGATCACTTCTCTGATTACTGTTGCCCCAAACACAATACCACAATGGGTGTCCTGTGTCAAGCTATACTAGTATTATTGGTGATTCTGCAGATCACCACATAATCAGGTATAGCATCTGTATTATTGGTGATACTGCAGATCACCAATAATCAGAAAAAATCTGTGTTGCTGACACCAATCGTTACAAAGGGTAACTTAGATGCTTTCCTTGCATTGAAAGACATCCAGGTCTATAATTACTAGGTAATTCCCAGTCATGTTGATCCAGGGATTTTATCTGATTGCTATCTGGAGTCAGGAAGGATTCCCTTTTGGGTCTAATTGGACCATGCCTGTAATGGTTTTTCGGCCTTCCTCTGGATCAACAGGTATATGTGAGGTTGCAGACTAGTGTTGTACTTTATTTTCTGGCTGAACTCGATGGATGGATGTCTTATTTAAATCACATAACAATGTAACTATGTAAGCACAGGTTCTTAACCACAATTATTTTCCTATAAGGGCCGTTTTCCACTATCAGCCTTCTATGATTCAATTTTATCACTTACGGATTGTAAAATGGTAGACACCTGAAAACGAATGGAATCCGCAGTGATTTCCATTAGTGTGATGCGTTTGCAAAGTAATTTTTCCCAATCACATTTTTTATGCCTGCTGCATTTTTCATGCACTTGAGCTCTTCTATTTTGTTTAAAAGTGCATGAAAATGTTATTATCATTAAACGGCCATGCAATTTTTAAACTACGTGTCACTGCAAAATATTTTGCAGACCATTTTTTTTTCTCCAAAGAGAATACAAAGAAACACGACTGTAGCGGGTTTGAGATCATGTTTGTGGAAACGAGCCTTAAGGAGAATTCTCTAGAAAGTTCTTTATTATTTATTTATCAGGTAATCCGTTTGTACTTTTCTGACTGACTGGTCACAGAGAAGTTCCACAGAAAGCAAAAATAAGATGCGATCATCACATAATTGTGTTCAGCCAATCAGATCTCATAAACCATTCATGTGATCCTCTATTACTTCTTATTGCAGGAGAAATTCTCCCTTGAGAATGGGCCATTTCTAGGCCCTGGTTCAATCATCCATTTTTAATGTATCTGCTAGAAATTTGCATTAATCAACAATGCACAAAGTTTTCTGCATTGTCTACCTGTACATATTTGTAGTATACAAATTATTAACGGACAACTATTGAATTTTTTTAATGAATACTGTACACTACCCTCATTGTCACAATTACACGACTCTGCACCTGTGCAATTGGCGGCTGACATAGACGCAGATCCCAGGGCTTTTATTAAGTAGGATGGTCAAAGCCACAAGTGTGGCCAGTTCCCAAATCGGTAGGGCCAATGTGGGAAGTGACCAAGATATGTGGCCAAGGTCAAACAGAAGATAATACATTGTACCTTGCCTGGTGAGGTGACAAATAAAAAAGTTTTCTTCCAAATGTGTGACCTACCCTGCAGGCCTATCCCTAACACTAACCTTCACCTTTCCAGTACCTAACATTAACCTCCACTCTCCCTTGTCTAACACTAACATCCCCCCTACTCTGCTTAAAATGAACCTTCTCTCTGCTGTTTTAAAAAAAAAACGTTCTGCTATATCTATGAGGATGTTAACAACACAGTGGTGTGCTGCCCAATCAAGAAAAAGTCACTGTTTACACACAATAGCTGCACACTAATAATTCTACAGTCCATCCACCATCTATGCAGATAAATGTCCAGATATCTTCCTTTGGCTATCGAGGCTCAGCAGACCAAATTGCGAGTTACCACCACCACACCCCAAGCAGTGGGCACTCACCGTTATAATTGACCCTCTATTAGATGGGTCTTCAGCGCTTATGGGGTCATCTGGCCGCCCCCTGCCTTACAAAGAAGTTTGTCTGTCACTCCTCTCTCGTTACTGTAGAACCATATCACCTCAAAAAATATAATCAAAAGGCTCCCATAGCCTAAAATTGTAAAACCATTTTAATAATAAAAAGATTTTGCACTCACAAGCATTGACGTGGTTTAAAGCACAGAGGTATTACGGCTCCACCCCACACGTAGGCCACCGGGTCGGCTAGGTTGCACTGCCCTCCTTGCCTGGTTCTGCTCGTCCTTGCCTTCCCACCTCTGCCTAGATAAAAAAAACCTGCTTTTATATAGGTAGCCAAGGGAAGATTCTGGACATTTATCTGCATAGATGGTGGATGGACTGTAAAATTATTAGTACTTCACTCTGCTGTGCCCAACATTAATCTCCCCACTTCTGTGCCACTGCCTACCATTAATCTCCCCCTCTCCTCTACCTAACCAAACCTTCCCACCTCTCCAAAGTTCTGTCATGTCCAAGAAAGTTTCATGACACAAGGCAAACAGTGAAATGGCAGGAAAGCCATTTTTTACATTGGCCGGTCAATGTAAAGAAATGCCAATGTTGGCCATTTTGAGAAGTGCTCGAAAAGTTACTGCTTTGGATGACTTCTGGCTTTGGCTATAACCAGGGGCATAGCAATAGGGGGTGCAGAGGTAGCGACCGCATCGAGGCCCTTGGTCCAGAGGGGCCCCGAACGGGCCCTCCCACAACTACAGTATTAGCTCTCTATTGGTCCTGGGCTCATAATAATCACTTCTATAGATAATTTGAATAGTGGTAATCATTAACACACTGTTCCCCATCCCCATCTTGCACCTCTGACACTGTAGTTGCCATTGGAATGATTTTGGTGTGCCAAATCAATTATCATGTATAGAGTGCTTGGGGGGGACCATTGTAAAACTTGCATCGGGGCCAACATCTCCTTAGCTATGCCACTGGCTATAACAGGTACATTAAATATCAGAAGGAGATAAACAAGACCATTAGCAGTAAGGGAGACTTCTCTGACAGAAGTTACCCTAAACCTTGTAACAACAGAAGTCTCTTGTGAACAGGAAAAAGAGTTACTTATCTTTAGAACTGCAGCTCTGTAAAGGGGCCCATACACTGGTCGATTTTAGCCATCTATCGATCGATACTATAGATCGATTCTATTCTTTCAAATCTAACGATTGATCGATTTTTGTCCGATTTCGATCGATTTCGATGGATTTGTTCTCTCTGACAGGATAGAAAATCTAGGTCGATCTGCTGCTGGTAGCAGATCCATGGCCCATGAGTTGCATTGGATCTAATGGTCCAATAATGCATTTAGATAGATTTCCAATAGATTTCATTTTGAAATCTATTGCAAATCTGTTCCTAGGGTGTGGCACGTTTCAGATAGATTCCTGTCAGATTTGACTTGACAGGAATCTATCTGATGTTCGAATCTGCTGCAAATCAATAAGTGTATGGCCACCTTAACCTCCAAATTCTGCATTGTAGAGGGGCCCATACACTCAGCCGATTTCTGGCCGATCGATTAAAATTGATCGATCGATTGGTCGATTGCAAATCGATTTTGAACGATTTCAATCAATCTGGCAGGCTGGAAAATCTAGGTCGATCTGTTGAGATTGCTTATCATTTTGCATTGGCCCTAATGGAAATCTGATGGCAAAAAAATGCTATCACATCGATTTTCAATAGATTTCAAACTGAAATCTATTGGAAATCTGTTCCTAGTAAAAAATGTTCCTAAACACATCAGATAGATCAGAAATCTATCTGATGATCTATCTGCTGCTAATCTAACAAGTAGTGATGCTCATCCGGAATCCGGATATCCGGGTTAACCCGGATATCCGACCATTTTTACGCTATCCGGATCAGATTCCGTATCCCGGATAGCTATAGAAATCCGCATAACTATCTGCGGATAGTTTGATGCATGACCCGGATATCCGCGGATATCCACGGATATCCGAATCCGAAATACTGTAACTAAGGTGATGACGTCCTGGAGCCAATCAGAGGGCTCCCAGCAGAAGCCCTAGCAACCAATCACAGAGGGGAACCCTGGCCAGCCCCACCTGACCTCATTGAGCCAATCAGAGGCCTCCTAGCCTAAGCCCTGGCAACAAATCACAGAAAGGAACACTGGCCAGCCCCACTGTATAATAAGGAGGGCTGCCATGATGAGACAGATCGTTCTGGCTTGCTGAATGCTTTCTGAGAGACATGCTGCAGTGCTGGTGGCCTGGCAAGGGCTGCCTGTATACAGTTATAAACCTAAAGCTGTTCATTGATTAACCCCCTCACTACTCTATAGTAATCGTTACTTAGCTTGATTGATTATCTCATAGTGTGACAGTTAGAGTGTGTGCTGCACAGCTGCAGTGCTGTTGCTGGGGCAAGGGCTTTACACAGTGATAAGCTCAGTGATTAACCCCTTCACTATCACTACACTATAGTTAAATCGTTCATTAGCTTGATTGATGTCTCATAGTGTGACAGTTAGAGTGTGTGCTGCACAGCTGCAGTGCTGTTGCTGGGGCAAGGGCTTTACACAGTGATAAGCTCAGTGATTAACCCCTTCACTATCACTACACTATTGTTAATTCATTAATGTGTTAGTGTGCACTAGTGTCTTCTCCTCTGCTGTCTGACTGTCACTTGGCACGTGTCTCTTCGCACGTGGCACGTGTCACTTGGCACATGTCACTTGGCATGTGGCACGTGTCACATGGCACATGGCACGTGCCACTTGGAAAAGGCCACGTGACACGTGCCAAGTGACAAGTGCCAATTGCCACGTGACACGTGCCAAGTGCCACGTGCAACGTCTGGCAGGCTCGTGGCATACGTTACACCTGCTGCTGCTGTATTGCCCTGCTCCTGCTGCCTGTGCAGCTCCCACCGCCAGGCCAGGGTGCCACAGGCCACTGATACCACCTATATTTAATCCAAAACACAATTGCTGCATAATTTTTTGGAGGTGTCTTGGCTGAAAACTGTCATGTCCCAGTTGTGCGGTTGGACTTTGGACACAATGTGGGCTGCACGACCGCTGACTGGAACCTAGGCCTGATGTTAATTGACAGCCATTTTTTTTAAAGTCCCCACATCATCAATTAGTGTTCCCCTTTGCAAAATAATGATGATACATGCCTCATTTACCCTAAAAACACCTTTTAAAGCAATTTAAAGGGCACTTCCTTTTTTTCTATCCAGATATCCGAATAGCCCGGATATCCGCGGATAATGCAATCGGATATCCACGTTCACACGGATATCTAAAAGGCTGGATTCGGATATCCGAACCGGATCCGGATATCTAGGTATCCGGATCCGGATCAATTCGGATTTTAAAAAGCACTATCCGAGCAACACTGCTAACAAGTGTATGGCCACCTTAATAGCTGGTCCCCAACCACTTTGCAAAAGATAAGATAAGATTTAGAGTGGGGCCGAACCTCCGATTTTAGGTTCGCGAACCGGGTTCGTGAACTTCCGTGTAAGGTTCGGTTTGCGTAAAAGTTCGCGAACCGCCATAGACTTCAATGGGGATGCGAACTTTGAAAACAAAAAAAAATTATGCTGGCCACAAAAGTGATGGAAAAGATGTTTCAAGGGGTCTAACACCTGGACCCCCAGGTGGAGGAGTGGGATACATGCCAAAAGTCCCCGGGAAAAATCTGGATTTGAAGCAAAGCAGCGTTTTAAGGGCAGAAATCACATTGAATGCTAAATGACAGGCCTAAAGTGCTTTAAAACATCTTGCATGTGTATACATCAATCAGGTAGTGTAATTAAGGTACTGCTTAACACTGGCACACCAAACTCACCGTGTAACGCACCACAAACAGCTGTTTGTGTAGTGACGGCCGTGCTGGACTGGTGCGCACCATGGCGAGAACAGGTATGCAGTGGCGGGTTCACTAAACAAAACAGGTATGCAGTGGCGGGTTCACTGAACAGAACAGGTATACAGTGGCGGGTTCACAGAACAGGTATGCAGTGGCAGGTTCACTGAACAGGTATGCAGTGGTGGGTTCACAGTACAGGTATGCAGTGGTGGGTTCACAGAACAGGTATGCAGTGGTGGGTTCACAGTACAGGTATGCAGTGGTGGGTTCACTGAACAGGTATGCAGTGGTGGGTTCACTGAACAGGTATGCAGTGGTGGGTTCACAGTACAGGTATGCAGTGGTGGGTTCACAGAACAGGTATGCAGTGGTGGGTTCACAGTACAGGTATGCAGTGGTGGGTTCACAGAACAGGTATGCAGTGGTGGGTTCACAGTACAGGTATGCAGTGGTGGGTTCACAGAACAGGTATGCAGTGGTGGGTTCACAGAACAGGTATGCAGTGGCAGGTTCACTAAACAGGTATGCAGTGGTGGGTTCACTGAACAGGTATGCAGTGGTGAGTTCACAGTACAGGTATGCAGTGGTGCGTTCACAGAACAGGTATGCAGTGGTGGGTTCACTGAACAGGTATGCAGTGGTGGGTTCACTGAACAGGTATGCAGTGGTGGGTTCACAGTACAGGTATGCAGTGGTGGGTTCACAGAACAGGTATGCAGTGGTGGGTTCACAGAACAGGTATGCAGTGGTGGGTTCACAGAGCAGGTATGCAGTGGCAGGTTCACTGAACAGGTATGCAGTGGTGGGTTCACTGAACAGGTATGCAGTGGTGGGTTCACTGAACAGGTATGCAGTGGTGGGTACACAGTACAGGTATGCAGTGGTGGGTTCACAGAACAGGTATGCAGTGGTGGGTTCACAGAACAGGTATGCAGTGGCAGGTTCACTGAACAGGTATGCAGGTACTGAACAGAACAGGTATGCAGCCAGGAACAAGCTAAGCCTAACTAATCTTTCCCTATGAGAGACAGTCTGCAGCAGCTCGCCCTACTCTCACTAACGCAGGTACACGAGTGAGTGTAATGGCCGCCGCTGCCTGCCTTGTATTGGGGGGAGTGGCTCCAGGGGCTAGTGTAGCCTAATTGGCTACACTGGGCCTGCTGACTGTGATGTAGAGGGTCAAAGTTGACCCTCATGGTGCATTATGGGGCGAACCGAACTTCCGCAAAAGTTCACCTGCGGGACGCGAACGCGAACCACTGAAGTTCGCATGGAACCGTTCGCAGGCGAACCGTTCGGCCCAACTCTAATAAGATTCACTATGCAGTCCTGGCAGCTCTACTTGTAGAGGATCAGGAAATGTGTAATAAGATCTCACATTCAAAGCTAGGCATATATCCGAGATTAGGGTTTCTTAGCTCAGTCCTCAAGTACCCACAACAGGGCATGTTTTTGTGAAAGCCCATAGACATAATTAATAATGAGCTTTGCTGGGACACTATGTCAGACTCACCTCGCTCCTGCAAGGTCACCAGCCTGTTATAGCATGCACGCGGACCAGTCACACAAACTTAAGGGGCGTGGGGATGCATGGAGGTCACGTCACATAAAGTTCTATGCATGTACGCATGGAATCCATTGTTCGCATCTGTGCAGCATATGCGCATGCGCATAGGTTGGCGCATGCATGCAATGCCACATTCAGAAATGCGCACCAAACCAATTCTCTGTGGACTATAAAAGGCAGCCTGCCCTGAACTCCAGTGCTGATTCCTCTGTCAGCTTTGGTGTGTGACACTGAACATTATACTTGCTATCCTGATTGACCTCTGATCCTGACCCGGCTTGTTATGACCAGGGGTGGGCAGAAACTACGCATATGCGAATCTACGCAACGTATTTTACGCTATACGCATAGGCGTAGCATTCCGTATGCCTAAAACTACGCGTAGCAAAATACGCGTAGTCAGTTTTGCCATTCCGTAGTGATACGCAATATACGCACGCGTGTGCGTAATTTGCGTAGCTTCGCATGCGTAATTTTAATGCGTATGTATACGCAGCCAGGCGTATACTACGCGTAAAGCGAAGTTTACACTGTCACTTAGCTAATGCATTCGTAGCTACGCCTTAGGCGTAGATTACGCTTACGCGTATTTTTATACGCGTAGTTTCACAAACAGACTGTTTGGCCAATCAGGTAAAACTTTTGGTGGCTGCTATACCCTTAGCAACCAATAGAAATTTAGCCCACCCCTCAGTATAAAAGCTTTGTTCCAACAGGTCTGGTTTCAGTTTCTGGGTGTTATTGTGCTGTGCTGGGCTTTGTGAGGACTCTGAGAAGAAACAGCTTACACAGGCTGCAGCCAGTGACATACACATCCACATTCCTTGCATTCTTTTGTTATTTTCCTTATTTCTAATCTGTGTTTTGGCTACCTAGCTACTAGTATTAATATTTAGTGTAAGGATTTCTGTGATTTAGTGTTAGGCAGCTACAGAAGATAGGAGGAGGACTGTGTATATAGCTATATAGTTCCATGCTGTGATCTGTAGTCCTATCATCCTTTCTTCATTTGTTTTCCTTATTTTAATTCCACTGTATTATTGTATTCATTCCTGTCCTTTATTCATTCTGTTATTTTTCTTATTGTTATTCTGTTTTTGCTAGCCTAGCTAGCTAGTAGCTACTAGTCCTACTTTGTGTAAGGATTTCTGTGACTTAGTGTTAGGCAGCTACAGACGACTGTGTGTGTAGTTCCATGCTGTGATGTGTAGAGGAGAGTGGATTTAGTTACAGAAAGGAACTGTGTGGAAAGAAACATAAATTAAATAGCCATTTCATCCTTTTCTTTTTTTTTTTCCTTATTTTAATTTCCCTGTATTATTGTATTCATTCCTTTCCTTTATTCATTCTTTCTTTTATCTCACTTATTCAGCAAAATTTTTTTGACATTGTTCCCCTTCCACTATACTTCGATTAAAAATTTGAGACAAATAATAAACAATGTCCGGCAGAGGTGAAGCTCGCCGTGGTCGAGACAGTGCAGGCAAAGGTCCACCAGCAAAGTCAGCAGCTGGCAGGGGACACTCTGCACCAGGCAGGGGTCAGTCCACAGCAGTCCGGGGACAGACTTCTGCAGGCAGAACCAGAAGCCAAGTAGCAGCAAGTACTAGCCACTCAGCCACAGGTAGTGGACACTCAGTATCAGGCAGTGATGCATCAAATCCCAAAAGGGGGTCCAGTCTGATACGATCATATTTCACGTCACAGAAACCACGGGCTATTGTGCAGAGCCACACTGAAGCCATTGTGAACTGGGTGTCAGGAGACAGCCCTATTAGTCATAGTCAGTCCTCACAAGCTGAGTTACAAAGTACCAGCAGTACCACCAGCAGCACTTCCATGCCTCCTCCAAAAGCTGCCCTTAACCCATGTGTCCTTCCCTTTGATGACACAATCTCAGCACTTGTTGATACGGCTCTGCAGCAGTCAGACATCGATATGTCGCATGATGCCCAGACTTTTCTTTTGGATGATGATAATGTTGTTGAGGGGGGGGGGGGGGGTGCAGAAGTTGACATTCAAGTAGTGGAGGGTCAGGATGAGAACATTGAGGAGGTGGGCTATGAGGGAGGCAGCCACAGTGATGATTATGCTGACGATGACATGGATATCACCTATGAGCCTGAGCATGATGATGCCAGCTCAGAAGAATCAGAGGCAAGCTGGCAGAGGAGGCAGCTTGGACATCGGCACACCAGGGGGCCTAGTGGCAACATGAGCTCCTCTGCTAGTGCAGTTCAAGGAAGGCAGGAGTTACAGTCACAGCCTCCAGCTGAAACTCCTATGTCCCGAACTGGAAGTGGTTCAACTGCAACCTCAGGCATAAACCCTTCTCGGAGGAAGGCCCCGGTTTGGAAGTACTTTACTGAGTCAACCAGTGATCTCTTAGTAGTTGTGTGTAAGCTGTGCAGTGCCAGGCTGAGCCTAGGAAAAAATTTGAAAAGGTTGGGGACAGGTGCTCTGCACACACACCTAAAAAGTAACCACCAAAAGGAATATGGCAGTGTTAAAGGACCACAAAGCAGCACCATGCAGAGGACTATAGCACAGACCCGTCCACCTTCCCATCCTGCTTCAGTTTCTGAGATTGGCACCCATCCTGCCTGCTCTCCATCTGTTATACACTCTGGCCGTAGAGGGCAGATTTCACCTTCCTCCACTCCATCATCAGCTCAAAGCACCCAGCCATTGATAACTGAGGCTATAAGGTCCACAAGAGCACTGCCTCCCCGTAGCCGCAGGATACGGAGATTAAACGGTCTATTGGCAGAGGCCATGGTCCAGCAGCTGCTGCCCTACTCCATTGTAGAGAAGGGGTCAGCCATTCGCAACCTCCTGGAGTATGCCATTCCTGAATGGCAAATACCCAGCCGTCACTATTTTTCCCGAAGGGGAATTCCTAACCTGTACCGACGCACAGTTGATAATGTCGCCCTGTCGCTAGATTATTCCATAGGCGACAGGGTACATCTCACCATGGATGGGTGGACCAGCAAGCATGGTCAGGGCCGATATGTCTCATTTACAGCTCACTGGGTCACCCTACATAGTGAGCAGGAGGGTTCCGGTCCTGGTGCTTCCATTGAGCTTGTTGAGCCTCCCCGTGGGGTCAAGGGGAACAGGTCTGCTCTCACCTCAGCTGGTGACTCTACTGCCACTGCCGAGCCCCCTAATAAGCGGCCCCGTTGCTACACCGGCGTGTGTCACAAGCGATGTCAAGCATTGCTCGAGCTGGTGAGCATTGGGGAGCAGAGGCTCACGGCAGCAAATGTTTTGGCCCTACTACAGGAACAGGCACAAAAGTGGCTGACCCCCCAAAGACTACAGGTTGGCCATGTTGCCTGTGACAATGCAGCAAATTTGCTGGCTGCCCTGAACGATGGCAACATTCCTCATGTGCCATGTTTTGCCCATGTCCTCAACTTGGTGGTTCATCGTTTTTTGCGCACCTTACCAGGTATGAGTGACGTGGTGCAGCATGCAAGGAAGATTTCCGGCCGTATGGGCCGCTCTTCAACTGCCACCTCATTGTTCGTCGCTATCAGCGAAAGCATGGCTTGCCCCCTCACAGGCTCATAGTAGACACTCCAACGAGGTGGAACTCCACCCTTTACATGCTGGAGAGGATGGTGGAGCAGAAAAAAGCAGTCTCTGAGTACCTTCTGGAGCAGGACGACATCCATAGGTCATCAGCAGAAACACTCCCCTACATCACACGGGAAGAGTGGCGGCTTATGCAACAGGTCTGCCATGTGTTGGCCCCATTTGAACAGGCTACTACGTTTGTAAGCGGGGAGCAAGTCAGTCTCAGCGACGTGCTCCCTGTTGTGTTCATGCTGGAACAAACACTTAGTAGCCTAATGACTGCTGGTGAGGAAGCCGTTACTGAACTTGAGCTGCAGCAACAAAGCTCGCTCCAAGGCAGCCAGGCTCAGACACAGGAGGAAGAGGAGGAGGATGTCCATGTGATGGAGGATATCATGGAGGTGCCTGACCATGGTGAAGAGGAAGAGGAGGCGGGTGCAGCTTCTGTTATTCAGGGGTGGGGTGACCTTGGAAGTCAGGAGGAACAGCAGCAGCAGGCAGAGGATTTGTCTGTTTTGCGCAGAGATGACGATGGGGATTTGGCGGAGCGAGCT
This sequence comes from Hyperolius riggenbachi, assembly GCF_040937935.1. Lineage (NCBI taxonomy): Eukaryota > Metazoa > Chordata > Amphibia > Anura > Hyperoliidae > Hyperolius > Hyperolius riggenbachi. Next base: position 517,472,624 of record NC_090647.1, read on the forward strand.
CTTGCTTTCCCAATGGCTGCTCATATGATACGATGCCTCCGGATGGACCCTCGGATCAAAAAGATAAAGAAAAGAGATGACTACTGGCTGGCCACCCTTTTAGACCCACGCTGCAAGGGGAAGCTGGGTCAATTTATTCCAACCAGCCAGCAGGAGGAAAGGATGGGAGAGCTGCAGCAGGCACTGATCGACCAGCTGAAGGAAGCCTTTCCACATCCACAGCCTGAGAACCAGGGGCGTAACTAGGCCCCACCGGGCCCCCCCTGCAGATTTTCTGAGCGGGCCCCCCCCCCCCCCCGGGGCCCGCTCGCGGCCGTTTTGTGGGTGCTGGAGGGGTGGCAGCATGAGGGGAAAGCCTTGCCCACAGTCGGCGGGGAGAGGGGTAGTTCCCCCCTCTCCCTCACCTCGGGGCTCTCCCCTCTGCGCTCCCCTCCAGCTCGTAAGTGTCTGTGGGGCTGTGGTGGGCAGCGAGCGGCGGGCAGATACATACCTGCTTCCGTGCGTTCCATCGGAGACTTCACCCTCTAGCGGCTGACGTCACTTCCGGAAGTGACGTCAGCCGCTAGAGGGAGAAGTCTCCGATGGAACGCACGGAAGCAGGTATGTATCTGCCCGCCGCTCGCTGCCCACCACAGCCCCACAGACACTTACGAGCTGGAGGGGAGAGCCCCGAGGTGAGGGAGAGGGGGGAACTACCCCTCTCCCCGCCGACTGTGGGCAAGGCTTTCCCCTCATGCTGCCACCCCTCCAGCACCCACAAAACGGCCCCGAGCGGGCCCCAGGGGGGGGGCCGGGCCCCCCCGCGGGCGCAGGGGCTGCAGGGCCTATTCCTACGCCCCTGCTGAGAACCCAGCTATCCCTGCTCATGGTGCCCAGCAGGTGCCTATGCCCAGCAGACCTAGACATCTTGGAGACTTGTTTGGTGCGATGAGGCAGTTTTACAGCTCTGAGTCTGTTCAACCTACCACAGCATCAGCAGCAGCACCTGGAAATCAGGAGCAGCGGCTGTCCCGCATGGTCAACGACTACATGTCTTCACTCAGTGCATCAGATAGCATGCGCACTGAGGACCCCATGGAGTACTGGGCAGCCACACTCGACACCTGTCCTGAGCTTGCACAATATGCGCTGGAACTTCTCTCATGCCCTCCTTCCAGTGTTATTTCTGAGCGGGCTTTCAGCGCGGCAGGTGGGGTGGTTACCGATAAGCGATCCCGCTTGTCCACTGATTCAGTAAACGCACTGACCTTTTTAAAAATTAACCATTCGTGGATTGAAAGTGGCTACTTGGCCCCCGTCGTTGGATCCAGGGACACAACTTCACCGCTTTAAATTGACCTTCCTGGACTGCTTCTCATTCCCTCATTCGAATCAAACCTATTTACTGCCAATAATTTTGACTACTTTGTACTTACTGCCAAAATGTACTTTTATTGAGGGTGATGGTCATCTTGACTGAGCCGCTGCTCCTCTCATAGGTACAAGACAAGGTGAAATGTTGCCTACTTACTGCCAAAATGTACTTTTATTGAGGTTGATGGTCATCTTGACTGAGCCGCTGCTCCTCTCATAGGTACAAGACAAGGTGAAATGTTGCCTACTTACTGCCAAAATGTACTTTTATTGAGGGTGATGGTCATCTTGACTGAGCCGCTGCTCCTCTCATAGGTACAAGACAAGGTGAAATGTTGCCTACTTACTGCCAAAATGTACTTTTATTGAGGGTGATGGTCATCTTGACTGAGCCGCTGCTCCTCTCATAGGTACAAGACAAGGTGAAATGTTGCCTACTTACTGCCAAAATGTACTTTTATTGAGGGTGATGGTCATCTTGACTGAGCCGCTGCTCCTCTCATAGGTACAAGACAAGGTGAAATGTTGCCTACTTACTGCCAAAATGTACTTTTATTGAGGGTGATGGTCATCTTGACTGAGCCGCTGCTCCTCTCATAGGTACAAGACAAGGTGAAATGTTGCCTACTTACTGCCAAAATGTACTTTTATTGAGGGTGATGGTCATCTTGACTGAGCCGCTGCTCCTCTCATAGGTACAAGACAAGGTGAAATGTTGCCTACTTACTGCCAAAATGTACTTTTATTGAGGGTGATGGTCATCTTGACTGAGCCGCTGCTCCTCTCATAGGTACAAGACAAGGTGAAATGTTGCCTACTTACTGCCAAAATGTACTTTTATTGAGGGTGATGGTCATCTTGACTGAGCCGCTGCTCCTCTCATAGGTACAAGACAAGGTGAAATGTTGCCTACTTACTGCCAAAATGTACTTTTATTGAGGGTGATGGTCATCTTGACTGAGCCGCTGCTCCTCTCATAGGTACAAGACAAGGTGAAATGTTGCCTACTTACTGCCAAAATGTACTTTTATTGAGGGTGATGGTCATCTTGACTGAGCCGCTGCTCCTCTCATAGGTACAAGACAAGGTGAAATGTTGCCTACTTACTGCCAAAATGTACTTTTATTGAGGGTGATGGTCATCTTGACTGAGCCGCTGCTCCTCTCATAGGTACAAGACAAGGTGAAATGTTGCCTACTTACTGCCAAAATGTACTTTTATTGAGGGTGATGGTCATCGTGACTGAGCCGCTGCTCCTCTCATAGGTAGCATTCCCACAGCCAGGGAGCACCCCCCCCCCCCCAAAAAAAAAACAAAAAAAAAACACCTGTTGCTGTTATGTTTACTGTTGTCCCCACCTTTAGGGTGCACCATACCTTTTCACTCATTTACCTTCTTCTGTTCCTGTTAGATAGCAGTGTTCCCACTGTCAGGGAGCAAAAAAAAAACAAAAAAAAAACCTTGCTTTTATGTGTATTACTGTGTTCCCACCGTTGGCGTGCACCTCACCTTTTTATTGATGTACCTTATTTTGTAGATGATAGATAGCAGCGTTCCCACTGCCAGGGAGCACACACACCCCCAAAAAAAAAAAAAACACCTGTTGCTGTTATGTTTACTGGTGTCCCCACCTTTAGGGTGCACCATACCTTTTCACTCATTTACCTTCTTCTGTTCCTGTTAGATAGCAGTGTTCCCACTGTCAGGGAGCAAAAAATTAAAAAAAAAACCCTTGCTTTTATGTGTATTAGTGTGTTCCCACCGTTGGCGTGCACCTCACCTTTTTATTGATGTACCTTATTTTGTAGATGATAGATAGCAGCGTTCCCACTGCCAGGGAGCACACACACCCCAAAAAAAAAATCCCAAAAAAACACCTGTTGCTGTTATGTTTACTGGTGTCCCCACCTTTAGGGTGCACCATACCTTTTTATTCATTTACCTCCTTCTGTTCCTGTTAGATAGCAGTGTTCCCACTGTCAGGGAGGACCCAAAATAAAATTTTTTTTGTTTATTGGTGTCCCCACCTTGAAGATGCGCCATACATTTTCATTAATTTATTTCCTTCTGTTCCTGACAGACAGCAGTGTTTCCAGTGTCAGGTAGCACTGAAGGAAAACAAAATAGATGTAACTTTTATTTTTATCGGTGTCCCCGCTATTAGGGTGCACCCCACATTCTTATTAATTCAACTTATTTTGCTACTTATATATTTAAATGGGGGGGGGGGGGGGGGCTGCCTACCTATGAATTACTGGGGGTAGAGGTCTGGCTACCTATGAATTACTGGGGGGAGAGGGGAGAGGTCTGGCTACCTATAAATTAATGGGGGGGGAAGAGGGGAGAGGTCTGGCTACCTATGAATTACTGGGGGGAGAGGGGAGAGGTCTGGCTACCTATAAATTAATGGGGGGGAAGAGGGGAGAGGTCTGGCTACTTATGAATTACTGGGGGGGGGGGGGGAGAGGGGAGAGGTCTGGCTACCTATGAATTACTTGGGAGGGGGGAGGGGGATTAGGTCTGGCTACCTATGAATTACTGGGGGGAGAGGGGAGAGGTCTGGCTACCTATGAATTAATGGGGGGGAAGAGGGGAGAGGTCTGGCTACTTATGAATTACTGGGGGGGAGAGGGGAGAGGTCTGGCTACCTATGAATTACTTGGGAGGGGGGGGGGATTAGGTCTGGCTACCTATGAATTACTGGGGGGAGAGGGGAGAGGTCTGGCTACCTATGAATTAATGGGGGGAAGAGGGGAGAGGTCTGGCTACCTATGAATTACTGGGGGGGAGAGGGGAGAGGTCTGGCTACCTATGAATTACTGGGGGGGAGAGGGGAGAGGTCTGGCTACCTATGAATTACTTGGGAGGGGGGGGGGATTAGGTCTGGCTACCTATGAATTACTGGGGGGAGAGGGGAGAGGTCTGGCTACCTATGAATTAATGGGGGGGGAAGAGGGGAGAGGTCTGGCTACCTATGAATTACTGGGGGGGAGAGGGGAGAGGTCTGGCTACCTATGAATTACTTGGGAGGGGGGGGGGATTAGGTCTGGCTACCTGTGAATTACTGGGGGGAGAGGTCTGGCTACCTATGAATTAATGGGGGGGAAGAGGGGAGAGGTCTGGCTACCTATGAATTACTGGGGGGGAGAGGGGAGAGGTCTGGCTACCTATGAATTACTTGGGAGGGGGGGATTAGGTCTGGCTACCTATGAATTACTGGGGGGAGAGGGGAGAGGTCTGGCTACCTATATTTAACTGGAGGGCGATGTGTATCAGATATACATGCATGCAGATTTATTATCAGATGCATATATATATATATATATATATATATATTTATATATATATATTTATACATATACTGTATATACATATGTCCCCAATACCCACCAGCTGGGATCACTTGAAGCCTTATTCATGTGCTTGTCGGTTGCTTACTTGAACCACCAGCAGAAAAAAACGCAAACCTGCTCCAAAATATTCACTGAAACCTCCAGCAGCATCTTTCAGCCCTCCTGAAACTCCTAGCGGCTTTCTGCCATCCTCCTTGCATGGAAGCCGGCGTGTTACCTGACCTGCCTAGAGTCGAGTGATACGCCTGCTGCCATGAACATAGGAAGTCGGAAAGCCAATAGGAGCATGCTAGGAGCTTCAGGAAGGCTTCAAAACGCCGCTGGAGGCTCGGTAAGTATTTTGTAATGCCTGCAAACCAGGCCCAAATTCTTCTCCCCCCCCCTAAAGAAAAAAACCCTGAAAGGGACACTGAGCAGGGGCACTAGGTATGCTTTTAAAGGGACTCCGAGATCAAATTAAACACAAAATGTGAACTTACCCGGGCCTATCTGTAGCCCAGTGCTGGTCTGTAGTTCCCACGACGTACCTCCGTGTCTTCTCCCAATGCCTCTTCAGAAATGGTTGGCCGGCGGATCCTGGCGACACTCGAGTCGAGTGTCGGGCTCCTTCTTCCGCATACATCACACGTAACATCATTACGCCGGCCGCCTCGCGTCATCACGGTGGCCGGCGTGACAGTACGGCGCATGCACGATTAAACCACGCATGCGCCGTACTGTGACGCCGGACGCCGCGATGACACGAGGCGGCCGGCGTAATGAAGAGGCATTGGGAGAAGACCCAGAGGTACGTCGTGGGAACTCCCGACTAGCACTGGGCTACAGAAAGCCCCGGGTAAGTTAACATTTTGAGTTTAATTTGAGCTCGGAGTCCCTTTAAGTATACCCAAGTGTATATGAAGAGTATACACTTCCTCTCTTAATCCCTCTCCATCCCGGTATGCCCACTCTCAATGCTATAGAAACCATGGCTCCTACAGAAAGTAGAGCTGTAACCTGGAAAATGATGTCTGTGGGTCCTTACAGTGCATGCGCAGTCTCTGTCTCCTCGAATTATTTTCCGACTCTCTGCATCGCATCATAGTTCCGTGCACTATGACGCGTGCCACAGAGAGGAGGGGAGGAAGAAAGTAGAGTAGCCTGAACCTGCATGCGCTGTAAAAGAGAACTGAAAAGCAATGAATAATTGCTACATATACTCTTTACACTTTAAATGTCTATTTTTCACACTGGTGCTTTGTGTTGGACACAGAAGATCTACAAAATTAAGGGATTGCATCACACAAGCAATGTGACACATACAACTAAGCATACTGCATAAAAATATGTTTCAGAAAAGCAGTGCACTAGCAATTTTAATTCTAATTCTGTTGCGATTATTTAGTCCAACACAATGTGTCAGTGTCAGAGATTGAACAACAAAAGAGAAGAAACGTATACTTTTTTAAAGAAAAACATTTATTTATCTTTTTTTTTTTGCAACTTGCAATTTTTTTTTGTTTTTATTTTTAAACGCTGTATTGTCACCACCTGTTTTAAAAGAACAGGCAAATGTTTATGATTCATGGGGGCTGCCATCTTTGTCATGAGGGCAGCCATCTTTTTGGTTGAAAGGAGGTGATAAGGAGCAGGAGACACAGTTCCAACTATCCTGTGTCCTGATTACCCCTCCCAGCTGCACGCGCTAGGCTTAAAAAGTCAAATTCAAAATGTAAAAAAAAAATGAGGCTTGTATAAGAGAAACAACGTTCTGATGCTGTGAAACTGGTAAAGAAACACGAAGCCTTTTCAGTGCTGCTGAGTCTTTTTTTTTTTTTTAGTCTCTTCTACCCCCTGTGCCCTTCAGCTGTCTGATCTCCTCTTGCACTTGGAGCATATTTTGCCGCAGCTCCAGCACCTGGGCCTTGAGGACCCGATTTGTCCGGGCCTGGATCCGCTGGTTCTTCCTCGCCTGGCGCCTGTGCCTCATGTATGTCGATAGAGGAACTGTAGAAAAAATGGGGAAAATAGGTTAACTCAGTACACCATCAACTTGTGCATATTTCAATCTCATTGATCATCCCTAAAAATAAGAACCAGTAATGTAATACATATAACATAGCATGTACTTGCTTTCCCATAGTATGCAATGCTAATCATACAGTAAGAGCATTTTACCATATAGCGGTGCACTGGCTCTCCTTCTTCTGTAGGCCCTTTCGCTGTGATGGCTGGGGCCAGGCGAGGAGGACCTGGAGGAGGAAGGCCTGGCTGCAGAGGCTCCCCGGGTACCACTTGCAGCTGTAATAAGGAGTAAGGAATCAAAATATATGATAATATGGATAAAAAGTAATAACTTATTTGGTTGAACTACAACTACTTTTATTTCTATTTTCAAGTGAACATTGATAAGGACCTTACTCTATTTAAACACAGAACAAAAAATCATATGACTCTTCAATACAGTAAAATAAAACTAGGATAGGCTTTAAAGAGTGCACCTCAACGCAGACTGGGGCAATGGTTCACCTTGTAGTAGGAATAAGACCCTGAGCACACAGCCAAGATATCAATGGAGTGGCTTCGATACAACTCTATGTATGTCCTTGAGTGACCCAGCAAGAGCGTAGGCTTCAATACAATTGAATAGCTCTGGAGAGATCTTAAAAAATTGGCTGTGCACCAGAGCCGGATCATCCACAAGGCAAACCAAGGCACTTGCCTAGGTCCTGGACATGATCTAGCGTCCAGATGGATGACAGCACCTATCAAATTTTTCTCAAAAAAAAAAAAAAAAAATGATCAGTGGTTTTCAAAAACCAATGTTAAGCCTAGGGGCCCATTTTTTTTTAAATTATTTTATTTGCATGAATGCAGTATAATCAGCACATGTTGCACAAATATCACTAGGCCCACACAGGAGCAACCCATTTTGGAACAAGACCCTAACAAAAAGTAGGAACAGTGCTGCACTGTGAATACCTTACGGATATATACTTTAACTGTACATACTGCACAACTCTATAGTATTCAGCCCATGTAATTTTTTTAGGAAAAATACATACAGCATATAAAACCCAAGATAGACATACATAAACAAATAGTTTGCTGACTTACACCTCATCTCTGCCGCCACCCGCTTCACCAGATCCAGGTCCCTCCGTTTCAGGTCACTCCATAAGACCTGGACCTGCTTCGTGGTTAGGACCCTGCGGTAGTCTGCCCGAAGAAGCCCCTGCACCTTCCTCACAACCGCTTTTTTCCCTGCAGGGGCGGAGAGGTCATATCCAGGCCCTCTGGTGAACTCCTGAAAAAGAAATATTACAGTATTAATGACCACTGTATTATACATTAATTAAAAATCTTCTTACTTACATCATAATGTAAAAGATTATAATATTATTCATAGTGACAGTGTTTAAAAATTGTGGGAACCAACCAACTATGACTGCGGACAGATACTAGGTATCAAGGATGACTACAAGAGGATATAAGTGCCACCTATAACTGCTGACAGATATTGCTAGCCATAATAACTACATCATTTCATGTGTGATTTGACTGACAGAGAAGATCGGAGGGGCGCGCCCGAAGCGCCGGAATCAAGCCAGTGTCTCGATCTGCGGAGAAAAACGTACCGTGTATGCCTGGCGTTAGCCATAGACCGTGAGCAAGCATGCAGATCAAGTGATCTGAAGTCTGACTGGATTAGCTACATGCTTGTTTCCAGTGGCGTAGCTACAAACCCCCGGGCCCTGATGCGGAATCTGGATGTGGGCCCCCCCCCCCTCCTGGCAACAACAGCCCCCCCCCTCCGCAACACCGAAGCACACACATATCTGAATCCCTATAGCTGTGCATGGCATGGATATATCAGTTCAGCTTTGCAGCAGCGTGGGTGCCGCGTTCAATTTGCAAACATACGCAGCACCCAGAGGAAATAGGGCAATTAGTAGCAAGATGCCAGTGGGAAGGAAAATAATCGCTACGTGCGCAGTATTCACCAGATAATAATTGTTATGTGCGCAGCATTCACCAGAAAATAATCAATACTTTCGCAGCATTCACCGAAAAATAATCGCTATGTGCGCAGCATTCCCCGGAATATAATCGTTATGTGCGCAGCATTCACCAGAAAATATTCGCTACTTGCGCAGCATTCACCGGAAAATAATCGCTATGTGCGCAGCATTCCCCGGAATATAATCGTTATGTGCGTAGCAATTACCAGAAAATAATCGCTACTTGCGCAGCATTCACCGGAAAATAATCGCTATGTGCACAGCATTCCCCGGAATATAATCGTTATGTGCGCAGCATTCCCCGGAATATAATCGTTATGTGCGCAGCATTCACCAGAAAATAATCGCTACTTGCACAGCATTCACCGGAAAATAATCGCTATGTGCGCAGCATTCCCCGGAATATAATCGTTATATGCGCAGCAATTACCAGAAAATAATCGCTACTTGCGCAGCATTCACCGTAAAATAATCGCTATGTGCGCAGCATTCCCCGGAATATAATCGTTATGTGCGCAGCAATTACCAGAAAATAATCGCTACTTGCGCAGCATTCACCGGAAAATAATCGCTATGTGCACAGCATTCCCCGGAATATAATCGTTATGTGCGCAGCATTCCCCGGAATATAATCGTTATGTGCGCAGCATTCACCAGAAAATAATCGCTACTTGCGCAGCATTCACCGGAAAATAATCGCTATGTGCGCAGCATTCCCCGGAATATAATCGTTATATGCGCAGCAATTACCAGAAAATAATCGCTACTTGCGCAGCATTCACCGTAAAATAATCGCTATGTGCGCAGCATTCCCCGGAATATAATCGTTATGTGCGCAGCAATTACCAGAAAATAATCGCTACTTGCGCAGCATTCACCGTAAAATAATCGCTATGTGCGCAGCATTCCCCGGAATATAATCGTTATGTGCGCAGCAATTACCAGAAAATAATCGCTACTTGCGCAGCATTCACCGGAAAATCATCGCTATGTGCACAGCATTCCCCGGAATATAATCGTTATGTGCGCAGCATTCCCCGGAATATAATCGTTATGTGCGCAGCATTCACCAGAAAATAATCGCTACTTGCGCAGCATTCACCGGAAAATAATCGCTATGTGCGCAGCATTCCCCGGAATATAATCGTTATGTGTGCAGCAATTACCAGAAAATAATCGCTACTTGCGCAGCATTCACCGGAAAATAATCGCTATGTGCACAGCATTCCCCGGAATATAATCGTTATGTGCGCAGCATTCCCCGGAATATAATCGTTATGTGCGCAGCATTCACCAGAAAATAATCGCTACTTGCGCAGCATTCACCGGAAAATAATCGCTATGTGCGCAGCATTCCCCGGAATATAATCGTTATGTGCGCAGCAATTACCAGAAAATAATCGCTACTTGCGCAGCATTCACCGGAAAATAATCGCTATGTGCACAGCATTCCCCGGAATATAATCGTTATGTGCGCAGCATTCCCCGGAATATAATCGTTATGTGCGCAGCATTCACCAGAAAATAATCGCTACTTGCGCAGCATTCACCGGAAAATAATCGCTATGTGCGCAGCATTCCCCGGAATATAATCGTTATATGCGCAGCAATTACCAGAAAATAATCGCTACTTGCGCAGCATTCACCGTAAAATAATCGCTATGTGCGCAGCATTCCCCGGAATATAATCGTTATGTGCGCAGCAATTACCAGAAAATAATCGCTACTTGCGCAGCATTCACCGTAAAATAATCGCTATGTGCGCAGCATTCCCCGGAATATAATCGTTATGTGCGCAGCAATTACCAGAAAATAATCGCTACTTGCGCAGCATTCACCGGAAAATCATCGCTATGTGCACAGCATTCCCCGGAATATAATCGTTATGTGCGCAGCATTCCCCGGAATATAATCGTTATGTGCGCAGCATTCACCAGAAAATAATCGCTACTTGCGCAGCATTCACCGGAAAATAATCGCTATGTGCGCAGCATTCCCCGGAATATAATCGTTATGTGTGCAGCAATTACCAGAAAATAATCGCTACTTGCGCAGCATTCACCGGAAAATAATCGCTATGTGCACAGCATTCCCCGGAATATAATCGTTATGTGCGCAGCATTCCCCGGAATATAATCGTTATGTGCGCAGCATTCACCAGAAAATAATCGCTACTTGCGCAGCATTCACCGGAAAATAATCGCTATGTGCGCAGCATTCCCCGGAATATAATCGTTATGTGCGCAGCAATTACCAGAAAATAATCGCTACTTGCGCAGCATTCACCGGAAAATAATCGCTATGTGCGCAGCATTCCCCGGAATATAACCGTTATGTGCGCAGCAATTACCAGAAAATAATCGCTACTTGCGCAGCATTCACCGGAAAATAATCGCTATGTGCACAGCATTCCCCGAAATATAATCGTTATGTGCGCAGCATTCCCCGGAATATAATCGTTATGTGCGCAGCATTCACCAGAAAATAATCGCTACTTGCGCAGCATTCACCGGAAAATAATCGCTATGTGCGCAGCATTCCCCGGAATATAATCGTTATGTGCGCAGCAATTACCAGAAAATAATCGCTACTTGCGCAGCATTCACCGGAAAATAATCGCTATGTGCACAGCATTCCCCGGAATATAATCGTTATGTGCACAGCATTCCCCGGAATATAATCGTTATGTGCGCAGCATTCACCAGAAAATAATCGCTACTTGCGCAGCATTCACCGGAAAATAATCGCTATGTGCGCAGCATTCCCCGGAATATAATCGTTATGTGCGCAGCAATTACCAGAAAATAATCGCTACTTGCGCAGCATTCACCGGAAAATAATCGCTATGTGCACAGCATTCCCCGGAATATAATCGTTATGTGCGCAGCATTCCCCGGAATATAATCGTTATGTGCGCAGCATTCACCAGAAAATAATCGCTACTTGCGCAGCATTCACCGGAAAATAATCGCTATGTGCGCAGCATTCCCCGGAATATAATCGTTATGTGCGCAGCAATTACCAGAAAATAATCGCTACTTGCGCAGCATTCACCGTAAAATAATCGCTATGTGCGCAGCATTCCCCGGAATATAATCGTTATGTGCGCAGCAATTACCAGAAAATAATCGCTACTTGCGCAGCATTCACCGGAAAATAATCGCTATGTGCGCAGCATTCCCCGGAATATAATCGTTATGCGCGCAGCATTCACCAGAAAACAATTGTTATGTGCGCAGCATTCACCATAAAATAATTGCTACTTGCGCAGCATTCAACGGAAAATAATCGCCATGTGGGAGCATTATACATTAAAGAAAAGCAGTCAGAAAAAGTACCCCCCAAAAAATGCATTTTGTTAAATGAAAAAAGAAGATTGCTTACCTCAATTACCATTCTTTTCATCCCCAGTGGCATCTTAGGTGGCATGTTGTCACAGACAGGCAGGCACTCAGATTCCAGGCAGAAGTGCAGAAGTGCAGTGCTGGTCAATGCGTACAGTGCGTACAGTCCAGGGCACAGTGTACTTCCTGTTCCTGTACTTCCTGTATTTGCCGTACGCGTAGGTTTACGGCTACGGGTGAAAAGTACGCATGCGCATGCGCGAGGACGTATCGTTCAGATTTTCGCATCCACAGTGGATATTACGTGTAGAACGTCCCGAGATCTATGCGAACATAACTCCGCTTGAGCCCTTGCATGTACGCATACGAATACGACCGGATACGCGACTATGCGAAGTTCTTGCTGTACCGTCGTAGTGCATTTCGTATCCTAGTTGTAGTGGTTCCAGGCGTATTTAACCTACGCGTAGTTGCGAAAACTACGCGTATTTCAAACGTAGCGAAGTTTAGTGACTACGACCATCTCTGGTTATGACTACACTCGATCTGTGCTTCTTCAGTTTGACTCTTGGCTTGTCTTTACGTTCCTGATTGGCATCTGCCCCGACTCGGATTGTCTCTAGAGATGGCCCAAATGGTTCGCATGCAAACTTGTTTGCGCGAACAATGCGGGTACGCGTTCGTGTTAAAACGCCAGCTTTATGCGAGTTCGCCCTGCCCCCTATATTACATAATTGGGCTAAACTTTGACATTCTACATCACAGTCAGCAGACACATGGCAGTCAGGCTTCACTCCCTCCTGGAGCCCCCCCCCCCCTCATATAAGGCAGCAGCAGCGGCCATTTTCTCACTCTGTGTGCTGCTGTATTAGTGAGAGAAGGGAGAGACATTGGAGAGATAGGGAAAGTGATAGTTAGGAGGTCTTTTAGCTTGCTCCTTGCTGATATGTATTGCTGAAAAGCACCCCAAAACAGCTCTTTTGAGAACTAATGTTCTTGTGATTTTTTTCTTTTTGTGGCCCACTGACACTGCATATACAGCCCTGTCTGTCGCAGCTGGCCCTTGCTAAGTGCTATACTGTGCAAGGCCCAGCACATTCAGTGCATACCTTTTATTTCACCTGTGTGACTGATGCACATTGTATTATAATGCCAGTCATTGCACACCTTTCACTGCACCTGTGTGACTGCACATTGTTATACCAGCAGTCACTGCATATTTTTCACTGCATCTGTGTGACTGCACGCTGTTTTATATACCAGCAGTCAGTGCATCCATTTTCACTGCACCTGTGTGACTGCACATTGTTCTACCAGCAGTCACTGCATACCTTTCACTGCACCTGTGTGACCGCATGCTGTTCTACATACCAGCAGTCAGTGCATCTATTTTCACTGCACCTGTGTGACAGCATGCTGTTCTACCAGCAGTCACTGCATACCTTTCATTGCATCTGTGTGACCACAAGCTGTATTATATACCAGCAGTCAGTGCATCCATTATCACTGCACCTGTGTGACCGTACGTTGTTCTACCAGCAGTCACTGCATACCTTTCACTGCATCTGTGTGACCGCACGCTGTTTTATATACCAGCAGTCACTGCACACCTTTCACTGCATCTGTATGACCGCAAGCTGTTTTATATACCAGCAGTCAGTGCATCCATTTTCACTGCACCTGTGTGACCGTACGTTGCTCTACCAGCAGTCACTGCATACCTTTCACTGCATCTGTGTGACCGCATGCTGTTTTATTTACCAGCAGTCAATGCATACCTTTCACTGCATCTGTGTGACAGCACACTGTTTTATATACCAGCTGTCAGTGCATACCTTTCCCCTTTACCCCCCCCACCCCCACCCCCATATGGACAAAACAACAGGCAGAGGCAGAGCCAGAGGCAGGCCACCCGGCAGGTCTGATCGAGGTCGTGCTGTCATGAATTTGGGTGGCCCTTGACCAAAGTACAGTGTTCAGAAGAAGGCACGTGCCATCAATTCCCAATATTGTCAGGACGTAGTTGACCATTTAACACAGAACACCTCATCTTCCTCAGCTTTTGCATGGAAGCGTGACATATCTTCCTCCTGCTTTGATTCTGGCACCCCACTTAACACTCAAGTCGGCAGCCATCACCAAAGTGCCATTATCCCAGGGCTCAGCGGTGTGGAAAATTTTTTGTGTGTCTGCCTCAGATGAGAGCGATGCCATCTGTACTCTCTGCCACCAAAAATTGAGCAGTGGAAAGACCAAGACCCTCGTAGGGACAACTGCCTTACAAAGGAACATGATGAAAAAGCACAAACTGCAATGGGATGACCACCTGAGGAAAAGCAGCACACAAAAGCAAAGCCACACACCACAGTGGAAGATACCAGGCCGCAATTATTTCTCAAAAAAGGCGATACCCAAACTGTACTGTGATGTTGAAAGGCAAGTGGTGTCATCTCTGGCACACAGCGTTGGGTCAAGGGTCCATCTGACCTTGAATGCCTGGTCTGCAAAGCACGGTCATCCTGCCCAAGACTAAGTCAGTCCCCATACACAGCATCTCTGCCTGCACGCCAATGTGACTGCCTTCCCCAAGACCAAGTCGGTCCCCACACAGCATCTCTGCCTGCAGGTCGCTTGACTGCCTTCTCCGCCACCACCAACAGGGTCCAGGACTCCAGGTGGATTCCAGTCCTGCACGGCCATCACTACACAAACAGCTGTTTGCGGTGAGTTGCACAGTGAGTTTGATCTGTCAGTGTGAAGCAGTACACTAATTATACTACCTGATTGATGTATACACGCACAAGATGTTTTAAAACACTTTATGCCTCCAATTTAGTAATGCACTGTGATTTCTGCCCTTAAAACCCTGCTTTGCATCAAATCCGTAATTTTCCCCGGGACTTTTGGCGTGTATCCCACTCCGCCATTCACCCCCTCCAGGTGTTAGACCCCTTGAAACATCATTTCCATCATTTTTAGTGGCCAGAAGTGTTTGTAGTTTTGAAAGTTTGCCTGCCCATTCAAGTCTATTGCGGTTTGCATGGTTCGCACAAGTTCGATGTTCGCGAACCTAAAATCGGAGGTTCGAGCCATTTCTAATTGTCTCTCGCTCAAGATTGTTTGCTACCTTGAATGACCCGGCCTTTTTCTCATTACGATTTTATCTGCCTGCCCTGGACCCGGATATCTCTCTCAACTATGCCTATTCTCCTCAACATGGTGTTGCCTGTTCTCTCCACCATTGTTATAGTTCTCTTGAGTGTGGGCTCTAGAAAGCACAAGACAAGACAAATAACATTTATATTGCGCTTTTCTCCTGGCGGACTCCAAGCGCCAGAGCTGCAGCCACTAGGGTGCGCTCTATAGGCAGTAGCAGTGTTAGGGAGACTTGCCCAAGGTCTCCTACTGAATAGGTGCTGGCTTACTGAACAGGCAGAGCCGAGATTCGAACCCTGGTCTCCTGTGTCAGAGGCAGAGCCCTTAACCATTACACTATCCTGCTACCACTGGAAAAGTTCAACGTTCCTTGCGCACTAGTGAAACCATTGGTCACTTAGACTCTGCATTCCTGGTCACTCTCACCTCAGTGGGACAGTCAAAAGGGGGTTACCAAACATAACACACTAATTATTCTACCTGTGAAGGTTTGTCATTTTTTGCAAAGCATGGTCTGTTGGAAGTACTTAAGGAGTGAGTTGAGAAACCCTGTCCTAAATAACACTTGTTAGGGATGTCAAGGACCATCTCAGTCGATAATCTAGAGTGTGTTTACGTTTTGTCTTGTCTTAAACATTGTCTAAAGATTCAAGACCCCATACAGCACTTCCTGACTGTATTGTACAGTGGGATGCGAAAGTTTGGGCAACCTTGTTAATCGTCATGATTTTCCTGTATAAATCGTTTGTTGTTACGATAAAAAATGTCAGTCAAATATATCATATAGGAGACATGCACAGCGATATTTGAGAAGCAAAATGAAGTTTATTGGATTTACAGAAAGTGCACAATAATTGTTTAAATAAAATTAGGCAGGGCATACATTTGGGCACTGTTGTCATTTTATCCAAAACCTTTAGAACTAATTATTGGAACTCAAATTGGCTTGGTAAGCTAAGTGACCCCTGACCTACAGGCACAAGACACAGGTGAATCCAATTATGAGAAAGAGTATTTAAGGGGGGTCAATTGTAAGTTTCCCTCCTCTTTTAATTTTCTCTGAAGAGTAGCAACATGGGGATCTCAAAACAACTCTCAAATGACCTGAAGACAGGGCTGCGTAATATGTTGGCGCTTTATAAATACAATAAATAAATAATAATAAATAAGACAAAGACTGTTCACCATCATGGTCATCATCATAATTGAAAATCTGTAGTGTGAGTTAAAGAGAGCTCTCTATGCTTGGAAGCCATAAATCCTGAATGAACTAAAGATGTTTTGTAAAGAGGAATGGTCCAAAATACCTTCAACCAGAATCTAGACTCTGGAACCTACAGTAAGCGTTTACAGGTTGTAATTTCTGCAAAAGGAGCATCTACTAAATATTGATTTAATTTCTTTTTTGTGGTGCCCAAATTTATGCACCTGCCTAATTTTATGCACCTGCCTAATTTTATGCACCTGCCTAATTTTAATTATTCTCTCCTGCCTATAATTAATTATTACTCTCTCCCGATAAAAGAATGAAAGGGAAGGATTGGGTATAACTCAACGTATCACTCTCTCCAGTACTGATCTCCATGGCAACGGTGGCGTCATGTGACACACTGCTACCTATTGGCGGCAGGTCACATGATGCCATTGTTACCATAGAGATTGCCACTGAAGAATGTGCTAGGGTGAATTGGCTTTCGTGGTAAGACCAGCAGGAGGAAGAAGGGGAGAGGAGCAGAAGCCTGCCCTCTATCGACGGGCCAGCTTCATAGTGCCCATGGCTGGGCTAGCCACTTGTCTGTACAGTGTCAGGACTGAAATGTTTCGTAAGGGTTGGGGTCCTGATACCCACTTAGTGACATTAACTGTGTGTTGGAACCTTAGGTCTCTCAGGTAACATTGCCCTTATTCTACAGCAGAAGTGAGACCTGATCACTTAATTGTCATCAATCAATGATCATCTGTCCTCTGCTGGTGGCTCCGGTAGTGTGTAACTTTCCCTAGTGTTGTGCACAACTGCGCATATGCGGCCTGTCTGCACACCCTGCTCGATCACATGCTCATTACCAGGAGTGTTCTGCACAAATGTGGTTTATTCTTCTGAGACCCGTGCATGTATAGAACGCTCACGGCAACAAGCACAAAATCGAGCCAAGCATGCGGATAGGCAGTCGCACATGACTCCAGGCAAAGTCACGCTTCCGGAGCCGACAGCAGGAGGACGAAGGGAACCCATAGGACGCCGAGGGACTTAGTGGGCAATGGGGGCTGAAGGCCACAGGTAAGTTCAGATTTCATTTTTATAGTTTGTTCAGGGATCCTTTAAAGCCGCTTTAATGTTTTGGTGAAGAAAGAGTGAGGTTTACTTTAAGATGAAGTAAAATTCTGGCATTCGCGTTATGTGCAAAAGACATTAATGCCCATTTTCCATCAATTAAAAGCATTCACAAGTCTAAGTGCTTTGCAAAATGTAATCAAATTCTTCCATTCATCTTTGTCATAAGCCTAATTTTCGTCAGCAGAAGTCAAAATTTGGGACTACAAAAACAGAATATTCACGGCAAGGACAGGATTTCATGATGCAGTAACACACATGGACCTTTCTCCATGAAAAACATTAAATCAGAGGCTTGAGCCCTGTGCGTATACCACGAAATATAACATATCTGACATAAAATGGAAGTTCTTAAACTGATTAATGGCAAAGTCCAGTGATACGAGATTTGTAGCCTGACACCTCCCGACCTCTGCCTCAAAAGGACAGTGCTATTAAAATGAAAACATTACAGACTTTTACTACTTAAGAGGAATAAAAATATTCCAGAGAGATCTCCGAGATAATTTATCTCTGTCAAAATGAGGCATGATGGATGAAAAGGAAAATGTATTCTCTTTGCTAAGTCAATTTGTGTCAGTGACACTGGCCAATGCCAACTCGCTTGTAAAGCCGTAATCATGTGCGTTGCTCATCTGCCCTTGTCGGCTGTGAAAAAGTTTTAATGAGAGTGACACAAAACATTCAATTAGCATTTAGGCAATGAACTAATAATCATAGCTCTGTCGACTTTAATGGAACTTTGCATATGGAAACTGTTAGCAGCTCAAAATGAAATGAAATGCTGCGGACAAGAATGGTAATTTTCGGTTTGCTCAGACTTTGCTTTTTTTATGACAAGTCCTAAAGTGACCATTTACATTTATTCAACTTATTCATTTACACAGTGCTTTCAGAGCTGTGGCATTCTACTGACTATATAGAGTATGGAGATCAGTTCTAGCGCTGAAGATCTTTAAAGTCAGTGTAAAGCTCAAAAAAATAATCTATTTTCTTAAAGGGGCCCCCACCGGTTTATCCTTAAAGAGAACCCGAGGTGGGATTTAATTATGCTAGTGGGGCACAGAGGCTGGTTGTGTACACTAACACCAGCCTCTGTTGCCCCATGGTGTGCCTCCAAGACCCCCCTGCGCGCCGCTATACCCCCCGCAGTGCCAGCACAATGTTTACCTCTGTCTGTCTGTTAGCGCCGCTCCCCTGCCTCCTCCGTATCGGCTCTACCCGCCTGCGTCCCTTCCCTCCCGCTGATTGGAGGGAAGTGACACAAGCGGGTAGCAGAGGTAAACATTGTGCTGGCGACACGCTGCGCGTCGCCAGCACTGCGGGGGGTATAGCGGCGCGCAGGGGGGGTCTTGGAGGCACACCATGGGGCAACAGAGGCTGGTGTTGGTGTACACAACCAGCCTCTGTGCCCCACTAGCATAATTAAATCCCATCTCGGGTTCTCTTTAAGGCACATGTATGATTGCGCGGATGAGTGTTGGTGTGTTTTAATTGATGCATCATCATTTTGTTTGATCGATCACACCCCCGTTACTTAAGACAGCTGCTTATAGCTTTATTGATCTGCTTCTCTGTTTTTATGTATATGAATTCATGTTGCAATACCCCATTGACATTTTGTACTTGGATTTATGGTATCTGTCTTTTGTATTAATAAAGTTCCTTTTTGTATCTCATGGTGGCCTGTGACTCATTTACATTGTATGAATGATTCTCTTTAATTAATTTGAGGGTTGGCCCCACCCATTATCATTTTTGGGTAGGAGTAACAGGGACTCAGACATCTGACACGATAATCTTTTTTATATTCAGGTGATACTATACGCCCCCCCCAGCCCCCCCACCCCCCGTTTCTCTTATTATTTTGACATCTGGTATTCTATAAAGTGGGCCCAAATTAAAAATACAAGATTTTAGAAATAAAATCTATTTTCCCCTCCCTTCCTTTCATATTGCTGGGACAGAATCCGGCAAACTGGTGGAGTAGATGGTGTCCGGCAAAGGAGGATTTGTTAATGGCTGCCACCTGTACAACCCTAGTTATGAAAAGAGAAGGGTGAAAAGCAGGCACTGAAATGCTCATAGGCTTGAAGGAGTGTTTATTTATCTTTGTATGTGTCAGAGTGGTGCAACTAAATATTTTGAATTTAAAAAATGTTAGGTTTGGGTCCGCTTTAAGTGCAATTGCCATGCACACGAAACGTGGCAGATCAGTCAAAACCAGTCTTATCAGCCTGATGACAGACTGTACACCGCAAACTGTCGTCAGAATGACCGCCCTGCGGGTGGGTCTGACGACCGGTAGTTTGTAAAAGTCATACGTGTGTATGTAGCTTTATAAAATAGAGCTCCTCATCTTCTACATTAAAAATAAGTGTTGGCAAAACAACTTAATTCTTCAAAGTTCAAATTTAGATGTAATGTGGGAGAAAAGTCAAACTTTCACAAATTTGTAAATGTACCGTAAAAGGTTACTAAAAAAGAAAGTTGGAGCAGAAATGCCAAAAACATCATGTAGGTGTGTGTACAATTTCAAATGATTACAAGGGCAGATATTTTTTAAAACTAAAGTGAACCCCAGATGAGAGAGATATGGAGACTGCCATATTTATTTTCTTTTAAACAGTACTAAGTTCCTGGCAGTTCTGCTCATCTTTCTGCTCAATAGTGTCTGAATCACACACCTGAAACAGGCATGCAGCTAATTCAGTCAGACTTGATTCAGAGACATCTGATCTGCATGCTACTTCAGGGTCTATGACTAAAAGTATTAGAGGCAGAGGATCAGCAGGACAGGCAATTTGCATTGTTTAAAAGTAAAAAAATATGGCAGCCTCCATTTAACCGCCATAGACTTCAATGGGCAGGTGAATTTTAAACCTACACAGACTGTTTCTGGCCACAAAAGTGATGGAAACATTTTCTCAAGGGGTCTAACACCTGGACTGCGGCATGCCAGAGGGGGATCCATGCCAAAAGTCCCACCAAAAATTACAGAGGTTTTAATCCCTAAAGGGCAGGAATCACATTATGCACAGCTCTGGGTGTCAGTGGGCTGTGGAGTGTCACACACAGAGAAACACAATAGTACTATCAGAATACAGTGTAATAATAATGCACTGGAGTGGTTCTGTGCCTGCAACTTAATGAGGCAACAACAATAGCAGTATTGTGCACACAGCTCTGGGTGTCAGTGGGTTGTGGGCAGTGATGAGGGTAATGACCTAATTATGATTACACAAAATGTCCCTTTATTTGCAAGCAAAATTATGATTATGGCCGTAATAGAAAATTCCTTATTTAGTGAAATTATGTGAAATTTCATTTTTATGCAGAATTTCATAAATACGATTGTTTTTCGTAATTACGACCGCATTTTTAATGGAAATTAATTGGAATTTTGTGTTTAAAGCGGAAATCCGTCCGTTATCGAAATTGTGTTCCAGTCCAGAGCCTCCTGCAACAGCACGTGTAGGGTCCATAAATATCCAAGGAAGTCCCGCTACACCAAGAGGTAGGGTGAAGTAGAAAAAATACTTTATTGTAAATCCATCTTAATCCATTACCAGTGTACAAGTAAAAAGCTCACGCGTATCGGAGCAATGTGTGGCTCCTTAATTATAGCTTTGCAGCACGTGTAGGGACCTTTGCATTATCAGATAATGCAAGGCCCAAAACCAAGTGTCTCAGCATGCATGACCGCTAAGCCCGTCCGTGGCAAAGAGCACCTGTCTTAGAAGTGGCTGCAGGTAGAGCCTCCTGAAACATTTAAAGTGACAGCACATGCAGGGCCATTGCATCAGCATACAGTATCAGTAATTGCAGTCAGTAATGAGTGTGTCTTTCCTGAGTTTAGTAATTACATAAATTTGCATAATTATTATTAAAAACTAAATTACGTCCATTTTTGTAGAGTAAACAAAATTACTAAATTTTGCGTTAAACACAAATTTGCGCTGAAACGCAAAATTACTTGACGGAAATTTTGCTTGCGGAATTACGAATTACTGTTTGTATGCCAATTAAGAAATGACGAATTTGCAATGTAGTGGCAACATTTTCATCCGTAATTAAAGAAACACAAAAGTATGCACATTTCTGCTCAACACTAACTGTGAGGTGTCACACACAAAAAAAAAAAAAACACAGGAGTTCGATGTGTCAGCCCTCAAAATGACTGTTTGGGGTGCGCTCACAGCAAGTGAGGAACAAGAACAGAGGCCTAGCTAATGCTTTCCCTACCTATCTGCAGCAAGTCCGACCCTGCTCTCACTAACAGTCAGCAGACAGCAGAGAATGAATCCAATATGGCCACCACAACTGCTTTTTTATGGGGTGGGGGGTCCACGAGGAGGTGCTAGCTGATTAGCTGCCATGTGTCTGCTGACTGTGAGGTAAGGGGTCAAAGTTTAGCTCCATGATGATGTATAGGGGGCGGGTCGAACATGCCAAATGTTTGTTGTTTGCTGGCTTCGAATGCGAATAGAGGAAGTTTGCAGAATACTGCTCGCCGGCGAACAGTTCGGGCCATCTGTACTTTTAAGAGCCATTTGTGACATTTTCTAATATTCAACAGCCACCAAATATGTTTGTGCCAGGTCTAATCACCACCAATGTATTATTTGAATGGAGTGGTATAAATCATAGGACTGAAACAACATAATTTTTCCATCTAATATTTCTGCTTACAATGTACTTTAATAGACCTTTTATTCTGGTAACATGCAATTTTG
This sequence comes from Hyperolius riggenbachi, assembly GCF_040937935.1. NCBI lineage: Eukaryota > Metazoa > Chordata > Amphibia > Anura > Hyperoliidae > Hyperolius > Hyperolius riggenbachi. Next base: position 517,494,899 of record NC_090647.1, read on the forward strand.
AGCCAAATCAAAGGTTCTGCAGAATTAGCGCACAGCTGTTGTAAAGTCTGGTATGAAGTGCTAGCTCACAACCCTCATCTGTTTCACTTTTAGATAAATAAAGCAGCTGATGGAGTATTTTCTTTAGAAGCGAGCATTAATTGTGTTGATCTTCTAAATATAGTCCTATCATTTTAGCTCTCAATAGATGAAAGCCTAAAAAGCGCTTTGTTGTCTTTTTTATGCTGGTTTATAAAGTTTATGTTATAAGAATGCCTTGATGTAAAGTGGTATTTAGGATTGAGCTATTATCACATTGAACAATGGCGCTTTTATTCTGTCTAGCTGCGCATTTTGTTGATTTCTGATTAAAAGGCGTTGAAGTGATTGACTTTGTACTGATGTTTCAGCTTTGAAAATGATGCTTTTCCAAAAATCTGGTACTTGAAATAACAATTTAGATTGCAACTTTGTCTCACCTAATAAAACCCTACATTGTGCAAATGTGGTACAATGAAATTTAAGAAAAAAATAGTAATGACTACTATATGATTATTGTTATTTGCATGCTTATTTGTGATGGGTAATTTTCAAATCATCTTTTTTTCAGCTAAAGTGATGTTAGAGTGAGTTTGAAGCCAAATCTTCTAGCATTAGAGTCGGGAAGGGTTTGAGCTTTGTCTTTTTTTAATGCCAGCTTTTTCCCTACTAGCGTACACTTTCCATGATTTATGTTCTTTGTGACTGTAGAGTAGTGTAGTGTTGTGTAGTGGTTAGTGCTCTCACCTTGCAGCACTGGATTCCTGGCTCAAATCCCATCCAGGGCAACATCTGCACAAAGTTTGTATGCTCTTCCTGTGTTTGTGTGGGTTTCCTCCGACCAGTCCGGTTTTCTCCCACTTCCAAAAACATACAAATAAGTGGATTGGCTTCCCCCTAAAATTGGCCCTACATAAAACATACATAGACACATCAATATGGTAGGGATTAGATTGTAAGCTCCTCTGATGGACAATTAAGTGACAAGACAATATATTCTGTGTTTCCCAGTATACAAGATAGCGCTCAGCTGTGTCCTGATTCCACCACCATACACCCCGTGTGGGATTGAACTCACCCAGCAAGTTTGACCACTGTCCGACTGGTCAATGAGCGCCCAGCAATGTGCGACTCCAGCACTTTAGGGTTGCCAACTCCTCTTAAAACACGGTATCCTGAATGATGTATGTTGGTTGATGCGTACCTCAAATGAAGAAAAAAGCTTCCATATCGTAATTCAGTTAAAAAATGTTACATTTTATTATAAAGTTACACTCACAGTCTCGTTGCGGATAATTAGGTACAGAGTTTGAAATGGGCTCTCCCCCGTTGCCTCCCGGGTAGGCTAGAAGGTGTAGTCCCGCTCTCGCCACTGCTACCACATCACCGTGATTTCCTGGACATCCGGCAAGCTCCACCGGAAGCGGGGTGTATGGTGGTGGAATCAGGACACAGCTGAGCGCTTTCTTGTATACTGGGAAATCTTGTTAACAGTCTGCCGCGGCTGACATGGAAGCGCACCTGTGATAAAGGACATTGTTCTAAAAACATACTTAGTGGAATGAACAGTGGAAAGTTGTTTTTACCTGAGGTTTTAATAACTGTTTTTTATTTATTTTATGTTTACATTTTGATTAGTATCACCACAATAGCGCTTTCAAAATATTGTTGATTAATATATTCTGTGTAGCGCTGTGAAAGATGTCGGTGCTATATAAATACTAAGTCATAATAATAATAATAATAATAATCTGATAAAGTTGCCATGCACAGGGAGCAAAAGCCAATTTTACCATTAATTACACTGACAAGGCAGCTTATGTTGCGCAGTTAGCGCAGCTAGCGTTACCTAAGGCAATGTGGGTTTTGCTATATGGGTAACGTGGGTTACTCTAACAATGCTCATGATAATAGTGTGGTGGCCTTTGCAGCTATCATCATGAACATATTACACCAGTCAAATGAAAAGAAAAAGGTTGTTGACTTAGTCATTCTCCTGCTGTGGCCTCCTATTGATTAGGACCAAAGGGGAGGCACTAAGACTTCTTATTGGCGGAGATTAATGTACCATTTATTATTATTTTAATTATTACTATTTTGGATTTATATAGTGCAAACATCTTCTGAGGTGCTGTGCAATAGAGAATAGAGTACATAACACAGACAGAGAAATTGGGTTACAGATAACAGCAGCTGAACAAGTCAGCAATGCATCAGCAATGCGCCTAGAGTAGTTTTTTAGTGGTCCAATCGTTGTATGTATGTAAAATTTCAGTTGTTATCACTTTTCTTGATTTTTTTTTCGGGGGGGGGGGGGGGGGGGGCTGTGGATGAAACAAAACAGGAATGCAATTTGTTGAAAAATAATGTTTTTGTCACAGTGCACAAAAAGAAACAGTGAAATGAGTAAAGGAAAAAAAAAAAAAGCTATATTTTCTGTAAGGAAATATTTACCCAAATCAAAGATGCCATCTGACCCATAACTTGATTCTTCAGAAGTAGATAAAGACTTTGATTGGCCCAATCTTAGCTGGTGAGAAAAGCCAAGCCGATTAGAGGCCAAGTTAAAGAGACTCCGAGCACCTCTCATAGGTATGCCTTTAAGACTCCGACCAGTACTGCAAAGTACTTACAGATGCATACCTTTCTGTGGCTTGTGCTCTCCTCTTTCATTTGGTGCCTGAATAGCCGTTGTACACCAAATAGTTTTTGTTACAGATTTTAATTTAAAAATTGCCATCTTGGCTATGTTGTAACTTCCAGGTCACCCCTGTCTTCTCTGTTAGTGCATCACTGAATGAAGCAGAAAGAGGAAGTGACACGCATGGCCATTGCAAGAGGCTCCTCCAGAGGGGTCATAGCACAACTTTGTTTGGAGTCGTCTGGCTTAAAGGCATGCCCATGAGAGGTGCTCGGAGTCCCTTTCACACTACGATGCCAAAAATTGCCTGGTAAAACGCCTCTGCCAAGGATGTGAGTGGATGTGCTGGCATTCACATTCACATTGACTGCTGTGTTTGGGTCACCACGCATCCACTCACCTGTCCGATGGTACTTCTGCTTTTTCTCCAGTCACCCACACCATCTCCCATTCATCCGACATTTGTCGAAAAAAACAAAATCAACATGTATACTACATAGCAATAGGGAGGATTCTTATTGGTCCATATGAAGCAATGAGAATTTTCCTGTTGAAAGAAGATTCCCATTAGTTGTTTGCAAAATTGCAAAATGAGTGTATTACTTGCGGCAATAAGCTTGGTGTGAACAAACACCATCCGACGTGGTCCAGCTGCAGAAAAATACAGCAGGTTGGGACTTCGTATTTGCACCAGGGATGGTCGTAGTCAGCCAACTTTGCTACGCTGGAACTACGCGTAGTTTTCCGCAATTACGCTTCGCAAACTATGGGTACGAAATTAGAAACTTCGCTACATTTGCATTTAGTACACTACGCATTAAAATACGGAAGCTTTGCGTAGTGCAAAGCGTAGTTTATGCGGACGCTTATGCCCTTATGCGGAAACATTTCTGCAATAATCCGCTAACTATGCGCATGGGTGAACTAATATATGCGTACATTCTACCTTCCAATGCGGAATTGTATACGTATAGAAGGGCAATAATATTTCTGCGCATGTGCAATGATCCATATAGAGGCAGTTACCGCAAGCGTAGTTGACTTTGCAATACATACATACGAAGCTTCGCATAGCGGAACTACGACTACGCGGAAATACGTACGCTCTTGTATTGTGTACCAGCCCTAATAATATAGGATGCATTCATCATCGTTTTTGCATTTGATTGCTTTCCGGTAAACACAGTGTTTTTCCCTGAAATTGGAACAGAACCTAAGTCTACAAAAAACCCGATAAAATGCAGAGAAAACATAAAATACATGTTTTAAAACATGCAAAGAGGCTTGGAAACATGCTTTGCTTTGCTTTTCAGCAAACAAAAAGATATTCTATATGGTTCACAATATCACTATAAATAGTTATTTTTGTTACATGGCATCTATTCTAGCCTTGAAATAGGAGAAGAAGCAATACAAAATAGACTCTTTCCACAAATGTGCCTATGTATGTGACCTTCAGAGCATTGTAGCATATGTGATACTGTTTGATCACTTGATGCTGTTGACATCAGTATATAGAAGCATTTACAGTTCTAAAATAAACAAGCACATCTGTTTGAGTTGTTATCATTAACCTCCTTAGCGGTAAAAGCCGCCGGAGGGTGCCGCTCAGGCCCTGCTGGGCCGATTTGCATCATTTTTTTTCAAACACGCAGCTAGCACTTTGCTAGCTGTGTGTTTGTTGCGATCGCCAATACCCGCCGCGATACATGCCCCCCCCCCCCCCGCATACCCCTTGCGCAGCCTGGCCAATCGGCGCCAGGCTGCGCTATGTGGTGGATCGGGATTCCCTGTGACGTCACGACGTCGGCGACGTTGATGACGTCACTCCATTCGTCGCCATGGCGACGGGGGAAGCCCTCAAGTAAATCCCGTTCAGAACGGGATTTCCTTATGGGCAAGCGGCGCCGGCGGCGATCCGAAGGTACGTGGGGACGCCGCAGGGAGGGGGGAAGCATGGTGCTAGCGCTAGGCTAGCTACATGCTAAAAAAAAAAGGTGAGAAAAACCCTCCCGCGGCCGCGCAGCCACACGATTCATACCGCCAGGGAGGTTAAATCTATGAAGAAATCAGCCATCTAATATTTATATATACCGAGTGGTTTCCCTATCCACAGATACGTAGAGAGCACGCTTCTCATGCGTCAGACTGGCCCCGACTGGCCGAAGTTACGGGCCCAGTAACGGCGATACAGAAGGCTGAGGATGGCAGTGTGGGAGCAATCCGTGCACATGGAGCTGGAGTAAGCACCAGGTATGTATAAAACTTTTACTATATATCAGCTCTGGTTTCCTTTAATCTCTAATTATCTGGCTTGCAGTCACTGCCATGTATTCCCTGCTCTTATTTCTCTCTGCTTCAAACACAATAGGAGAATGATAGCTGAGTGAGTTGTTCGCCACCTCCTACATTGTGCCCTGAGGGTGGAGCCTCTCTCGCCTCTGCCTCGGCCTGGCCCTGCACACGTGACCCACGTTACCTAGTCAACACGAGACGTGACCAACTTCCATGTCAACTTTACTGACATTTACTAAATACTAATATTGTTTTCTCCACAATAGGGTGTATGTAAGATATTTTTTTTTTCATGAATTTCCAAATTTTCCAAGTTGGACGTGAAAACAAGTTTTTTAAAAAGTGAAAAAATATACACACAGACAATGTACTCTGCATAATTTGACCACAATGAGATTTCTGTTGAGTCGTAATAATAGCAACAGTATAGATTATGTTGTTTGTCCAATAACAGTACCTCTTTTACTTATTTTTAATCCATGCCATGCCCTAATGAGGATCAACCAATCCGAAACATGTTGAATTATTGTGGCTCTGTACAATTAACAAGCTCACACATCATTGCATTCCCACGATTCTGGAGGTGTGTTTAGCTTACAGGGACAACAAAGGATGATTTGCATATTCAGAGGTGATGCATCATATGCTCACTCCAATCTGAATAATCACAAATACCTTCTGTTTTAAGAAGGCAAACTTTTGTTTTGCAATATATTTAGGAAGATTCTCAAAAAAAAAACAATTCCCACACTCTGTGCAACCTGCAGACACCCAGTGCCCAGAATGGGGACAAGTGACCATCACTATAAGAACAGATGTACTGGAGTCAGGATTGGTTTCAAACACAGGTAGGTACAGTTTATTTAAAAACCACTAAAATCACCATAAAAACAAGTTCAACTCACATTGTGGGTCCATGCATACTGGACCCTTTTGCATAAAATCACATCAACAATATTAAGCGCATTTTTGTTCTAGGTCAGTCAAGGCCAGATTTCTACTTTTTGTGCCCCCAAGGCTAATTTGCTTTTGGCTCCCCTTTCTTGTGCAGCATCACTATCACATTCTACGTGCAGCTTCCTCTTCTACAAGTAGTATTCTAGTACAGCAGCTTCATGTATAGCTTCCTTGGGCAGAAACACCTTTTCCATGCCTTGCTCTCTGTTCGAAGCCACCCCTTTCCATTTAATGCCTCCTTTTCCATATCTTGTAACCCCTCTTCCCTGTTTAGCCGCCCCCTGGGCTACAGCTGCTCAAGACCTGGGCCTTTGCGGCCTTTCCAGAAATCCAGCCCTGAGGTTAGTTACTTAATAAGTAGTGAGGAGTGAATGTCAGCCAGAGGACTAACCAAGGAAAATCCAGTAATTTTTGTATTGCAGGTCCACTTTAATCATGTTAGTAAAATGTACCATCGGGCTAATCTCAAATGCTGTATAATTTTATTTTATTTTTCTCCTTTCACAATTCCCTCCCACTCACTTGCACAACTTTAATTTTTGCATTAGGCGATGTCTGGGTACATTCTCTAATTTAATAGAGATTTATGTAGCCACCCCATGCTGCTAGTTCTAAGCCGTTAATAGGCAGTTAAGGGAAAATAGGTGTATTTCCTATTGACAAATGCTCCTTGTTAATGCTTAAGCTGTTTGGCAGGTGTAAGAGCTTGATTGCATGAATGTATGGCTCTCTGAAAAAATACTTATATATGTATATGTGTTTACACCATGGTACAATTTGCAGACTGTGGCATCCTAATTCCATTAATTAATTCTACACAGTATTCAATTTCACAGCATTCTGTTGCCAGCGAAAGAGACAGCTGGTGATTAGTTACTAAGTAATAACATTCCACTAAATGGATTGCACAGAAGACACAGAATCAACTGTAGAAAATCTTTCCATCTTGTTCCTTTTTGCATAGTTCATTAATGTTCATGATCAAAACCAAAGTGCATCCAGATCAAATCCAATTTAAAACATACAGCGGCTTCTATGGGAGATGTAATCTGTAAATTTAAAGGGAAGTTTCACTCTCGCTAAAGATTTGCTATAAACATGTATCAGGGCTATACAAAGTTTTTGTTGTTTAAGGAGACTCTAAAGTCTCTTTTTTTATGTGCTTTTCTTATTTAGTCTTCTTCAGCATTATATTCTAAGTAGATTTGCCGTATTCTCGTGGCAGGATGAGTGTTTTAAAGCACAGAAATAGCCCAGCAAAGTTCCTGGGCTCGCCTATCCTGCTTCCGTGTAGAGGGAGAGCTGTACGCCATAGCTCTGCCTCTACTCCAGTCAATCTTTGTGGATTTCCGCCTCTCCCCACCTCTCACAGTCTGCTTTCACTGAGAGGGGCAGGGAGAGGCAGAGATCGGCTGAGATTGACCGGAAAGGGGCCAGAGCTACAACGCAAAGCTCTGCCCCCCCCCCCCCCCCCCCCCATGGCAGCAAAATCTGCGAACTGCAAAGTTGTGGAACTTTGCAGGTCAATTTCTCTGTTATAAATCACTGTTCTGCCATGGGAATGCAGTGAATCTACTTATACTATAATGCTAAAGAAAACTACATAAGAAAAGCAGGTAAAAAAAAGACTTTAGAGTCTCTTTAATGTTATTCAATATCAACTTCCCATTTTACATTTGCACCCCGCTTTGAATTTTGAGAACTGATAATAATGCCAAGTTGCATTACTATTTAGTTGGAATCTGTACTCTGCACACTACTTTTAGTGTAGATAGCCCTGTTTTTTCCCCTTCCTCCATGAATATTTAGGAGCACAAACCAAGGGCAACTGTTACTTATTTTCCACAGCTGGTCGGGAGCTTTTACATTCCTAATCTGAATTTGTTTTCAGGACACATGGTGGAATGAAATGTGGAGCTTCTAAAGAACCTGTGTCTGGTGTTAGAATTTATGGATTAGATTCTTGCTATATAGAACCCCTCATTTACTTTAGAGAACCAGTGCTTCAATAAGAAGACTGGGTAGTCAGAGTTCTTCTGTAAAGTACTTCTGAGGTGAAGATGAAAATCTATTTTTACTCACCTGGGGCTTCTTCCAGCCCCCAGCGGCCATCTCAGTTCCTCGTCGCAGCCCCAGTCCTCGGTTTCCCCGCTGGCCGCCCGTCAGGGCAGTTTCTAGGCTAAAATGCACCCAGTGCGAGAGTGTAAAAATTGCGCCCCCCCCCCCCCCCCCGTGCCGGAGCCAGGTATAGGTGCCTGCAGTATAGGTTAGCTAGGTCTAGTTGCACTCAGTATAGGTAGTGGGCTATAGGTCCCCCCAATATAGGTAGCCAGGCATAGGTGCCCCAGTATAATTGCCCCCAGTATAGATTAGCCAGGTAGGTGCCTCCAGTATAGGTATCCAGTATAGTTCAGGGGCGGACTGGCCAGGGGGGAAATCTCCCCCCAGGCCACCTTTCATTCAGTGATTTAGGGTAGGTTTGGTGTCTGGTGTATTGGGGTTTGTTGTAAGGCAATGTGAAACTTGAGGCTAGATGATAAAAGTGCAATCAGAGGACAGGCAAGCTGGTAAATATACACAGCATGATGCAGAGCTTGCCTGGAGGGTCCGTGTGCAAACATCTGTCTGGTCTCTCCCCATTGTTATTATGACTGCATGTGTGGATAAGGTGTTATACAAGTTAAAGTTTTTGACAGTCCCTAGAATCCAGGAGGGCTACTTTCTGACTTGTGTGAGAGACTGGCAGGGACAGGAGTCATATTACAGGCAAGTAGCCTCTGTGTGATGTGCAATACAGATAAGCTCTCTGCTCCATCTCAGGCTATTCTCAATTTCTCTCCACTCCTCCTCTCTCTGGGCTAGTGCACGCCAAAATCGCAATAGCAATCGCTAGCAATTTGTGAGTGTGATTTTGTGAAACGATTTTCAGAGCGTTTTTTTTTTTTTTATGAATTGCTCCAAAAAATGCTACATGCAGTGTGTAGCATTTTTTGGAGCAATTCATTAAAAAATAGCTCTGAAAATCGCTTCACAAAATCACACTCACAAATTGCTAGCGATTGCTATTGCGATTTTGGCGTGCACTAGCCCAGAGGAGTGGAGAGAAATTGAGAATAGCCTGAGATGGAGCAGAGAGCTTATCTGTATTGCACATCACACAGAGGCTACTTGCCTCATAGGACTCCTGTCCCTGACAGTCCCTCACACAAGTCAGAAAGCAGCCCCCCTGGAGTCTAGGGACTGTCAAAAACTTTTCAACTTGTATAACACCTTACCCACACATGCAGTCATAATAACAATGGGGAGAGACCAGACAGATGTTTGCCCACAGACCCTTCAGGCAAGCTCTGCATCATTCATGCTGTGTATATTTGCCAGCTTGCCTGTCCTCTGATTGCACTTTTATCAGCTAGCCTCAAGTTTCACATTGCCTTACAACAAACCCAAATACACCAGACATCAGACCTGCCCTAAATCTCTGAATGAAAGGTGGCCTGGGGGGAGATTGCCCCCCTTCCCCCCTGGCCAGTCAGTGTAGCTGTATACAGTGCTTCCCTGAACTAATTACTTTGCAGTCCCCCGGGGAGAGGGAGGGAGAGTTCACAGCGCCCTTTGGCTGTCTGCGCTCAGGGCTGCCGCACGGCTGCACGGCCCCTAGAAACGGGTCTGCCGCCCGTAATGATTGTGACCTGTTACTGATATTTTAAAGTGCTCTGAAACTCCGACATAACATTCAATAAAAATGTGTTTTCCTACTTTTTATTACTCATACAGTTATCATATTTTCTTTTGTGCAGAAGTAATATTGTCTGTTTACAAATTATAAGTTTCCAAAGTGTAGCTTATCTTGCCCTGAAACCTGCCATTATATTTTATTAAAACTGCTTTTTATTATATATTAACATATTCTAATTAGCTGTTCTGAGTTGTTTGTGTGCTTGAAGCACAGAGAGATCTACAGAGAGCACCTTTTCACGTGTTATAATGTGTTTACACACATGTATCAACATTGGAATGCAAACAAAGATACTGTTATCTCCAGTTTGGATGTGGATTTGAAGCTGAATAGCAGGAAAGAGTGCTTTTCAGTGATGTTCTGCTAAAAATCTGGGATAGCAGCTTTAAAGCTATGAGGACTCTTTTAGAGCAAAGTAGAAATGCTGACTTTCAGACCACTTTAACTACCAGAGCCACCTGGCAACCTATAAAAGTAGTACCAGTTCAATATGTACTTGATTAAAAGGCAGCTGATTTTCTGTATTCATGTGCAATATACGGTACTTTGTTAACTCTTCCTACCGTATTATGTTTACTTTCCATATCTATGTGCTTCCTTTGCATATCTATGTGCCTGGAAAATGTTATATAAACTTGTTAAATTAAAAAAAAAGAATGATGTATTTTTAGTTCCTTTTTATTGAAGTGCTTCAGGACATTGCACAGGGCCATAAAATGTATTACTATCCAGCTGAATTACATCATTCAAAGTGGCAGAGTCTGATCATTCACATGGCAAACCTAGGCAGCTGCCCAAGGCCTAGAGAGAGTCTAGGTGTCTGTTGGATGCTAGCCCCTACCAAATCTAGCCCTCACCATACACAGATCTACAGTAACCCGGATAGAGTAATTCTTGGGTCTCACAGGTTTCTCTGGTCCACAATTCCCAACAACCTAAAATGGGACAACAACACTGTCACTATCATTGAGAAGGCACAACAAAGGAGGATTTACCATCTACGGAAGCTAAAAAATGTTGGCCTACCACAAAAACAAATGGTGCAGTTCTGTACTGCAAACATCACATCCATCATGACATCATCTGTGACTGTCTGGTTTGGCTCCTACTCAGCGCTAGAAAAGGTGAGTCTGCAGTGCATCATCCGAATATCATAAAGGATAATTGGCTGTAGCTTACCTTCTCTGCAGAATCTTTACGCTAGCAGGTGCAGAAAGAGAGTGACCAGGATTGTCTCTGACCTCTCTCTCCCTGATCACTCCATCTCCATCTTTATGCCTTCAGGATGAAAATTCGGGTCTGTCGCAGCTAAAAATTCCAGGCACAGGAACAGGTCCTTCCCTCAGGCAGCAGCCATGCGTAATGCAGAACCATACTACATGATCTGCTAGGACTTGAAAGCAATACAGCACAGGACTCAAAATGAACACATCTCACCCTGCTTTCTTTACATATTGTCCCTGACTTGTAATATACAGTGGGTTGCAAAAGTATTCAGCCCCCTTGAAGTTTTCCACATTTTGTCATATTACTGCTACAAACATGAATACATTTTATTGGAATTCCAACACAAAGTGGTGTACACATGAGAAGTGGAACGAAAATCATACATGATTCCAAACATTTTTTACAAATAAATAACTGCAAAGTGGTGTGTGCATAATTATTCAGCCCCCTTTGATCTGAGTGCAGTCAGTTGCCTATAGACATTGCCTGATGAGTGCTAATGACTAAATAGAGCGCACCTGTGTGCAATCTAATGTCAGTACAAATACAGCTGCTCTGTGAGGGCCTCAGGGGTTGTCTAAGAGAATATTGGGAGCAACAACACTGTGAAGTCCAAAGAACACACAAGACAGGTCAGGGATCAAGTTATTGAGAAATTTAAAGCAGGCTTAGGCTACAAAAAGATTTCCAAAGCCTTGAACATCCCACGAAGCGCTGTTCAAGTGATTATTCAGAAATGGTAGGAGTATGGCACAACTGTAAACCTACCAAGACAAGGCCATCCACCTAAACTCACAGGCCGAACAAGGAGAGCGCTGATCAGAAATGCAGTCAAGAGGCCCATGGTGACTCTGGACGAGCTGCAGAGATATTATTAGTCATGCACTGTACAAAGTTGGCCTTTATGGAAGAGTGGCAAGAAGAAAGGCATTGTTAACAGAAAGCATTAGAAGTCCCGTTTGCTGTTTGCCACAAGCCATGTGGGCACACAGCAACCATGTGGAAGAAGGTGCTCTGGTCAGATGAGACCAAAATTGAACTTTTTGGCCAAAATGCAAAACGCTAACGCTATGTGTGGCAGAAAACTAACACTGCACATCACTCTGAATACACTATCCCCACTGTCAAATATGGGGGTGGCAGCATCATGCTCGAGGGGTGCATATCTTCAGCAGGGACAGGGAAGCTGGTCAGAGTTGATGGGAAGATGGATGGAGCCAAATACAAGGCAAACTTCAAAGAAAACCTCTTGGAGACTGCAAAAGACTTGAGACTGGGGCGGAGGTTCACCTTCCAGTAGGACAATGACCCTAAGCATAAAGCTAGGGCAACAATGGAATGGTTTAAAACAAAACATATCTATGTGTTAGAATGGCCCAGTCAAAGTCCAGATCTAAATCCAATCGAGAATCAGCTGGCAGCTGTAATTGCAGCAAAAGGTGGTTCTACAAAGTATTGACTCAGGGGGCCGAATAATTACGCACACCCCACTTTGCAGTTATTTATTTGTAAAAAATGTTTGGAATCATGTATGATTTTCGATCCACTTCTCACATGTACACCACTTTGTATTGGTCTTTCAAGTGGAATTCCAATAAAATTGATGCATGTTTGTGGCAGTAATGTGACAAAATGTGGAAAACTTCAAGGGGGCCGAATACTTTTGCAACCCACTGTATATATAGACTGTCTGTCCTTTCATGTTTTGTTTTTGTCTGTTAAGCAACTGCCAAGTCAAATTCCATGGAAATGATGATTCTGATTCTGATCTAACTAAAAAAGCCAGGTGACTATCAGCTGTGGACACACAAAAAAAAATGCTATCTTGCATAGGGCCCCATTTCATCTGTATCCTTTTCTGCAAAGTGGTGTGCAATAGCAAGTAAATATTTATTTTTCCTTTCTGTCATTTCAAAATCCAAGTTTAGTAGCACTATTTCCTCTTGAGACGTACACTCTGCTACTCTTTTCATGCATGATGCAGTCATTATCTTTCATTCGGCAAACAGTGTGGCATCTTCAGTTTTACTTTGCAACACACTGCAAATGCCAGCTTCTGAGGGACCAAGCCTGGATTCTGCAATGTGAGGAGTGATGGGGTGACAAATCATTTAGCTGGTTCACTGTCAATTTTATGCTAATAACATTTCTAGATAGCTGATTGATAGTAAAGGTCATCTTAGAGCAAGTGTTTCCGACTTGCAAGTAAAGCTTGTTAAGCGTAAATTCATGTTCTCGAATAATACAGCTTATGACAGCATTGTGAACATTATTTTAGCTTGTCTATATTTTTTAGAGTTCTAGTGATTTTTTTACTTGAGTCTGCTTAAAATGTCTTTACCTCTTAAGGGCCATGGGCGTAACCCCCCCTCCCCTAAAGACCAGGCCATTTTCAACAAAAAAGGACACTGTAGCTTCAAGGCCTCGCTGCAGGGCCATACAACTCAGCACAGAACTGATCCCCCCCCCCCTTTTTTTGCCCACCAACAGATTATTTGTTTATTGTGGGAATTGCAGAATTGAATTTGCTAGGTGACTCATTTGCTCTCAGGATGCACAATAAGCCCCAGCAGCCAATGTGAACAGGTCCAACCACAGGCAGATATAAAGAGGGTGTGTGTGTGTGTGTGTGGGGGGGGGTGAGGCAGGGAGGGATTTTTCACTCCATCTTGCATTGTCTGTGTGTGATAGGAACTATAGACAGAGAAAGAGAGAGAGAGAGAGAGAGGCAGAGAGACACACAGAGAGAGAGAGAGAGGTGTATGCTTTCAGGGGGAGATAACTGATAGTAAGTAGTGTTGGGCGAACAGTGTTCACCACTGTTCGGGTTCTGCAGAACATCACCCTGTTCGGGTGATGTTCGAGTTCGGCCGAACACCTGGTGGTGTTCGGCCAAACTGTTCGGGTTCGCCCGAACGGCTCAATGCCTGGCCGAACAGGGCCCCTGTACAGCCGAACAGGGCCCTGTTCAGCCGAATACGGCCCCCCTATGGGGTCGCAGGCATAAGGGGGGAGCATGCCCCGATCGCGGGGGGGGGCGGAAATTCTCTGACCTCACGTCCTCTGCGTGATGACGCATAGGAGGGTACGCGTGACGCGTACCCTCGTATGCAGAGGACGTGAGGTCAGAGAAAGGGTGGAAGTACCACAAGGGTACTACCGCTGAACCGCCCGCTGCCCGGCCTCCCTCAACGCGTCACTCTCCGGACTCCTCCTCCTGACTCACTTCACAGTGCCACTGCCAGCCACTACCACCGGTATTATTTTACTTTCCTTAAACTTTTGTATGGGGAAGCGGGCAGAAGGGGGAGCGCTAGCGGAGGGGGTGGGGGGAATTTCCGACCCCCCCCCGCGATCAGGGCATGCTCCCCCCTTATGCCTGCAACCCCATAGGGCCCCCAAAAGCGGGATGTTCGGGGAGTTCGGGGTTCGGCCCGAACATGCCGAACATCGTGGCCATGTTCGGCGAACGTTCCCGAACCCGAACATCCAGGTGTTCGCCCAACACTAATAGTAAGGTATGTCTAACTAACATAGAACTGTGATTTATATGGTGTATTGTTTGCTGTGGAGAACTATGATACATTTACATAGGTTAGAACTGTGTGTTACATGTTACAGCAAGGTATTGGTAGCCTTCCAGCTTGGAGTTGTGTACACTGCGCCTAGTACTGTGAGAATAACTGTAAACTATAGGATTATTTTAGTGCAGATTTACATAGGTAAGTACTGTGTGTGCCTAGTTACAATTTACAGCAAGGTACCTGCAGTCCGCCAGCTTGTTTGCTAACTGTAAACTTCAGTTACCATCTAAGCTATTTCAGGGGCCTAGTAAAATTGATTTGTTGGTGTACTTATCTTTACAATATCTTTCCACTTGTATACAGATATTTGTTGAGTAGAGATGGTCAGTGAGATGCATGCAAATCTTATGAAAATTGCACCAGTCAAATTAAACAGAATACTGAATTTGACTTTTACATAGAATACTTGCATGCCTAAGAAAATTTTGGCTACATTTACAGTGGCTACATTTTACAGCTCCCTGTAAAAGTAGGAATGCAATGCAACAGACCGAAAAAGTATACCGGACATTATCCACACATCAGGCCGCATACAGTGAATCTTACAGTCAATAAAATGTATGCTTCACCAACACTGTTAATGTGCCTGTTTTGCAGTAATACACTGCATGCCGTAAGTTAGGACACCACACATCATTAAAATGCACCACTGTGAGCATTGCACAGGTGTTGCATTGTAGTGCTACATTCCACATTACAATGTGGCCATAATGTCGAATCACAATGCACCACTGTGACCTTAGCCTTAGATACAGGTTTATAATTGCGATTTTATTCTGGGTGATCTGGACCTCTCTTAAATGCTCAACTCGTATCTCTTTTTTATAGCATGCTGTGTATATGTAAAAGGTCAGCATTTAGTTCCTTGAATCTGCCCTAAGAATTATACGGTAACGTATCCATAAAACATGATGTTTGATCTAAAGCGGACCCCATACATTTGTGCTTTCATTTCCTTTGCTTTGGATTCAATATGACTGCAGGGGGAGAAAGTCTATTTTACAAGGTAACTTTGATGGAAAGTGCTTAGAATAACATAAACAGCTAAAAATGGCACCAAACATTCTGAAATTCTTTGTATAATCGCAGTTCATGCGAGGATTCTAGTATGTTAATTTTTATCAATTCCTATTAGGACTGTGTATAAAGTAGGAATATTTTCAATTTATAAACATGCATTCATACATAAAAGAGCCATTTTATGTAAATGATTTTTATACTGAACTTACACCTCGCATATTTAGTCAGTTGCTAAACTCGGAGGCTTAATTTTAGCCTGTCAATGTTGAGCTTGGTAATCTTAAATTTTCCTCGTATAATTTTGTAGCTTATGCTAGCTGGAACTGTTTTGAGATATAGTGATGAAGGGGCAATAAAAATAATTGAAACTTTTATGGGTAGAGAAAGAAAAAAAAAAGAAGAAGATATATTTAAGCCAGAAAAGCTAGCCACGTAATTCCTCATTTTATAACAGAGCTAAGAAATGCTCTCTAACAAAATTGAGAAATATGGGTGAGAAGGATTGATGCTTATACTCAGTTTATATTCAACTGGAGAAAATCATATTTTATTGAAGGTTTTTGGGTGAAGATTTCTCTCTTTTATCTTTTTTTATTGTAATGCGTTCAACTCAAGTCATCATAATAAATGATGATGGTATTAACAGTAAATAATAATAATAATAATATTTACATGAGCATGAATAGTATTGGCACAGGGACACAGAGCCCATATGCAATTAACTTTTTCTCCTGAGTGTTTTCCTAGATTTAGGTCCCATTTAGGCCCCGCAAAACGCCGGCGATTAACGCTGAAAAATCACTGGACACTGCAGCGATTTTTCCGCGATCACGATTAGCGCTTCTATAGCACTAATCACGAACACCAGGAAATCGCCAGAAAATGGTGCAGGCTACACATTTGCATTTGTCGATTTGCGTTAATCGCCGGCGATTAACGCAAATCGCCCAAGTAAGAACGGGCCCATAGGGTATTATAGCACTAGCGCTTTAAAAAGCGCTAACGCTTGAGCGTTTTGCCAAAATCGCCGGCAAAATCCTCTAGTGTGAATGGGCCTTAAAGAGAATCTATAACTTTTTTTTTTTTTTTTAAAGATACTTACCTCGGGAGGAGGAAGCCTCTGGATCCTAATGAGACATCCCCTGTCCTCCTAAATCCAGTGCTGGCACCCCCAAACAAACAGCAACAATAATATTTACATTCGCCTGCCTGTGCAGATGCACTAGTAGCTTTCAGCTCGGGCTCTACCAGAAATAGGCTAGCCTGATCCGGTTTGCTTTACTGGGTAGGTAGCAGGCCCGGCCCTAGACATTTTGCCGCCTGAGGCAAGCTTTAAGCAACCCCCCCCCCCCCAAGCCGTGGGTGTGAGGGGTCACCCGAGCTGGAGGGGATAGCGGGCAGGAAGGGGGTATTGCCCCCCCCCTCCCTTGCCTGGGTCCCTCGTCCTCCGCTCCCCTCCAGCTTTAAAAAAGTTGCGTGGCTGGTTGGCTGCAGCTGTAAGAGGCAACGGTCGGGGATCACTCACCTCTTCCTGGTTCCAGCCTAGCCTGTGCTCCACTGACGTCACTTCCTGCTACGCCGCAGGGAGTGACGTCAGTGGAGCGCACGCTGGAACGAGGAAGTGGTGAGTGATCCCCGCCCGTTGCCTCTTACAGCTGCAGCCAGCCAGCCACGCAACTTTTTAAAGCTGGAGGGGAGCGGCCGCTAGGCCCAATATCCCCTTCCTGCCCGCTATCCCCTCCAGGTCGGGCGGCCCCTCACACCCACGGACGAGTGGGTGCCGCCCCCCCAAAAGTGCTGCCTGAGGCAAAAGTTTCACCCCGCCTCATGGGCGGGCCGGCCCTGGTAGGTAGCAACAAGCAGTAGCAAGTGGGCTTTCAGGGGTCAGTGCTGGATTGCCTTCAATTAGAAAGATGAGGTAAGCCTTTTAGAATCCAGAAGCTTCCTCCTCCTGAGGTAATTACCCCATAGGCGCATTTTTTTCCCCTTCAGGTTCATTTTAAATTTTTACACCTTATCAATAAAATACCTTTTAAACCATCGGCAAACAAGAAAATACTCAAAATATTTTTTGCAGTAATATTTCACCTACTTTTTTGTGTTTTCTTTTTCAAATATTTAATTATATAATTTAATTGTATACTTATTTTAAAGAGCCAACGAAAGGGAAAAAAAAGGCCCAGTATCTCAGAGTTGAAGGATCACTATCGTGTATCTTAGGCAGCACGGTGGCGTAGTGGTTAGCTCTCTCGCCTTGCAGCACTGGGTCCCAGGTTCGAATCCCAGCCAGGGCACTATCTGCAAAGAGTTTGTATGTTCTCTCCGTGTCTGAGTGGGTTTCCTCCAGGCACTCCGGTTTCCTCCCACATTCCAAAAACATACAGATAAGTTAATTGACTCCCTCTAAAATTGGCCCTAGACTACAGTACTTACACTACATAATATAGACATATGGCAATGGTAGGGATTGGATTGTGAGCTCCTTTGAGGGACAGTTAGTGACAAGACAATATATATATATACACTGTACAGCGCTGCGTAATATGTCGGCTCTATATAAATACTAAAATAATAATAATAATAATAATAATGTACAACAGCAAAATTAAAGGGGTTCTCTTGCATATATAAAAAAACAAAAACTGACACTTACCTGGGGCTTCTATAGGCTCCCTGCAGCTGTCATGTCCTGCTCCATCCTCCTGCGATCTTCTGTTCCCCTCCGCTGCCACTGGTCTAATTATTCATCTAACTAGACAAATAGAATTGCGGCTGCGTGGCTGTGGCAAGCGAGCATGTGCTCGCTCCCGCGCGCATCACTGGGAGCTTACTGTGCAGTACAAAGTTTTCTTGTACTGCGCCTGCACAGTAAGCTCCCGATGAAACGCGCATGCGCATGCAGCCGCAGTTCTATTCATCTAGTTAGATGAATAATTAGACTAATAATTAGACCGGTGCCAGCGGTGGGTAACGGAAGATCGGGGTGGATGGGGTGGGACATGACAGCTGCAGGGGTGATAGAGGTGTCAGTTAGTTTCTATTTTTTATATATTCAAGAGAACCCCTTTAAAGATATATTTGTATGCATACGTTTGTCATTTGTCTTGTAATAAAGTGGACTTTAAAGTACTTTTTTTTTATTCCTATGCCGCCCGCTGTTGCTCACAGCAGGTAGTAAAACTATAATGAATCTGAAACATTTGACTATGCTTAATTGATCTTAAATATACATTAACTTTATCCCCCATCAATATTGCTAACTCAACGCTTAGCTAACATTGACCCTGTTCCTGGTGATGTCTTAAAGTAAATGTCAAGTGACAAAAAAAAGGTCATATACTTACCAAAGGGTTAATTGTCATGTATTTGACCAATTAGTCAATTGCACACAACAAGGGTGACAACACTGGAACAAGGGGAGCAAGAGAGGATAGGGAAAGCTCTAAAAGATCAAGAGCCTTCCCTGTTCATAGTTTAGTATCTGACTTTTTATGCAGGCAGAGAAAACGTTGAGAAATGCCGTCACTGCTGTAAACTGCTTGTTTATTCATAACACATGGTGCAACATAGTGGATTCAAATGTATGCATATTGAGAAGTAACATACCGGTTTTCTGGTAAAGCTGTGCGGTGGGTGCTGGGGGATGAGAGCCTTACAGCCGTTTCACGCAGATGCGCTTCTACGGAGGCTGCGGAGGGCGGCTGTCTGCTGTCAGTTTAAATCCTAAACAGATCAGCCAATTGCTGCTAAAGGCACCGCCTCCTCTCCACCAAGGGCGGCCAATAACACAATGGGTTACAGTTCAATCCAGCATGAGACGCATGGGGAGTAGCACTTCCTGGATATGGTGGCCTAAATAGGACAAACTTATTAGAAGTCCTTTGCAAGTCTGCATAAGGCTATCGTATCATAGATGGAGCTCAAGGCTTCCATCTAGTGACAGGAAATATGTATAGCGGCCTGGACTTTTTTCAAGGGGAAAGTAAAGTGACAGTGCACTAATATATGTAGGATTGCCAAATAGGAATACAGACTGGCAAATATAATTTACAATATGATATAATTAAGTTCAAAACCCATAAAAGTGTTAAAAAGGGACCCGAGGGTCTGTGCTACAAAAAATAGTGGAAGAGGTATAAAACTAAAAATGTGCTGTAATATGCACATAATCCTGGGTAACTCAGATTGAGGTAAGGAGGTCAGTAATATAGCTGTTAGGACTTATTCAACAACACAAATATAATAAACATTGTAGAACAGTGCAGGGGGGAGGGGCGTTTTTTTTCCCTCCCAACCCCAGTAAAGAAAAAACTCCTTTTCCTGTCACTAGATGGAAGCCTTGAGCTCCATCTTTGATACGATAGCCTTATGCAGACTTGCAAAGGACTTCTAATAAGTTTGTCCTATTTAGGCCACCGTATCCAGGAAGTGCTACTCCCCATGCGTCCCATGCTGGATTGAACTGTAACCCAGTGTGTTATTGGCCGCCCTTGGTGGAGAGGAGGCGGTGCCTTTAGCAGCAATTGGCTGCACGCTGATCTGTTTAGGATTTAAACTGACAGCAGACAGCCGCCCTCCGCAGCCTCCGTAGAAGCGCATCTGCGTGAAATGGCTGTAAGGCTCTCATCCCCCAGCACCCACCGCACAGCTTTACCAGCAAACCGGTATGCTACTTCTCAATATGCATACATTTGAATCCACGATGTTGCACCATGTGTTATGAATAAACAAGCAGTTTACAGCAGTGCCGGCATTTCTCATTTTTTTCTCTGCCTGCATATGATGTCTATCTGAGCCTGAGCACGCTGGTCTATCTGCATTGCACCGGATACCTGGTCTGCGCCCCTGCAACCCTCCCTGCACCCCTAGCTGCAGTGCCAGCACCTTTCTATCCTACCTTCCTTTGTGAGTATCTGACTTTTGACATGACGTGACGTGACATTTACTTTAATGCTTACCTTATGTGACATGTGACATAACTCCCTTTTCCACCGGGGTTTTCAAGTCCTACTCCATAGAGCCGAATTAATCCATGCACTGATGAGGATCACACAGCTATATACCGTATATACTCGCATATAAGCCGTCTCGCATATTAGCCGACCCCCCAACATTTGCCTCAGAAATCAGGAAAAAATGATTGACTCTCATATTAGCCGAGGGTATGAAATGCAGCGGCTTCTGAGGTCACATTAGGTTTAGATAAGATAAATTGCTCAGTGCTTTTGAGGTTAAAAACAAACAAAACATTTATAAAGAATCTTTCTCCAGTTGAACTCAAAGTGCATAAGCTTGTCTTAACCACTTGCCGACAGCGCACTCATACCGCGCGTCGGCAAAGTGGCAGCTGCAGGACCAGCGACGCAGTATTGCGTCGCCAGCTGCAGGCTGATTAATCAGGAAGCAGCCGCTCGTGCGAGCGGCTGCTTCCTGTCAATTCACGGCGGGGGGCTCCGTGAATAGCCTGCGGGCCGCCGATGGTGGCTCGCAGGCTAAATGTAAACACAAGCGGAAATAATCCGCTTTGTTTACATTGTACGGCGCTGCTGCGCAGCAGCGCCGTAAGGCAGATCGGCGATCCCCGGCCAATCAGCGGCCGGGGATCGCCGCCATGTGACAGGGGACTATAATATGGCAGAAAGGAGGATGAAGGCACTGAGCTGCAAAAGATATACCTTTAATCAGGATATTATAGGTATATCTTTTGCAGCTCAGTGCCTTCATCCTCCTTTCTGCCATATTATAGTGCTTTGTTCTGAGGTGCACGTGCATGCTATGAATACAGAATCCGGTGAAGCGGACCTATGCCTTTCTGTTAACATCTAGTGCCAGTCCTTTTTCCTTACTGTTGTGCATGTGACAGGGGACGTCCTGTCACTGGCTGCACAGGACGGATAGCGTCCTGTGCAGCCCGGAACACCAGGGGGGCCAGGTAGGAGAGGGAGGGGGGGGATTTCGCCGCGGAGGGGGGCTTTGAGGTGCCCCCCCCCGCAACACCGGCAGGCAGGAGCGATCAGACCCCCCAAGCACATCATCCCCATAGTGGGGGAAAAAGGGGGGCGATCTGATCGCTCTGGATGCACCCTGATCTGTGCTGGGGGCTGTAGAGCCCACCCAGCACAGATCACAAATAACAGCGCTGGTCCTTAAGGGGGGGTAAAGGGTGGGTCCTCAAGTGGTTAAATAGTCAACATATCAGTGTACATATATGCATGACATGTGCATATATGCATGGTAGTTACCCACAACGTGCCAGTGCTGCAAGGCAAGCTTAATCAGCTAAAACCAGCAGTGAAAGGGTTACAACCAAGCTGCAGTGAGATGCAGGGCTAATGTAAACAACACTTGGCTTAAGGTATGTAAACAGACCTGGCCAGTGCAAGGCTGAAGAAATAAATGAAGAGAAGTGAGGAGGTGTCATCTTACCCAGAAGAATGTCATTGTCTGCTGTCGTCTAATCAGTGTCTGGCTTCATCAATAGGCAGGACTGGAGGCTGGGAGGGAGAACTCAGCACTGGAGGGACCCGGGAGGAAGGCTGCAGACAATAGCAACGCACACAGGGATGCCTTCTACCATTTCAAATGACGCGCTGGAAGTGCTGTGCTGTCACATCCTCACATTGGATGGCTGGCTGAGCAGGCAGGGCAAATAGCCAATCGGCTCACAAGCTGCAGACACAGCAGGAAGCGTGAGACTATGTACACAGAGAAGCGCTCCTGCTGTGATTCTGCTAATCTGTCTCCTGCTCTGCTCTCACCCCGGCATCGGAATCAGCTGTTCTCTCTGTGCGATTTTCTTCAGGCATCTACTGCACAGAAGTGCAGGCACGCTCTGGATCCACAGTGCGCTCCCACTCCTCCGGCTCAAACAATCCACTGCAAGCCCCGCTCAGCATGTCAACCTCCGATCAGCCGCTCTGCACTCAATCTCCTCCAGGCAGGAGCAGGTCAGTCCGGACACCAGTCACCACAGGCTTAGAAAGTAGTGTTGGGCGAACACCTAGATGTTCGGGTTCGCGAACGTTCGCCGAACATCGCCGCGATGTTCAGGTGTTCGCGCCGAACTCCGAACATAATGGAAGTCAATGGGGACCCGAACTTTCGTGCTTTGTAAAGCTTCCTTACATGCTACATACCCCAAATTTGCAGGGTATGTGCACCTTGGGAGTGGGTACAAGAGGAAAAAAATATTTGAAAAAGAGCTTATAGTTTTTGAAAAAAATTGATTGTAAAGTTTCAAAGGAAAAACTGTCTTTTAAATCTGGAAAATGTCATGTTTCTTTGCACAGGTAACATACTTTTTGTCACCATGCAGTCATAAATGTAATACAGAGAAGAGGTTCCAGGAAAAGGGACCGGAAACGCTAACCCAGCAGCAGCAGCAGCACACGTGACGGAACAGGAGGAGCCGCAGGAGGAGAAGGCCACGCTTTTTGAAACACAACATCCCAGGCCTTGCATGAGGACAAATAGCGTGCGGATATAGCAATGCTTTTTGCCGCCATGCAGTCATAAATGTAATAAAGATGAGAGGTTCAATAAACAGGGACCGGAAACGCTAACCCAGCAGCAGCAGCAGCAGCAGCACACGTGAGGGAACAGGAGGAGCCGCAGGAGGAGAAGGCCACGCTTTTTGAGACACAACATACCAGGCCTTGCATGAGGACAAATAGCGTGCGGATATAGCAATGCTTTTTGCCGCCATGCAGTCATAAATGTAATAAAGATGAGAGGTTCAATAAACAGGGACCGGAAACGCTAACCCATCACAGATGGTCATTGTTCATGTTACTTGGTTGGGGTCCAGGAGTGTTGCGTAGTCGTTTCCAATACAGGATTGATTCATTTTAATTTGAGTCAGACGGTCTGCATTTTCTGTGGAGAGGCGGATACGCCGATCTGTGACGATGCCTCCGGCAGCACTGAAACAGCGTTCCGACATAACGCTGGCTGCCGGGCAAGCCAGCACCTCTATTGCGTACATTGCCAGTTCGTGCCAGGTGTCTAGCTTCGATACCCAATAGTTGAAGGGTGCAGATGGATTGTTCAACACAGCTACGCCATCTGACATGTAGTCCTTGACCATCTTCTCCAGGCGATCGGTGTTGGAGGTGGATCTGCACGCTTGCTGTTCTGTGGGCTGCTGCTGCATGGGTGTCATAAAATTTTCCCACTCCAAGGACACTGCCGATACCATTCCCTTTTGAGCACTAGCTGCGGCTTGTGTTGTTTGCTGCCCTCCTGGTCGTCCTGGGTTTGCGGAAGTCAGTCTGTCGGAGTACAACTGGCTAGAGGAGGGGGAGGATGTCAATCTCCTCTCTAAAGTCTCCACAAGGGCCTGCTGGTATTCTTCCATTTTAACCTGTCTGACTCTTTCTTCAAGCAGTTTTGGAACATTGTGTTTGTACCGTGGATCCAGAAGGGTATAAACCCAGTAATTGGTGTTGTCCAGAATGCGCACAATGCGTGGGTCGCGTTCAATGCAGTCTAGCATGAATTGAGCCATGTGTGCCAGAGTCCTGCCAGAATCCTCATCATCCTCTTGTGAGCGTTGTGATAGTTGTTGTGATGCATCATAGTCGTCACCTTCTTCCTGGTCTGCTTCTGCTGACCATTCGCGCTGAATTGTGGAAGTCCAACGTGCACCGCTCTGGCCCTCGTCAGTGGTGGCAGGAAATTCCTGCTCCAACTCCAGCTGTTCCTCCTCCTCTTCTTCGTCATAGCTGCTGGGGCCAGCGTTTCCTGAGGCGGATGGCCTGATGTTGATTCCATCACGCTGATCGTTTTCTCCCTCAGATTCCCCCAGTTGCATCATGACAGCTGTTTCCTTGATTTTCAACATCGACCTCTTCAGTAAACACAGCAGTGGTATGGTAATGCTGACTGAAGAGTTGTCACTGCTCACAAGCAACGTGGATTGCTCAAAATTTTGGAGGACTTGGCAGAGGTCCAACATGTTGGCCCAATCGGATCCACAGAAGCTTGGCAGCTGTCCGGATGCGCCTCGGTACTGCGCCGTCATGTACTGGACCACTGCACTCTTCTGCTCGCAAAAGCGGGCTAGCATGTGCAGCGTAGAATTCCAGCGCGTAGTGACATCACACAGCAAGCGATGGTGGGGGAGATTGAAGCGCTCCTGCATCTTGGCGAGTGCCCCCGAAGCAGTACTGGAATTTCTGCAATGTTTGGCCACTCGTCGCACCTTCAACAGAAGATCGGCCACGCCTGGGTATGTCCTCAGGAACCGCTGAACTACTAGGTTCATCACGTGCGCCAGGCAAGGGATGTGTGTCAGCTTAGCCAACCTTAAAGCGCGAATGAGATTACTCCCATTATCACACACAACCATGCCCGGTTTCAGGTCCAGCGGTGCCAGCCACAAATCCGTCTGTTCCTTTATTCCCCTCCAAATTTCCTCCCCTGTGTGCTGCTTATCCCCAAGGCAGATCAGCTTCAGCAACGCTTGCTGACGCATGCCAACAGCTGTGCTGCACTGCTTCCACGATCCTACTGCTGTTGGGTTAGCGTTTCCGGATGAGGTACAGCTTTGAGATGCGTTGGAGGAGAAGGAGTCAGAGAGGTAGGTGCTGCTGTTGTTATCCAGTGGGAGGGACGGCGGTGCAGCTGTTTGCGGCGTGGGCAACACCCGCGCCGTAGCAGGTGAGGAATCGCTGCCAGGTTCCACAAGGTTCACCCAGTGCGCGGTAAGGGAGATGTATCGACCCTGGCCGAACGCACTCGTCCAGGTGTCAGTGGTGAGGTGAACCTTGCAGGCAACGGCATTCTTCAAGCTTCGGGTTATTTTGCTGACCACGTGCTCATGCAACTCAGGCACTGCAGAGCGCGCAAAGTGGTAGCGGCTGGGAACCACGTAACGTGGAATGGCCACTGACATCATGCCCTTGAAGCTGTTTGTCTCCACCACTCGATATGGCAGCATTTCGCAGGCCAGAAGCTTGGCTATGCTGGCTGTTACTGCCACGGCCCGGGGGTCATTTGCTGGCAATTTCCTCTTGCGCTCAAACATCTCCGACACAGACAACTGAACCGTAGCGCTGCACACGGAAGGGCTGTTGGTTGTTGTGTTTGATGAACACTGGGAGACCTCAAGAGCACTACTCCGGGAAGTGACAGTGTCAGCGTCGTCTGATGTTTGTGAATGTTGTGAACCACGCAATGGCTGGGCTACTGCTGCTGCTGAGGCGGGTCTGGTGGTGAGTCTGGTGAACCCAAGGGAGGCAGTGTTGCTGGTACCCTGTCCTGCCGCGTTTGCCCACAGAGTGGGATGTTTGGATAGCATGTGGCGGCTCATGCTGGTGGTGGAGAGGTTGTTAATACTTTTCCCCCTGCTCAGGCGGGTCTTGCACACCTTGCAAATTGCCATGGTAACATCCTCAGTGCAGTCTTCAAAGAAAGCCCAGACTTTGGAGCACCTACCTTGCTGGCGATTTCTTTTGCCTCTCACTTGAACTTCCACGCTTGTGGTGCCTGAAATTGCGCGCCGCCTACCTTGTGGCACAAGGCGAACTCGTGCAGCAGTGGGTTCTTCAACAGACTCATCTGTGCTGCTGCTACGACGGCGATGTTCTCGTTCACAAACAAAATCTGGGTCTCTGTCCACATTGTCCATACCCTCCTCTTCCATCTCCTGAAACTCGTCATATGTCCTTGTGGGGGGCCGCCGCCGTGGAGTAGAGCTCCCCAGAACAACCTCTGCGCAGCTCACTCCAACGTTGTCTTCCAGATCTTGTCGGCCGACCTCCTGCAATTGCAACCCCTCCTGCCCAACTTGCTCTGGGATTTGGGTTTCCGAGTCCTCCTCGGACTCGCCTTGTATTTCAGTGCGCGGTGCATTTCCCACAGTTAATGGTTGTGAATCCGGGCACAACATTTCTGGCTGTTCCTCCATTGACCTTTGAAAGGTGGAAGTTTGTTGGGCTGGAATAGCTCCTGCGAATACCCGATTGTGTCCTGAGGTAATTCATCGGACTGGTTATCTGGCAGTTGTGTGCGTGGTGTCGCTGCCGGTTGTGTCAGCTTTATGCCCACTGGCTCCTTGTAACTGGCTGAGGACTCGGACCTCGTGCATGATGTGCTGGTGCTGCTTAACCCACTGCTGGACGCTTGAGAGGTCATCCAAGTAATTATCTGGTCCTGTTCTTTTGGATTTGTGAGGGTTGTTGTCCTGGACAACATGGGCGGTATTGAGTGGGTTTTCTTGGGTGCTCCCCTGTGGCCTGTACGTGAACTGTCAGGGGAAACACCTCTTCCCTTGCCCCTCCCTCTTTCACCGGATTTCTTCCTTATTTCACTTATCCTTAAAGTACACGCTGACTGGCAGCAGTACAGTGGCAGTACAGAAATGCTATACAGTACCACTATTCCCAGCAGCGACACAGAGCACAATGCTATACAGTGGCGGGTGAGCGGTGTACCACTATTCCCAGCAGCGACACAGAGCACAATGCTATACAGTGGCGGGTGAGCGGTGTACCACTATTCCCAGCAGCGACACAGAGCACAATGCTATACAGTGGCGGGTGAGCGGTGTACTACTATTCCCAGCAGACACAGAGTGGCAGTAAACAGAATGCTATATAGTGTGGCTGAGCGAGGTACACAGAGTGGCAGTAAACAGAATGCTATATAGTGTGGCTGAGCGAGCGGTGTACTACTATTCCCAGCAGACACAGAACAGTAAACAGAATGCTATATAGTGTGGCTGAGCGGTGTACCACTATTCCCAGCAGCGACACAGAGCACAATGCTATACAGTGGTGGGTGAGCGGTGTACCACTATTCCCAGCAGCGACACAGAGCACAATGCTATACAGTGGCGGGTGAGCGGTGTACCACTATTCCCAGCAGCGACACAGAGCACAATGCTATACAGTGGCGGGTGAGCGGTGTACCACTATTCCCAGCAACGACACAGAGCACAATGCTATACAGTGGCGGGTGAGCGGTGTACCACTATTCCCAGCAGCGAAACAGAGCACAATGCTATACAGTGCGGGTGAGCGGTGTACTACTATTCCCAGCAGACACAGAGTGGCAGTAAACAGAATGCTATATAGTGTGGCTGAGCGAGGTACACAGAGTGGCAGTAAACAGAATGCTATATAGTGTGGCTGAGCGAGCGGTGTACTACTATTCCCAGCAGACACAGAACAGTAAACAGAATGCTATATAGTGTGGCTGAGCGGTGTACCACTATTCCCAGCAGCGACACAGAGCACAATGCTATACAGTGGTGGGTGAGCGGTGTACCACTATTCCCAGCAGCGACACAGAGCACAATGCTATACAGTGGCGGGTGAGCGGTGTACCACTATTCCCAGCAGCGACACAGAGCACAATGCTATACAGTGGCGGGTGAGCGGTGTACCACTATTCCCAGCAGCGACACAGAGCACAATGCTATACAGTGGCGGGTGAGCGGTGTACTACTATTCCCAGCAGACACAGAGTGGCAGTAAACAGAATGCTATATAGTGTGGCTTAGCGAGGTACACAGAGTGGCAGTAAACAGAATGCTATATAGTGTGGCTGAGCGAGCGGTGTACTACTATTCACAGCAGACACAGAACAGTAAACAGAATGCTATATAGTGTGGCTGAGCGAGGTACACAGAGTGGCAGTAAACAGAATGCTATATAGTGTGGCTGAGCGAGCGGTGTACTACTATTCCCAGCAGACACAGAACAGTAAACAGAATGCTATATAGTGTGGCTGAGCGAGGTACACAGAGTGGCAGTAAACAGAATGCTATATAGTGTGGCTGAGCGAGCGGTGTACTACTATTCCCAGCAGACACAGAACAGTAAACAGAATGCTATATAGTGTGGCTGAGCGGTGTACCACTATTCCCAGCAGCGACACAGAGCACAATGCTATACAGTGGTGGGTGAGCGGTGTACCACTATTCCCAGCAGCGACACAGAGCACAATGCTATACAGTGGCGGGTGAGCGGTGTACCACTATTCCCAGCAGCGACACAGAGCACAATGCTATACAGTGGCGGGTGAGCGGTGTACCACTATTCCCAGCAGCGACACAGAACACAATGCTATACAGTGGCGGGTGAGCGGTGTACCACTATTCCCAGCAGCGACACAGAGCACAATGCTATACAGTGGCGGGTGAGCGGTGTACTACTATTCCCAGCAGACACAGAGTGGCAGTAAACAGAATGCTATATAGTGTGGCTGAGCGAGGTACACAGAGTGGCAGTAAACAGAATGCTATATAGTGTGGCTGAGCGAGCGGTGTACTACTATTCCCAGCAGACACAGAACAGTAAACAGAATGCTATATAGTGTGGCTGAGCGGTGTAGCACTATTCCCAGCAGCGACACAGAGCACAATGCTATACAGTGGTGGGTGAGCGGTGTACCACTATTCCCAGCAGCGACACAGAGCACAATGCTATACAGTGGCGGGTGAGCGGTGTACTACTATTCCCAGCAGACACAGAGTGGCAGTAAACAGAATGCTATATAGTGTGGCTGAGCGAGGTACACAGAGTGGCAGTAAACAGAATGCTATATAGTGTGGCTGAGCGAGCGGTGTACTACTATTCACAGCAGACACAGAACAGTAAACAGAATGCTATATAGTGTGGCTGAGCGAGGTACACAGAGTGGCAGTAAACAGAATGCTATATAGTGTGGCTGAGTGAGCGGTGTACTACTATTCCCAGCAGACACAGAACAGTAAACAGAATGCTATATAGTGTGGCTGAGCGAGGTACACAGAGTGGCAGTAAACAGAATGCTATATAGTGTGGCTGAGCGAGCGGTGTACTACTATTCCCAGCAGACACAGAACAGTAAACAGAATGCTATATAGTGTGGCTGAGCGGTGTACCACTATTCCCAGCAGCGACACAGAGCACAATGCTATACAGTGGTGGGTGAGCGGTGTACCACTATTCCCAGCAGCGACACAGAGCACAATGCTATTCAGTGGCGGGTGAGCGGTGTACCACTATTCCCAGCAGCGACACAGAGCACAATGCTATACAGTGGCGGGTGAGCGGTGTACCACTATTCCCAGCAGCGACACAGAGCACAATGCTATACAGTGGCGGGTGAGCGGTGTACCACTATTCCCAGCAGCGACACAGAGCACAATGCTATACAGTGGTGGGTGAGCGGTGTACTACTATTCCCAGCAGACACAGAGTGGCAGTAAACAGAATGCTATATAGTGTGGCTGAGCGAGGTACACAGAGTGGCAGTAAACAGAATGCTATATAGTGTGGCTGAGCGAGCGGTGTACTACTATTCCCAGCAGACACAGAACAGTAAACAGAATGCTATATAGTGTGGCTGAGCGGTGTAGCACTATTCCCAGCAGCGACACAGAGCACAATGCTATACAGTGGTGGGTGAGCGGTGTACCACTATTCCCAGCAGCGACACAGAGCACAATGCTATACAGTGGCGGGTGAGCGGTGTACCACTATTCCCAGCAGCGACACAGAGCACAATGCTATACAGTGGCGGGTGAGCGGTGTACCACTATTCCCAGCAGCGACACAGAGCACAATGCTATACAGTGGCGGGTGAGCGGTGTACTACTATTCCCAGCAGACACAGAGTGGCAGTAAACAGAATGCTATATAGTGTGGCTTAGCGAGGTACACAGAGTGGCAGTAAACAGAATGCTATATAGTGTGGCTGAGCGAGCGGTGTACTACTATTCCCAGCAGACACAGAACAGTAAACAGAATGCTATATAGTGTGGCTGAGCGAGGTACACAGAGTGGCAGTAAACAGAATGCTATATAGTGTGGCTGAGCGAGCGGTGTACTACTATTCCCAGCAGACACAGAACAGTAAACAGAATGCTATATAGTGTGGCTGAGCGAGGTACACAGAGTGGCAGTAAACAGAATGCTATATAGTGTGGCTGAGCGAGCGGTGTACTACTATTCCCAGCAGACACAGAACAGTAAACAGAATGCTATATAGTGTGGCTGAGCGAGGTACACAGAGTGGCAGTAAACAGAATGCTGAGCGAGCGGTGTACTACTATTCCCAGCAGCGACACAATGACTGGGGGGACCCTGGCTAGCGTGGCTGGAGCGCGAACTACCCTGCCTGCCTACCCAAAGCTAAACCCACAGACAAATGGCGGAGATATGACGTGGTTCGGGTATTTATTTACCCGAACCACGTGACAGTTCGGCCAATCAGAGCGCGTTCGGGTCCGAACCACGTGACCCGTTCGGCCAATCACAGCGCTAGCCGAACGTTCGGGGAACGTTCGGCCATGCGCTCTTAGTTCGGCCTTGTGGCCGAACGGTTTGGCTGAACACCGTCAGGTGTTCGGCCGAACTCGAACATCACCCGAACAGGGTGATGTTCTGCAGAACCCGAACAGTGGCGAACACTGTTCGCCCAACACTATTAGAAAGTTGGTGACGCGCATATAGGCCGAGGGGGTAACTTTTCAGCACATATTTTGTGCTGAAAAATTCGGCCTGTATGCGAGTATATACGGTACAGGTGATAATGTTAAAATTGTTACCTTTATTGATATATATTTTCAAACAGGAGAATATCCTCAAACGACTGCCCCATGCATTACCCACTCACACACACACACTTGGGAGTTGTGCGGTACCCCTAAAAAGTGCTATAAAAAGTGCTATAAAAACTTTTCATGTACATAGATAATGAGCACTATTTAAATTGTCCAGTTCCTAAAAAAGAAGTTTGTGCCCAAGTCTCCAATAACTGTACTGTCACTATTGTCCCTTGAACAGAGAAATAAGGTGCATGCAGAGAATAACATGAACTTGGTATTAGGATCAATAGCTGGCTGTATATCACCTGTATTCGTTGGTGGTTTAATGTCCTCCTCACTGCAATGTCCAGATGTGTCCTTACTTTGTAGGGTTCAGTCATCCAACGTGTTTTAACTGCCCTATGTGATGTGGGCAGAGGGCGGCGTGTCCGCCGTACCCAACAGGTGGTCACGTGGACAGTGGATTCTCTCGTACTTCCTGCTACGATGATTCCCCTGCCGTGACGTCACTCCGTGAGACGCTCGGCGGCACTCGCGAGAACTCAAACTCCAGACCCACCAGTATTGCGGGCTACTGAAAGGAGGAAGTCCGCTTCTCATGCGTTCCACCCTGGTTTCCTTCTACTTCCTGGTTGTTCGGCAGCTTAAATATTCCACATAAACCCACGAATTGGGCTATTGATAATCACACTTGCCTCCTTAGGTACTTCCACAGTCTCTGGGGCGCCCCTCCAGACTTTAGATTGACATGTTTCGACGAATACAATCGTCTTCATCAGAATCTGTACAGATTCTGATGAAGACGATCGTAATCGTCGAAACATGTCAATGGAGTCTGGAGTTTGAGTTCTCGCGAGTGCCGCCGAGCGTCTCACGGAGTGACGTCACGGCAGGGGAATCATTGCAGCAGGAAGTACGAGAGAATCCACTGTCCGCGTGACCACCTGTTGGCTATGGCGGACACGCCGCCCTCTGCCCACATCACATAGGGCAGTTAAAACACGTTGGATAACTGAACCCTACAAAGTAAGGACACATCTGGACATCGCAGTGAGGAGGACATTAAACCACCAATGAATACAGGTGATATACAGCCAGCTATTGGTCCTAATACCAAGTTCATGTTATTCTCTGCATGCACCTTATTTCTCTGTTCAAGGGACAATAGTGACAGTACAGTTATTGGAGACTTGGGCACAAACTTCTTTTTTAGGAACTGGACGATATAAATAGTGCTCATTATCTATGTACATGAAAAGTTTTTATAGCACTTTTTATAGCACTTTTTAGGGGTACCGCACAACTCCCAGGTATGTGTGTGTGAGTGGGTAATGCATGGGGCAGTCGTTTGAGGATATTCTCCTGTTTGAAAATATATATCAATAAAGGTAACAATTTTAACATTATCACCTGCGCTCCTTATATGTATATAGTTGTGTAAGCAATCAGTCAGTGGTATTAGGGGTAACCCACTAAAAATTAGGTAGCAGCAGGTGGGAAGGCTCGTCCATAGTTTCACAATATAGAAAAATAAGCAGCGCCATACATTTTTTAATTGAACTGATGAGGATCAACCAATCCAAAACAGTCTGTATGCATGTTGGTTTATTATGGCTTTGTACTAATTACAACCTGACACATCATTGCATTCCAGCGGCTCTGGAGGTGTGTTTAGCTTCTAAGGGTAACAATGAGTAATTTGCATATATTCAGCAGTGATGCACTGAGAGACATCTCAAGCTCACTCCAACCTGAATTATCGCAAATTCTTTCTGTTTTAAGAAAGCAAACTTTTGTTTTCCATGTATTTTAGTAAGGGGACTTTTTGGACCATTGTAGCCCCTCACACACTCCAATGAGTTTTGGTTCAACATGAGCTTGCTGGTTACTCTGTTTTCTACTGATGCTTTTACATTTATACTTAAAGTGGACCCAAATTAAAAATACAAGATTTCAGAAATAAAATCTATTTTCTAACTTACAATAATAAATAGCTGCCTTTTTTCAGCTGCATGATGACAAATATAAAATGTTTTACATTTATTGGAGGAACTCCTCCCTTCCTTTCATATTGCGGGACAGAATCCGGCAAACTGGTGGAGTAGATGGTGTCCAGCAATGGAGGAATTGCTAATGGCTGCCACCTATATAACCCTAGTTATGAAAAGAGAAGGGTGAAAAGAATGCACTGAAATGCTTGAAGGAGTATTTATTTATCTTTGTATGTGTCAGAGTGGTGCAACTAAATATTTTGAATTAAATAAAATGTTTAGTTTGGGTCCACTTTAAACACAAATACTGAATTTTTCCTGCAAATGCATTTGTGTTAAAGTCAAAGGGCCTGATTTAATAGAAAGTCATCTGCAGATCAGATCCACCGGGCTGAATGTCAAAGATTGAGCGATAAACATCTTTCATCTGTATTTTTTTAGGTCTTTTGTGAACTTTTGCATAAAGATTATCTGCATATTATCTTTGATCTTATATTTTTCAAAGACTCTTATCTTGTGTGTCCCCAGCTTTTGTATTCAAAGGGCTTGATTCACTAACCGGCGCTAAGCCGGTTAGTGTGCCCTATCACTTAGTGGTCGCAAACTACGGCACTAAGTAGTTTACGCCCACACATCAGTATAAGTCCCGCTCACTGCGTGCGCAGCGTGGGTACGCCTATATTAGTGTGGGGTGCGACATCGCACCCACTGCCTCTTAAACGTTGCATCTGCTGCGACAATAATGGTGCATCGGGTGCCCCCGAAGCGGTGCATTGACCTCCTTGCCGATCTGATTCTTTCCAGATTTTAGGGTCTAAAAGAGGTGCAATTTTTTTCCACTCATTCAGACCCTAAAACCTGAAAAAAATCATTCTGGCAGGGAGATCTGCAGCAGAATAAAAAAATTACCTTCCTGGGCTCCAGCGCTGCAGTTATCATTTTGACCACAAGATGGCACTAATAACATATAAACAAACTTCTCTATATTTCTCTAATATAGAGAAGTTCGTTTTAAATATTAGTCCCACCCCCGATGACGTCACGCCGCCCCCGCCGCTCCGCTGCTCCGATTGGCCGCCAAGTCCCCGGAAGAATAGCAGGGACATGGGGATCCCGGTGGTGAGGGAAAGACCCCACACTGCCGGGGAGAGAGGCTGGAGTCCCGCTGCACAGCGCGATCGCGCGCGGGACTCCAAAACTGATAGGTAAAGCGCTGCACTGCCTACCCCGACCTGAGCTCGGGATCACCGCTAACAGCTTCTTTTTTTTACCCCGAGCTCAGGTCGGGAAAACCGGCAAGGAGGTTAATGTTATTGTTGGTACATTAACGTTATTGTCGCACAGCGCACTAATATAGGTGCACCCGCGCTGCACGTGCAGTGATCGGGGCTGCACGCAAGGTAGCTTTGCGTGCACTAGCGGAAAAAAAGGGCTTTTCCCACCAGCACTAACACTTAGCGCCAGTTAGTGAATCAAGCCCAAAATCTGTTGGCCTTCATGGTACTAGGCATTGGTAAAATTGGCCAGTCATCCGTAGATAAAAATTGGCTGTGTATGGACTTTCAGTTATGCAGGGGCTACTTGAACATAGAGATGTGCCGAACCTCACATTTAAGATTTGCGAATTGCCGACGCGAAGCTCTGCAAAGATTTGCAAACAAGCGAAACTATCGAATCTCCATAGACTTCAATGGACAGGCGAATTCTAAGACCTACCGGGACTGTTTCTGGCCACAAAAGTGATGGAAAAGTTGTTTCAAGGGGCCTAATACCTGTATGGGGCATGCCAGAGGGGGGTCCATGGCAAAAGTCCCACCAAAATTACGCAATTACGCAGAGTCATGTTTTAATCTCTAAAGGGCAGAAATCACATTACATAACTAAATTGGTGGAATAAAGTGCTTAAAAACCTCTGGCGGGTGTACACGTCCATCAAGTAGTGTAAGGGTTATGCCCACTTCACATTGACAGACCAAACACCGCTTTTATCGCACATCAGTCTGCAAATAACAGCAAAGACCTTTAGTGATTTCGTCAGGTGAGCATATCTGTGTTTTACTAGTTGACACCTCCAAGATATTAATGTTAGTGCTCTCTGCGGCAATCTTTGTGTAGTTGTGTGTAGTGGCCACCTGCTTGTGTGCACAATTGTGGGAGTGCAGGTGATAACGGATTTCCAGCCTCTATGGTCAGGCTGAGGTAGTTCATTGACAGTTAAAGTGAACCTCCGGACTAAAAATCTACTCAGCAGAACTGAAAAGGCTTGGTGTTTCTTTAACAGTTTCACCAGTTTCACAGCATCAGAACTTTGTTTTTCTTACCAAAGCATCATTTTTTGCTGCATTTCTAGCTAAGCTCCACCCATCAAAGAAAAAAAGCCCGGGCTTTTTTTCCCTGATGCTGTGCAGAGCATGATGGGATTTCCTATGTTGTTATTCATGTTGTCTAGCAACTGGGACAGGTGCTCAGGACACAGGACAGTTGGAACTATGTCTCATGCTCCCTGTCACCTCCTTTCAACCAAAAAGATGGCTGCCATCATGAAATCAAACATTTGCTTGTTCTTTTAAAACAGTGTGGGTAAGAGATTATATTACCTATCTATTTTAATTAACATAACTAATGTAACTTAATGACAGTATATTTGTTTAGTCTAAAGTTCCTCTTTAAGTGACAAAAAAAACGGATTCTGCACTGAGGCCTTATACGGTGGGCAGTAGTGGATACTAAATGCCAGTAGTGATGGTGAAGGATTATTGGATTATGGTCGGTGCACTACTAGGACCAGCAGACCTGTCTCCAACAGCTAATGTGTGCACTGGACACAGAGCAGCAATACAATAGCAAGAAAAACAATGTAACAGCCCTAAGAAGGACTTAGCTGTTCAGGACAATGTGGAAGGAAGAATCTGCACTGAGAGGACACAGAACACAGGCCTACCTAACTCTCTCCCTGTCATCAGCACACTGTCCCTGATCTGCCTTGCACAGAAGCCAAACACAGACTGCAAAAAGGCTTTTGTGCTGAAAGGCTTCTGTGCTGGCTTTCTGATACACGGGGGGGGGGGGGGGGGGGGGGCGGAGCATTTCAGGTGGGGGGGGATAGTTGATTGGCTGGCATGTGTCTGCTGACTCTGGGTTGAGGTGTCAAAGCTTGGCTCCATTATAATGTATAGTGGGTGGGTTGAACACCACATTCATTCACCTGAGCGGGTGAATGCAAACATCCCTTGTTCGCTGCAAACTATTCACCAGGCAAAAAATTTGGCCTATCTCTACGAACATAAATAGTTCCTAAACTGTATCAAACTAGCCTTAGGATCTGATTAATTCATGTGTCTTTATTTAGATGGATGAGCTGGCAGCCCTGCTTTCCAGTGATGTTCAGCCTAGGCTATGATGTCACGTTGCTTTCTGCCCCAGGGCATTCTGGGAGATCAACTGATGTTCCTGTACATTACACAGAAGGGAAAAATCCCACAGCGATTCATCCTGCCAAAAGTAAAACTACTGGCATGATTCACTGACCATTCTAGGAATATAAATCAGGGTGTGGTAAGATTTTACAAAGGGTAAGCTCTAGCCAAATAATTTAGTAAGAAATACTGTAAAAAATAAGCAATTCTATTCTTCAAGTTATAATCAGTAAAGTTCTTCTTTAACCTCCTTGCCGGTCTAATTCCCCCGGCAAGGAGGCAGCACAGCACTTTTTTTTTTTATTTTTATTTTTTAAATCATTTAGCGAGCCCAGGGCTCGCTACATGATAGCCGCTGAGCTCCGCAGCCAATCCAATCGCTTCCCGCGATCGGAGTAAGCAGGAAATCCCGTTCAGAACGGGATTTCCTGCTGGGCTTCCTCGGTCGCCATGGTGACGGGGCGGGATGACGTCACCGACGTCGGGGTGTCATAGGGAATCCCAGGCCACCCCTCAGCTCTGCCTGGCCCTGAATCAGGGCCAGGCTGCGCAAGGGGTCTGGAGGGGGGGGGGCGGCGTGACGTTGTGGATAGCGGCGGATCGGCGGCGAGCGGATGTTACAAGCAGCTAGCACAGTGCTAGCTGCTTGTAACAAAAAAAAATTATGCAAATCGGCCCAGCGGGGCCTGAGAAATCCTCCTGCGCAGGTTACCCCGAACTGAGTTTGGGATAACCGGCAAGGAGGTTAAAGGGGAACTGAAGTAAGAGATATACGGAGGCTGCCATATTTATTTCCTTTTAATCAATACCAGTTGCCTGGCAGCCCTGCTTGTCTATTTCTCTGCAGTAGTTTGTGAATAACACCAGAAACAAGCATGCAGCTAGTCTTGTCAGATCTGACTTTAAAGTCTGAAACACCTGATCTGCTGCATGCTTGTTCAGGGGCTATGGCTAATAGTATTAGAGGCAGAGGATCAGCAGGGCTGCCAGGCAACTGGTATTGCTTAAAAAGAAATAAACATAGCAGCCTCCATATACCTCTCTCTTCAGTTCCCCTTTAAAAGGAATTTGAACTGAGTCAAATGATTTAAAATAAACACATGATATACCTGCAAATGAATATTACATACTTACCATGCTGTCAGTTCCTCTCAGAAGCTCACCATTTTCTCCAACAATGATTTCTTCCAGTTTTGACAAGATTTTGTCAGAACTGAAATATATCAGTTGCTGTCAGGTTTATAATCAGTTGCTGTCAGTTATAACTGAAAGGACAACTGATGAGTAAGGTCATGTCCATGTTTCCCTATGACTCAAGTGGACGATATTACAGTTTAACAGTGTGCTGACCAGAAAGTTGTCATGGGGTAATGGCCATTTTCAAAATGGAAGATAGAGAATTCCATCTGTCACAGTGGCCAAATAGGTGGAAGTAGAGGAAAAAGAGATTGATGAGTAGGCTACATGGGAGGTATGTATGACCTGCGTATGTTTATTTTTACTTTTAATTTTCAGTTCAGGTTTGCTTGAAATAAATAACTACTAGAATATGGCTTTTTAAAATCTGGCCCAGATTTACTGGTTCATTTATATTCTCTAATAATCTCTGGCCCTGGAGAAATTTAGTAAGTCAAGCCCAAACAGAAAGCGATCTTATTCCACAAACAGAGATATTTTATAACGGCAACAAAGCGATTCATTGCCTGCACAGGAACACCTGATGTAACTTTTATTTGCAGGATAAAAGAAGTTGTGCAGTTCACTAATCACCCCCTATAAATGTCCCCTGCTTTATTATTGTACAATTTCCACTTGAGCAAGTCTTATTAGCGTAATAGAAAATGTAACCAATGATTCACACCAGAAACCATGTGCTTAACTATTTTAATATAAGTAGGCTCGAGGAATATGTAAATTAATATGAATATTAAGCATTTTCAATTTGATTCACTTATTGTCACAAGCCATTACTTTATTTGCCGGTAATGGTCTGTAAAAATGTAAAAATTGATCTAGCAGCAGGAACGGTGCCGTGCCTTTTGTGCTGCTTACTGCACATTAGTACATTCCTTTGCTTTAATGATGTTATAAATATGATGTCGTTTCCAACCGTGGTAGCACAGTATTAGGTCAAAGTTATTACTTTTTTTCCCCCAAAAAAACCTTCAGGAGAATTTTCCTGGCACAGCATACTAACAAGAGAGCATTGCTGTTTTTGTTGCTGTCAGTCTGAAAGAGATATTGTGGTCAGTTTGAATTTCAGTTATGTAGCAATGCTTTTGTTTTACATATATTTAGTTCAGATAAATCATTGTTTTACATTTTGTTTATTAGAGATTACTTACAGTGTGTTTTTACATACAAGTTTATGTAAATTATGGTATCCTTATAGTGTTTGAATTTAAAGAGGAACTTTAGCCAAGGATAGAACTTATTTCCAATCAGTAGCTGATATCTGCTACCCCCTTTCCCAAGAGAAATTTTTACCTTTTCTTCAATAGATCATCAGGGTGGTCTGTATGGCAGATATTGGGGTAAAACCCCTCCTACAGTGTGATGTCATGACCATGGCCCTGACAGATTCCTGTCTGTATTTAAAGGTAAGTGTCTGTTTTTGATTTTGGGAGGTGGGTGCGAGCGGCTCTTCCCGGAGCTGGCCACGCTTGGAGGGGTCGCCTGCACCTCCCAGCCTCTCCCTCTGGGGGGCCACTGTGTGGCTTCCGAGCAGTGAGAGGGCTTGGAACCCCGCGGCTCTCTGGTTGTATGGGGGCATGGGGGAGCATCCCCGTGGCGCTCCTGGATAGTGCTAATGTAGCATGAACTAATTCTCGCAGGGCAACCGCTTTGCGGTATTAGTTTTAGACCCTGCATATTTTGGCATGCAAAAGCGTGATTAGCCAATTAGGCCAAATTTGCAAAGTCAGATTTGTCAGGTTTACCTTGGTGTTTGATGCACACATAAAATTCTCTGTTGAATTATATTTCTCTCACCTTTAATTTAAATATATGTTTAGATTGCAACCCAAAAGAAACAATCACAATCAGCTGTTCGCAATTAAATTAGCTTTGATTTGCTTTTCTCAACTTTTTTTATCGGTTGGCGTCTGACAAATAAATGGGAAAAAAAGACAGAAAATATAACTTGCAGAAAGTGTTGTGCATCAGGAATCAGGCCCATTATAACGAGTCACTTAGCAGCATCAAGCATAAAGGTTACACTGACCTGCAGCAGCCTACAGTGAGAATTGCTCCATGGTGTCTTACTAAAGTGAACAGCATTATTCTCTCCCTTTCTTGTGGCAGATAACAACCCACCACCTTGTCCTTTTAAAATTTAGACAAACTGCTCGTATTTACCGGACCACATAAATGGGATGTATGACAAATTGAAAATGTGAGCTTCCCTGAAAAGAATAACACAGGTTTTTCTAAAGAACTGATGCAAGAAAATGACACTGTTGTTCTTTACAGAATGTCCTCACACATTGAGATGTTCCATTTTCATGTCATTCACTGTAAAATTTCCTGGTCCATTTTATCACATTGTGTTGACTGACTATGAGTTTCAGCACACCTATTGCAAAATAGAGAGTACTATTAATGTCAGAGTAATGTTGTAAATGCCCTACATCGTATTCCTCTTGGAAAGGATTTAGGATAGATTACAACTTTTCTCCATTTATCGCTCCGTGCTTTATGTACTAGTATATACCATAATATTGTTTTACCAGTGCACTTGCCAGCCAAAGTTGCAGAATATGCAGATTTTTTAAAGATGTTAGGAAGCCAAAAAAAACCTTAAACAAAAAGATGTTCACCTAAGGAGAGGGAAGGCTCTGGCTCCCATAGAGCCTTCCTGCTCCTCTCATGGTCCCTGTGTTCCAGCTCTGGCTCCTCCGGTAGCAGTGTTTGACCGATCGGTCGAATATTGCTCTCTGCTACTGCAAGAAGCTTTGGAAGTCTTCAGGAGCCTAAGTGCTCCCAAAGATGGGCGGCTCCATACTGCGCCTATGCTATCGTGCTCTCTCACGCACGGACTCATGAGCAGTACAGAGCCGCCTGATTTCTGAAGCCTCCTGCAGCGGGGAATTCAAACTAAGGGTGCCCGTAATGGATCAATTATAACTCTGCAAAATTTTGCGGAATTTTTCATTATCAAACATTCCGTAATTGTGATTATGTTACATACAGCATACTACATTTGTGAATCGTAATTATGTCTGTAATTCCGCCTGTCGCATTTAATGCGGAAAAATATTCTCATCTATTTGCTAGTGTTCTAAGCATACGCAACTATTAGTTAAATATTGAATGCGAAAAAATGTGTTCGTATGCAAAACAAATTTGCGCTCATCAGCCAGTATACTGCACACGTGCAGCTATTTAAAATATTCAATACTAAAAATAGTATGCGTAAAAATGTTTTCAAAGGAAATTAGGCGTAAATTATGCTAATATGCGTAATTATGGCTAGTGATTACTTATACATGTGAAATGTTTTACGCACAATACACAGACCGCACATTACAATTACAATGCGTAATCGAATCACGATGCATAATTAGGCATAGGCATAAATTCTGCCCACCACGAATTCAAGCGGAGGAGCCAGCACTGGAACGTGGGGACTAGGAGAGGAACAGGAAGGTTCTATAGGACCCAGAGCCTTCCCTCTCTTTAGGTAAGTATCAGGGGGGGGGGTTCAATTACTTTAATCCTTAAAAAAAAAAGACTGTACCTGCAGGGCTAATGCTTCTAATTCAAGTGGGATTTAATTCTATACAGTATGACTTCACAATAAGGGCTTGATTCACTAAACTGTGGTAACTCATATCACAGCCGTTCTCATGCCCATTTTCAAGGTTTGTGCGCGATGGTGAATTTTCATGTGATCGTGAATTTTCACGCGAAAATTACTGTTTTCGTGCAAAAATTCACACTTGCGCATGAAAATGTGCGATTGCGCACAAACGTGAAAATCCGCGCAAAAATGGCCGTGATATGAGTTATCACGGTTTAGTGAATCAACTGTACTGTACTGTGCCTGTACCACCTTTTCGTCTGTCTGAAGCATGGCACCATGTAAATATTTTTCCTTTCTTAATACTTATCCTGAGTGAGTATCCTGAGAGAGGTCTCTTCTACATGAAAAATGCAATCACTCCAAAAATCACTGAAAAAAACCGACTTCCTCTTTCTCAGCTCCTCCTTCTTACCTCAGGTTCCTCAAATCTTCACTTAACCTACTTTGCGAGTTGCATTGAAGTCATGGGCCGACATGCTAAAATCATCAATGTTGCTAGGGACGCCAGAACCGGAAGTCCTAATCATAAAATACAGTTTGCTTTATCCTGTGAACTTTTCTCCTGAGTTTTCTCCTGGAAGGTATTTTCAAACCTTAGTAATTTTAGTAATTTTTCAATTGCAAAGTGCTGAAAAGTTATTTTTTAGATCAACTGAAAAATTATCTTCTTGAAGAAAACTAAAGAGAAAAGCTAATGGGATATGGTCCAGAAAAGCTAATAGGATATAGCCAAGTGAACAAATTAAATGTTTCCTTAATTGATTAATTAAAAATAGCTGTTATTTTCCAGACAAAAAACAAACAAACATATAAATGCCATAATGGAGGCGCATAATGGTTGTCTATTATGGACCTAAAACCAATATAGTGTTGTTCCATAAAATAGACTATCAGTCTGATAAAAATGTAAGTTTTTTCCTAGGAGATAAAGTTTCATCTTCTGTTATTTCTACTATGCAATTGAAAAAGTACCAAAAAGTAGGTGAAAAAATATTGATAAAATTATTTGCAGTATTTTCTTGCTTGCTGATGGCTTTAAAGGCACTTTATTTATAATATAGTTACATAGTTACATAGTTATTTTGGTTGAAAAAAGACATACGTCCATCGAGTTCAACCAGTACAAAGTACAACACCAGCCTGCTCCCTCATATATCCCTGTTGATCCAGAGGAAGGCAAAAAACCCTTACACGGCATGGTCCAATTAGCCCCAAAAGGGAAAAATTAATTCCCGACTCCAGATGGCAATCAGATAAAATCCCTGGATCAAAATCATTAGGCATTACCTAGTAATTGTAGCCATGGATGTCTTTCAACGCAAGGAAAGCATCTAAGCCCCCTTTAAATGCAGGTATAGAGTTTGCCATAACGACTTCCTGTGGCAATGCATTCCACATCTTAATCACTCTTACTGTAAAGAACCCTTTCCTAAATAAATGGCTAAAACGTTTTTCCTCCATGCGCAGATCATGTCCTCTAGTCCTTTGAGAAGGCCTAGGGAGAAAAAGCTCATCCGCCAAGCTATTATATTGCCCTCTGATGTATTTATACATGTTAATTAGAACCCCTCTAAGGCGTCTTTTCTCTAGACTAAATAAACCCAGTTTATCTAACCTTTCTTGGTAAGTGAGACCTTCCATCCCACGTAACAATTTTGTTGCTCGTCTCTGCACCTGCTCTAAAACTGCAATATCTTTTTTGTAATGTGGTGCCCAGAACTGAATTCCATATTCCAGATGTGGCCTTACTAGAGAGTTAAACAGGGGCAATATTATGCTAGCATCTCAAGTTTTTATTTCCCTTTTAATGCATCCCAAATTTTTGTTAGCTTTAGCTGCAATGGCTTGGCATTGAGTACGATTATTTAACTTGTTGTCGATGAGTACTCCTAAGTCCTTCTCCAATAGATGAATAGACCTGGTGTTGGCTGGGTATGAATTTGGTTATTGTTGGGTCTGGCCACTTTTTCTAACATTGCACAAAGTCACTCAATGACCAAGTTTGTGAGCTTTGGGATGCTTTGCATCAATAATGTGAGAATGGAAGAAGTTTAAATTTTCCAATTGAAATCAAGCTAACAAATCTGATTAGAGTAATTTGAAAACACTGCAAGTTTAAAACTGCAAGCTATCTCCCCTTTTCATTTTAGTGGTTATACAGAAGTCATGACACACACAGTATTCATTTAGAGCCCGCTATAATAGCGGCTAAAATTTGTAGCCGCTATTTGCAGCTGCTATTTTTTAATGTGTAGCCATTATTTCTAGCCACTATTTGTAACTGTTATTTTCAATGTATAGCTGATATAGCTGACAAATTGTAGCTGCTGTTTGAAGTTGCGGAGATTAACCACTTAAGCTCTCAGTCGTTTTCACTTTATGCATCCGAGCAATGTTCACCTCCCATTCATTAGCCTATAACTTTATCACTACTTATCACAATGAACTGATCTATATCTTGTTTTTTTCCACCACCAATTAGGCTTTCTTTGGGGGGTACATTTTGCTAAGAGCTACCTTACTGTAAATGCATTTTAACAGTAAGAATAAGACAACAAATGAAAAAAATGCATTATTTCTCAGTTTTCTGCCATTATAGTTTAAAAATAATACATGCCTCCATAAT
This sequence comes from Hyperolius riggenbachi, assembly GCF_040937935.1. Taxonomy (NCBI): domain Eukaryota; kingdom Metazoa; phylum Chordata; class Amphibia; order Anura; family Hyperoliidae; genus Hyperolius; species Hyperolius riggenbachi. The sequence continues at coordinate 517,538,752 of NC_090647.1, forward strand.
TAAAACCCACGTATTGTATTTGCCCATTTGTCACGGTTATTTCACCGTTTAAATTATGTCCCTATCACAATGTATGGCGACAATATTTTATTTGGTAATAAAAGAGCATTTTTTTCCATTTTGCATCCATCACTATTTACAAGCTTATAAAAAGATAAAAACATTTAGAAATATTTCATCTTTACATAGATATTTAAAAAGTTTAGAACCCTTAGGTAAATATTTATGTGTTTTTTTTTTATAGTAATGTTTTTGTTCTTTTTATTAAACATTTTATGTGGGTATTTTTGGGTGGGTGGGATATAAATAGTGTTTTATTTGGGGAAATATTTGTGTATTGTAATGTTTTTTTACTTTTAGATGTAGTTTTACTTTTTGGCCACAATATGGCAATCTTGAGTTTGTTTACATGACGTCACTCTAAGCGTACAATGTACGAATGAGTATGAGTTAGAAAAAGCGTAGCTTCCGGGACAAGCTGTTGCTTTTCTGGGGGGGGGGAGGAATCAGTGATCGGGCACCATAGCCCGATACATTGATTCCTGGGCTACCGAATCCGCGGCCGGGAGTGCGCGTGCACGCGCGTGATCGGCCGCAGGAGCGCGCGGGAGCGCGCATGTCCTCCTTGACGTTTTTATACGTCAAGGAGGACAAAGTGGTTAAGGTTTAGCCATGACCAGGGGTGGAGTTAAGGGTTAGGCACCATTGGGAAGGTTTAGGGTTAGGCACCACCAAGGGGGAGTTATGGAGTAGGCACCACCAAGGGGAGTTTAGGGTTAGGCACCACCAAGTGGGAGTTTAGGGTTAGGCAGCACCAAGGTGGAGTTAAGGATACGGCACCAACAAGGGAGGTTAACCACTTAACGACCGCCTAACGCCGATAGGCGTCTGCGGGTCGTTAGTGGTATAGCATGGCGGCCTTTCCATGCCACTTCACGGAGATTGTCTCCGTGAACAGTGTGCGAGCCGCCGATCGCGGCTCGCACGCATAATGTAAACAGGCGGGGAAGAAATCCCGCTGTTTACATCATATGGCGCTGCTGCGCAGCAGCGCTGTGACGTAGATCGGTGATCCCCGGCCTCTGATTGGCCGGGGATCGCCGGCATCTGATAGGCAGAAGCCTATCCTATCAGGCGCAGGACGGATATCCGTCCTGCGCCGCTCAGATGGGAAGAGAGAGGGAGGGAACTGAGGTGAGGCCCGGGAAATGCTGCAGAGGGGGGCTTTGAGGAGCCCCCCCCCCGCAAATCAATAATAGCCGGCGGCGATCAGACCCCCCCAGCAGGACATCCCCCTAGTGGGTAAAAAAGGGGGGAAGTCTGATCGCCCTGGCACATACCTGATCGGTGCTGCGGGCTGTAGAGCCCACGCAGCACCGATCACTGTAATATCCCCTGGTCCTTAAGTGGTTAAGGGTTAGGCACCACCAAGGGGGAGTTAAGGGTTAGGCACCACCAAGGGGGGGTTAGGGATAAGGTACCAACAAGAAAGGTTGAGGGTTAGGCATCACCAAAGGGGAGTTAAGGGTTAGGCACCAACTAGGGAGGTTAAGGGTTAGACACCACTGGGGGTTCTATGTGAGAGTAAGGAGAGGTTAGGTCATAGTAAAATATAACGACTATCTACTACTATATCAATGCCATAGAATATCAGTAACACTACTGATATTACCATTATCCTGCGCCCTTTTCAATTTGTGGCATTTTCTAATGTGTGCACCTGATTGGCTATTCGTCACTCTGCCTCCTTTTCTGAATTTGAAATCCAGTCACCCAATGACAGACTGTACCAGGTTTGAAGCCTCTGACATGCAATCCAATTGGGTATTTTAATAGCCCCAAAACATTGCTTATGATGAAGAAGGTGTTTCTCAAGACTCAGTATAAGACTGGAGTGTGTTTTGTAAGAACCGTATTTCTTTTTTCATATGGAAAAAAAGGCAGCAAAAGAAAAGTTATCATAAAGTTTAGAGCTTTGTACAATCCTCTATTTTCTTTATGTTATTGTATGTGTTATTCAACGTGACCTTTTGTAGCGTTTCATAGTATCTCACAGCACTGGCTGCCCTGATTTTCAAAGCTGCTAGTTTTTCTAAAGAAAAGTATAATATCACACAGCATGCCTTCCTAGAAAATCTCTTCCCATATTCTTTTGATAGGCTTATACCAATCCTGGAAGGAACCCTTCAACGATCAATCAGTGGTTTCACAGAAATTTGCAAAGCAGCGAGCATAATCTGTTATTTAGATTTATACATATTTAGTGCTGCCTCCATCGCAAATAGGAGAAGAAAATATACCAAATAAATTAGCTGGTGATTCAGGTGAGCACTTGTCGCATTGCAGAAAGACAAGTCTTGGCATTAGGAGACATTAGTATGCACACTTAATGAGGAGGTCCAACTCGTACTACGTTGATTTCAAAAAGCACCCAACTGTCAAAACTGCCACTTTGTTACTTGCGTTAAAATGTGTTAAGCAATATAGTTACAAAGAAATCTAAGATTTGAGAAACATTTGAGATCCTTTTATATTTTGTAGTGAGCCTTAAAGTGAACCTCCGGACTAAAAATCTACTCAGCAGAACTGAAAAGGCTTGGTGATTCTTTAACAGTTTCACAGCATCAGAACTTTGTTTTTCTTACCAAAGCATCATTTTTAGCTGCATTTTTATCTAAGCTCCACCCATCAAACACAAAAAGCCCGGGCTTTTTTTCCCTGATGCTGTGCAGAGCATGATGGGATTTCCTATGTTGTTATTCACGTTGCCTAGTGACTGGGAGAGGTGCTCAGGACACAGGACAGTTGGAACTGTGTCTCATGCTCCCTGTCACCTCCTTTCAACCAAAAAGATGGCTGCCATTATGAAATCAAACATTTGCCTGTTCTTTTAAAACAGTGTGGGTAAGAGATTATATTACCTATCTATTTTAATTAACATAACTAATGTAACATAATGACAGTATGTTTGTTTAGGCTGGAGTTCCTCTTTAATTTTTTTCTCCAGGTCAAAATATAAATATATTTTTGAAATCCTCTTTCTGCAATCATACAAGTGTATGTGTATAAAGTTGCCTCCATGTAACATTCAAATAATGATGTTCTGATGATGGGGGTATTCTCTGATTATCTCTCCTCCTTCTTTATTTCAAGCACCTTTCGTGTCTTGAATGTCCCTTACCGTTCTCTATATTGTAAGCCTCTGGCAGGGTTGCCCCCCCAGTGTACCTTACTTGATCATGCACCCTAATCACTGTGCCCCCTTCCTACAGACTGACTTGGATTTGAATGAATTGGTCTCTAAGACCATCACTCCATCGCAAAATCTTGTACCTTGTTTCCTTTTATGACCTATTGCTGTCTCTCACCACTATTTATTATTGTCTGAAATCCTATTTATTGTTCAGTGCTGTGTAATGTATTATTATAATAATAATAATAATAACAATACTTTTTGTTAATCCCATTAATTATCTCTTCTTATTTGCTTATCTCTGAATTAGCACCCTTTTTGGTTGAAGTGAAAAAGGTGAAGTAATTCAAGCAAAAAGCATGTGATCCTGTGTTGGCTTTGGGTGGAGGTTACTGGCAGTGATAAAAGAAAATGACAATTTTCTTTTGCATACATTTTCATGAAAATAATGTAAAATGTGACTTTATAATGAAAATTACATTGAAAATAATTTTGTAACAAGTTTGTGATTTTTCATATTTTTTTTTGCGCTAAAATAAACCATTTTATAGCTTATCACAAATTTGTGCTAAAGATAACAATGTTTTGCATTTTTCACATTGGAAAGAAAATGTTTTCTTTGACCATATTGCGAAAATACTATGCATTTTCACGAATATTTTCCTGAAATCGAAAAGAGCCTTTTTGATGCGAAAATGGCGTTAAGTGAAAATTTGCAAGAGACACCAGTTACTGGTCCGTGTAGAAACTCTCTGGTTCCTTTATAACAGGAGCAAAATCATAGAGAATATTTATTATTTTTTGATGTTCCCTTTAAGGACACAAATCTCCTTTCAAACTTTGGGTATTTAACAGCAGAAACCTATACATTAATGATAGCTCAGGTGTCTTTCCACAATTAATCATAGTGACAACCATAAGCTAAAATTAGGTCAAGGGTGGTATTACGAGTTAGCGTCGGCAAACCAGTAGAAAATATAGGATAGATTTTACAAGGTAAATGTAATGTGAATAGAAATACACTCTGTTATGCTATCCGATTATAGCACTTATGAACATCCTGGCATAACCACTGTAAAAAAACCACTATGACCAGAGAATTCATTAGAAACTGACCTTGACAATCTTCTGACCTGCAGGGAGAAAGCAGGAGCAAGAGCAGGCTAAAATTAAGCAGAATGTAACATCTACATCCTCGCAGTGAGGCACAGACATTGTTCTGTCATTTCAAAGTGTTCTAGATGCATGCCAGTAGTTTGCTAGATTGGCACATCAGGGTTTAAATGAATAAGATTGGGCACCGGAATCTTCAACTGTTTAGAAGCAGGTGCAGCGTAGAAGGAGGGCACTCTCATTTTAAAGCTTTAAATCAAAACAGATCAAAACAAACCAGAGATACTGAAAGAAAAAGAGAAGGAAGATGCATTCTGCATAACTATTTAGCGTCATGTTACTTTTGCTACAAATCACAGCAATTCAAATAGAAGGTAGAAAAGGGTTAAAGTGAATCCGAGAATGAAATAAACTGATGAGATAAACAATTGGATCTGTCCTCCTATCTCCTATTCCTGAAATTACCTTTTTTTTTCTGCACATCTCAAGGTTTTATTTTATTGTAGAAACATTTACAAAGCAGACTTAATGGTTTATAGTCTCTGCTGAATTGCAGTGTCTCAAGAGTCACAGAGCTAAAATACATGAACTATTGACCTTTTTACCTTTCCCTTACAGAAGCCCAGTTATCTGCTTAGGAAAGTGTTTTATAGCCAACTGGGTCCCAACTGGAGAAAAACTGTCAGTTGCATAGCTGGATATTACTTCTTTTCAGGAAGGAAAAAAATAAAAGGCACACAGCATAGGTGTCTTGCCACTGTATATACACGTTTATCTCATCACCATGGCCATTGCATAAGGCACTTTACACCTCCAAAGTACGCATGTTTTTGTTTTTCTAATCACAAACTGCTGCACTGCACATTGTTAATCAATAAGTAATTAACATTGACTAACATTACATGCAATTTTTCATTAATGGGGATAACATTTGGATAGCTGGTCGTACCCTTTTGGACACCATGCATGTTTTCTTTTACTTACTGTAAGGATTCCTTCTGTGGCGTGTTCTGTCCGTTGCGGTGGAGCCGCAAATGGACAGTTTTGGCTTGTATGCATGCGCAATAAGTCACATTGTCATTTGTAATTGCTCTGCAGTCCTGGGCAGCCCCGGGATGCTGTCATCATTCCACCAATGGCTTACTACAGCTGAGCTGTGGCCAGATAGCCCTGGATTTCCTGCAGGCATGTTGTTACATAGTACTGCATGTATTTCCTATGGGAATCCTTTGCATTCACAACCAGCTAGCAAATGGTAATCAAGCCAGCTCAGGATTGAATGATTACCATTCAGCTGTGTGGAGATTTGCATGCTTGCATCCATTGGTCGATGCCGGCATAAAAGTCTCTCTTCCCTTTTAGACCTCGCCCATTCACTATGCTGGTCTGCTGGGCACTGTGCTACTCTGTATAGTTTTGTTATTGTAGTTCAATGCGACCTTATTACTTGTGTTTTAGCTAGTTCTTGATAAATATATATGTAGACTTGCTAATATATATTTATTCATTAGTTGAGCCGTTTGTTATTTTTCTGTATTATTGTTTATTGCCTACTAGTTTCCATGCCTGATGGACGTTCGCTGCATCCGCAGTGGATCAGTGAAGTCCATTATTCTGATAGCATGGATTCTGCCATCACCACGTTGGTGACTGGTAGTATTCCTGCTGCTCTAGTTCTGGGAATGTAACTATAGGCTGCGGTTGCTATTAGTTAGGTTCTATCCTGTAGTTTTGTCTGTGTGGATGCTTGCTGGTGACTGTTGTTAGCCTGCTTGCTCTGCTTCTGTGGACGTGACTCTGAGCTGCGGTTGCTACTAGTTATGCTCCAATCTATAGTCCTGTCTTGTACCTGTCTGAGTGCTTGCTATCGCTAAGGCAGTGCAACATCGCACTGCGCTGCCATTGTGTTTTATTTGTAGCGATATCGGAAGCCCAGAGCTGCAGTTGCTCTGGGCAGCCTGTGTAGCCTCTTCCATTCATCAGCTACCAGTCTTGTTGCTCTGGGTAGTCAAATTTTAACCCTCAAGCATTACACTTGTGATTTGTAAACAAACAGTATTGCTTATGTACACAAGCATTACATTGGCCTCAATTCACTAAGCTTTATCAAACACTTTATCAAACGTTTGATAATTGACCACATGGGTAAAATCTAATTTTGAACAGGGATGAGCAGAAACTACGCCAGTGCGAATTTATGCATCGTAGTTCGTAGGTGAAGTTTAAAAACTACGCTTAGGAATGTACTCATAGCAAAGTACTGCTACACGTAGCTTACGCCCACTATGCGCTGTTAACATGTGTATTGCATAGTGAACTACGAATGCATAACTCATGTCTAATTTTCCATGTGAGATTGTATGCTTGCAAATTTACGCATTGGAAAGGGGAATGTACGCATAGAAGAGTTCCCATTATAACCAATTAAAGAAGAATTAATGCATAAGCATCTGCATACACTACGCTTCACACTACGTGTAATTGCGTATTTTAACGCGTAGGCTACGAAATGCATATGAAGTGAATATTTGATTTCAAAGCCGTAGTTTGCGTAATTGCCTAAAACTACGCGTAGTTCCAGCGTAGCGAAGTTGGCTGACTATGACCATCCCTGATTTTAAATTCAGTAAGGTGTTATAGATTTATTAAATGTTTTAACAGAGAGAGGAGGAAGCAGGTGTAGCCACCAAGTTTGATCACTAGAGTGTTGTGTGGCAGCAGAGAAGCTTGCTGACTTGTGAGGAAGCTTGCCTTTCATCAACCTGCATTGGACAAATGTATTCTGATGGTGGATGACCTGTGGTTAGTCTCTTTTCCAATAACATGTTTGCAGTTACCCTGTGGTATAAAGCCTGTGGTGGGCATTCTGTTATTGGAGAACTTTACTGTATATAATTTAAATGTAAAATCTAATCTCTCCCTGATTTACATTTTTTTACATTTATCAGAAATGTTAACATCTTAACTGCTGGCAAGGTGAATCACTGTGGAATATTTTTTTTCTTCATTTCCTTCTGTGAAGTGAGCAGGAACATCACATGATCTCCCAGCATGCTCTGGGAGCAGAAGGCTGACTGACATCATAACTTAGGCTAAACATCACTAGGAGGGCTAGGTTGCACAGCACAAACATACAGCAATATACAAAAAGACGAAAACATGTTAATGTTGAAACCAGGAATTAAATGCCTATGGAAATTAGAAAAATATGGAGGGGCCATATTTATTTCTTTTTACACAATACCAGTTGCTTGGCAGCCCTGCTGATCTATTTGGCTGCAGTAATGTCTGAATAACACCAGAAACAAGTATACAGCTAATCCAGTCAGATCTGACACTAATGTCAGAAATGAAGATCTGCATACGCTAATTCAAGTTCTATGGCAAGAAGTATTAGAGGCAAAGGATCAGCAGGATGCCAGGCAACTGGTATTGCTTAACCTCCCTGGCGATAAGCCTGACCTACGTTCGGGCTATCCACCGGAGAGGATCGCATGGTCCCCTGAGGATGTATTTAAGTAAACATTGTTTTGAATGTTTAAGCTAGCACTTCGCTAGCTAAATATTCCCCCTCCGCTCTCCCCCCGATCCTCCTGATCACCGCAATTATACGTAACCCCCAGGGATCCTGCGATGGCACCGCCTCCCAATCAGCTTCAGGCTTTGCTATGGGAGTATCGGGACTGCGCATGATGTCATGACGTCGATGACGTCGATGACGTCATGTCCGATCATCGCCATAGCGACGACTGAAGGTAAACAGTGAAGCTGTGGCTCTCGCGGGATCGCGGACAGGTAAATATTCCTGGCGGCAATCGGGGAGATCAGAGGGGTGCCGGAGAACTTGGGGGGCATATTTAGCTAGCAAAGTGCTAGCTTAAACATTTAAATCAAATTTTATTTTAAAAAATCCTCCCGTGGATGCAGCATCTGCAACTGCGTACCGCCAGAGCGGTTAAAAGGAAATGAATAGGATGATTCTCCTGCTATACAAAACAAATGTAAGTCTTAGTAGGATCCAGAGGCTTCCTCCTCCCAAGGTAAATACCCCTCAGGGCCACTTTTTTATTACAGATTCTCTTTAACTCACAATGTATCTCTTCTTATCTGTTAATCTCATGATGCTCTTCTTATTTGTTTATATTATGCATTAGCTCTTCTTACAGTTAAGATGAAAAATAAGTAAGCTTTGTGAATCAACCCCATGGTGAGATAGTTCTTGAGAAAATTGTGGGCATCAGGCCCATGGTAATGTGAACTCAGCAATTACTAGAAACATTTGATAGAAAAATGTTGTCATCTGTAATTTTAATATAAGCGGTTATGAGATCTACAGACAGCAATAGTGGCTTAAGCCAACAGATGCAAAAAATCAAGTGCCCAGATTTTTGCTCTGATTTTTTGTATGTTTTGATGTATTGCTTGGGCTGTACCCCCAGCTGCTGCTGTGAATCATCACCAACCCACTGTACACATGAATTAAAGTGTCTTGCTTTTGCTCCACTAATATTTATCTTCAGCTGAGGTATTTATACCCAATAAATTAATAAGTGGAGGATCATGGCTTATTGATTGCACCATCAGTAAATCAATCTGCTCATTCTAATCATGCAAAACTTTATTAATTCCAGTTAGTGTAGACGCATGAATAATAAATTATTGCAAGATAAATTATCATCGTCAATAAGAATTTTCCTGGTGCCTGATAGTATTTGATGTAGCTTTGGTAAGCTTGTTTTCTCAGTCAACTCTTCACTAAGGGAATCAATTTGCGAAGATGTTTATTTAGTTCTATACTTGGCAACTCTTTGAGATGAGAAAAAAATGTTGAAATCTATTTGCATAAAAACTGTGAATTTGAAAAAAAGAACTTATGGGTTTAACTAATTCTGACTTGAAATCAGTACTAACGTTGTCAGAGCTGAATTTTTACATCTCTGGGCTAACTTTTTGTTGTCTCCCTTCCACGTGCAGCAGCCTCCTCCCATTTCATGTAAAGTCCATGTGTAGTATCCATGTACAGCAGCTCCTCTCCCCCTATACACAGAAGCTCGCCTCTTCCAGGTGTTTCTCCACATTTACAGCTGTTCTTTTCAATTCGCAGCCTTCTCTTCTATCTGCATCAACCCCTCTTCTATGTCCCACCACCACCTCGGGAAGCAGTCATCCATATCTCCACCCTGTGTGGCCTTTCCAGAAATCCAACGGTTGAAATTGCTCAAATCTGAGTCACATGTAACCAGCGTGTATTCAGGAAGCACCTCGGTGGCAATGGTGTTGGGAGGTGGTAGTGGAACAGTTGACATGTCATCCTGCTATGCAACCTCCAGCTAAAAATAGCAAGCATTGGCAGGGGTCCTTAGGGTTAGAAGTGTGGGGAAACTCCTTATTGTTATGCATTGGGATTTAAGGTTAGGCACCCCCCCCCGTGGTGTTTTAGGGTAGGCACTACCAGGGGGATCTTAAGGTTACACATCAGTAAAGGGAGGGCTCTTTGTGAGGGCATGGTTAGGTTAGGTTATAGTAAAATACTGGTAAATATTACCTATATTTTATTATATAAATTAAGTAGTAGAATACTGGTAATTTTACTGATATTCAACTATCGTCTATTTCATCCCACACCCTTTATTCGATGTATTAAAAGGGTTTTGGGGAGGGGGGAGTTAGAGGTTCTTTAGACCCTCCTTGGTTCTTTTTTGTGGGATGATTAAGCTCTAATTATTGACCTAACTCCAATTAATTTTAACAACAAAGTGTTTTTACCCCACAAAGACTTCTCGGTTTGAAGTCCAACATTTTTTTTATTTTTAGCAAAATGTAATTTTTAATGTTGTGTTTTATGTGCTGGAGATTTGCTGCAAGGGTGATTGAGACTGAATTAATATCTTCAAAATCCATAACAGTGGGAGTCCCCAGGTTGGAAGGTGGCATATCACTGCCATTTATTCAGAAATTCCATTTGCATGTTGAATAGACATAAATATGTGCTGTTTTTGACATTTTAGCTTAACCTTTACAAAACGACACAAAGGTTCTGATATTTACTTTAATCCACTAGGTGGGTGTGTCAGCAGTCTCTTCTCATATTTATACCGATACTTAAAAGGTCACTACTCATAAGTATTATGAGCTTCGATGATATGTAAACAGATGCAGACTGTGTTACTATCTTGTAATCTCGCTGTGTCAAAAGGTTAATCTAGTGATTCATTCAGTGCTGTCACGTATCTGCTACTATAGCTAGGAGGCTGTGAAATAATCATCTGTGTATGGACTGTTCGTTTTTATTTCTTCACTTTGATTAAAACATTGTAATATGACATATCTGTATCTTGCAATACTCTATTGTCATTGATATATTCCTAAGAGTCAGAGGTCTAGCTATAGACTGAAGATAGGGAATGGAGGTGGGAGGTGCACCACAGAAGCTGAAATAAAGTTATAGAATTTATTAACCACTTTGCATCCAGACTTTGTTTCCCCCTTACAGACAAGAGCAGTTTTGACCAGTGGTGGGTCGAAATTTTGCATATGCGAAATTTTGCATAAAAACTTGCATTTACACATCATAACTGTAAAGTGCAATTTCAGTGAAAATCGCAATAAATTCATATGTAATAGTAGTATTTCAGAATTTCACATAATTTTTCGCACAATTTTCACGCAATTTCGTGAAATTTTTTGCCGACTTTAGCGGTTAATAGCAAAGCCCCCCTACATGCTATTGCTACCAAAATTGCTACATATGTTAAGGAGAATATTAGGTATAAGTCAAAAAATATTTTTTCAAAAAGACATTTTAGTTTTTGAGAAAATTGATTTTAAGTATGCAAAGAAAAATCGTTTTTAGACTGTCATTTTTTAGTTTAAAAACCATTTTTTCTTAGCATGTTTAAAATCTATTTTCTCAAAAAGTACAAGGTCTTTTTGGAAAATTATTTTTTGAGTTGTACCCACTATTCTCCTTAACATGTGTAGCAATTTTGGTGTCACTACCATGTATCGAGGCTTTGCTAATCACTGCCAAAGTCAGAACGAAATTACACAAAATTTTAGCCGAAATTACGAACCACTTTAACAAATCCATTGAATGAATAAATCGTAATTACATAAATAAAATTTTGCAGAATTGGAATTAGCTGATTACGATCATCACAGGTTTTGATATTTTACCTATGTCCCTATTTAATTAGCAATAACATTATCCCTACTTATGACACCAACATGAAATATATATCATTAGACTAACTAGGCTTACATAGTATGGCATTTTTTCCATGGGATTTGGTGTGGATGGCCAGACTACAGGATGGAGAAGTAATGGAGTATGAGACTCTATAGTTTCCCATTACTCTTACCTGTTGTTATTGTTATCGTGTTCCCTGACGGAACATCACAAGCAGCCTAGACGGGCTTTCTCATATGCGAATGCTGTATCAGGCCCGACATACCTTTTCCAGCAGCGTAACTGTGAACAGACAATATTCAGCCCAGGATGAGTGAAGGAGTGTGTGATACTGTATGCTAAGTAGGGGCGCACGAATGGGATTACAGATTCATACAGGTAGTGAGGTTTTTTTAATGGGTTTAGCTTAACCACTTCAGGACCACAGGCTCCCCCACCCCTCTAGTAACCAGGCAATTTCTTACAATTAAGTCCTCTGCAGCTTTAACTGCTAGCTGCAGAGCTATAGGATGCAGCACAGATATGGATTCCCCCTTTTCTGACCACTAACAAAGCTTACTGTTGGTAGGCTCTGATCACTGCTGCTGGATTTGTTTTTGTTTTTTATTAATTTGTATGCTATATGATTTTGAATAAAAATGTGTATTTTTTTATTTATTTATCCCTCCCCTGACAGCCAATCACAGCGATCAGCTCTCATGGGCATTAGGGATGTCGTTGAATGGTTCGGGAACCGGTCGCCGGCGAACCCCTCACCCTGTACTACTTCCGGGATGCTATTGATCGCGCGCCTGTTGCCGGGCACTTTCTGTGCATGTACGTGACATCATGAGACGTCATGCGCAAAGAGTGCCCGGCAATGGGCGCGCGATCAAAGGTTCACACCGCTGGCCCAGCGCTGCCGTACTACTACGGGTCATAGCGACCTGGAAGTAGTGCAGGCACATACAGATTCGCTGGTGAACTGTTCACTCACATCTCTAATGGGCATCAGCCTATGAGAGCCGATCGCTTTCTGAGCCTTCCCAGGGGACAGCCGAGTGACACGGCTGTCCCCAGTACAGCGCTGCTGTAGATTGCAGCACCGTACAATGTAAAGACGGCCGTCTAACAGTCTGATAGCAGTGATCGCTGCTGGCAGACTGTTAACGGAGCTGAGCCCTGTCATTTAAGTGGGGATGCACCTCTGCAAACCACTCCCCCAGGACTTAATGTCAATTAGCGTTATGTGGTCCTGGGGAGCCACCTTGCGACCGCCAATTGGCGTTAGGTGGTCATAAGGTGGTTAATGGGTTTAGCTTGCACTCACATGTGTATGGCGATCTCCCACTCATGTTGTATAGGGCTGTAGAGGTCACTGTGGTTGTCCTTCCAAAGGGAGAGGCCACGGTCATCTGTATGACGAGGAGTGACCAGGAGCCAAATGATGCAGCATCGGATGGATGTTGCTTAGAATTAAGAGTGAATATACTCACAAAGGCGAATATACTCACATATGCAACTGCCATTTATTGCCTGCCGGAACTGGATGGTCCCACTACTTGGGTCCTGTCTAGCTGTGGATAGCACCACACTGAATGATAACAACCTCCTTAGGATGCGTAATTAACAAAACACTGGGGGAGGGGAAGGTTTCTAATTGTTCTTTGTCAGGGTTTTGCATCTGGAGAGATAAGATACCTCATCTCATATTATTTCTATGCAGTGCCGTACCCTATCCAACCCTTAGTGTTTACTAGGGATGGGACGACGAATCCGGCGAATCCACGAATCCCTCGAATATTAGGAAATATTCGAGATTCGTGGATTCGAATCCCGACGCCATTTTCTGATCGCCGAATCCACCGCATCCCGACGCTGCATCGCCGCGCATCCGCCGCTTTACCCGTCCGCAATTGTCCTCCTTCCTCCCCCTGCAGCCTCCTCCGCTCGCCCGCCGCATAAATAAGAGGAAGCAGCCTCTCACCTCCAGCGTGGAGCCCGGAGCGGCAGACCTCCTCCAGACTTCCTTATTTCCCCTAGTGACCGGCTCTTACTATGCGTCATTAGTAAGAGCCGTTCAGGTGGCCACTAGGGGGAACCAGGAAGTGAAGGGAGAAGTCTGCCGCTCCGGGCTCCACGCTGATGCTGGAGGTGAGAGGCTGCTTCTCCTTATGTATGCAGGGGGACGAGCGGAGGAGGCTGCGGGGGGAGGGAGGAGGATTACCCAGCTACCTATACTGCAGCCCCTCATAGCCTGCTACCTATACTGAAGCCCCCCATAGCCTGCTACCTATACTGAAGCCCCCCATAGCCTGCTACCTATACTGAAGCCCCCCATAGCCTGCTAACTATACTGAAGCCCCCCATAGCCTGTTACCTATACTGAAGCCCCCCATAGCCTGCTACCTATACTGAAGCCCCCCATAGCCTGTTACCTATACTGAAGCCCCCTATAGCCTGCTACCTATACTGAAAGCCCCCCATAGCCTGCTACCTATACTGAAGCCCCCCATAGCCTGCTAACTATATTAAAGCCCCCTATACCCTGCTACCTATACAGAAGGCCCCTATACCCTGCTGCCTATACTGAAGCCCTCCATAGCCTGCTACCTATACTGAAGCCCCCTATACCCTGCTACCTATACAGAAGGCCCCTATACCCTGCTGCCTATACTGAAGCCCTCCATAGCCTGCTACCTATACTGAAGCCCCCTATACCCTGCTACCTATACTGAAGGCCCCTATACCCTGCTGCCTATACTGAAGCCCTCCATAGCCTGCTACCTATACTGAAGCCCCCTATACCCTGCTACCTATACTGAAGGCCCCTATACCCTGCTACCTATACTGAAGCCCCCTATACCCTGCTACCTATACTGAAGCCCCCTATACCCTGCTACCTATACTGAAGGCCCCTATACCCTGCTACCTATACAGAAGGCCCCTATACCCTGCTGCCTATACTGAAGCCCTCCATAACCTGCTACCTATACTGAAGCCCCCTATACCCTGCTACCTATACTGAAGGCCCCTATACCCTGCTGCCTATACTGAAGCCCCCCATAGCCTGCTACCTATACTGAAGCCCCCTATACCCTGCTACCTATACTGAAGGCCCCTATACCCTACTACCTATACTGAAGCCCCCTATACCCTGCTACCTATACTGAAGGCCCCTATACCCTACTACCTATACTGAAGCCCCCTATACCCTGCTACCTATACTGAAGGCCCCTATACCCTGCTGCCTATACTGAAGCCCCCCATAGTCTGCTACCTATACTGAAGGCCCCTATACCCTGCTGCCTATACTGAAGGCCCCTATACCCTGCTGCCTATACTGAAGGCCCCTATACCCTGCTGCCTATACTGAAGGCCCTTTATACCCTGCTGCCTATACTGAAGGCCACTATACCCTGCAACCTATAGTGAAGGCCCCTATACCTTGGTAGCTATACTGAAGACACCTTTACCTAGCTACCTATACTGCGGGCACCTATGCCTGGGTACCTTATACTGCGGGCAACTATACCACAGATCGCACAATTCTTATGTGCAGGATTCGTTAGATTCGGGATTCGAAAGGTTCGAGATATTCGAGAACCTTTTTAGATTCGGATCCGGATTCGGATTCGAAGAAATTGTGGATTCGTCCCATCCCTAGTGTTTACTCACTGATTTTAACTTTTTTTGTGTGCCCAATAAAATTTGCTTTTTTACTCAGTAGGAGCCAATCAGGGGTTATGGTTAATGAATTTTGGCAAACATTGTGAATTGTTCTCCCTTGAATTCTGGGAAATGAGTTGTATTATCTTGACTTGGGGCTCTGAATGTGTTAGAGAGTATGTTGCAAATAAACCCACTGATATGTCAGACAATTTTTTTTTGTTTCTTTTTTTGGGGGTGTTTTGTTTAGTTTGACCTTAACAGTGGCGTAACTATGGTCCCTGCAGCCCCTGCGACTGCCCAAGGGCTTATCGGGGTCCATCAATGCTGGCTGCCTGCATAACATGAAATCCCTCATCCATCATCAGCAGACAGTAATGGGCGGGATGTAAGTTAACAAAGTATTTTTATTTTCCTGGTGGGGCGCCCACTGTGCAAGCAGCACACAGAGCCAGTGAGTGCAGAACTGCATCTTTCACTGAGCGCTCAGCGCTGTCCGGACAGGACAGACCTATCCAGGCACGCCCCCGAGCAGCATCACAGAGCCACATGTAATCAATAGCAGAAACTTACTTCCTACATTTGAACATTTTTCAGGGGTGGGGCCTAATGACTAGGTACATTACTAGTTGCCTTATAGTATATTTTTTTTTATCAGTTTGAGCAAAGAGGAAATCATGTCAGTGGCCCCACTTTTATGGTAAAAGAAAGCTGTGAACTATTTTTTTTCCAAGATCCTTACTTCATACAAGAAAAGGAAAATTAAAGTGACTTGCATGACCTGAGGGAGAGCCTACGTGGTCCTTCTCTTGTCCTAGGCTAGCATTTCACTGTGGGGGAAGTACAATTAAACTGTTTCGTTATTCAGAATCTAGAGGGCACATCTAAACAAGAGTCAATTATAATTGTAGTTTAAAATGTCCACATTACTGTTTTACTGTAATTATTAATCAAGGCTCATTGCTTTCCAACAAAAGGTTCTGATAGTTTGCTGCAGACCTTCATTACGAGAAACAACGTGGGAGCAATTCACGCTCATTCTTGAATCAGTTGGCAATATTATTAGATCCGCAATGCTCACAGGTGGTCAAAAATGCGGAGAAGTTGTCTTGGTATCTTTATCTGCAAAATGCCTTTGAGAAGGCCACCAAAATTTATGTAAGAAAGCATTGGAGCATATACTGTGTAACGTATTATTTCAAAGGGGACTGACCACTGATTTATACAACACGAGTAAGCGGTCAGCCAGATATTTAACAATCAGGTATATTCACTTAATGATGGTAAAACCACTGTAAGCAGAGAGCACACTGCAATTTCTTTGAGACTTTCAACAGTTAGGTAGTGTGTGTTGTGCAACTGGTGTGACCCGTGTTACCTAGGTAACATGTACAGTATATTGTCAGGGTACAGGGGACTACACAAGTTTCAGTGACAATAAGGGTATACATTTCAATGAGATTGATTAAAAAAACTGTCCTCCGTTATGTCACCTTGGCCCATTTTGTATTAGTTGTGTAGAATACTGGTGTAATGGATAGCACTCTTGCTTGCAGGGCTTGGTCTCGAATCCCAACCAGGGTATTATCTGCATGGAGTTTGTATGTCCTCCTTGTGTCGGTTTTCTCTGGTTACTCCGGTTTCCTCCTATATCCCAAAAACATACAAATAAGTTAATTGGCTTTTCCCTAAAATTAGCCCTAGACTGTGATACATACACTACATGATACATACATAGACATTTGACTATGATAGGGAATAGATTGTGAGCACCTCTGAGGGATAGTTAAGTGACAAGACAATATACTCTGTACAGCGCTGCAGAAGATGTCAGCACTATATAAATACTAAATAATTATAATAATTTTTCTCTTGACCTTTCTCTGGGGAGATATTTTCCAATCTTAGCAATAAAATACCTTTAAAGCCAATGGGTACCGATTTAAAAATAAAAAAGTCAGATACTCACCTAAGGAGAGAGAAGGCTCGGTCCTAATGAGACTTCCCTCTCTTCTCCCGGTGCCCTGTCCCTCTCAGGATCCCCCATAGCAGTATTCGACCAGTTCAGTCAAATACTGCCACTTCCGCCACCAAAGGGAGGTTTCGGAAGTCTTCGGGAGCACTCGAGCTCCCGAAGACGGGCTTCTCCATACTGCGCATGCGCCCTCTATGAAGCACTCGCGCAGGTCTATGAGGCACACGGGCGTGTGCAGTATGGAGCGGCCCATCTTTGGGAGCCCGAGTGCTCCCGAAGACATCCAAAGTCCCCCGCGGTGAGGGATTTAAACGGAGGATCCTGAGGGCACCGGGAGAGGAGAGGGAAGGCTCATTAGGCCTGAGCCTTCCCTCTCCTTAGGTGAGTATCTGACTTTTTTATTTTTAAATCGGTAC
Organism: Hyperolius riggenbachi; assembly: GCF_040937935.1. Classification (NCBI taxonomy): domain Eukaryota; kingdom Metazoa; phylum Chordata; class Amphibia; order Anura; family Hyperoliidae; genus Hyperolius; species Hyperolius riggenbachi. The sequence continues at coordinate 517,556,286 of NC_090647.1, forward strand.
CCATTCACTTTAAAGCTCTCATTTTTTGCCAACTTTTTCGTACTTTTTCAATTGCTAAATGCTTGTGATTATTCTTTACATAAGATGAAATATTGCCCATATGCAATTAACTTTTTCTCCCAAGTTTTCTCCTAGGTGATATTTTCAAAACTGTTAATAAAATGCCTTTTAAACCACCAGCAAGCAAGAACATACTTAAAATAATATTGTTAGTGTTTCAAACTTTTTTTTGGTACTTTCTAGTTGCAAAGTGTCGAAACTTATTTTAAATAGAAGTAGAAAAATTATCTCCAAGGAAAAAAATCAGGAGAATTAGTGAATTGCATATGGTCCATTATCTCATGTCTGAATTAGTGTTGCTCATCACAGGCTCGTGATCACAGCTAACCCATGATCAAAAGCTGTTTTTCCTGATCATGAGGTCGGATTCCGAATTCTGTGTGATTAGGTATTTAGCCATGATTACGGGCCGTGAATGTTACCTAAAAACCCGCCAACTTTAGCGGTTAATAGCAAAGCCCTCTTACATGCTAGAAACCCCAAATTTGCCAGGTATGTTAAGAATAACAGTGGGAACAAGAGGAACATTGTTTTCCAAAAAGACCTTATAGTTTTTGAGAAAGATTTTAAAGTTTCAAAGGAAATAATATACATTTAAATGCGGTAAATGACAGTTAATGTATTTACCACATTTAAAGGTATACTTTAACTCTTGTTTCCACTGTTCTTCTTAAAGAGACTCCGTAACAAAAATTGCATTCTGTTTTTTATCATCCTACAAGTTCCAAAAGCTATTCTAATGTGTTCTGGCTTACTGCAGCACTTTCTGCCATCACAGTCTCTGTAATAAATCAATGTATCTTTCCCTTGTCAGACTTGTCAGCCTGTGTCTGGAAGGCTGCCAAGTTCTTCAGTGTTGTGGTTCTGCTATGAACTCCCCCTTCCAGGCCCCTCTATGCACACTGCCTGTGTGTTATTTAGGATTAGAGCAGCTTCTCTCTTCTCTCTTATCTTTTACAAGCTGGATAAATCGTCCTCTGAGCTGGCTGGGCTTTCACATACTGAGGAATTACAGACAAGGGCAAAGCTGTTTGCAGGAAGAAAAGAGCAGCCTGAAACTTCAGTGCATGAGAGATGCAGGGGGAAAGAAACACACAAATGATCTCTTGAGATTCAAAAGGAAGGGTGTATACAGCCTGCTTGTGTATGAATGTATTTTCTATGTGTGGACATACTGTACATCAACCTACTTCCTGTTTTGGTGGCCATTTTGTTTGTTTATAAACAAACTTTTTAAAACAGTTTTTAACCATTTTTAATGCGGCGGGAAGCGGTGAAATTGTGACAGAGGGTAATAGGAGATGTCCCCTAACGCACTGGTATGTTTACTTTTGTGCGATTTTAACAATACAGATTCTCTTTAACATATCTGGCGAATTTGGTGTTTCTGGCATGTAAGGGGGCTTTGCTATTAACAGCTAAAGTTGGCGGGTTTTGGCAGGTTTTGAATCATGAATACTTTTTTCATTTGAAACTTTAAAATCAATTTTCTTAAAAACTAAAAGTTCTTTTTTTTTTTTAAATTGTAGCCACTTCTCACCTTTAAAATACATGCAATTTTGGTGATTGTAGCATATACGGGGGCTTTGCTACTAACGTTAAAGTCAAATCCGTGATCATGGCCGTGATCACGGATTCTGCTAGTGATCACGGCTAAAATCCGAGTCGAATTCGGATTTGGACATCAAATCCAGATCACGATCATGCATAAGTGCTCTTATCTGTTTTTAACCTTACTTTAAAGCAAGAAGTTTTGAATCAGGATGATACCATTTATTGGCTAACTTCAAAGAATAAGAGTAAGCAAGCTTTCGGGTGTATAGCCTTCGTCGAGCTTCAACTCTTGCTTTTACTGATGGTAAATACCTTATTTTAAAGCAACACACATGCTCAATTTCTGTAACCCTAATTGTTAGTCTGTTGTTACAGTGATAATTTTAGGAATGAAGGCTGTATAGACATGCTGTTTGTCACATGTCCTGTTCTATGGAGAAAAGAGGAAGAATGACATGTCATGAATGAGCAAGAGGGAAGAAAACAATGCTGCTCATTTATCATTTCATGTTTAGTGCTGCACTTTGATGGATCAGTAAACCCTATCTTAAGGCAATTGTACAGACAATAGATTCTTAGCCAATAAGAACTCAAAGCATCATTTCAGCCAATGGCTTTCTAGTGTGTGTACAAGGCTTTAACACTCAACTTGCAAAAATGTGGTAAGAATCAGGAATAGAGATGGCGCGAACCTCTGATTTTCGGTTCGCAAACCAGGTTCGCAAACTTCCGCAAAACGTTCGCAAACCGCAATAGACTTCAATGGGGAGGCGGACTTGGAAAACTAGAAAAAATTATGCCGGCCACAAAAGTGATGGAAACGATGTTTCAAGGGGATTAACATGGCGGAGTGGAATACATGCCAAAAGTCCCAAGGAAAAATCTGGATTTGATGAAAAGCAGTGTTTTAAGGGCAGAAATCACATTCAATGCTAAATTGCAGGCCTACAATACTGCATGTGTATACATCAATTAGTGTTGGGCGAACAGTGTTCGCCACTGTTCGGGTTCTGCAGAACATCACCCTGTTCGGGTGATGTTCGAGTTCGGCCGAACACCTGACGGTGCTCGGCCAAACCGTTCGGCCACATGGCCGAACTAAGAGCGCATGGCCGAACGTTCCCCGAACGTTCGGCTAGCGCTGTGATTGGCCGAACGGGTCACGTGGTTCGGGCCCGAACGCGCTCTGATTGGCCGAACGGTCACGTGGTTCGGGTAAATAAATACCCGAACCACGTCATATCTCCGCCATTTCTCTGTGGGTTTAGCTTTGGGTAGGCAGGCAGGGTAGTTCGCTCTCCAGCCACGCTAGCCAGGGTCCCCCCCAGTCATTGTGTGTCGCTGCTGGGAACAGTAGTACACCGCTCGCTCAGCCACACTATATATATAGCATTGCTTACTGCCACTGTGTACCTCGCTCAGCCACGCTATATATAGCATTGTGTTTTCTGACACTCTGTGTACACGGCTTAGCCTGGCTCTATAGCATTGTGTGTACTGCCACTGTGCACCTCGCTCAGCCACGCTATATATAGCATTGTGTTTTCTGACACTCTGTGTACACGGCTTAGCCTGACTATATAGCATTGTGTGTACTGCCACTGTGCACCTCGCTCAGCCACGCTATATATAGCATTGTGTTTTCTGACACTCTGTGTACACGGCTTAGCCTGACTATATAGCATTGTGTGTACTGCCACTGTGCACCTCGCTCAGCCACGCTATATATAGCATTGTGTTTACTGCCACTCTGTGTACACCGCTCAGCCAGACTATATACCATTGTTTACTGACACTCTGTGTACACCGCTCAGCCAGACTATATACCATTGTTTACTGACACTCTGTGTACACGGCTCAGCCTGACTATATAGCATTGTGTGTACTGCCACTGTGCACCTCGCTCAGCCACGCTATATATAGCATTGTGTTTTCTGACACTCTGTGTACACGGCTTAGCCTGACTATATAGCATTGTGTGTACTGCCACTGTGCACCTCGCTCAGCCACGCTATATATATCATTGTGTTTACTGCCACTCTGTGTACACCGCTCAGCCAGACTATATACCATTGTTTACTGACACTCTGTGTACACCGCTCAGCCAGACTATATACCATTGTTTACTGACACTCTGTGTACACGGCTCAGCCTGACTATATAGCATTGTGTGTACTGCCACTGTGCACCTCGCTCAGCCACGCTATATATAGCATTGTGTTTACTGCCACTCTGTGTACACCGCTCAGCCAGACTATATACCATTGTTTACTGACACTCTGTGTACACCGCTCAGCCAGACTATATACCATTGTTTACTGACACTCTGTGTACACGGCTCAGCCTGACTATATAGCATTGTGTGTACTGCCACTGTGCACCTCGCTCAGCCACGCTATATATAGCATTGTGTTTACTGCCACTCTGTGTACACCGCTCAGCCAGACTATATACCATTGTTTACTGACACTCTGTGTACACCGCTCAGCCAGACTATATACCATTGTTTACTGACACTCTGTGTACACGGCTCAGCCTGACTATATAGCATTGTGTGTACTGCCACTGTGTACCTCGCTCAGCCACGCTATATATTGCATTGTTTACTGACACTCTGTGTACACGGGTCAGCCAGACTATATAGCATTGTGTGTACTGCCACTCTGTGTACACGGCTCAGCCAGACTATATATCATTGTGTGTACTGCCACTCTGTGTACACCGCTCAGCCAGACTATATAGCATTGTGTGTACTGCCACTGTGTACACCGCTCAGCCAGACTATATAGCATTGTGTGTACTGCCACTCTGTGTACACCGCTCAGCCAGACTATATAGCATTGTGTGTACTGCCACTCTGTGTACACCGCTCAGCCAGACTATATAGCATTGTGTGTACTGCCACTCTGTGTACACCGCTCAGCCAGACTATATACCATTGTTTACTGACACTCTGTGTACACCGCTCAGCCAGACTATATACCATTGTTTACTGACACTGTGTGTACACCGCTCAGCCAGACTATATAGCATTGTGTGTACTGCCACTGTGTACCTCGCTCAGCCACGCTATATATAGCATTGTTTGCTGACACTCTGTGTACACGGCTCAGCCAGACTATATAGCATTGTGTGTACTGCCACTCTGTGTACACCGCTCAGCCAGACTATATAGCATTGTGTGTACTGCCACTCTGTGTACACCGCTCAGCCAGACTATATAGCATTGTGTTTACTTCCACTCTGTGTCTGCTGGGCCTGGGAACAGTAGTACACCGCTCACCTGCCACTGTATAGCATTGTGCTCTGTGTCGCTGCTGGGAATAGTGGTACACCGCTCACCCGCCACTGTATAGCATTGTGCTCTGTGTCGCTGCTGGGAATAGTGGTACTGTATAGCATTTCTGTACTGCCACTGTACTGCTGCCAGTCAGCGTGTACTGTAAGGATAAGTGAAATGAGGAAGAAATCCGGTGAAAGAGGAAGGGGCAAGGGAAGAGGTGTTTCCCCTGACGGTTCACGTACAGGCCACAGGGGAGCACCCAAGAAAACCCACTCAATACCGCCCATGTTGTCCAGGACAACAACCCTCACAGATCCAAAAGAACAGGACCAGATAATTACTTGGATGACCTCTCAAGCGTCCAGCAGTGGGTTAAGCAGCACCAGCACATCACGCACGAGGTCCGAGTCCTCAGCCAGTTACAAGGAGCCAGTGGGCACAAAGCTGACACAACCGGCAGCGACACCACGCACACAACTGCCAGATAACCAGTCCGATGAATTACCTCAGGACACAATGGGGTATTCGCAGGAGCTATTCCCAGCCCAACAAACTTCCACCTTTCAAAGGTCAATGGAGGAACAGCCAGAAATGTTGTGCCCGGATTCACAACCATTAACTGTGGGAAATGCACCGCGCACTGAAATACAAGGCGAGTCCGAGGAGGACTCGGAAACCCAAATCCCAGAGCAAGTTGGGCAGGAGGGGTTGCAATTGCAGGAGGTCGGCCGACAAGATCTGGAAGACGACGTTGGAGTGAGCTGCGCAGAGGTTGTTCTGGGGAGCTCTACTCCACGGCGGCGGCCCCCCACAATGACATATGACGAGTTTGAGGAGATGGAAGAGGAGGGTATGGACAATGTGGACCTAGACCCAGATTTTGTTTCTGAACGAGAACATCGCCGTCGTAGCAGCAGCACAGATGAGTCTGTTGAAGAACCCACTGCTGCACGAGTTCGCCTTGTGCCACAAGGTAGGCGGCGCGCAATTTCAGGCACCACAAGCGTGGAAGTTCAAGTGAGAGGCAAAAGAGGAGCAAACAGAAATCGCCAGCAAGGAGGCAGGTGCTCCAAAGTCTGGGCTTTCTTTGAAGACTGCACTGAGGATGTTACCATGGCGATTTGCAAGGTGTGCAAGACCCTGAGCAGGGGGAAAAGTATTAACAACCTCTCCACCACCAGCATGAGCCGCCACATGCTATTCAAACATCCCACTCTGTGGGCAAACGCGGCAGGACAGGGTACCAGCAACACTGCCTCCCTTGGGTTCACCAGACTCACCACCAGACCCGCCTCAGCAGCAGCAGTAGCCCAGCCATTGCGTGGTTCACAACATTCACAAACATCAGACGACGCTGACACTGTCACTTTCCGGAGTAGTGCTCTTGAGGTCTCCCAGTGTTCATCAAACACAACAACCAACAGCCCTTCCGTGTGCAGCGCTACGGTTCAGTTGTCTGTGTCGGAGATGTTTGAGCGCAAGAGGAAATTGCCAGCAAATGACCCCCGGGCCGTAGCAGTAACAGCCAGCATAGCCAAGCTTCTGGCCTGCAAAATGCTGCCATATCGAGTGGTGGAGACAAACAGCTTCAAGGGCATGATGTCAGTGGCCATCCCACGTTACGTGGTTCCCAGCCGCTACCACTTTGCACGCTCTGCAGTGCCTGAGTTGCATGAGCACGTGGTCAGCAAAATAACCCGAAGCTTAAAGAATGCCATTGCCTGCAAGGTTCACCTCACCACTGACACTTGGACGAGTGCGTTCGGACAGGGTCGATACATCTCCCTTACCGCGCACTGGGTGAACCTTGTGGAGCCTGGCAGCGATTCCTCACCTGCTACGGCGCGGGTGTTGCCCACGCCGCAAACAGCTGCACCGCCGTCCCTCCCACTGGATAACAACAGCAGCACCTACCTCTCTGACTCCTTCTCCTCCAACGCATCTCAAAGCTGTACCTCATCCGGAAACGCTAACCCAGCAGCAGTAGGATCGTGGAAGCAGTGCAGCACAGCTGTTGGCATGCGTCAGCAAGCGTTGCTGAAGCTGATCTGCCTTGGGGATAAGCAGCACACAGGGGAGGAAATTTGGAAGGGAATAAAGGAACAGACGGATTTGTGGCTGGCACCGCTGGACCTGAAACCGGGCATGGTTGTGTGTGATAATGGGAGTAATCTCATTTGCGCTTTAAGGTTGGCTAAGCTGACACACATCCCTTGCCTGGCGCACGTGATGAACCTAGTAGTTCAGCGGTTCCTGAGGACATACCCAGGCGTGGCTGATCTTTTGTTGAAGGTGCGTCGAGTGGCCAAACATTGTAGAAATTCCAGTACTGCTTCGGGGGCACTCGCCAAGATGCAGGAGCGCTTCAATCTCCCCCACCATCGCTTGCTGTGTGATGTCCCTATGCGCTGGAATTCTACGCTGCACATGCTAGCACGCTTTTGTGAGCAGAAGAGTGCAGTGGTCCAGTACATGACGGCGCAGTACCGAGGCGCATCCGGACAGCTGCCAAGCTTCTGTGGATCCGATTGGGCCAACATGTTGGACCTCTGCCAAGTCCTCCAAAATTTTGAGCAATCCACGTTGCTTGTGAGCAGTGACAACTCTTCAGTCAGCATTACCATACCACTGCTGTGTTTACTGAAGAGGTCAATGTTGAAAATCAAGGAAACAGCTGTCATGATGCAACTGGGGGAATCTGAAGGAGAAAACGATCAGCGTGATGGTACCAACATCAGGCCATCCGCCTCAGGAAACGCTGGCCCCAGCAGCTATGACGAAGAAGAGGAGGAGGAACAGCTGGAGTTGGAGCAGGAATTTCATGCCACCACTGACGAGGGCCAGAGCGGTGCACGTTGGACTTCCACAATTCAGCGCGAATGGTCAGCAGAAGCAGACCAGGAGGAAGGTGACGACTATGATGCATCACAACAACTATCACAACGCTCACAAGAGGATGATGAGGATTCTGGTAGGACTCTGGCACACATGGCTCAATTCATGCTAGACTGCATTGAACGCGACCCACGCATTGTGCGCATTCTGGACAACACCAATTACTGGGTTTATACCCTTCTGGATCCACGTTACAAACACAATGTTCCAAAACTGCTTGAAGAAAGAGTCAGACAGGTCAAAATGGAAGAATACCAGCAGGCCCTTGTGGAGACTTTAGAGAGGAGATTGACATCCTCCCCCTCCTCTAGCCAGTTGTACGCCGACAGACTGACTTCCGCAAACCCAGGACGACCAGGAGGGCAGCAAACAACGCAAGCCGCAGCCTTTGCCCAAAAGGGAATGGCATCGGCAGTGTCCTTGGAGTGGGAAAATTTTCTGACACCCATGCAGCAGCAGCCCACTGAACAGCAAGCGAGCAGATCCACCTCAAACACCGATCGCCTGGAGAAGATGGTCAAGGACTACATGTCAGATGACGTAGCTGTGTCGAACAATCCATCTGCACCCTTCAACTATTGGGTATCGAAGCTAGACACCTGGCACGAACTGGCAATGTACGCAATAGAGGTGCTGGCTTGCCCGGCAGCCAGCGTTATGTCGGAACGCTGTTTTAGTGCTGCCGGAGGCATCGTCACAGATCGGCGTATCTGCCTCTCCACAGAAAATGCAGACCGTCTGACTCAAATTAAAATGAATCAATCCTGGATTGGAAATGACTACGCAACACTCCAGGACCCCAACCAAGTAATATGACCAATGAACATCTGGGATGGTGTAGCGTTTCCGGTCCCTGTTTATTGAACCTCTCATCTGTATTACATTTATGACTGCATGGCGGCAAAAAGCATTGCTGCTATATCCGCACGCTTTTTGTCCTCATGCAAGGCCTGGGTTGTTGTGTCTCAAAAAGCATAGCCTTCTCCTCCTGCGCCTGCTCCTGTTCCATCACGTGTGCTGCTGCTGCTGCTGGGTTAGCGTTGCCGGTCCCTGTTTATGGAACCTCTTATCTTTATTACATTTATGACTGCATGGCGGTACAAAGCATGCTATCCGCACGCTTCTTGTCCTCATGCAAGGCCTGGGTTGTTGTGTCTCACAAAGCGTGGCCTTCTCCTCCTGCGCCTCCTCCTGTTCCATCACGTCTGCTGCTGCTGGGTTAGCGTTGCCGCGTGGTCCCTGTTTATTGAACCACTTATCTTTATTACATTTATGACTGCATGGCGGTACAAAGCATGCTATCCGCACGCTTCTTGTCCTCATGCAAGGCCTGGGTTGTTGTGTCTCACAAAGCGTGGCCTTCTCCTCCTGCGCCTCCTCCTGTTCCATCACGTCTGCTGCTGCTGGGTTAGCGTTGCCGCGTGGTCCCTGTTTATTGAACCACTTATCTTTATTACATTTATGACTGCATGGCGGTACCTCATGCAAGGCCTGGGTTGTTGTGTCTCACAAAGCGTGGCCTTCTCCTCCTGCGCCTCCTCCTGTTCCATCACGTCTGCTGCTGCTGGGTTAGCGTTGCCGCGTGGTCCCTGTTTATTGAACCACTTATCTTTATTACATTTATGACTGCATGGCGGTACCTCATGCAAGGCCTGGGTTGTTGTGTCTCACAAAGCATGGCCTTCTCCTCCTGCGCCTCCTCCTGTTCCATCACGTCTGCTGCTGCTGGGTTAGCGTTGCCGCGTGGTCCCTGTTTATTGAACCACTTATCTTTATTACATTTATGACTGCATGGCGGTACAAAGCATGCTATCCGCACGCTTCTTGTCCTCATGCAAGGCCTGGGTTGTTGTGTCTCACAAAGCGTGGCCTTCTCCTCCTGCGCCACCCTCCTCCTGTTCCATCACGTGTGCTGCTCCTGGGTTAGCGTTACCGGTCCCTTTTCCTGGAACCTCTTATATGTATTACATTTATGACTGCATGCCGACAAAAAGCATGTTACCTGTGCAAAGAAAACAGACATTTCCCGCATTTAAAAGACAGTTTTCCCTTTGAAACTTTAAAATCGATTTTCTCAAAAACTATAAGCTCTTTATGCTAAAAAATTTTTCCTCTTGTACCCACTCCCAAGGTGCACATACCCTGTAAATTTGGGGTATGTAGCATGTAAGGAGGCTTTACAAAGCACAAAAGTTCGGGTCCCCATTGACTTCCATTATGTTCGGAGTTCGGGTCGAACACCCGAACATCGCGGCCATGTTCGGCCTGTTCGGCCCGAACCCGAACATCTAGATGTTCGCCCAACACTAACATCAATCAGAGAGTGTAATTCTTCGTCCCTCCTCTCTCTCTCTCTCTCTCTCTCTCTCTCTCTCTCTGATTTTGTCTTCCAGGGATTTGTAGGCTGTCAAAAGCAAGCTCACATACATTGGCCAGGGGCTATGGAAACCGTTTTGCCCATGCGATAAAGCAAGGTGCAAAAATGAAATAATGCCTAGCAGAGGATGGTTTCAATCCATAAACCTCCGGGTTATGGGCCTAGCACACTTCTGCTGCGCCACTCTGCAGGCTGCTTACATTTGTATACAATCTTCAAGTTTAAGAAAGGTACATTAGTTCCATTCACAAAACACAAAGCCATCCCTGGGTGGGCTTGAACCACCAACCTTTCGATGCCACAGAGACTGTGTATGTAGTTGCTGCTAAATGGCTATCTGGGGTTCTCTTCGGACAACTGTTGAACACAAAAGTGCCAAGTGCCACGTGCCAAGTGCCACATGACACGTGCCAAGTGCCACATGACACGTGACATGTGCCAAGTGCTACATGACACGTGCTAAGTGCCAATTGCAATGTGCCACGACCGGCATGCTCCTGGCACACATTACACCTGCTGCTGCTGCATTGCCCTGCTCCTGCTGCCTGTACAGCTCCCACCGCCAGGCCAGGGTGCCACAGGTCACTGATACCACCTATATTTAACCCAAAATACAATTGCTGTATCATTTTTTTGGAGGTATCTTGGCTGAAAACTGACATGTCCCAGTTGTGCAGTTGGACTTTGGACACAATGTGGGCTGCACGACCGCTGTCTAGAACCTAGTCCTAATGTTAATTGACAGCCATTTTTTTTTGGGGGGGGGGATTTTAAGTCCCCACATCATCAATCAGTGTTTCCCTTTACAAAATAATGATGCTGCATGCCTCATATATCCTAAAAAATGTTTTTACAGCAATTTAAAGGCCACTTCTGGTTTTTTACCCAGACATCTGAATCCGCCGGATACTAGGGTCGGATATCGAATTTGGATTCGGATTGAGAAATTTTGAACTTGGATATCTGACCTGGACCTTATAGCGGGGTATCCGGATGCGGATCTGATCCGGAGTTTAAAAAGGGGTATCCAAGCAGCACTGGTGCTAACTAAGTTACTTTGTGAATTGAGCCCATAGTGTTTGTATTACTGTGTCACTCTATCACACACACATGGGGCTTGATTCACAAAGCTATCACGGCTGTGAAAAAGTGCTTTGCACGTGTGTTAGCTCGTTTGTGCGCAAAAAAAACGGTTATCGCGTGCAAAATATCGCATTCACACGATAACGCAAATTGTCACGCCTTAACGTACGCAAATTTATCGCACGATAATGCAAATTTATTGCACAAACGTGGAACGTTAGCGCATGAGAATTTTGTATTATCGCGTGAACGTGAATTTTTGCGTGCAAAAACAGTTTTCACGCGAAATTTCACACAAACCACTTTTCACATCGCAATAACAATTATCACTGCTTTGTGAATCAAGCCCCTGGTATTGTATCACTGTGCCAGTTTAATACCTACAGCCGCTAAAATCAGTTGGGCTACGCCCTTTTAAACTCGCCTTGTCTTCAAATGATCCTCCTTTTTGGGTGGGTTTGTCTCTCTTTTATACCTTCCTCTATTCTCCCTCTTTTTTGGCCGGATATATATACATAAATGTGTTTGCTTTCTAAAAACTAAAGGTAACACAGAACACAAATTTTCTTGAATCCAAATCTGAATTTAGATTCTTAGGTGGTGGTGGGTCTCTTTCCGACAGTAGCTTTTCAGGTGGTGGGTTATCTTTCTCTTTCAAAGCACAGTGAATAAGCTTAATAGCTCTTCAGATAAAATTAGAAAAATCCCTCTTTGCTGACTGTGGCACACTGTTGTGATGCAGCAGCTAGAGGTACAACCCAGTATTAGGAAGTCCCCAAGATAGGTAGCCCCCAGTGATTTGTATCCCGATTCCCGATGTGTCCCTCACTAGAAGTAGCTGGAGGAGCCCCCAGTAAAGGTAACCAGAAAGGGTAACCCTAGCATGAGTAGCTAGAGAGTAGAGATGGCCCAAACCTCCGATTTTTGGTTCGCAAACTGGGTTTGTGAACTTCCGCGAACCGCAATAGACTTGAGTGGGGAGGCAAACTTGGAAAACTAGAAAAACTTATGCTGGCCACAAAAGTAATCGAAAGATGTTTCAAGGGGTCTAACATCTGAGTTTTTGCATGGATGAATGAGATAGACACCAAAAGTCCTGGGAAAAAAATATGGATTTGACGCAAAGCAGCGTTTTAAGGGCAGAAATCACATTCAATACTAAATTGCAGGCCTAAAGTGCTTTAAAACATCTTGCATGTGTATACATCATTCAGGGAGTGTAATTAGAGTACTGCTTCACACTGACACACCAAACTCACTGTGTAACGCACCACAAACAGCTGTTTGTGTTGTGACGGAGGTGCTGGACTGGTGCGCACCATGGCGAGAGTACAGGCGATAGCGGTTTTCAAGCCCATATGGTCGCCAGGCTGAGGTGATTGTCCAGCTGATCGAATTTGGTCTGTCCACAATGAAGCAGCGACCTTATTATCTTAGGTGTGCCCCCCCCCCCCCCCCCCGAGACACTCATATAGCCATCGGTCATTGCTTCATTGTGATACGCAAGCCCCTTCATCGCGGCAAGGTAATGATCATGAAGGGGAATGGGCACATGTACATGCCTTTTGTTTTGTTGTTGCAGCTGCAGTGCAGCCAGAAAAAATAGGCAAGCATATACACGCACCAGAAAAATTAGTATAGAGGCCGCTGCTAGCAGCTGCCTTAAAAATTCAGGAATCCGCCTGATGTCCTGGATCCTGTTGGTGGTGGCGGAGAAGGTAGTCAAGCTGCCTAAAGGCAGAGATGCTGTGTGGGGAGCGACTTAGTCTTGGGGCAGGCAGTCACACGGCGTGCATGCAGAGATGCTGTGTGTGGGGACTGGCTTAGTCTTCGGAAAGGCCTGACCTTGCTTTGCAGAACATGTGGTCAGATGGTCCCTTGACTCAACGCTGTGTGTCCGAGATGACACCACTTGCCTTAAGTTTCAACATCACGGTACAGTTTTGGTATCGCCTTTTTTGAGAAATAATTGCATATCTTCCACTGCGGTGTGTGGATTTGCTTTTGTGTGCTGCTTTTCCTCAGGTGGTCATCCCATTGCAGTTTGTGCTTTGTAATCATGTGCCTTCGTAAGGTAGTTGTCCCTGCACGGGTCTTTGTTTTTCCACTGCTCAATTTTTGGTGGCAGAGAGTACAGATGGCATTGCTCTCATCTGAGGCAGACACACAAAAAAATGTCCACACTGCTGAGCCCTGGGGTGATGGCACTTTGGTGGTGGCAGCCGACTGAGTGTAAAGTGGGGTGCCAGAATCAGAGCAGGAGGAGGAAGATATGTCAAGCTTCCATGCGGAAGCTGAGAAAGATGAGGTGTTCTATGTTAGTCAACTACGTCCTGACAATATTGGGGGTTGATGGCACGTGCCTTCTTCTGAACACTGTACTTTGATCGTGGGCCGCACAAAATCACGACAGCATGACCTCGAACAGACCTGCCAGGTGGCCTGCCTCTGCCTTTTGTTTTGTCCATATTGGGGGGGATGAAGTGAAAGGTATGCACTGACTTGACTAATACAATGTGCAGTCAGTCACACAGGTGCAGTTAACAGGTATGCATGAAGTGGTATATCACACTGCGTGCACTCACGTAGGTAGGCGGGTGCACTGTGAACAACAGATAGTAGGTATATGCTGTACTGGGTATTACAATGTGCACCTGTCACACACACGGTTAGTCAATGAATGTTCTGGGCCTGGCAGTGGCACACACACAGTATAGATTATCAAGCAGGGCTGGATTTGTACTCTTTACCGCCCAAGGCCACTGTCACCAGCCACCCCCCCCTTCAGTATAGGTAGCAAGATGAGCCCTCCCCTCCAGTAAAGGTAGCCAGATAACCCCTCCCCCTTTCCCTCTAGTATAGGTAGCCTGATGACCCCCCCCAGTATAGGTAGCCAGATGACCCCTCCCTCTTCCCTCCAGTATAGGTAGAAAGATGACTCCCTTAATCCCTCCTCCCCCATTCCAGTATAGGTAGCCAGCTTGTCTTCACACCGCAGGAGCTATCAGTGTCACTAAATTTTCCACTCGTGCTAAAGTTTCCTCTACCTTTCCGTCATTAATGCTGCCCAAGTCCATAGCAGCTGGCCACATTGCAAATGTGCACAGAGAGCACGATGGCTGCTGTACAGGCGGCTAGCAGCAGAGTACCGCAGTCAGGTGCTCGCCTGATCTCCCTGCATTACAGCATTTGCAAATGCTGCACCAGTTTAGCCTGCTGCTTTGGTGCCCTAGCTGCTGTGGTGCCCTAGGCCATGGCCTAGGTGGCCTTGGCCTAAATCCAGCCCTGTTATCAAGGCTGTCTATGCAACACAAGTAATAAATCATAACACTTGAGAGCAGGTAAGTTGAAAATGTACTGCTGTATTGGTAAAAAAAAACCTGTTACATGCAATATAAATTCATCCCACTCCCCAAATTATTGCACCAGTCCCTTTGCCTTGGTAATCCCCTTCTGTTATTATACAGATCAGTGACTCCCTACTGAATACTCAAACGTCCCAGTGCGTAGGCCCCCAAAAAAGCATTTTTCTTGTATATTGCACACTTTTCCGGAATCCAGACATTATACAGTTCATACTGCAGTATATATGTTTAATGTGCACCATAGCATGTTACTCCCGCTGCCTGGGACTTGTGTTGCAGAGAGTCACTTCTGATTACCATTGCTGTATATGTAGCTCTATTTCCTTTCCGGCCATCACACAAGTGAAACCAGAAATAGGATTTGCTGGCAATCCTCACGTTGACAAGGTGATAAGTAGCTCACATTTGTTACTTATCACCTAGAATATGATATGGCACAAAGGGCTTGATTCACTAAGACAAATAGCTTGCCTTATCAAAGTTAACATGCCTTATCAGAGTAGCATAGCGAGCGCTACGAACCTGCAGGGGCTCAGGGCAGGAAGAGTGGAGCTCTCGTCATTGCCAATTAGCAGGCATAAGTGTGCTATGCTACTCTGATAAGGTGTGCTAACTTTGATAAGGCATGCTCCTTGCCTAACTCTAAGACCCCTCATGTGGTGTCTAAACCTAAGACCTCTCATGTGGTGTCTAAACCTAAGATCCCCCCAGTGGTGACCAACCTTTAGAAACCCCCCGGTTGTACATAACCCCACGTGATGCCTAACCTTACCCCCTTCCTAAATCTTACTCCCCATCTAACACAAAGCCACAATATGTGGCTAAGATGATACATCTGGGTGCCGGGAGGCGCTGAGCATCTGGCATGCAATGCCACAATTGCATTTCCGCAACCCCCCCCCCCCCCCGGGATTCTATCAGTTGCCTCCAAATGTGGATGTATCATCATAGTCACATTACAAAAGCTGTGATTAGCCTTTCTGTAGGTGCATTATACCATATAATGTGGGATTGAAAATACATTCCCTGTGGAACACTTTATCCCACATCATTTCTAATCTTTCTTCTTCTATGAAATCATTGCCTCCCACTTTAGCATTATTTCTAATTGGGATTGATGACGTCCCCCTGTCATATAGAAAGGTAGTAACCCATTTAATCTGCGCAACCAGACACTTGATTCTAACAAATTGGGCGTCTGAGCACATCCCAGAGATTTCCCAAATCATCCAATTAGCCAGATGCAATCTAGAAATGGAACATTATCTTTCCAGAAGATTATCCCCTAATAGACCAGTTCTGTGTAACCCAGTGGACTGGGACTTGATTGCAAACTTGGTATTATCCATACCTCCACAAATTCTGTAGCCTAAGTTTCCCACTCATTAACTATACTCCCCTTTGAAGATTAAATCCCTGTTATGATGCTTCTTTCCCTCCTTTTCCCCTAACCCTGTTTGATATCCCACTGCTTAGAGGCAAATTGATAGGAACCACCCCCACTACCCAAAACATTTTTTTGCGGGTAGAGGTAAAGTGGTTCTGCTACACACCAAGTTATAATGTGTTTTCTTATTGTTTCTTGTAAACATCTGTGTGCAAACGGCACAGAAAACGTGTAATACTACATATTAAGTATTACCTAATACACAAGCACTGTTTGTGCTAATTTGTTATATTTTCTTGTTAAGTGATTTCTCAACCTTATTTCATATAAGTTTCCTGTACTAAGCTGAGTCAAGCAGTTATTTAATTGTATGTATGGAGAACTCTAATAAAAATTTATTGGAAAAAATTTATTGTGGCAAAAATGGTAAATTTCAGTGGCCGCAGGTACCTAATAGTGGCCAGAGCCGTGCGCCCCAAGTTTCAATTTTTTTTACCGCTAATCGTGGCTTTTAGAATAGGCACCTATGGCTGCGCCGTTTTTTCCATAAGTGCTCCTGTGGCTGCGCCCTTTTCACCTTAAATTTACTATAAATCTTATTTGAAGGGTCCATGGTTTCTATAAGGAATAGACTAAGGTGACTATTGTCAATGAGAGAATTTTCAATTAGTTAATGCTTATTTACATGCAAGAAGCAATCAAAATCAACAGAGATTTGTATTGGGAGCAAACTTAATTCTAAATAAAACTACAGTATGCATAATTTACCTAACAATGTAATGTTCAGCGCATTTCTAATATAATTAGAAGTGAACAAAGGCAAAAAAACAAAGCTACAGTGAGTAATTTAATGCAATTGGGAAATGGCAGAATTTGAAGACCAGCTGTTAGTGCATTAAACCATGAATCATTTTATGAAAATGCTGTAAAAAATTTTGACAGCTAAGCTTGTAAAATTGGAATGTCAATTACAAAAAACAAACAGAGCAAAATAAATAGTTACAAGAGCAGATGTTAGAGGTCAAACAAGTAGCAAATTCAATTATTCAGCAAGCTGGGGTATCATCCACTAGCTTCTGAGTGAAGTCCTTGTATGTATCTAAAATAAAAGATTACATTTTATAATATTTTACTGTTCTGATCCTTTTGAGATTTTAAACATAACCATCCCGTGATTAACAGAGCCCAGACATACTGCACAATCAGTATAAGTGCTAGTGTACATGGTCTTTTGACCTTTATGTTTACATCAAATGGACATCATTGGGAATCTTGACTTGAACTATAAAAACAAAACAAAAAAAAAAAACAAAACAAAAAAAACCCCGATCAGAAACGGATGTCAAACTGAAGCCATAGACCAGGGGTCAAGAACCTTTTTGGCTAAGAGCCATGAACACCACATATTTTAAAATGTAATTTGATGAGAGCTATACAATATGTTTCAAACTAGATAAAGTACAATTGTAGCGGCCGTTAGTTTTGGATGGAGCGTGAGTAAGTTAGTGCATGCTACAGCAGCAGCGTGCCTACTTTGAAAATTTTACATAAGCTGCCACACTAAGCTGCACTTCTTGAGCAGTGTAGCTTAGTGAACCAACCCCCACTGATTTGTTTGTGAGCCAGATGTAGCCATCAAAAGAGCCACATCTGGCTCCCGAGCCATAGGTTCACTACCCCTGCAATCGACATATGTGCACTAGCCCTGAAAAGTTCTTAGTTTACCCATTTCTACACTTTGTGGCTGTGCAACTTGAACAAAGCCCTTCCTCCAGTTTGATGATTGATTTATTTTATAATTGATCATGGTGGAGGAAATGAGTGGAGGAAATGAGTCATCAACGTTATACATCATCCTATAATAAAGCTCACTGTTAGGCTGGTTTCACACTGCAGGGCAGTGTTAGTGGTGCAATCAGATGATTGCATTGCAGTACAATGCTAAAAATTGCCTTTGGGATTTCCACGTTAATACTCAACAAAACTCACACTCAGATGGGCTAAAATGTTAACGATATTCTTTCAGTTAGTGAGGCTACCTGTACAGGGAATGCAGGAGTCAGGAAGTAGATATTAAAGCAAAATTACTGTGTGTGACATATTATACCATTTAAAACATGGCTTCTAACTCCTTATTGTCTGCCCAAAGGAGTGTCACATGTGAGAAATTTACAATTTTCTTCCTCGTTGCAGTCTTCGAGTGTAAAATCAGATAACGAATGATATCCAGCTCAATCTTGTAAACATCATATTGGTATTTCCAGACTACACATCTTACTCTCAATGCAACTTGTGCACATAAGCTCAAGCCTAATCACTTATAATCAAAGATAAAAGAACAGTGTTCCTGAGGCCTGGAGACAGAGGTGGGACAAGGTCCTCCAGCAAGCACCCAAGGCTGAGACAACAAAGTGCGCCCCTCCATCCCTCCCACCCTAGCTGTCACACTGAATGCTATTAGACTAAGATTCACCCCAGGGCCCCCAACACCTTAATCTCTAGTTATCTGGCATGCAGTCACTGCCAGGTATCCCCTTTTCTTAGTTCTCTTTGATTCAAAAACAATAGGGTAATGATTGCTGAGTGCATAGTGTGCGCCCTCCTACACTGCGCCCTGAGGCTGGAGCCTCTCTCACATCTGCCTCGGCCCGGCCCTGCCTGGAGAGCTCAGCACAGCTCAACTCAAGGTGTCACAGTTAAAAAAAAATCATAAGGCTCCCAGGTGAAAATGAAAGTATAACTAGTAACTATTTCAAGCATTTTTTTTAACAATGAAGGTATAGCTAGTAACTCTTTCAAGCTATTTTTTTAACAACAGTTTGTTATTAGAAATTATAATGGTGGGACTCATTGTATTGCATATGATGTGCCATATACCCGCACATCTATAATCCCACAACCACCCCCTCCCATGCTAATGTAAATGTTTTTCTTTGCCAATGCTAAATGTATTTTATTCTGCCAGTAAAGATTTTTGATATTTAAAGAGAGAGAGAGAGAGAGAGAGAGAGAGAGAGAGAGAGAGAGAGAGAGAGAGAGAGAGAGAGAGAGAGAGAGAGAGAGAGAGAGAGAGAGAGAGAGAGAGAGAGAGAGAGAGAGAGAGAGAGAGAGAGAAATAAAGAATTGCTACCTGTTTCTCTAGTTGATGAAAAAATAGTAATGTTCTATGTCTATGTTGTACATACTTTTTCATTCAAGTTTAATTACATTTGTCAAATGAAATATTCTGCAATGGTAATGCAATCTTACAATTTCACTTACTTATTTGTCTGTGGAAACTTCCAGTGTGGAGTAGGTCACAGCGTCCCTTAAATATATATATTCTATTGATTTTACAGTAAATGAAGTCATGAAATTGTACAGCAACATTATTTCTTCAGAAAACAGTGATTTAATATCACTTTACCCTTTTGACAAAAGGTAATTGCGGCTAAGGAAAAAATATATCCAGAATACATATAGACGGAGGAATTTCTAAGGATGTAATTTCTATTGCCTGCGCTATCTGCAGGGACACCTGTTTTAAATCATTGATTTAATTAATTATTACATTAATGCTGTCACTTCAAGAACGACACGACAGTATTTTTCTACTCTATTAACCTCAAGATTGCTAAAAAAAAAGACGTGTGAAAGGACAAATTTAATTTTCTCATCTTTGGGTCAACTGTGGCAGTTAATTGCTTATTTGTGACTAAACTGCCCTTAACCCCATTTTGGCCAATAAATGGTCTAAAAATGAATTAGCAAAGCTAGCCATTTGAAAACTGTTTACAGGAGTCATGTCCACCACATATTTCAGAAAAACATTTCCAGGAACTCTTTAGTAATAATAGTAATGGTAAGTTTCCAGTAATTAATGTATATGGCAATTTGGCAACGTATGTACTTATGAGTTTTTTCTGTAATGGATATGATCTCAAAAGGGTTATCTTAATCATAGTAAGTTTATGACTCACAAGGAAGCAGAGCACAATATTTTTTTCTTTTGTCATGAAATTTCATATCCATTTAAGTTCCTTATGGAGGTTTGTTGCGAATGTGGCACAAAAAAGCTCACTGTCATTTAAAGATCCTGCATTCCCGATCTTTGTGCAAACAAGGAAATAGATCTGGGCACCAGACGAGTTGCAAACATCCCACCATTTATTTCATCCTCATCACAGACAAATACAACCACAAAGGCAAAGGCCTGACAGCTGTTTCACAAGCAAACGCTTGCTTCCTCAGAGACCAAAAGTCAAAAAAGACAACTGTTTGCACACAGTTTTTTCTTCAGCCAGAGGCACAGTGAGTTGACCACCAACCCCTTGGGGGAGACTGCCAGCATAGCTTCTAGTGCCGGTTGCCATCCTTTTACTTGTATTCAAGAAGATTCCCAATCTTCAAACCAGCTCAAAAAACTCCTACACTCATGGTCATGCCTGCCTCGGCCGAGTTTAGTGCAGCATGCGTATTCACCTTCAGGCTTGGTTCACACTTGAGTCTAAATAGGGTTTTATTCATGGAACAGACCACAACAACAGACAGGGGCACTTAGTCAATTCACCTTTTCTACCACCAAAGAAAAGAATGGTCACATTGCAGCATCATCTGTTAGAAAGTGTTTTGATAACCAGTGTTCCGATTACCATTTGAAAATAGAAATAATAAGCCTCCTTTGGCCATCCTAATCAAGGTATATATCATGTCCATGGTTCAATCAGAACAGCTTCAATTATACAATTATACAAAACCTGGTTTCAAAGTGCATAAACTATGAAGGCAATGGAAACTGTAGAGCCAAAACACCAAAAAAAAGTGCAACGTGCAAACAATAGAGAACATTCTGTGAAAAAAGGAAATCACCAAATATGTATGACTCCTTAAACATACAACCTAAACCCAATAACGTACATATCTGAATGGATCAGCATTCACATGTACTAGACAGTAGTGCAATGGTGTATGGAATACAGTGATACCACACTGGGTCTGTAGTGGAGTAATTGCCATATTTGTATTCAGCAGCCAGGAGGAGGTCCAGGAAACATCCTGAGGATTGCCTGGAAACCTCCTGAGGATGTTTCCTGAACCTCCTCCAGCCTGCTAGCTACTTCACTACGGACACTGTATGTTGTTGCTTCCGGTACTTGCAGACGAGTGCTGTGACCCTTCCTTGGCATTATGTATCTCTGATACAGAGAGCACAATGGCACTCGTTTGCAATTTTAGACTTTGTAGTCTTTTTACCCTCAGCGCTGCTCTGAATGACAATATATAAATACAAACACTGATTACAATCTAAGAACTTGCAGATGTGGACAGTCTTCTTTAATTTCAGCCTGTGTGCACCAGCTTGTGTATTTATTATCAGCCCTAACCTTCAAGGGTATATCAACTTTTGTTCAATCCCTTTTGCTTAATTTCAATTATGATGCTAATTTAAAAAGGGCACCCAAAAGTATGTGATAATTTATTTATTTATCTGAGCACACAATTTATATTTTTATAACAATAGCCAGTATTTTCCAAATTCTACTTGAGTATCTAATAAACATATGAGCACACTCACAAGTACATATTTTACTGTTACATCTTATGCCTGTATTTTGATGTGTTTCAAGTGACTATAGAACAAATAGTAAACTAGTAAACAGGACTTTGGATGTCCATCCCAGGCATGTAAAGCAGCTAACTGCAGAGAAACTGATTTTTTTTTGGTAGCAGTCCTGAATGCATAATAATGAGTTCAACAACCAGAAACAAACCATCTATTTCTGGAGGGGAAGAAAAACCCAAGCTGATTACAAACAATTTCACCTTAGATGCTTACAGTGCAAACTTGTTTCTAAAATGTGCTACAACACTGCCAAATAATGAAACTCTCAGAGCCTGCCTGCACATTAGTCCTAAATCCAAAGACCTTTCAAGATCTGGACTTTTAGCAAAGGAAAAGAGGAAAAATAAATAAAAGCACAAAACTTTAAAATATCAACTGGTGGTGGTTATTGTCCATACTTAGACTGAGCCTTTAACAAACATCAAAAGACATAACAAAGGTAAGCACTACAGAGGGTATCTTTTTTTTCCTCCTGGCAGCCTATTGGAAGTCTTTGTAAATGATCTATTGCTGTAAGGTTATTTCTGGTCAGAACATTGGCAGAAGACTGCACACAGTGTCTAAATAGGGAACTCTGCGCTTAGTGTAACGAGAATATTTTCTAAGAAAAATCCTGTGTACTTTTATAAAACCCATTGACCCATACAGCAGAGGAATAAAATAAAAATAGTTTAAAAGTCAAGAATCTGAAGGTGCCAACTTTTAAGCTATGGTAGTTCAGCCTAGTAAACTTTGTTTATTCTGTGATACCTTTTACTTCAAATAATATACAGTAGATATAACATTTTATAAAAACATTGAATCTATTGAAATCTATTTAGTTGAAGATTCCCTTGCTAGATGTTTAAATAATGTATGGTAGATAAAAATTGAGTACCAAATCTTGTAGAGTATGCCTACATTATTGAGGATCCTGATACCTTACCGTATATAAGAAATGGTCGGAAAAGCTCATTTCCGATCTTTTTCTGAAATTCCGACTTTAGCCACAGATGATTTCCATTTTTCCGATCTCCCTTTTTTCACAATTTTTCATTTTCTGATTTCCGTTTTTTCGATTTCCTGTTTTGGGGTTTTCCCTTTTTCTGATTTTCAAGGAATATTCCATTTGTCTTTGTCTTTTTTTTTTTTTTGCATCAGAAAATGCAAAAAATTATGAAAAAAACAGAACTCGGAAACTCGGAAAATAGAAAAACGTATTATTGGGTTAAAATGACCACAATCTCTAATTGGACCAATCGGTAATTTTAGCCCAGGCTAAATTTACGGAGTTGCGGTAAATTGGATTTCTGCGGAATTCCGATTTCTGCGGAATTCCATTTTCCGATTTCTGAGTACCGGTCGGAAACATCGATTTCAAATTGGAAATGTGGAAATTTCAATTCTGTGAAATCGGACTGAGCATCCCGACTGTATATTACAACCACTGAACAAGACAAAGAAACCTTAGCAAAACAAACAAAAATAATGTGAATGCATCTGGGGTACATAATGTAACTCCTAATGTACTGAAAGTGGACATATGACACCTCGACTAACATCTTAAAGCCTCTATTTAAAAAAAAAAATGTGGCTCAATTGCCTACAGAATGTGTTTATTGTTAAAACAGTGAAATAAGGAAAATATGACAGATTGTGACAACTGCAGAGGATTTATGCTTATTTTTCCAAGTCAAATCTTCTTCAGGGTCATTCTAAATCATATTATGGATTCTGTTAAAAAAAAGATAGTTCACAAAGAACAAGCAGAATTTTCAAAACATTGCAGATGTGTGAATATGATAAATGTACTCTGCATAATACTGGAACAAAACAGTGAATAGCAGAATGGATTATGTCATACTTTTGTCAACTTTGAAAAAGTGCTTGACTCTGTAACTAAAAGAGAGACATGTAGAATATCTAAAGAAAATGGTATCCAAATGAAGATACATAAACGTCTTTCTGGAAAAGTGCAAAGGATTTAAATGTTGGCTCTCACATGAAGGTAAGATTAGTTATCCATTCACTGTAAATTGAAGGGCCCGACTGGACTGCCTTCTGTCACCAACATTATTGGAGCTGGTTTTAGATCTTTAAAAAAAAAAAAAAAAAAAACAGTGATAATAGGAAGAAGAAGTTCATTGCAATGGGGCTGGGTGGCAGGGTTAAAGATCTGAAGTTCTTACATGATATTGGTTGCTGGCACATCACATTGGAGATATGCAAAAAAAAAAAAAATGAGAGAGAAGAAAATTGGTTATGGGATGAATAACAGAAAGATGAATTAGATGAGAAAATAGATAAATAGAGATACTAGCCTTAAGTGGAAGGCAAGTTTTTCAACTGGCTAATATTGTTTGGTAAACAACACCACATGAGGTCAGATTGCTTCACTGAGCCCTTTTACTCCTGATGATCATTAGGGTTAAGCAGGTGAAATTCCTGAACTGCATTTAGTGGCAAATTGGGTCTTCCTCGCTTACCAAACTTTTTCACATATTATTTCACCTTAACATTTGCCATTCAAATGTTTGTGAATACACTGGCAGTTACAATAGTAAAAATAGTTTTTTTTTAATAATTTAAATGACGTGGTTAAATGACATATAATGTATCATCAGGTAACAAGGGTACCCTCCAATGTTCGCCCCCCAAGTGAAATGGATATAAGGGTACTAATATGACCCTTACCCATTTTCACAAAGAGTTAAAAATAAACCAAAAACACAGCCACGAGTAAAGTATTTTATTATTTTAAATTTAACCATAACCTTGAATCGTCACATACCAATATCCGATTGATTGATTGATTGATTGATTGATTGATTAAAGACCCCTGAAGAAGATTGTCATTGGTCTGTTATGAGGAGGAGGCTTGTCCAGACAGCAGTGATGCCATTCCATTTTGGGTCAACAGTCTTTAAACCTGCTCACAATTGGCATAGTATGCCATCAAGCTTTTTTCATGCCCAGGCACACAGTGTCCTGTCCAAAAGAGCCTTCTGCACCACTGGCAGAGTGGTCACAGACAACCAATCATGACTGTGCTCTGAAAATGTTAACCATCTGAGTCTGCTATCATCACTGAAAATATCACTGATTGACTGACAAAACAATGTAAACAGACACTGCTCCCGTGCTGAGTTTGTGGCTACCACCAATACACTGTCAACTATGGCTGCCTCCAGGCCTGGATTTACATCACAGCAGCCTATAGGTACAGAAGTCCTGGCACCCTAGATTTCACCCTCTATAAACCGATAAACACCCGCCGAAACCGCACCGCAAGTGTTCTGGCTGGCCCCGCTGACACTTCTCCCTTACTTCCCTTGCCCGTCATAGCCAGAGCTATGCTTGGTATTAAGTAACTAGAGTTGCCCCCAAATGTTAGGAAGCTAGAGTTGCCCCTGATGGAAGGGAGATCTGGTCAGTGGGATGTAGAGACTTGGGTGAGTAACCTCTCATTTACGCTTCAATCAGGACTCTGCATAGGTAAGTAGGGAGGGAGGGCACTTAGGGAGGAAACTGAGCTGCCTTTCCATCATCAGGCGCCTGTAGGCATGTGCCTACAGTGCTTCATGGTAAATCAGTTTCTGGCTGCCTCAATATAATTTTTTGGCTTGTTATCACTACATAGAACAGTGGCATTCATCACCAATATCATGCTTGCCATACTGCCAGTTAGCAGCGTTGCCAATGCACACTACTTAGCTTACATTGCTAGCTAGCCATGCAGTCCATGCTCCATCTCAAGGTCCACTGCCTCCTACTCCTGCTGTTGCGGCTGACACCATTCAGTATCAATACTCCATTAATAGTACTTGGATGTACACTTCTAGATGGCATTGCTGATGCACTTCACCCAGCTCACACTGCCAGTAAGCAATGCGGTCCACGCTCTGTGCCAAAACCCATTACCTCCTCATCCACCTGCCACCTTTCAGTACTCCATTGGTGCAATGACATTGCATTTGACCCATTTTTTTATTATTTTTCAAGTGTTTTGCCAATTTTTGTTTTGCATTTTTAAATCATGTGGCAGTGATGCTTTTTTCCATGTGTGATTTGCATGCAATGTAAGTTACTGGAACCAGAGAAACATCACAGTTAATACACAAAAAACGCATCTGATTTTTTAAGTCAGTTAGATGCATTTTCATGTAAATTAAATGACAATTGAAGTGAGAAGAATATGGAGGCTGCCATTATTATTCCCTTTTGAACTATACCAGTTGCCTGGTAGTTCTGCTGGTCTATGTGCCTGCAGTAGTGTCTGAATAACACCAGAAAAAGCAAGCAGGTAATCTTGTCAGATCTGACATTAATAGCAGAAATATCTGATCTGCTGCATGTTTGTTCGGGGTCTGTGGCTGAAAGTATTACAAAGGATCAGAGGATCAGCAGGATAGCTAAGCAACTGTTTTTACATAAAGGAAACATCAGATCTACTAACCTGGGGCTTCCTCTTACCCCTGGTAGCCTTCGGAGAAGAAGAAAGGGAGGCACTGTGCCTGTGACACACCTTTATTGGGTTCCAATGGGCATCACATGTAACGGTATGCAGTGGGGGTTAGGTGAGGCCTGACAGCTGTTTCGCGTACTAATGCGTCATCAGAGGCACTAACCCCTGGTAGCCTATGTGCCCCTCGCCGCAGGGCTGCCAGAGGCTTGAAAAAGCCCCAGGTAAATAGATCTGTTTTTTTTAACCTTCCTGGTGGTAACCCCAAACGTAGTTCGGGGTAAGCCGTGCAGGAGGATTTCTCAGGCCTGGTCTGCCGATTTGCAAAATTTTGTTTTTTGCTACACGCAGCTAGCACTTTGCTAGCTGCGTATAGCAGTAGGAGAACAGAGGCGCCAGCAGGATAAAAGTGGATAAAAACTTTAAAATTTGCTGGGAGGAAGTGGTGGACTTACCTCCATAAAGCAGACAGTCCCTGAGGCGCTACACCTGCTATTGCTGAAATTCTGTCTTGTCCCCATTTTTATTGCCTGATGAAGCGGGCTGGGCCTGCGAAACGCGTTGCACTGTTTTGGGGTACTAATTAATAAATGTGACTATTATTCAGACAGTCTTTCGTGTCTGCTTTATGGAGGTAAGTCCACCACTTCCTCCCAGCAAATTTTAAAGTTTTTATCCACTTTTATCCTGCTGGCGCCTCTGTTCTCCTACTGCTATACCGTGTCCACCCCTGGTGGAGGGGTGATCTACCCCCTTTCGCATCTACAGAGAGCGACTTCTTATCCCTGAGTGAGGACAGGTCTAATCTCCTCACCTGCCTATACAGTGGTTGCCTGTGTGGTAACCCATGTTTGTGAGTATAATTTTCTCACGATAACCTTTACTTCATTTATGCTTAACATACTACACTATATTGGGCTCTCGGTTTCTCTACACTTTATTTGCTAGCTGCGTGTGCACTCCAATCGCCGCCGCTCCACGCCGATTCGCCAATACCTGCCACGGCGCACCGTGCCACCCCCCCCCCCCCCGACCCCATGCGCTGCCTGGCCAATCAGTGCCAGGCAGCTCTGAGGGGTGGATCGGGACTCCCTTTGACGTCACGACGTCGATGACGTCATCCCGCCCATCGCCATGGCGACGGGGAAGTCCCAATGGAAATCCCATTCAGAACAGGATTTCCGGATGGCCTTTATCGCCGGAGGCGATCAAAGAGTGTGGGGGGATGCTGCTGCACAGCGGCTGTCATATAGCGAGCCCTAGGCTCGCTACATGATTTAAAAAAAAAAAAACTGCTGCGCTGCCCCCTGGCGGTTTTTAATAGACCGCCAGGAGGGCAAACCCTTTGAAAGGTAATACAAATGCCAGCCTCCATACCCTTCTTGCTTCAGTTGTCCTTTAATTTTATTGGCATGATCGGAAAAAATGCAATCGGAAATAATGCAGACAAAAATGCAAAATCACAGAGGGGATTTACCCCCCAAGAATCTCAAAAGACAGGATTGAACATATGGAAATAACATGAAAAAGTTTGAATGTTGCTTAACACAAAAAATAACAGACTAGAACTCTCATAGGAAATCTGGTTATGTACTTTCTGCTCAGCAGAATAGTGGATGCTACAGAACATTTTCAAATGCCTGAAAAGGCTACACAAAAAAATAATAATACTTATAATAAAAAATGTAATGTAAATCTATAGCAAAAACATTTATATCTGTATATTTATTTATGTGTTGCTTTTGTATTTTGCTTGTTGTGATTCTTTTTTTTTTTGTATGTTTATGAAAATTACATCTGAAGTCTAATGCTCCACCACAGCAATATTTTGTATGTTCTTTTATTTACTCTTCATTCCATCTCTTAAATGTTACAGCATTTATTGACGATATCAACACAGTTGTTCCATTCCTTGAAAACAATGGCCGTACTTTATCATTCTAAGAGCTGGCGTGATGCACGGCTGTTATGCCACTTGTATATATCTTGAAAATTATTGCAACTGGAAAATGAATTGAGAGAAAGAAAAATAATAAAAATATGAGAAAATGTATGCTTTTTCATTTTCAATCCACTGTTGAGAGATGAAAAAAGCAGTGATATGGGTTATGGTTTTTATATCTTTCATTTTTATAGGATTAATAAAATGGATGATGGTAAAACTCCATCACGGCTTATTTCTTTGAACTACACAATTTCAATAAAACTGCTTAAATGTCAAACTATTTTCAATAAGTCGGAATGTGGCTTGATTCAATAAAGCTATGGCATCAGCATATGATACGTACACGACTTATCTGTTTCTTTGAAAGTTCAGATTATTACTTTTCATTGAAACTGACTTACAAGAATTCTCCATCTTGGATCACTTAATTCATCTGCACCCAAATTACTAAATCGTGGTCAGATAATGATTATTGAAAAGAAGAAGGCTAGAGTTTGAAATATTAAACAAATACATTCTTGTTGATGTTTACAGAGTGGTGATTTGTATTTTTATTGTTTAAGAAGATATTACTGAGCAAGGGTAATGTTGCTGTGGTGTGTTTTAAAGGATAACTTTACTGTAGCAAGAAGTATGTGGAGGCTGACATTTTTATTTCCTTTTTACGCAATGCCAGGTGCCTGGCTATCCTGCTGATCCTCTGCCTCTTATTCTTTTAGTCATAGACCCTGAACAAGCATGCAGCATATCAGGTGTTTCTGGCATTTTTGTCAGATCTGACAAGAAGAGCCGCATGCTTGTTTCTGGTGTTATTCATACACTACTGCAGCCAAATACATCAGCAGGGCTGCCAGACAACTGTTATTGTTTAAAAGGAAATACATATGGAAACCTCTATAGTCTTCTTATTGCAGTTGTCCTTTAACCACCCTGGCGTTCTATTAAGATCGCCAGGGCGGCTGCGGGAGGGTTTTTTTAAAATAAAAAAAAAAACTATTACATGCAGCCAACTGAAAGTTGGCTGCATGAAAGCCCACTAGAGGGCGCTCCTGAAGCGTAATTCCGATCACCTCCGGCGATCAGAATTAACAAGGAAGGCTGCAATGAGCAGCCTTCCTTGTTTTGCTTGCCTCGTAGCCATGGCGACGAGCGGAGTGACGTCATGGACGTCAGCCGACGTCCTGACGTCAGCCACCTCTGATCCACCCCTTAGCGCTGGCCGGAACTATTTGTTCCGGCTGCGCTGGGCTCCGGCAGCTGGGGGGACCCTCTTTCGCCGCTGCACGCGGCGGATCGCCGCTGCAGCGCGGCGATCAGGTAGCACACGCGGCTGGCAAAGTGCCGGCTGCGTGTGCACCTTTTTATTTGAAGAAAATCGGCCCAGCAGGGCCTGAGCGGCACCCTCGGCGGTAATGAGCTGAGTTCGTCCATACCGCCAGGATGGTTAAAGCACACCTGAAGTGAGAGGGATATGGAGGCTTTCATATATCCTTATATTTCCTTTTAAACAATGCACATAGCCTAACTTTCCTGTAATATTTTAAGCCATAGACCCGAAACAGGCATGCAGATCAGGTGTTTCTAATTTTTGTTTCATTGAGCAGGACAACAAGGAAACTGGTATTGTTTAAAGCTGGACTGTCAGCCATTAAATCAAATACCATTTACCCACTGCTCTGTGTGTATTATGCAACCTACAATCTGACCCTGCAGTGCACGTTTGTGGTTTGCAAAGCGTTTCTGCCTCAATGTAAAGGATAGGAAAAACGCAAACCACTCTGAAAAACGTTACTTCAGAGCGGTTTGCCAGGCGTTTTTGTTACAGAAGCTGTTCAGTACAGCTTTTACTGTAAAAATTTGTGTAATCTGCTACACAAAAACGCAGCCAAAACCGCTAGGCATGTTTAGAAATCCGCTCTAAACATTTCTAGAATTGCTCTGAAATCTCCCAAAACCGCTAGCGTTTTGCAGATCTGCTAGCGGTTTTGGTGTGCACTGGGCCTAAGGGAGGAAATGCCATCAGGAGTGGCTTCAGTCAGAGGCAGTAAAATGGAGAATGCCTGAAACAATTTTTCATTTATTTACTATATAAAATTCATTGAACTCAAAACGTGGACATATGTTATGTAGGTAGAAGAAATATGTATCTACTAATATATTTTCTTCCCTGGCAAAGTATGGCTGTCCCTGCTGCTTTAAAGGGAAGTACATTTGGCAGCCTCCAGTGCATTAAGGTGTTCTGCATAGTTATCAGGATGCTATTTGTGTTCCTTTGCTGATCTTTCTGTAGCATTAGATATTATGAATGCTCCATTGCCTGTGGAAGTTTTCATGAGGGCCCACTCTGCCCTCTGTGATGTATTATTTTGGGTAATAGTGGTTGGGGTGTTCCCCTGGTGGTGAGGACACTGGAGAGAGCTGCCCCCTCTGCTCTCGGTGGTGTAGCATGCAGATGGTGGTCCCAGGAAGTTCCCGCGGCTTGAGCAGAGAGTGGGAGAGCACAGATGGATCCCTATTGTTGTGTAGCCACAGCACTGCTTTTCAAGTGTCGGCCCAACTTTAAAAGAAAATGATGTCATCAGAGACTGTCGGGTTGGTGAGTCCAAAATCTTCTGATTAGCCTAAAATTAATGTGGCAATTCAATTTTCGCTGAAAAATTCTGTGTTCTGTGATTGGCCTAATATTTCTGATGTCTCCTGATTGGCCTAAAAAACACGCTATAATGTAATTCCCAAGGGAAAAAAATCTTCATTTTCTGATTGGTCTAACATTTCCATGGTAATCTGATTTCTGCTAAAAAAAACTCAGTGTTCTCTGATTGGTCCAACGCTTCTGAGTTCTGTGGCTGAGCTAAAATTTCCAACATACAGTTATGCTGTATTTCCATGGAAATCCGATTTCTATATGCCGATTTCTGCCACGGTCAGCCCATTTCCTAACATTTGTATAGCGCTTTTCTTCTGTTGGACTAAAAGCATTCAAGAGCTGCAGCCACTGGGATGTGCTCAAGTGGCCACCCTACAGTGTTAGGTAGTCTTGCCCAAGGACTTCTTACTAAATAGGTACTGATTCTAGCCAGGATTCAAATCCTGGTTGCCCATGTCAAAGGCACTGACCTTAACCAGTACACTATCCAGCCATTTCCAATTGCAAATTCAAAATT
This sequence comes from Hyperolius riggenbachi, assembly GCF_040937935.1. Classification (NCBI taxonomy): domain Eukaryota; kingdom Metazoa; phylum Chordata; class Amphibia; order Anura; family Hyperoliidae; genus Hyperolius; species Hyperolius riggenbachi. The sequence continues at coordinate 517,587,442 of NC_090647.1, forward strand.
TTGCAGACATTGTCTGACCATCCCTGTTAATTACCACTAGTTAGCCCACAGGTGGTTCTATTACTCATTTGCTGTACATACAGGCAGTATATTGACATAATAACTTAAAGGCCTGCTTACTGCATCCTAACTAGGGATGGTATAAGTCTGAGATGCAAATAATTCTGAATTATTGAAGGATTATGCAAAGTATGTATGCAAGTTTAAGCCAAAGTCAATTTGTTGAAAGTCGCTGTGGCTCAAATTGCTTTTCAGCTTTATAAGGTGGAAGCACATTATGTTAATTGGGTGGGTTGAATAGAATTTATGGATTCTGACAAATATAAAGATATTACAAGAACATGAATGGAAGAACCTTTAATTATAGAAAAGAAGTTTGGTCTAAGGTTATGTGGGAGGGTTTAAGGCACTCCTCGGGGAGGAGTTATGTTTGTTTGTATTTTGTGTAGTTTTTGTTTGTTCTTTTGTTTTCTAGCTATTTCTGGTTATAATGGAAAAGGTAATGGAGATATATGAATTCCATTATTGTGTATAAAGTGCAACTAAGCATTCTGGTATAGGTAATGGCTAGGCAGTTTTAGATTTAAGTTGTTATAAAGAATGTAATGTTGAAGGAGTCATTGCTATGTAATATTATAATATAATAAATGTAATTGTGATACTTGTATTTGGATTCCGGATTTTCTCTAATAAATTATTTATAAAAACATACAAAATCAACATATAAAAAATAAACTGTACATTTGCACCTTTATCCCTGTTTAATGAGCCATTCCAATACCCCCATTACAGCTAATAAATTACACAGAAAGATCATAAATCATTGTCAATGCACTCATTATAAAGATGTGGAGTTTAAAGAGGTGGTGACGAATGACCTTACCTATGTCTTCTGCAACCATCATGTACTACTAGGAATTTTATCTGTCTATATCTTTCTCTCTCTCCCTCTCTCGCTCTCCCCCTCACTCTCTCTCTCTCCCCTCTATCTATCTATCTATCTATCTATCTATCTAAATTCCTGTCGCCATCTTTATCAAAAACTGTTGAATATGCATAATAATCAACACATTTCTTTAAGTACTGTACCTTTTGTATTTTGTAGTTGGAGTATTCTAATACTAATGCTTGTGCTTTAATCATGTATAACCATGTATTTTGTAATTATTTGTTTTGTTTAGTGGTTTTGATTGTTATTGCTATTTACTATTTTTAAGGGTTCAAAACCTTCATCATCTTAAAACATATCCCATTCCTTGGCAACAATAAATAAATACAAAAAGTTACATGAATATTGCTTACACCAACTGTATGTATTGCCAGCAACCAAACTGTCAAATTGCAGATCAAACTGTACTAATAAGACAGGTCCAATCTACAGGATTAATCTGTACAGTGTACCTTTCAAACGTTGCTGAATTTTTATAGTGCCCCCCTATTGCAGCGTAGTTTTACAAATGCCTTCATGTCTTTTGTATTTTACCTATTCCTCTCACCTGAGCATCTACTCTGCTCTTGCATAGCTTTATTTTCATATTAAACAATGTTTAACCTTTCTGGTGGTCTGATTCTTTCTGGATTTTAGGGCCTGAAAGCGGTGCAATTTTTTTGCAGGTTTTGGACCCTAGAACCGTGAAAAAAAAACGCCACAGAGAGATCTGCAGCAGCCATAGCACTTACTTACCTTCCTGGGACAAATGGCGACCTCACCCAAAGGATGCAGAGACTCCGAGGACAGGTAGGAGAATGACTGCCAGTGTCTTGATCCCAGGGGAGGGGAGTTAAAATGCTTGCTGCGGGCTATACTCTGCCTGGTCCTGCCGGCGGCTACCAGTGGCTCCGGGTTACCGCTCCTGTTTTTTTCCACTCGGAGTCTGACTCATGCTAACCACCAATGAGGTTAAACAAAACTCAAACATAAATAGCTTGCCTGTATAGAAGTTGTTTAACATCCGGCCATCGAGAGCAGGAGAAGGTTATAACCCAAATTGATTAAGTGAAGCCAGTCTAGAGGCTTATTGAAATCATTACAATAAGGAAGGTGGAGGAGGGAGCATGAAAGAGTAACTATCATACAATGGGGACCATCGTTTCTCAAAAAGCCCACACCTGTTACTTGCCCTTAGGTGAGGATCACATGCAGGAAACAATCTTATTTATCAACAATTTTGAAAGGGTGCCAATAATTTTTTCCAGACCATTTTTGGAGTTTTGTGTGACATTATGTCCAATTTTTGTTTTGTTTTGTTCCAATACACAAAGGGAATGAACATGTGTATAGCAAAACGTGTTACTGCAACACTTTTCTGTGAGAAATACTTGAATTTGTGGGGAAAAAAATCACACACTCAAAAAGCTGTATAGGCGAAATAAATCAATAATCAGTTCAATCCCTTTAAATACATACATGCCATGTGGCATGAAATTAATATATCATATCTGAAATGATTTATTTGTGTGGTTCACAGACAAAGCTTTATACCTGACAAGAGGCATTGATTTATATTGTCATACACCATCCATTGCTTAATCCTTTTATTATTATCACAGCCACTGAATGGAATGCCCCTTTATGCAGATTTTTTGTGCCCTGTTTATTTTCCATTATTAATTTAACCCCACTGCAAAGCTGGATTTTCTGAGCACTGATAAGAACTTGTGGGGGCACATTCTGGTTATGTTGACATTTATGATCTAAAATGTGCTCTTTGGTAGCCAATTATAATTTTGTTTTGAGTGGATGTATAATAACGTCTCTCATAATGGAAGCATATCTCCTGCTGGCAGATGACATGAGCATAATTACTAAATTAAACCATTTTTTTTTAGTCCAAAGCACAATCCTTACACACACACATCTTTCTAACTCTCTGACTACTAAAATGCTGGTGGTTTTGAATGGATTGCAAGGTTGCAAATTTGTAGGGTTGTTTCTGGATTTGTATACTCATTATAGCAGGGGTCCCCAAACTTTTTTGATCAAGAGCTGGGTCAATATATTTCAGACTGCTGGGGGGTTGGAGAATACATCAAGTGATGCAGAAAAACTTTACATTGAGCCTAGGTATTGTAGGCAGCACCTACTAACATGGACACCCCTCACGTCTCCCATTTTTCCAGAGCCGATATTATGCCACCAACATAGCATGTGCAGATAGTATGCCCTCCAACACGGCTTTCTGGCTTCCACGTGGAAGGATGGTGCCAGCACCGCTATGCTATATGTGGGCCACCAATATTTAAAAATGCAGTGGGCGACATCTATAAATAATATATTTTGTGTGTGATGGCCAGTGAAAAAGCCTTAATTTGAGGACCACTGCATTAAAGCAAACATGTAGTAGGGAGAGGAGTGAAGGAAGTTAGATGCTTACCTCAGTAGTTAGAAAGTAGTCAAGAAGCTTCCTGGAATATGAGAGCCCACTGCCACAGGGCAGGGTCTCGCTCCCTTACTTGTACTTGCCATGTCTGGGTGGACTCATCAATGGCTGTAAGTAAAGCCAAAAGAATCCTTTTAGTCAAGGTTCTTCAAGTAGATTTAGAGGGACCCTGGACTGGAATTGTGAATTGTAGGAGAATCCAGGAAGCCACTGGACAATCCAGAGGCTTCCCACTACTGAGGTATATTTTTAACTGTTTTATGACTTAAGGTACACTTTAAACTGGTGCTGGTCTGAGTACAGTATATCTACACCCGTTTAAACTTCAGAATAGCCTCAGGGGTGTATATATATATGTAGTAGTTTGTTCCATTTGCCTGCCACATGCACATGTGCACATTCACCCGCATATGTTTTCATCACCTCCCACCACTACACTGGTCGGTGAATGGGAACAGGTGTTCCAAAAGCCGATCAACGTGCCTATAATCAATGATCACAGCATTAGTGAGACACCAACATAGTGAAAGTACACATACATACACATTACTTCCGGTGTACTGGGAACAATACACAGATATAAGTGGGGGGACATCTAGTGGCCAAATAGTAAAAATATTTGTACATATTTTATTTTAATACAATACAATAATACAATAACATTTCTATAGCGCTTTTCTCCACATTCGGGATGTGATGAAGGTATGGACTAAGGTTGGCAGATCTTCTGGGGGGATTTTAAATAAAAAATAAATAAAATCTCCATTAATTAACCTCTTACCTCCCCCTTCTCCCATAGTTACCAAAATAAATACTTTCTTAATATGTATGTCATGAGGGTATATTACAGTTATTAGTGATTTAGTATAAATGAAAAAACAAAACTGAAAAAATACACCTGTATTTCCAAATAAAATATTGTCACCATACATTATACTAGGGACATAATTTAAACATTGTAATAACCTGGACAAATGGTAAAAATAAAATATGTAGGTTTTATTCACAATATCATGTTTTATTTAAAAACTACAATGGTTAAAATCTGAAGAATATTTTATTTTTCATTTATTTTTTATCATTTCCATTCAAATGCATGCAGAATAAAATAATTCTTAGAAAAAGTACCACCCAAAGAAAGCCTAATTGGTGGCAAAAACAAAAACAAGATATAGAACATTTTGGTGTGATGCATAGTGATAAAGTTATTGGTGAATAAATGGGAGTAGCACTGAAAAGTAAAAATTGCTCTGGTCCATAAGTGGAACACAACCTGTAGTAATCAAGTGGTTAGAGAGATTTTTCCCTATGCCCTAGATGTGAAGAAAAGCAATATATTTAGCAGAACTTTGATGTCTGTTATAATGTAGGCTATAATAATCACACTGCAATTCACTGCAATGGACCCACAAAGAACCTATTCACATCTATGTATTTCCTCCATGATGGGTTATGTTCCTTCATAATAACAAAAGCTGAGCTGTCACCTATGTTCTACCAGATTCTAAGCACAATATGCAAATGTAAAAAATAGATGACAAAGATATATTGTGTTCCAAAACATACATTACATTACCAGAAACCACATATTGTGTCAAACAAAATAAGAGACTTCTAGGACAAGTTCACATAGAATTCAAGTGGTGCATTGCAATAAAATCAATATAAACTTGCCTTATCATCCTCTGTTTATGGTTTGGAGTGATTGTATGTCACTCTTCATAAATGTCACCTATTGTCTGAAGCAGTGGTCCTTCTTAACCAGGGGTTCACATACCTCTAGAGATACCTTGATTCATACCTAAGTTTGTTTTAGCGACCACTCCCAATATGGTAAATCATTGAACCACCATTCTATTTCCAACATTATTTAACTCGTGAGAAGTCCTTAAAGAGACTCTGAAGCGAGAATAAATCTCGCTTCAGAGCTCATAGTTAGCAGGGGCACGTGTGCCCCTACTAAACCGCCGCTATCGCGCCGCTAAAGGGGGGTCCCTTCACCCCCAAACCCCCCACTGCAACACTTGGTCACAGACTTGGTCGCTCCTGGAGGCAGGGCTAACGGCTGCAGCCCTGCCTCCAGTCGCGTCTATCAGCGGCGCATCGTCGCCTCTCCCCCGCCCCTCTCAGTGAAAGAAGACTGAGAGGGGTGGGGGAGAGGCAGAGATACGCGCTGACAGACGAGCGTGGGGCAGGGCTGCGGCGGTTAGCCCTGCCCCAACCAGGAAGCACTCCCCGGCTGTACGGAGGAGATTTGGGGGATCAGGGACTCTCGTTAAGCCGCGGGATAGCGGCGTTTTAGCAGGGGCACACATGCCTCTGCTATCTATGAAGTCTGAAGCAAGATTTATTCTCGCTTCAGACTCTCTTTAAGTTTAGATAATCTGTATCTGCAATATGCAAAATAACCAGGAACAGCGGTTGGCTTTGGATCTTGGATTACATAATCTGTGTCTCCAATATGCAAAATGACTAGGAACAGTAGTTGGCTTTGGATCTTGGATCCAAGATACCACTGTTGTAATATCATTGAGTCACATAAAAAGACCCTAGGCTCACGAAACACCCATTTATAGGAAATCCAACAACACTATAAGCATCTAATATTGGTCCCTGAAAGTTTCTTGCTCTGTTGCAATGACTGTGAAAAAGTAGAACTGTGAGTAGTAAGAGAAGAAGGGACAGTCTACCAGGTGTGATTAGCAGAAAGAAGTGGACATTGAGGGTATGAAAAATGGGACAGACCGTCGATGAACATAGAGCCATAGAAACTACTGAAAATGTAAGGATGACCTCCAATGACTTCTAGGGATTAAAGGGTTGGTTGGTGGCAACTTGTCTACAGATGGCAATCCACCTAGTGATTCAATCACGTTTCATCTGCTAATTAATTTGTACCCTTCTGCAGCTGGAGGTCTCAATCCAAAGAACCAATGGAGCATAGCTGTAAAGTACACAAGGGGAAAGAGGCGCCCAAATGGTGATAAAACTGTGTTAAAAAAACGACTAAAAAAAGAAAAGATTGAGGTGGCTTACCTGAAATGACGACAAATGTGTATATAAGATTCACACATTGGGCTTGATTCACAAAAGCGTGATAACTCAGTTATCACGCCTAAAAACTCAGTTATGACACCTAAAAGCTTTGCACGTGCAAACTAGGGTGCCAAGTAGTTTGCACCCTAGTTTGCACGTGCAAACTACTTAGCACCCTAATTTGCACGTGCAAAGCTTTTAGGCGTGATAACTCAGTTATCACCCATTTGTGAATCAAGCCCATTGTATTAAGCACTTAGCCTAGTGCTTAATAAAATTGAATGAAAGTGAATTTTATGTACAAATTTGTTGTCATTTGAGGTAAGCCACCTCAAACTTTTCTTTTTTGAGCTTTTTTTAACACAGTTTTATCACCATTTGGGCACGTCTTTCCCCTATTGTGTTACCCACCCTCCTTTTGGAGTGGTGTTTTATTTCAGTTAGTTATTCTCCTACTCTTACAACCAACTTGGCATCCTTTGCTAAGAGTGTGACCGCGTCCAGTGCTTCTGGACACCCGAGTGGAGTCGGGGTTGTGCGGCTGTGTAGGGTGGTCAAAGAGAGAAACACAGGATCCCCAATTGTGTAGCAAATCACAACAAAGAGAGTTAGAGAGACTGGTACTCACAAACAAAGGTTGCAGGTGGGCAAAAAAAAACACTGAAGGCAGGTGGACCAGTGGTTTTTTTTGCCCACCTGCAACCTTTGTTTGTGAGTACCAGTCTCTCTAACTCTCTTTGTTGTGATTTGCTACACAATTGGGGATCCTGTGTTTCTCTCTTTGACCACCCTACACAGCCGCATAGCTGTACAATGCTTGCTTGTCAGAGAGAAAGAAAACAGATCATTTTTTACATTTAAAACTTTCATTTATTTTCTGTATCAGAAATTATGTGGCCAGGATTAGTAAATACAGAATTATTTTTCATTCTTCTGACATATTTATGAAGCATTTTAGAAAGGCAAGTGTGAGTTGGATCCTGCAAGCAAAGAAATGTAATTGCCTGGGACAAGATTTTCTTTAAGTTCTTTTTTTTTTTTTTAACAGACATTTTATCTAATTCTTCTGCTTTTCAGCTTTTCTTTTATACCGCTGCCAATGGCAATTGTACATTCATGGCTGCGTCATCACAACTGCATCATAAGCACATCATAAAAGCTTTCCATTTTCCTTGAAAGCATGCTTTCTGTGACAGCATTTCTCTTGATTATGCATCTAACACTCATGCACACTGTCCCTTAAAGGAGTCATCAGGCAAAAAGAAAAAAATGAGTTTTACTTACATGGGGCTTCTACCAGCCCCATGCAGCCATCCTGGGCCCTCGTAGTCACTCACTGCTGCTCTGGTCCCCCTCCATCAGCTCGTTTAGTTTTTGCCGACCTCGGGGTCGGCGGGCTGCATTGCGTACATTTTTACGCATTCCCGCTGGTGCAGGAACATTAACACATACATTTTTATGCGTTAGCGGTTCAACGCGTAAAATTGTATGCGTTGAACCGCTAACGCGTAAAAATGTATGTGTTAATGTTCATGCACCAGCGGGAATGCGTAAAAATGTACACAATGTTAACCAAAGCCGTAGGAATGACATCAATCAGCAGATGTAAATAGTGACTCCAGACATCATCCCAGAAAGTGCAGCAGGTACACAAACTGAACTAAACTTTGACCTTTTCCTTTACCATATTCCAGTCATTGATGACTGTTCTTTCAATACAAAAAATATATAATTACTGTAATATTATTATGCTGCTGCTGCTGCTACTACTGCTGCTGCTGCTGCTGATACTACTACTACTACTACTACTCAATTCCATGTTCTGCTTATATTCATACATTGGCAGATAGACAACAGGCAATTGTCGGACAGCCACATATACAATAGATACTAGTGCGCATGTGCATAGTTACTCTGGCAACCAGACTCCGGTTTCTATTCCTTTGCATGTGTGTACATAGAGATATACATAGAGATTTGCAGTGGTTTTCACCCTAACAATATACTGTAAGTGCGGCTGTCTGACAATTGCGTAGGACAATACTAAAAAAATAACCTTACACTATTGCATAATCTTAACTTCCGTATTGCAATTTGAGGGGAACTTTGCTCATAATTATCAGAGTCTAGAGCCCATATGCAACTATTTTTTTTCTCCCAAGCTTTCTCCTATGTGATATTTTCCCACCTTGTCATAAAAGGCCTTGTAAGCCCCCAGCAAGTAGAAAATACTCAAAATAGTTTTGATAGTACCTTTTCTCTAAATTTTGGGTGCTCTTTGAATTTTAAAATGCTTAAAAATTATTTTAATGAGAGTATGAAAATTATCTCCTAGAAGATAACTCAGGAGAAAAAACTAAATTGCAAATGTGCCCAGGGCCCTTATACAATTCACTTTTTTCTCCAAGGAGATAATTTTTTCATCTTCTCTTTAAAATAACTGTTTATCATTCTGCAACTGAAAAAAAAATATTTTAAAAAAGTGCTTAAAAGGCACTATAAAAATAATTTTGAGTATTGTGTTGCTTGCTGGTGCCTTAAACAGCATTTTGTTGATACGATGTAACCATATCACCTATGAGAAAGCTTAGGAGAAAAAAGTGAATTACATATATGGTCTTATAACTTCCTACTTCATTATGACCGGACTCCTGAAGAAGTGAGCCTTGTTTATAAAATGCAATAGATATATGGGCAGTGGCGCAATGTGAATGCAGAGCAGCACAGGTGTACTCAGGGCCAGTCCACAAGCCCTTAAGGGAGGATACAATAAAAACTAGAGCACCTGGCGCTCAGACAACAGACACTCTAATAGTTAAATCCAATTGTGACATGTCCTGTCAGTGCAGCAAGGTCTGATGTAACAGTTCCAACACAACTTATGTGGGGAAGCGGCTATACTTGCTTAGACTTGATAATGTGTCCGGTCATGAGTAAAGATGTATCACAGTACCTTTCTCAGGTGACCAATACTTTCATGCAGAAACCTCTGATCCTACCGTCCGTGTCAGCGTATATGGATAGTTCCTATTCCGCGTGGCTCGGATCCGCGCGAGGCTGGAGCTGATCCCGAGCGGAGGAGACACGAGAGAGGCGCGAGTCGGACAGCGGCCCCCCAGGAAGTGAGCCAACACCACCTAGGATAGTACTGGAACGCAGAGGGTGACGTCACTGCCGGTGGAAGTTGACGGAGGCTGTGAGCCTTCTCGCGTGAGCTCGGATCCGAGCCGCGCAGAATAGGAACTATCCATATACGCTGACACGGACGGTAGGATCAGAGGTTTCTGCATGAAAGTATTGGTCACCTGAGAAAGGTACTGTGATACATCTTCACTCATGACCGGACACATTATCAAGTCTAAGCAAGTATAGCCGCTTCCCCACACGAGTTGTGTTGGAACTGTTACATCAGACCTTGCTGCACTGACAGGACATGTCACAATTGGATTTAACTATTAGAGTGTCTGTTGTCTGAGCACCAGGTGCTCTAGTTTTTATTGTTTATAAAATGTATTGAGCCACTTTCATCATGTTTTTGGTAACACTTTTTTTTATTAATTAATAATTAAGAATATGAAAAAGATATACATGTCTAGCATATCATAAGACATCATAGGTAGAATGGGAATTGTACAAGAAAAATAACAATAACAGTTTAGCAGCCAATGGAATGAGTATACAGTTGGATAACAAGAGTACAGAATCTTCAACCAGTCGTTTCTGGCTCGTACATCAAACTACTATAGGTAAGGAGTTAAACATCGGGGAGTTCATCACCTGAAACCCAAACAGCCGTGTAATATAAAATGAAAAGTTAGGGAGGCTCATAATTTTGTGTACATTCATCATGTTTAACATCACAACATTTGTTATATTTAATGTTTTTGTGGACCTGGAAACTCTCTTTGCATTGTGATTAACACTGATATAATTATGCTGTACATTGTCTTGTCTTTTTTATATTGATGCCTATATTAGCTTTTATAAAAATTTGATTTAAAGTGGAATAAAACTCTGACATACTATTCAATAAAGATGTGTTTTCCTACGTTTATTACCCATTCAGTTACTATAATTGCTTTTGTGCACAAGTAATATTGCCTGTTTACAAATTACAAGGTCACAAAGTACAGTTTATCTGCTCTGAAAGCTGCCATTGCATTTTATTCATAGATTTGAATATAAATACAGCAGCTATCTAGTGATAAATCTATCATCTGTGTCTGCTGGTCAGCTCTGTGTAGTTCAGTTTCAGCCATTGCTAACTTTAACTAATTATCCGCTGTTTACATTTCTCTGTTGATACAATCTTATCACTTTGGATCAAAGGCTCAAAGTTTGGATCGCAAGCTTCTATTGCAGAATGAAGTGCTGTGTTAACAGTTTGAATGCTGTTCAGTTAAAAAAAATGCAGTTTTTGCTGCTAGTTGGTTTAAAGAAAACCTGAACTGAACATTAAATGTCAAAATTAACATACACAAGTCATACTTACCTCCTGTGTAGTCTACTCCTCAATCTATTTTTCCTCTCCTGCATCCTGTTTGTCCACTGTGATCAATGGAATTCTCCGTCCTCCATTTTGAAAATGGCTATTACCCCATAACAGCTTCCTGGTCAGCACACTGTTAAACTGTAACATCGCCCACTTTGAGCCATAGGGAAACATGGACACATCAGTTCTCCTCTCAGCTGTAACTGACAGCAACTGATATATAACTGACAGCAACTGATATATTTCAATTCTGACAAAATGTTGTCAGAACTGGAAGGGATCACTGTAAGAAGAAAATGGTGAGCTTCTGAGAGGAACTGATGACAAGGCAACTATGTAATGTTAATTTGAAGTTACCTCATGTGTTTATTTTAAATACGTTTACTCAGTACAGGTTCTCTTTAAGGCTGTAAATAAGGTTTTAGAGCAAAGAAGAATTGCTGAGTTTCAGACCACTTTAATAAAGTTTATAGACTTTAGCGTTTTCTCTAGGTGACATGTTTATTTAAAGTTCCGCTCCTCTACTTGTACAGAACAGGTGTAAAGTTATTTTTTGTGAACTTAGTAAAGTTTAATGTAGTACCAAGGACCATGAAAATAGAGACTACAGATGAATTATACATTTTATAAAAGCATATTTATTAGTACATTTATAGGAAACACTTTGTGCTTTCACAGTATTGTGACCTGGTCATGATAAGTATTAGAAATAAAGGAGACCTATTTAAATTATATAAATGTGCTGCAAGCAGAATTACTCTCTGTACAATATATTTCAGGCCTTTGTTCAACGAGTCAAAGGATCAAATGTTTTACTTTAAGTGGTTTTACATAACATAAAGTATAGGTCTCCTTTATTTTCTGTCTTTTGTCTATTTTTTCCTTTTTTCCATTTGGCTTCAATCCTTTATACCAGTATATGCTTCCACTGCTAATATTTTATGTTACGCTACAGTCCATGTAAAAAACAATGCTCCAAAGGGAAAAATATGTATTTTTTGTTTTATGCTGTGCATCACTTTGGACCTAATGTATAAGGGCAAGGGATTGCACATTGCCTTTACATTAGCAATAGTGTTTAAAGTGGTTTGAAACTCCGACATAACATTCAATAAAAATGTGTTTTCCTACTTTTTATTACTCATACAGTTATCATATTTGCTTTTGTGCAGAAGTAATATTGTCTGTTTACAAATTATACATTTCCAAAGTGTAGTTTATCATGCCCTAAATGCTGTCATTGCATTTTATTCAAACTGATTTTTATTATATATTAACATCTTCTAATGAGCTATTCTGAACTCTGTGTACTGTGTATGTCTGAAGCACAGAGAGCTTCACAGAGAGCTCCTTTTCACTTGTTACACTGTGTTTGTTTACATTCCAATGTTGCTACAATGTGTGTAAAGATACTGTTATGTCAAGTTTGGATGCGGATTTGAACAGGACAACGTGCTTTGTTTAACCATTTCAATGATGTTCTGCTTACAAAAAATTCTGGAATAGTAGCTTTCAAGCTGTGAGGAATGTTTTAGAGCAAAGTAGAAATGCTGGCTTTCAGACCACTTTAACCCCCTTGCCGTTCCAATTATTGCGGCAAGGGGGCAGCGCAGCACTTTTTTTTTAAGTTATTTATTTTAAAATCATGCAGCTAGCCTTGCGCTAGCTACATGATAGCCGCTGAGCAGCGGCATCCCCCCACCCACTCCGCAAGCAGGAAGTCCCGTTCAGAATTGGATTTCCTGCTTGGCTTCCCCCGTCACCATGGCGACGATCGCGATTACGTCACCGACGTCATGGACGTCGGGATGTCAGAGGGAGTCCCAATCAACCCCTGAGCGCTGCCTGGCAAAGTGCTACAAAAAAAATTGTGAAAATCATCCCAGCGGGGCCTGAGCAATCCTCCTGCGCGGCTTACCCCGAGCTCAGCTCAGGATAACCGGCAAGGAGGTTAATAGTGAATCTTGAAAGTATCAAGGTGGCCATACATCAAGCGATTTTGGCAGCCAATCAACCAATAGACAGATCTCTCTCTGATCACATCTGATCAGAGAGAGATCAGTTGGCTGCCATAAATCCCAGGCCTATTTCTAATCAAATTCAGCATGAAATCTTTCCAGAATTGGCCTTGTGACACCTCCTCGTCACCTCACTGCTCCCAGGTACATCCCCAAAACACAATAGGGCGAAAGAGGCGCCCTAGTAGGATAAAAATGTCTAAAAACAGCTTTAAAACGATAAGTAATATGAGGTAGCTTACCTCAATGACAAAATCTCTGTAAATTATGCAAAAGATTTTTATTTAGCACAGCTAACGCGTTTTGCAGGTCTGAGCCCGCTTCCTTAGGCCAGTAACAGTGCCTACAATAACAGATGAGCTCCTCAATATAGCTATATACAAATATCAAAAACAATAACGTAATAGATATTGCACATCACATAGATTAATTGAACATAATAATAGATCTATTTTTATACAAGTTTCTAAGCTCTTGATGTTTATAGAGTAAAAAATTGGGTGATTTTTATCAGAAAGGAGATCATGTTTCTGAGGGTATTACAGAGTATTACAGAGTAACCAAGCAGCTCAGGGTGACCCAAACTACTAGGAATATATAGGGGGATAAAAGGAACCAAAAAGCCCTCCTACTAAAAAAGCAAAGCTTGGTGTAATTGCCTTCTTAAAACAGAAGGAAATTTGCAATAATTCAGTTATAAGTGAACATTTGTGGTTACCCACAATGCACTACTACTAAATATGCAAATTATCCCCTTTCACCCTTGTCAAGCCAAGCAAGCATCCAGAACCGCTGGTGTATAGCAAGCCTATAGCTTTAAGTTTTACACAGCCATATCAAACCCACATGTAGACAGCCTGTTTTGGACTTTTGGTCCTAATCAGTACATGACAGTGATTGATAAGGCTGTATGAAATAGGGCTTGTAAGATAAAAGGGATTGGTAGTGCAAAGCGCGATTCAACCAAAACTTGACAAGGATGTAAATGGCATGAAAAATCGTCACTTTATTATCGCAAAAAAGAATAAAAATACAAATACAAAATTGGATGTCAGAAAGCTCAGTACAAAACCCACCCACCCACAAATAAAACCCAAATGTCCATGGAGCGAGGATCACTTATAATAAAGAACTACACAATGGGAAAAGGACCAATTCAATAATCCAGCTGGAAAAGTCTGGGCACATGCAATTGTATCACGGGGAAGATAAATGGCACATGACATGAAGTATATATTATTATAGAATATGAATATATATATATATATATAAGTAATAGATAAAACATTAATAATAATGCTAATGATTAAAAGTCATAATAGATATAGGTGAGCGTGTTATCGCCTGTGTATATAACATCAATAATAAGATCAGGTAAGACTTGGCCAGTTATCAAAAATAAAAACATCTCAGGTAGTGCTGATATCATTATACTGCACTAGCTGATAGCTAAAAAAGAATCTGGTCACTGATAGAAATAATAGAATGAGAGCAATTGTGCTAAGTATAGTAAATAGACAGCAGGGGGAGCACTTAATAATCAGATGTCAGTGAGAGCAAACATCAACTAAAATCTCTGTCACTTACCAAATGATAAGATTCAGTGTGGCAAAGGGAGACTCTATAGGGGGCTCTGCAGAGCTGCATTAAATAACTTCTGTAATGTCTTTGGCGGCCACTGATCTGTGCGCTCGCCGAGAGATTTTGTCATTGAGGTAACCTACCTCATATTACTTATCGTTTTTAAGCTGTTTTAGATGCTTTTATCCGACTAGGGCACCTCTTTCCCCCTATTGTGTTAAGTGTACCCCCGTACATATCCTGTCCGAGGGGTGGTGACAGACCACTGGTGGGTTCCACCACAGTGGACTCCTGTCCCTCTTTTTCAAAGAGAGCGACCTCTCCAGGTCCTGGTCAGGACCACCCCAAGTGGAGTCGGGTTTGTTGTCTCCACCTGCTTCCTGTGGTTGGTTGCCCCCCGCAACACTCCTTTGCAGTGGTGCTCAGCAGAGCTCGAATATTCGAGTAGCTCGAATATTCGAGCTCTTTTTCAGCTATTCGAGCTCGGTATTCGAGCTCCGAATAGCTGTAGCTATTCGAATGGGCTATCCGAGTACACTCGAATAGCCCATTCACTATTCGAGCTATTCGAGCAAACCGGCGCTATTCGAGCTCGGTACCGAGCTCGAATAGCGTCATAGCCCAGATTGATGTCCTTAGAGCCAATCAGAGGGCTCCCAGGCCCTCTGACGGCAGCCAATCACAGAGGGGGACCCTGGCCAGCCCCTACCCTATAAATAGCGGCCGCCATGTTAGGTTTTTCCATGCTTGCCTGAGACTTGTACAGAGAGAGAGTTGCTCCTTTGTGCTTTGGCTTAGCAAGTGCTCTATTGTGGTAATTTACCTAGCGTTTTTGCTCACCTACACCTGCCATATACACCTATATTGTTGTTAGTTAGATAGACATTGTATTTTAGTTAGTAGCTTGTGTGTTACATTAGAGAACTGCAGGCAGCTGCTGCAAGCTTACAGGTTTAGGCCTCAGGGGGGCCTTGCCTCTGTGGGCAGCTGTCCTCTGTTTATTTCTCTCATCTATACCAGTATTTCTGCTGTCCTTTACTAATAGTATTGTAGTTATACTGTACTAGGAGTAGGACACTCACTGACTGTCACTGTTTATAGGCTACTAGCTAGCTCCTGCGTGTGTGCACTCACTCACTGTCTGTGTGTACACACACTCTATTTCCTTCTGATTACTGATTGATTATTGTTAGTTGTACTTACTTACTACTTACTTACTCTTACTGTACCCGTAGGGACACTCACTGTCACTGTTCATATAGGCTACTAGCTCCTGCGTGTGCGCACTCACTGTCTGAGTGTACACACACAACATACACTCTATTTCCTTCTGATCGCTGATTGATTATTGTAATTAGTTAGTTCTACTTACTGTTACTACTTACTTACTCTTACTGTACTAGGAGTCTAGGACACTCAGTCACTGTGTTCATAGGCTACTAGCTCCTGCCTGCGTGCACTCACTGTCTGAGTGTACACACACCCACACTCCATTTCCTTCTGATCGCTGATTGATTATTGTAATTAGTTAGTTCTACTTACTGGTGTTACTACTTACTCTTACTGTACTAGGAGTCTAGGACACTCAGTCACTGTGTTCATAGGCTACTAGCTCCTGCGTGCGTGCACTCACTGTCTGAGTGTACACACACCCACACTCCATTTCCTTCTGATCGCTGATTGATTATTGTAATTAGTTAGTTCTACTTACTGGTGTTACTACTTACTCTTACTGTACTAGGAGTCTAGGACACTCAGTCACTGTGTTCATAGGCTACTAGCTCCTGCCTGCGTGCACTCACTGTCTGAGTGTACACACACCCACACTCCATTTCCTTCTGATCGCTGATTGATTATTGTAATTAGTTAGTTCTACTTACTGGTGTTACTACTTACTCTTACTGTACTAGGAGTCTAGGACACTCAGTCACTGTGTTCATAGGCTACTAGCTCCTGCGTGCGTGCACTCACTGTCTGAGTGTAAACACACCCACACTCCATTTCCTTCTGATCGCTGATTGATTATTGTAATTAGTTAGTTCTACTTACTGTTATTACTTACTCTTACTGTACTAGGAGTCTAGGACACTTAGTCACTGTGTTCATAGGCTACTAGCTCCTGCGTGCGTGCACTCACTGTCTGAGTGTACACACACCCACACTCCATTTCCTTCTGATCGCTGATTGATTATTGTAATTAGTTAGTTCTACTTACTGTTACTACTTACTCTTACTGTACTAGGAGTCTAGGACACTCAGTCACTGTGTTCATAGGCTACTAGCTCCTGCCTGCGTGCACTCACTGTCTGAGTGTACACACACCCACACTCCATTTCCTTCTGATCGCTGATTGATTATTGTAATTAGTTAGTTCTACTTACTGTTATTACTTACTCTTACTGTACTAGGAGTCTAGGACACTCAGTCACTGTGTTCATAGGCTACTAGCTCCTGCGTGCGTGCACTCACTGTCTGAGTGTACACACACCCACACTCCATTTCCTTCTGATCGCTGATTGATTATTGTAATTAGTTAGTTCTACTTACTGTTATTACTTACTCTTACTGTACTAGGAGTCTAGGACACTCAGTCACTGTGTTCATAGGCTACTAGCTCCTGCGTGCGTGCGTGCACTCACTGTCTGAGTGTACACACACCCACACTCCATTTCCTTCTGATCGCTGATTGATTATTGTAATTAGTTAGTTCTACTTACTGTTACTACTTACTCTTACTGTACTAGGAGTCTAGGACACTCAGTCACTGTGTTCATAGGCTACTAGCTCCTGCGTGCGTGCACTCACTGTCTGAGTGTACACACACCCACACTCCATTTCCTTCTGATCGCTGATTGATTATTGTAATTAGTTAGTTCTACTTACTGTTATTACTTACTCTTACTGTACTAGGAGTCTAGGACACTCAGTCACTGTGTTCATAGGCTACTAGCTCCTGCGTGCGTGCACTCACTGTCTGAGTGTACACACACCACCCACACTCTATTTCCTTCTGATCGCTGATTGATTATTGTAATTAGTTAGTTCTACTTACTGTTACTACTTACTCTTACTGTACTAGGAGTCTAGGACACTCAGTCACTGTGTTCATAGGCTACTAGCTCCTGCGTGCGTGCACTCACTGTCTGAGTGTACACACACTAAATTTACTTGTGATTACTACTGATTATTGTAACTGCTAGTTGTACTTCCTGACTGTTACTACTTACTTACTGTACTAGGGGACACTCACTCAGTCACCTCACCAACCAACCCACTCCATTAAAGTACCCCACTTTTCACCCGCCCTTTTAAAAAACTTTTGTCTATACGCCCAAAACATTGAAGATGTCTGGAAGTGGCAGCCAGCGCGGTTTGGGCAAGGGGAAGGGCAGCAAGGGAATCAGGAGGAGAGGGAGCAGCATTGTGGCAAGCCGCGGCCGCGGGCGCGCCACCATGCACAGTTCCGCAGCAGCAGCAGCAGCGTCAGTGGCTAACATTCCTCCCATAGCCACTGGCCGTGGATGCCTTGGGCGCCGCCCAGCAGGAGCATCTGCAACTCACGCTGCAGAGACACAGCAGCAGCAGCGTGTAGCACCTGCTCCGATTTTCCTCCAGCCGGGTCGGAAACGTCCCATTGAGGAAAAGGATGCAGACACTGTGGTGCAACTCATGACGGAGGATGAGCAGCCCGCCATCAGCTCTGCATCCGAGGCCTCCACCCTCACCACCACCACCACCACCCCTGTTCGCAGCAGCCGCCCAGCAGGGTCTGGGGAGGAGGCCAGTTCACCGTCAGTCGCCGACCTGTCATTCAGCACTCTTTTGACCCCAGGCATGATGAGTCAATTGTCTGCTGTTGTTGGCGATTTTGAGGAGGAGATGCTGATGGGCACTTTGGGGGATGAGGGATTGGACAGCAAGACTGTGGCGACAGTCAAGCAGCCCATCCATGCATCAGGAGAGGAGTTTGGGGGGTCATCATCCCAGCAGGACATGTTTCAGGAGGGGGAGGATGATGGTGATGACCCGGTGACAGACAGAGACTGGGTGCCACCACCTCCAGGGGATGTCGTCCTCAGCAGCTCGGAGGAGGATGCGCTTGTGGGCCTTGCAAGGAGGCGCATCATTGCAAGCATTGGCAGCGTCCCACAGCCTGCTGGTGTCTCAGGCTCAGCAGCAGCAGCAGCAGCATCAGCCAGTACCACCACCAGCCGCACCCAAGCCCCCCCCCCAACCACCACAGGGAGACAGGCAGCAGCGCTTCCATGCCGTAGGGGGATGTTTCTGTCACCAATCTGGCGCTTTTTCACCATGCCCACTGTGTACAGCAAGTACGCCACTTGCAACCACTGTCAGCGGAAGTTGAGCAGAGGTGCAGACCCCTTAAAGTTCAGCACCAGCTCGCTCATCAACCACCTTGCGGCTAAACATTTCCACCAGCATGAGGAGTTCCAGAGGCTGAAGGCATCTGGTGCTGGCAGTGGCACCACACCCATCACTGCACAGCCTTCAGCAGCAGCAGCAGCAGCAACAGCAGCCACCCGCCCTCCTGCTCCTCCAGCAGCACCAGCAGGAGTGCGGAAACGCACTGCTCCTCCCCCCTCTGCAACTCCTGCCGCCGACACTGAGGCCTGTTCTGGCAGCCAGTCCTCAGTGGCCTCCTCCGCTGTGTCTGCTGATTCCCGTGTCAGCAAAAGGCCACGCCAGAGCCTTTTGAGCGAGTCCTTCCAGGGGGTGGTTAGGGCTCTGCCTCCCAGCAGCCGTCGCGTGCGGCAGCTGAACGGCTTGCTGGCACGGGCCATGTGCTCCCAACTCCTGCCGTACACGCTCGTGCAGGAGGGGAGCGACATGCGGGCGCTGCTTGCTTGTGCAGCCCCAGACTGGCAGCTCCCCAGCAGACACTTCTTCGCCCGCAAGGCCATTCCTGCACTGCACCGCTTTGTGATGGCCAATGTGCAGCGAGGGCTGGAGCACGCGGTTGGTGAAAGGGTCCACGTCACCATGGACTCCTGGAGCAGCCGCTTCGGGACAGGCCGCTACCTGTCCTTCACTGTCCACTGGGTCAGCTTGGTGGAAGGGGGTGAGGATGGGAGAGCAGCAGCGGGCACAGCAGCAGCAGCAGCAACACAGTGGGTGGTGCCACCCCGCAGGGTCAGGGGAACTGCAGCGGGTTCCTCCGATCCTCTGCCATCCTCCACCACACCTGGCCAAACCCCCCGCCTCAGCAGCAGCGTGAAGGCCCGCCACTGCCAAGCGCTGCTGCACTTGGTCAGCCTTGGCAAGACCAAGCTGACGGCAGCCCACGTGTGTTGGCCAAACTCCAGGAGCAGGAGAGGATTTGGCTGACCCCCAGAGGCCTCAGAGTCGGAGAGGTGGTGTCCGACAATGGGGCCAATCTGGTTGCTGCCATAGACAGGGGAAACCTGACCCACATCCCCTGTCTTGCCCACGTGCTGAACCTGGTGGTGCAGAAGTTCCTGCGCACCTACCAGGGGATGGGCGAACTGCTGGAAACGGCAAGGAATGTTGTGCGTCACTTCCGGCGCTCGGCTGCAGCCTGTGCGAGCCTGGAAGACGTGCAAAAGGAGCTGGATCTGCCACGCCATCGGCTGATCCTTGACGTTCCGACTCGCTGGAACTCCACCCTGGCGATGTTGGAGCGTCTGGTTGAACAGAGGCACGCTGTCAACCAGTACCTTGCCCTGGCCACTGTTTCCGCAGCTCAGAGAAGGGACAAGACCAGCAACATCCCGTCCATCGTCCCCGATGATGACTGGAGGCACATGCAGCAGGTGTGCTTTGTGCTGGCTCCCTTCCTGCAGGCCACAAACATGGTGAGCAGGGACCATGCTATGGTCTGCGAGTGGGTGCCCCTGGTTTCTCTGCTGAACAGGGCCCTCGATGGTTTGCTGGAACAGGGAGCGGCAGCCTTGGACCAGCAGGAGCGGCAACCAGCTGCGCAGTCCACCTCTGAGGGGGAGGAGGAGGAGGACTTGGTGGAGGTCCCTGACCTGGCTGCTGATGAGGGGGATCAGCACAGCGCAGCTGAGTTGGTGCGGGGGTGGAGAGAGGATGAGGCGGCAGAGGAGGAGGATGAGGACAGCACTGACGTCGATGTGCCAGCAGACGTGGCCCGCCTCTTCCCAATGGCAGCGCACATGCTGACGTGCCTGCGCAGGGACCCCAGGGTGATCCAGATGAAGCAGAGGGAGGACATCTGGATCAGCATGATGTTGGACCCACGCCTCAAGGGGAAGTTGAGCCAGTTCCTGCCGCCTGCAGGAGGAGACCCAGCGCAACAAATAAGGAGCTTGCAGCAGGCCCTTGTTGAGCGCTTGGAGGAAGCCTTCCCCCAGCCTTCCACCCCCACTGTCCAGCAGCCAGCACAGAGGCAGCAGCAGGTGCCTGCATCCAGCAGCAGCAAGCGCCCCACAGACCTGCTGTCTCTCAGCCACGAGCTCTACAGGACTGTAGAGGCTCCGGCAGCAGTGACTAGAGAGGAGATGCATGCAGCAGCATCCTCCTCCGGTCACAGCCAGCGCCTGACCCGCATGGTGGCTGACTACATGGGGTCGTACAGCGGGCTTGACAGCGATGCCCCTGTTGATCCCATGGAGTATTTTGTCAAGCGCATGGAGATCTGGAGCGAGCTAGCGCAGTACGCCCTGGAAGTGCTGTCCTGCCCCCCTTCCAGCGTGCTGTCCGAGCGCTGCTTCAGTGCAGCTGGTGGCGTGGTCACCGAGAAACGCTCACGTCTGTCTCACAAGTCTGTGGACAGACTGACGTTTCTGAAGATGAACCAGGCGTGGGTGGAAGGCGAGTTCCTGGCCCCTGTTGTCGGCGAGAGGGGGACATGAACTGGCTGCCGGAACCATCGTTAATGTGCCTTACCACCCTTTACCACCTCCTGGCTCCTGCTCACTAAGCCAGCCTGGTTCACTTTGACTATTATGTCGCCTGCAGCCACACATTTTACACCTACAGTGGGCTGCTGTGTACTGCCCTTCTGCTGTCTGTCTGTGTTTCCCACTGCCAGGGTACACAGAATTACCTTCTTCTGCTGCCACTCTGCCACCAGCTATTACGTCAAACAATAGCTATATTGGTTGCAAAACCAAAACCAAACAAACCATTAAAAAAAAAAAAGGTTTAATTTTTCTGAGGTGCCCGGGTTGAAAACTGTGTTGTCCCAGTTGTGTATTGGACACAATGTGGGCTGCACGACCGCTGTCTGGGACCTCCTGTTGTGTTTATTTACAGCCCTGGTATCACCGCTAGGTACCAGGGCTATTATGTCACGCTGCCTACCTGCTGCCACACTCACACTACTCCTCCATTCCTCCTGCTGCTGCTTTCTGTCTGTGTTTCCCACTGCCAGGGTACACAGAATTACCTTCTGCTGCCACACTGCCACCAGCTATTACGTCAAACAATAGCTGCTCACATAATTACTCCTCCATTCCTCCTCCTGCTGCTGCTGCTGTCTGTCTGTGTTTCCCACTGCCAGGGTACACAGAATTACCTTCTTCTGCTGCCACTCTGCCACCAGCTATTACGTCAAACAATAGCTATATTGGTTGCAAAACCAAACAAACCATTAAAAAAAAAAAGGTTTAATTTTTCTGAGGTGCTCGGGTTGAAAACTGTGTTGTCCCAGTTGTGTATTGGACACAATGTGGGCTGCACGACCGCTGTCTGGGACCTCCTGTTGTGTTTATTTACAGCCCTGGTATCACCGCTAGGTACCAGGGCTATTATGTCACGCTGCCTACCTGCTGCCACACTCACACTACTCCTCCATTCCTCCTGCTGCTGCTGTCTGTCTGTGTTTCCCACTGCCAGGGTACACAGAATTACCTTCTGCTGCCACACTGCCACCAGCTATTACGTCAAACAATAGCTGCTCACATAATTACTACTCCATTCCTCCTCCTGCTGCTGCTGCTGTCTGTCTGTGTTTCCCACCGCCAGGGTACACAGATTTACCTTCTGCTGCCACTCTGCCACCAGCTATTACGTCAAACAATAGCTATATATCTGTGTAATTGGTTGTAAAACCAAAACTACAAAACGATTACAAAAAAAGGTTTAATTTTTCTGAGGTGCCCGGGTTGAAAACTGTGTTGTCCCAGTTGTGTATTGGACACAATGTGGGCTGCACGACCGCTGTCTGGGACCTCCTGTTGTGTTTATTTACAGCCCTGGTATCACCGCTAGGTACCAGGGCTATTATGTCACGCTGCCTACCTGCTGCCACACTCACACTACTCCTCCATTCCTCCTGCTGCTGCTTTCTGTCTGTGTTTCCCACTGCCAGGGTACACAGAATTACCTTCTGCTGCCACACTGCCACCAGCTATTACGTCAAACAATAGCTGCTCACATAATTACTCCTCCATTCCTCCTCCTGCTGCTGCTGCTGTCTGTATGTGTTTCCCACCGCCAGGGTACACAGATTTACCTTCTGCTGCCACTCTGCCACCAGCTATTACGTCAAACAATAGCTATATATCTGTGTAATTGGTTGTAAAACCAAAACTACAAAACGATTACAAAAAAAGGTTTAATTTTTCTGAGGTGCCCGGGTTGAAAACTGTGTTGTCCCAGTTGTGTATTGGACACAATGTGGGCTGCACGACCGCTGTCTGGGACCTCCTGTTGTGTTTATTTACGGCCCTGGTATCACCGCTAGGTACCAGGGCTATTATGTCACGCTGCCTACCTGCTGCCACACTCACACTACTCCTCCATTCCTCCTGCTGCTGCTGTCTGTCTGTGTTTCCCACTGCCAGGGTACACAGAATTACCTTCTGCTGCCACACTGCCACCAGCTATTACGTCAAACAATAGCTGCTCACATAATTACTCCTCCATTCCTCCTCCTGCTGCTGCTGCTGTCTGTCTGTGTTTCCCACCGCCAGGGTACACAGATTTACCTTCTGCTGCCACTCTGCCACCAGCTATTACGTCAAAAAATAGCTATATATCTGTGTAATTGGTTGTAAAACCAAAACTACAAAACCATTACAAAAAAAGGTTTAATTTTTCTGAGGTGCCCGGGTTGAAAACTGTGTTGTCCCAGTTGTGTATTGGACACAATGTGGGCTGCACGACCGCTGTCTGGGACCTCCTGTTGTGTTTATTTACGGCCTGGTATCACCGCTAGGTACCAGGGCTATTATGTCACGCTGCCTACCTGCTGCCACACTCACACTACTCCTCCATTCCTCCTGCTGCTGCTTTCTGTCTGTGTTTCCCACTGCCAGGGTACACAGAATTACCTTCTGCTGCCACACTGCCACCAGCTATTACGTCAAACAATAGCTGCTCACATAATTACTCCTCCATTCCTCCTCCTGCTGCTGCTGCTGTCTGTCTGTGTTTCCCACCGCCAGGGTACACAGATTTACCTTCTGCTGCCACTCTGCCACCAGCTATTACGTCAAACAATAGCTATATATCTGTGTAATTGGTTGTAAAACCAAAACTACAAAACCATTACAAAAAAAGGTTTAATTTTTCTGAGGTGCCCGGGTTGAAAACTGTGTTGTCCCAGTTGTGTATTGGACACAATGTGGGCTGCACGACCGCTGTCTGGGACCTCCTGTTGTGTTTATTTACAGCCCTGGTATCACCGCTAGGTACCAGGGCTATTATGTCACGCTGCCTGCCTCATTGACTGCATGCTGCCACACACTCATCCTCCTCCTCCTGCTGCTGAATTTACCTCCTGCTGTCTGTGTGTTTCCACTGCCAGGGAGCACATACAATGGCGCTTCCAACATGCGTGCGCCACCAGCTATTTGTTGTTACGCTCAAAAATAGCTGCATTTCTTTAAAAAAAAAAATGAAAAGAGAAATAAGTGAAGAAGAAGACGATATAGAAGAAGATGAAGAAGAAGAAGATGAAGAAGATGAAGAAGAAGATGAAGAAGATGAAGATGAAGATGAAGATGAAGAAGATGAAGAAGAAGATGAAGAAGATGAAGATGAAGAAGATGAAGAAGATGAAGAAGAAGATGAAGAAGATGAAGATGAAGAAGATGAAGAAGATGAAGATGAAGAAGAAGAAGAAGAAGAAGATGAAGAAGATGAAGATGAAGAAGATGAAGAAGAAGATGAAGAAGATGAAGATGAAGAAGATGAAGAAGAAGATGATGAAGATGAAGATGAAGAAGATGAAGAAGATGAAGAAGAAGATGAAGAAGATGAAGATGAAGAAGATGAAGAAGAAGATGAAGAAGATGAAGATGAAGAAGATGAAGAAGAAGAAGAAGAAGAAGAAGAAGATGAAGAAGAAGAAGATGAAGAAGAAGAAGAAGATATAGAAGAAGAAGAAGAAGATATAGAAGATAAAGAAGAAGAAGAAGAAGAAGAAGTATATACAGTACTGAACAAAATTCTGGACACAACTTCTCTTTTCACCTTTTTTTTTTTTAAAGGAACATCCCCACATAATCACTTGCTGTTGTTACTTGGAAAAAAATATGTTTCTTGCATCATTCACCCTCAAAACAAGTGTTGGGAAGCTATTTAAGGCCTATTCGAATAGTCAGCTTGAATAATGAGCTCGAATACCGACTCGAATAGTGAGCTCGAAGTCCGAGGTCGAATCGAATAGTAAAATTTATTCGACTCGAATATTCGACTGACCTCGAATAATTTACTATTCGAATTCGACCAAACTCGAGTTTTAAAAAGGGGTATTTGAGCACCACTACTCCTTTGTGAGTAGTACTCCTATTCCTTTAATTATTGTTGTGATCATTGACGTATTGCACTACTGGGCTCCCGTTCTTTTGTCTCCTGTGCCTTTTTCTACAGGGTGCTGAGCCACCTCTACCACAGTGCCTACATCCCCCAAAAGTAACCTGAACCCCCCAGTGCCTGTCCATAATACTTTACCTCTTCTTCCTCATTGGCACCCCATGTGGTTTCCGGTGTATTGCATGTGGTGCATGTGTGATTTCACCCACACGCCCCCTTGCAATATGCAGGTGACCACATGGGGTGCCAATGAGGAAGAAGAGTATGGACACAGTGGAGGACACTACAGGGGATGGCGTGACACAGGTAAAGTATTAATACACGGGCACCGGTGGGTCCATCTAACATTTGGGGGGGCGTGGCAGGGGGGTTCCATTACGTTCATAGTTCACGGTTATCACACACTCGATCAAGCATGTCGGCATGAAATTTTCCAGCATGTCTGATCGATACATGTGACCACTTTCGGCTTAAAATAGGTCAAATTGTTGATCGGGCATGCACTTGGTGGCACTGATTTTCATCCAATTTGATAATAATTATTAAATAGGATGATCGATCAGATGCCAAATTGAGATATGTATGGCCACCTTAAGCTATCACATTTCTTGAGCTTTAGCTGACTACTACAGTCATGCACAGGTCCATTTAACCACTTAAAGAGAACCTGTACTGAGTAAAAATATTTAAAATAAACACATGAGGTAACTTCAAATGAACATTACATAGTTACCTTGCCATCAGTTCCTCTCAGAAGCTCACCATTTTCTTCTGCCAATAATCCCTTCCAGTTCTGACAACATTTTGTCAGATCTGAAATATATCAGTTGCTGTCAGTAAAATATCAGTTGCTGTCAGGTACAGCTGAGAGGAGAACTGATGTGTCTATGTTTCCCTATGGCTCAAGTGGGCGAAGTTACAGTTTAACTGTGTGCTGACCAGAAAGCGGTTATGGGTAATGGCCATTTTCAAAATGGAGGACGGAAAATTCCCTTGATCACAGTGAACAAACAGGACGCGGGACAGGAGAAAGACACCGAGGAGTAGACTACATGGAAGGTAAGTATGACTTGTGTATGCTTATTTTGACTTTTAATTTTCAGTTCAGGTTTTCTTTAAGCCCAAAGGGTGGTTTATTTTTTGCATCTGAGCAATTTTCACCTCCCATTCATTTGCCAATAACTTTAACACTACTCATCACAATGAATTGGTCTATAGCTTGTTTTTTCCACCACCAATTAGGCTTTCTTTGGGTGATACATTTTGCTGAGAATTAATTTATTCTAAATCCATTTTAACAGGAATATTAAGAAAGAAATGGAAAAAAAATCATTATTTCTCAGCTTTTGGCCATTATAGTTTGAAATTAATACATGCTACCATAATTAAAACCCATGTGTTTTATTTGCCCATTTGTCCCGCTTATCACACCATTTAAATAATGTCCCTATCACAATGTATGGCACCAATATTTTATTTGGAAATAAAGGTGCATTTTTTCAATTTGCGTCCATCATTATTTACAAGCCCTAATTTAAAAAAAATATATATTAATATACTTCTTTGACATGCATATTTAAAAAGTTCAGACCCTTAGGTAACTATTTATGTTTTTTTTATTATTATCGTAAAAAAAATTTTTTATTAAAAATTGTATGTGGGTAATTTTTGGTGTGGAAGGTAAACAGCTAATTTTAAATGTTAAAAAATGTATTCATTTAATAAAAAGTGGATGTGGGTGTAATTTTACTATTTGGCCACAAGATGGCCACAGTCAAAAAGTCCGATCTCGATCTCGCTCCCAGGAAAAAGAATGAAGACGGGGAACTTTTTGAACTCAGAAAAACTGCAGCGTCTGATGAGACGCTGTTGGATTTTCTGCGGAGGGCTTCAATCAATGAAAGGGATCTATAATCCCTTTCATTCATCGCTGGGCTAATGGCCAGGGGCGGGAGCGCGCACGGGAGACCCGTGCAGGAGCGCGCACGGCCCGCGGGAGTGCGCGCAGCCCAACTGGACGAGAATGTTCATCCAGTTGGGCTATAATCCCTTTCATTCATCGCTGGGCTAATGGCCAGGGGCGGGAGCGCGCACGGGAGACCCGTGCAGGAGCGCGCACGGCCCGCGGGACGAGAATGTTCATCCAGTTGGGCTTAAAGGAATCATCAGGGCTAATAAAGTAAAATGAGTTGTACTTACCGGGGGCTTCCTCCAGCCCCAAGGTCCCAGGACCTCCCTGGCCACAGCTCTGCCCGTAGCCATTTCCCGGAGCTCCGACCCAGTCCCCGGCAATGACGTCAGAGCGACCTGGGTCGGAGCGGACTACGCAGGCGCAGTAGTTCTTAAAGTGTGGTTAAAGAGACACTGAAGCGAAAAAAAACAAATATATATATATATATATATATATATATATATATATATATACTGATTTGTATGTGTAGTACAGCTAAGAAATAATACATTAGGAGCAGAGACATAAGTCTAATATTGTTTTCAGTACAGGAAGAGTTAAGAATCTCCGGTTGTTATCTATGCAAAAGAGCCATTGAACTTTGAAAGTCGCAGAGAGCTCTGTCTTCTGAAGCTTGTTATCTCAACTTTCAGTCACTGTATTGTTTTTTCTTCAGCAAGTCAATAGTTCACTGGCCTGCTCTGTAAAATCATTTAGAATGCTGAGTAGTGTGTAAGCTGCAAAAATTAGAGAATGATGCAATGTTATAAAAAACACTATATAACTGAAAATAAAGATATGTTCTAGTTATAGTAAACATAATGTTCTAGTAAGTATCCGTACTACACAGCCAATTCATTTTATCATATTTTATTTTTTTATTTCAGTGTCTCTTTAAGCCAATAGAAAAACAGTGGACATTTCCCTATACCAAGACGAATGCTACATTCCATGTACACATACTGAATTTTCCATCATAGGCTTATTTTAATTTTTGCCATCAAATTCCTCTTAGTTCTTAATACAGACTAACAGGAAACCCCAGCAGTAAATTCAAATGCCACTGATGGTGTTCTATATCAGTTACTGTGGTGGGCTGCAGTAGGGACTGGAATTAGCAGTGATATCCTAACAATATAATATAAGTACAAAATAAAAAGTGAACTGAAGACTGTAGAAATAGGAGGACAGAGGAATAGAGATACAACATAAACAAGTATACAAATAAAAACAAATGAACAAGATAGACGTATAAAGTTCAAGGTAAAAATCATCAGCGCTTCCTTATTATAATTCCTTCACCAATCTTAATCACCCATCAGGAGTGCGACTCACCTATTTCAAATGCTACGATTACAGTAGCAAAAGCACCTATGGGGCATTACATAGGCTCCCCTCGCCTTCCACGACACTTTTCAGACCAATATTCAGCGATATTCCAGTGAGAAAAGCAATGTTCCAACAATACAGGACCTTAAAATATGAAGCAGAAGCCTCTCATTGCGCAATATAGTTTAAAACTTTAAAATGTTTATTAAAAGTTGCACTCACGTAGTATAGCAGATTGAACAGCTTTTGGAAGTATTACAGCGGGTTCCACCCCGCGCGGTTTCCCGGGCTAACCGCCGCGTAGTATCACCCCTTGCTGCACTCAATCACCGGCCGACATAGTGGATGAACGCCAGAACGAGAAGCGGGACAGCCGGTGATTGAGTGCAGCAAGGGCAATCGTAGCATTTGAAATAGGTGAGTCGCACTCCTGATGGGTGATTAAGATTGGTGAAGGAATTATAATAAGGAAGCGCTGATGATTTTTACCTTGAACTTTATGCGGGAATATACTAAACCCTGACCAGAAGCGCATGCCTGATGAACTTTCATATTCATATTTAAATCGAACTCCTGGTCCATAAGGAAGTGTGGAAACTGCTTTAGGGGATTAGCAGTCTGTGTTTTAATTTGTTATAAGTGAGATTGTCACAATATAAGCTGAAGTTGGTGTGTTTTTACATAAGGAGTCTCTTGCAGGCTAACAACTTATTGTTTTTGGGATTGTGCAATATCAGTGTATTCTCCGGTGTAAGCGCTGTATTTCAAACACAAGATAGACGTATAACCTCTACAGACTGTAACCTCAAAAGGGCAGCACTCTTTCCCTTAGTGTGTTTTAATGCTGCTGTCAATGTGTAACATCTTACATATGTTTTACCTTTCTGCACAATTAATTAGCTGAATATGTGAGCTATTTAATTGTGTATTAGCTGTATTCCATCAATGCTCATATAACTATTTGCTATGCATTGTTTGTATTGTACTTTTATAGTATGTATACTACAGCACCACAGCAGATTATGCTGCTATTTAAATTCTGAAAGTAATACTAATAATAATTAATACTAATATAGGGTATAAAGCCTAGAAATCAGGGCAAACACATGCAACATAGCTCCCATCTAAGCATTTGTTCATTCTTAAAGTGAATGGGAACCGCATTTAAAAAAATAAGACAAATACTTACCCAAAGAGAGGGAAGGCTCTGGGTCCTATAGAGCCTTCCAGCTCCTCTCCTGGTCCCCTCATTCCAGGGCTGGCTCGCCCGGTAGCAGTATTTGACTAAATTAGTCAAATACTGCTTTATCTGGCTGAAGGAGGCTTAAAGGAATACTATCGATTCACATATTTTTTTCAATTGACACAGGAATTGTTTGGGAAGTGCTGCTAAGTACTGGTGTATACATTTTAGTAGCAAATTCTTGGTTTACTGTTAGCAAAATACATTCAAAGTTTACTGACGCCAAAACTGACGGCTGACTGAGCCATGAGGAGAGGGGAAATTCCCCTCACACTTGATCAGTTAACTCTATGTGTAGCTCTGTGTGTGACAGAGAGAGACAGGACACAGGAGCTGCAGCTGTTGGGAGCTCTGTTTCTGACTGAAGTGTCTGAAGAGAGCAGAGGAAATGTAACAAGTTGTCACATCTTTTTCATATTGTTTTTGCTTTCAGAAATTATATGTTTGATATTTGCTTTCTGTAGTCTGATATGCAACTCTGGCTGTGCATTGAAGCAGACACTCCTTCTGCAATTGATTTGTCCCAATATAGCTAAATCCTACCCTCAATAAATTACAGCTTTTGCCTCTGATATTTAACATGAATAGTAGGAAAATGTTTACACGGCTACTTAGACATTATTTGTACATTGTCATTTTAGAACACTTGGGTATCGATAGTATTCCTTTAAGAAGTCTTCAGGGAGCTGAAGTGCTCCTGAAGAAGGGCGGCCCTGTACTGTGCCTGCGCAAGCACGCTCTTTTGCATACTCACGTGTGTGCAGTATGGAGCCGCACGTCTTCGGGAGGACACGGCTCCCGAAGACTTCCAAATACCCTTTCAGTGGGGGATTGAAACGGGGGGGGGGGGAAGCCAGCACAGGATAGGAAGCACCGAGAGAAGAGAGGGAAGGCTCTATACAACCCAGAGCCTTCCCTCTCCTTAGGTAAGTATTTGCTTCATTTTTTTTAAATGCGGTTTTCACTTTAAAGTGTAAGTAATCTATAATCCAGCAGAACTCTATTACATTTTAGGGGTTTTAAACTGCAATTATGATTTGATGCTGTATCTTTGCCTCCTTATCAGATGATTGAGTTTTATGGCTATGTTGCATGTCTCTGACCTGATTTATGTTTTGGTTTTGGTTTTTTTAAGCTTAAAGAGAACCCGAGGTGTGTTTAAAGAATGTTATCTGCATACAGAGGCTGGATCTGCCTATACAGCCCAGCCTCTGTTGCTATCCCAAACCCCACTAAGGTCCCCATGCACTCTGCAATCCCTCATAAATCACAGCCGTGCTGTGAGGCTGTGTTTACATCTGTGGTGTCTGTCTTAACTGCTCCCCGCCTCCTGCATAGCTCCGGTCCCTGCCCCTGTCCCTTCTCTCCAATCTGCAGGGCGGGAAGGGATGCAGGCGGGGACTGGAGTTCTGCAGGAGGCAGGGAGAGCAGCAGACTGACACTATAGAGATAAACACAGCCAGCTCTGACAAGCTGTTTGTCAGCAGCGTGGCTGTGATTTATGAGGGATTGCAGAGTGCAGGGGGACCTTAGGGAAGTTTGGGATAGCAACAGAGGCTGGTCTGTATAGGCAGATCCAGCCTCTGTATGCAGATAATATTCTTCAAACCCACCTCGGGTTCTCTTTAAACACACAATTATGTTTTTATCCCATACTGTATTATAATTATGTTCATATTCGACCCTAATAAAGTCCTCCTAAGATATTAAGTACTTTTGTATTGTTAATGATAGAACTATATTTTTTTTCTATGTGAAAACCAGAAGCACACATAGCTAGAAAGCAATTCTTCTTTATTGAGCTGTGATTTTTTTTTTAAAGAGACTCTGTAACAAAATGTAAGAAGACAAAAATAAACAACGTGAGCCCCCAATAGTGTATTATTGATGATTATGGGTGACAATGTCGTAAGAAAATAGAGATATACTCACAAACACGGGTTGCCGGCATGCAGGCAACCACTAATTGCACATGTGGGGATGTTAAACCTGTCCCCACTCAGGTTAAGAAGTCGCTCTCTGTAGCAAAGGAAAGAAGGGGGTGTTCACATCCATCCACCAGGTGGATAATAATGTATAGTAATTACAGAGGCGCCAACAGAATAAAAAAAGAACTGTTTAAAACAATAAAAAACAAGGGGGTAAGGGTGGACTTACCTCCCCAGATTCCACACACAACAGCTGTGTTTTAGTATGCAAAAAACATTTAATCTGTACTCCAGGTAAAAACAATTGCAACGCGTTTCGCAGGTCTCTGTGGCGCTTAATTGAATCCTTGTGCAGATTGCTGCTCCTTTTTGTATTTTGCCTGAGGAAGCGGCCTTGAGACCCGCGAAACGCGTTGCAATTGTTTTTACCTGGAGTACAGATTAAATGTTTTTTGCATACTAAAACACAGCTGTTGTGTGTGGAATCTGGGGAGGTAAGTCCACCCTTACCCCCTTGTTTTTTTATTGTTTTAAACAGTTCTTTTTTTATTCTGTTGGCACCTCTGTAACAAAATGTTCAGCCTTATTTCTTCTATCCTATAGGTTCCTATACCTGTTCTAATGTGGCCTGTCTTACTGCAGCCTTTCCTACTTGCACTCTCTCTGTAATAAATCTGTTCTCCTTTCCTCTGTCGTGTCTTCCGGCTGAGGCTGGAATGTGTGGAATGTGCAGCACTGCTTGTCATTGGTAGAACTTTTACACACCCCCTCCAAGCTCTGCATGAGTCACACAGTAAGCTAGTTCTCAGCCTATGATACTCTGGTTAGAAGCCAGTCTTTTGTTTGTAAACACTGCC
Organism: Hyperolius riggenbachi; assembly: GCF_040937935.1. Classification (NCBI taxonomy): domain Eukaryota; kingdom Metazoa; phylum Chordata; class Amphibia; order Anura; family Hyperoliidae; genus Hyperolius; species Hyperolius riggenbachi. Next base: position 517,620,024 of record NC_090647.1, read on the forward strand.
TAAAACTGTTCATTACATACCAGGATTGCAGCAGGTAGTGGCAGAAACAGCACAGAGGGGCACAGGAGAAAATAAGGAATAGAATGGTATGCTTTTTATAGTAAGAATATTAGAGTACAGATTCTCTTTAAGCCACTTTGTGGTGCACTGATCCTGTGCAGTCTTCAAGGTCATCAACTATGGATATGACTGTATGGATGTGATAAGAAGGGTAGAGGAATTGCAGATACACCTATACAACTGATGGCATGGCTTGATTGTTAAATTACAGCTGCAGGAATTATTCTAAATCAGTCGCTTGCTGTAAATAAGACTGGTAAATGCTGTGACAGTATCAAAGTTTGGTCAACGTTTGCCATTAAAGCACCACTATTGTGAACAATTTAAAGTACATATATAAGATATATTATTGTTCACAGTAAAATGCTCTAAAATACCGTATTTTTCGGACTATAAGACGCTCCGGACTATAAGACGCACCTAGGTTTAGAGGGCAAAAATCAGGGGAAAAAAAACCTGGTGCATTTATAGTGCAGGGGCATCTTTTGGACCTTTCTCCCCCAAACTGTCTCTATCTAAGCTACACTGCAAAGCTACACTAACCCCTGCGGCTCCACTAACTACACTAACTAACCCCTGCGGCTCCACTAACTACACTAACTAACCCCTGCGGCTCCACTAACTACACTAACTAACCCCTGCTGCCCCACTAACACTACACTAACCCCTGCTGTCCCCAAAACCTACACTCAGCTCCAATACCCCCACTACCTACACTCAGCTCCAATACCCCCACTGCCTACACTCAGCTCCAATACCCCCACTGCCTACACTCAGCTCCAATACCCCCACTGCCTACACTCAGCTCCAATACCCCCACTGCCTACACTCAGCTCCAATACCCCCACTGCCTACACTCAGCTCCAATACCCCCACTGCCTACACTCAGCTCCAATACCCCCCCTGCCTACACTCAGCTCCAATACCCACCCTGCCTACACTCAGCTCCAATACCCCCCCTGCCTACACTAAGCTCCAATACCCCCCCTGCCTACACTAAGCTCCAATACCCCCCCTGCCTACACTAAGCTCCAATACCCCCCTGCCTACACTAAGCTCCAATACCCCCCCCCCTGCCTACACTGAGCTCCAATACCTCCACTAAGCTCCAATACCCCCACTGCCTACACTAAGCTCCAATACCCTTACTGCCTACACTAAGCTCCAATACCCCCACTGCCTACACTAAGCTCCAATACCCCCACTGCCTACACTAAGCTCCAATACCCCCCCCTGCCTACACTAAGCTCCAATACCCCCCTGCCTACACTAAGCTCCAATACCCCCCCCCCCCCCCTGCCTACACTAAGCTCCAATACCTCCACTGCCTACACTAAGCTACAAAGCATTTCTCATACTTACTGATCCTAGGGGAGAGGTTGTAGGTACTGGGCTACTGCAGATATTGATGGCTCCTGGGTCCTCTTCAGAGTGGCAGGGTAATGCTGTGAAGCAGTGACATGGGTGCGAAAGGTGGGATGCAGGTGCCAGGCTGCTGCATGAGCCGGAGTCATGTGAGCAGCTCCAGCTGATGGCCCACATGACTCAGCTACGATGTTCCTGGGTCCGGGCAGCGGCGAAGGTAACATCCAGGCAGCTGTGAGGAAGTCAGGAGGCGGAGACACTTGGGCAGCTCAGCTGCCGATGTTCCTGGGTCCGGCCAGCAGCAGCCGGTGAAATCAGTATCCGGGCGGCGGCGATGAAATCAATATCCGGGCGGCGGCGGTGATGTCAGCATCTGATGAGGCATGAGAGGCAGTCCCACGTGGGCAGCTCAGCTGCGGATGTTTCTGGGTCCGGGCAGCGGCAGTGAAGGCAACATCCAGGCAGCTGTGAGGAAGTCAGGAGGCGGAGACACGTGGGCAGCTCAGCTGCCGATGTTCCTGGGTCCGGCCAGCGGCGGTGAAATCAATATCCGGCCAGCGGCGGTGAAATCAATATCCGGCCAGCGGCGGTGAAGTCAGCATCGGATGTGGCTTGCCTCAGAAGTCGGAATCCCACGTGGGCAGCTCAGCTACCGATGTTCCTAGGTCTAGGCAGCGGCGGTAGTGAAGATGGGAACCTGGAGTCACGTGGGCAGCCCCAGCTGATGGCCCACGTGACTCACCGGGTCAGTGATGTTACCGGGTCAGCGGCGATGGAGCTGAAAAAACAGCGGCATGGAGCCGAAGCCCTTGCAGGGTCAGACCCGCTTAGGGAGCAAGAGTGCACTTCAACAGCTGTACGCAAGAGTGCCAGAGTAAACATGGAAGCAGGATGGAGTACTCGGAGCCCGCAGCTAGATAGGTGAGAGCTGCCGGTACGTTCTGCACCTGCTTGTGGGGGACATCTGACCGTGCATTCGGACTATAAGACGCACTGACTTTTCTCTCCCAATTTTGGGGGAGAAAAAGTGCGTCTTATAGTCCGAAAAATACGGTAACTTATGCTGCTGTCACCTACAGCTGTTAGTAAAATTGTGACAGCTCAGACAACTTGTGGACTAGTTCATCTCATCATGGAGGTTTCTCAGTTTTCCTTATCCTGAGGGGCTCAGGGCAGGACGAGTGGAGCTCTTGTCATTGTCAATTAGCAGTCCTACGTTTGTAGGGCTCGCTATGCTACTCTGATAAGGCGTGTCAATTCTGATAAAGTGTGTTAACTCTGATGAGGCATGCTATTTGTCTTAGTGACTCAAGCCAATTAATAGCTGGTTAATGTATTTAATTCACTTTTTCTCCTAGGATATAATTCTCTTTTTCTGTATAACATACCTTTTTAGCACTCTGCAACTGAAAAAGTAGCTAAAAAGTGCTATCAAAATTAGTAGAGTATTTTCTTGTTTCCTGGTTGCTTAAAGGGCATTTTATTAGTAAGATGTGAAAATGAAGGGGGAAAAAAGAGAAAAAGTGAATTGGATCAGGCCCAATATGCAATGATTCCTTTAATTCCAGGTGAAAGGACACTCAAACAATTGCAGCATGTTTCTTGGCCAGACAGGCCACTTCACCAGGCATATAAAAAGGAGTATTTGCAACAAGGGAATGTCACAATATTTTACTATTGAGCAATGGGTAATACGATAGAATATCAGGAGTTTTGACTAATATTTTACTATCGCTAAACCTAATGCTATTCTTACACGAACCCTCCCTCTATCAATGCCTAACCCTAAGCCCCCTTCTACTGCCAAAATGTCTGCCATACCTCTGCTGCCTTTGCTACTTAAAAAACGTTCCCGCAATAAACACACCACCTAAAAATAGAAATAACTGGCTGCACACTGGTGGCACACAAGGGGCTTGATTCACTAAACCTTGATAACTCATATCACAGCCGCGCTTGCCTTTTCACATTGTTTTGCATGTGAAAATTTTCGATTACGTGCGCAAAAACAGTAGCACGGCCGTGATAGTAGTTATCACAGTTTAGTGAATCAAGCTCAAAGTATGAATCAGGAAAAAAGGGCACAGAAGCCCTTAACCACTTGAGGACTGCAGTGTTAACCCCACTAAAGACCAGGCCGTTTTTAGTTAAATAGGCCATTGCAGCTTTAAGGCCTCGCTGCAGGGCCGTAAAACTCAGCATAAAGGTGATTCCCCCCTTTTCTCCCCACCAACAGAGCTCTCTGTTGGTGGGGTCTGATCGCTCCCCCAATGATTGTTTTTTTTATAAATATTTATTTGTGTTATTTTTAAATAAAATTTTGCTTTTTTATTTATTTTTTACTACCCTCCCCCCCTCCCTCCCCTTGCCAGCCTATAAGCGCGATCGGTAGAGATGAGCGTAATGACTTAATTACGATTTCGCAAAATTTCGCGTAATTAGTGTAATTACGATTATGGCCGTAAGTACATAATCGTAATGAAGAAGGATTTCGCGAAATTCCGCGTAAGCGTAATTTTCGCATTACAGTGGGTATCGCGAAATTACGTTTGCCTTGCATGCAACCGTTTGTAAGCGTAGTTACATAACGTAATTTTGCGATAGTTCATATTACTGTAAGTGTTAATTTTCGCGTAGTTTTCGCGTTACGGAATGCAGAGTTGTTTTTCGAGACAGGTTGAACTGTCTACATGTGCTATTTCGCATATAAAATTCGCCATGTAGTGATAATTCGCATCAAAATTCGCCATACAGACGAAAACGTGAAAAAAATAAGCTAAATTTCGCGAAAATTAAGCGAACCCTTTGGCGAAAATTCGCAAGCAACCCTGCTAACAAGTAATTACGAAATTCGCGAAATTACAAAGAAATGCAAAATTACGTTATGGTTTAACGCGAAATTACGTTATGGTTTAACGCAAAATTACGTTATGAACGAAACGCGAAATTACGCATTGAAAATTACGCTTACGGTATTTTCAATTACGATTTTAATGGCAATTACGCTACCATAATTTCGCATCGTAATAGCAAATTTCGCATGCGTAATTATAGTAACGCGAAATTTCGAAAATTTCGGCTCAACTGTGATAGGCTTCAGTCTATCACAGCAGATTACTTCCCTGTGTCCCGGGGGATAGCCGTGTCACACGGCTATCCCCAGTACAGCGCTGCTGCAGATTGCAGCAATGTACAAAGTAATTAGACAGTGGTTAGGCCGTCTAACAGTCTCCCGAGCAGCGATCGCTGCTCTGAGACTGAAGGCAGAGCGGAGCTCCACCTTCCAAGCAGGAGATGCGTGCGCAGCCTGCGCGCAATCTCCTGCTAGCCCCATAATCTCCTGCTAGCCCCATAAATGGCCATTCATGCCAATCGGCGTGGAGCGGTCCTGGGGCTGCCGCACTGCTCATGCCAATTGGCGTGGAACAGTCGGCAAGTATTTAAGGAAAAAATGTAGGTACTATAGACACCTATTTTACGTACCTTCTTTGCCGCAAATTGTGGCTTTTATAATGGCCACAATATGCGTCAAAGAAAATTTTTGGGGGCGCTCTGAAGAGTGTACGCTATTGAATGTCACATATCCACAAGCCCCCAGCACTCAGTTTAGCATGTTTGTCGCTAATTGCATCTTTGCAGCAGCACTTCCGGGTGCCCACATTGACTTTCTTTGCCGCAAATTGTGGGTTTATGGCAGAGCAGGGAGGGGGAGATTTAAACTTTGGGTGTAACGATCGGTGAGCACAGAGAGTATCTGATTACCGGTGATCTGCAGTATCACTGGGAATACAGATATATACCAGATTATAAGTGATCTGCAGTCTCACCGATAATCCGATATACTAGCTAACCTCGGTTCACTTTGAGGACTAGGCCTCAGTGCAGCAAGGAGTACTGCACAGATTCCTTCTGCAGACCTGAGCTCTCCAAGATGGGAGGAGTCAGACTGACAGTAGGAAGGATGTCTGGAAGTGACCCTCAGGAAGAAGGGTCGCTAACAGAGCGAAGAACCGCCTCTAACGGTAAGGTCGGTTCTCGAGGTCGGACAAGCCAGGTCGTACACACACGGACAGATAAAGTACAAGATCAGGAGGCAAAGGCGGAGTCTAAGTACAGGCAGGGTTCGGCAACGGGGTATCAGAAATATCGAAGTACAGAATCAGGAGGCTGAGGCGGAGTCTAGAAACGAGCCGGGGATCGGCAACAGAGTATCAGAAATATCGGGGTACAAAATCAGAGTTCAGAAGGGTAGTCAAGGCAGGCAAAGGTCATAACAGATAATCACAATCAAACTAGTACTTTAGCTATCAACAGAATCTAGCTAAGTGTAGGATTACAGCTCCAGCTGGTCCCGGCACACTTGCGGATCTGACTACGGATCTGGGTGCTCCCACATATGTGATCACAACGCCAGACAAAGAGCAAGTGAACAGCCAGCAGTATATATACACAAGGACCTTTCCAGGACCTCCCTAATTGCTGGACCAATGAGAGTTGTGGAAAATGTCAGCTGACCCGCCTGGTCAGCTGACTCACTTCTGGCTGTTATTTAAACTCAGCCTCTGTGCGCGTGCGCGTGTCACTCTGAGCCTTGGTGGACTATCAGTCCCAGCCACACCAGTACTGTCTAGTAATGTACTTTGTGAACCGCTTGCGGGGGCCGCCTCCAATGCAAATTCCGCCGTTCTCAATGCGGATTCCGCCGTTCCCAATGCGGATTCCGCCGCTCTGCCTAAGCGGCATGCGGCGGTTTTTCCGCGTTGTGACGCCATGCTGGACGCGGAAACAGCCGCCTCACCTTGAGAGACGGCGGCTTTTCCGCGTTTCCTTACATTGGGTTTAGGGTTATGCACCAGCAGGGGGGGTTTAGAGTAAGGCACCACCTGCACCCTTTTTTCCAGTTTTTTTTTTTCATGTATGCCCCAAATTAACCCCAAGGCACTACTATTATCTCAATTAATATTGCTTTTTCTGCAGTGCACATTTTACTTAAGCACCGTCGGTGCCTAAATTGCCTGATTCAACCTAAGCACACCATTAATAAACTAGACCCAGGGAATTGCTTCTACAATTAAAAAAAAATGTGGCCTCTACATGAACATATTATTCTACAGTAGTACACATTTTTATTGCATTCCACTACACAAGCTTAAAAACTTTAGATCTTGCCATTAGCATGTGGCGCAGATCCTCATTACAGAACCCTGATTACTGCACTAATCTCTGCAAACTTTCTTTTTTTCTCAAAGAAAGCGCCTTCATCTTGTTGCTAGGCATGCCAATCGTGCCATGGCACTTGAATACACTATTCACTTTCTGATTGTATTTCACAAACTCATTGTTCTGAGCAGAAGAAAGACTGAGTGACATAGACGCTAAATTACATTATAAAATTAGTTTCAAGGGCTCAGAAAAGTGAATTAATGGTAGCATGATGAAAAACCAATGCTTGGAAATTGTAATCGTGCTTTGCATTATGTTAAAACAACGAGCTACAGCTATTTTAATGATGTTATACCTTTTGATTTATTTTTCCACGCTAAGGATGCTTAGAGAGCTCTGGAGTTGTCTTTGTATAACAGACCCTTTGAATTTGTTGCATAGAATATAATTTCAAGTAATAATACGATTTGGAAAAAGGGATGTGTTCCCTACTGAGTCATGTGAAGTATGATTTTAAGTAACATTATGGATATAAAATATACAGGTGTTTAACAGAAATGGATAGTTTTTTGAAAGTATACTTGTAACTAGCTCCAACACTTAAAGCTACTGACAAGCACATTTTCATCACAGATCATTTCTTAATGCCAGGGAATAATTTCCAAACTAAAAAGAGAAATCTGAAAGGCTATGCCTATTCATGGAAATATAAACTTTGCTCATGGTGACACTGTAAGGATAGGGCTGTGGAAGCTGCCATTTTACTTTTGAACAATGTTTATTTCCTGGCTGGTCTGCTGATCCTGTCACCTGTGCCACTTAAAGGGTTACTTAAAGAGGAACTCCAGTCTAAACAAACATACTGTCATTAAGATACATTAGTTATGTTAATTACAATAGATAGGTAATATAATCTCTTACCCACACTGTTTTAAAAGAAAAGGCAAATGTTTGATTTCATGATGGCAGCCATCTTTTTGGTTGAAAGGAGGTGACAGGGAGCATGAGACACAGTTCCAACTGTCCTGTGTCCTGAGCACCTTTCCCAGTTGCTAGGCAACGTGAATAACAACATAGGAAATCCCATCATGCTCTGCACAGCATCAGGGGAAAAACCTGGGCTTTTTTTTCTTTGATGGGTGGAGCTTAGCTAAAAATGCAGCTAAAAATGATGCTTTGATAAGAAAAACAAAGTTCTGATGCTGTGAAACTGTTAAAGAAACACCAAGCCTTTTCAGTTCTGCTGAGCAGATTTTTAGTCCGGAGGTTCACTTTAAGTCATAATAAAAAAAAGCAGTTTTACTTACCTGAGACTTCTATAAGCCCCCTTCAGATGCCCTGTGCCCGTGCCGGTCCTCAATGATCCTCCGGTCCCCCGTCGTAGCTCAGTTGAAATAAAATTTAAGTATAAGGTTTTATGCAATCAGGCTTCATTCCTCTAGAATGTGGCTTGCTCTCAATGTGCCTCTCTCCCGACAGTCAGAACGGAATTAATAAACCTCTGAAACGGAATTCCACGCAAAGTTTTTTATTGCCACGGAATTTTCCGCAACACTCTAACTCTCTCTCTCTCTCTCTTTCTCTAAGGGTCTCATCTTCCTCCTTCTCCAAGGGTCTCGTCTTCCAGGGAATTGTAGTTTTTCAAAACCCAGCTTACATACCATGGCTGGGAATTGAACCCAGGTAGCAGTGTGTGTTAGGTAACTGACTTACCACTATACCACTAACAACACTACATGCTGAAGCCAGCCTAGCATGTACCATTATGATCAATCCACAAGAAAAAGTAGCGTGCTTAAGGATTTTTAGCATGTCAAAAACCAACTCATCATCACTGGGAATTGAACGCAGGCTGGGAATGGAACCCAAGTTCCGCTATACCACCAACACTACATGCTGAAGTCAGCCTAGCATGTACCATTATGATCAATCCACGAGAAAAAGTTGCATGCTTAACCACTTAACGACCGCCTAACACTGATAGGCGTCGGCAGGTCTTAAGTAGATTTCCATGGAAACGGCCACTCGATCGAGTGGCCTTTCCATGTCAGTTCAAGGAGGGTGTCTCCGTGAACAGTGTGCGAGCCACCGATCGCGGCTCGCACGGGTAATGTAAACACGCGGGGAAGAAATCCCTGCTGTTTACATCAATATGGAGAATTGATTGGCCGGGGATCGCCAGCATCTGATAGGCCGGCATCTATCCTAGGCGGCGCAGGACGGATATCCATCCTGCGCAGCCCATTGAATGACGGAGAGGGAGGGAACGGCCGAGAGGGCGGAAAACGCTGCATCCCCCTGGTGGGGAAAAAAGGGGGGAAGTCTGATAGCCCTGCCGCATTGCTGATCTGTGCCGTGGGCTGAAGAGCCCACGCAGCACAGATCAGCCGAACATAGCCCAGTCCTTAAGTGGTTAAGGATTTGTAGCATGTCAAAAACCAACTCACTGGGAATTGAACCCAAGTCTCAGTGTGTACCATTATGATCAATCCACAAGAAAAAGTAGCGTGCTTAAGGATTTTTAGCATGTCAAAAACCAACTCATCATCACTGGGAATTGAACCCAGGTATCAGTGTGTTTTAGGTAACTGACTTACCGATACACCACCTACAACACTACATACTGAAGCCAGCCTAGCATGTACCATTGTGATATACTCAAGAGAAAAATGAGCCCTCTCTCTCTCTCTATTGGACTTGATGGCATTGAACTGAATTTTCAGCTTAAAACCATCAACGGATACCGGCAGAATTTCACAGGCATTTTCGGAATTCCGCTAGATTGAAAAAGCAATTCCGTTTCAACCAAACGGGACGGAATGAGCAATTTTCCGCCTAAAAACTCCGGAAAATACATTTCCGCGGAAAGCGGTGACCATCCCTACTGGAGAGAGAGAGAGAGAGAGAGAGAGAGAGAGAGAGAGAGAGAGAGAGAGAGAGAGAGATATGAATCTACCTGGCTATCTGGGGTTCTCTTCGGACAACTGTTGAACACAAAAGGCAAGGCCATGCCTGGCTACAAATCCTTAAGCATGCTACTTTTTCTCGTGGATTGATCATAATGGTACATGCTAGGCTGACTTCAGCATGTAGTGTTGGTGGTATAGCGGTAAGTCAGTTACCTAACACACACTGAGACTTGGGTTCCATTCCCAGCCTGGGTTCAATTCCCAGTGATGGTGAGTTGGTTTTTGACATGCTAAAAATCCTTAAGCATGCTAATTTTCTCGTGGATTGATCATAATGGTACGTGCTAGGCTGGCTTCAGCATGTAGTGTTTGTTGGTGGTATAGCAGTAAGTCGGTTACCTACCACACACTGAGACTTGGATTCCATTCCCAGCCTGTGTTCAATTCCCAATGATGGTGAGTTGGTTTTTGACATGCTAAAAATCCTTAAGCATGCTACTTTACTTGTGGATTGATCATAATGGTACATGCTAGGCTGACTTCAGCATGTAGTGTTGGTGGTATAGTGGTAAGTCAGTTACCTAACACACACTGCTACCTGGGTTTAATTCCCAGCCATGGTATGTAAGCTGGGTTTTGAAAAACTACAATTGCCTGGAAGACGAGACCCTTAAAGAAGGAGGAAGATGAGACCCTTGGAGAGAGAGAGAGAGAGAGAGAGAGAGAGAGTGTGTTCAGCCAACAGTAGCACGTGTGTATGCGCTGTCGGCGGACTGATTGGGCTTTTTCTGAACGATCCACTGAGTGGATTGTTCAGAAACAGCCTTATCAGTCTGCTGACAGCGCGTACACACACACTACTGTCGACTGAACTTCCGCCCAGCGTGAGGGTCTGACAGACCCATTGTTGGCGGAAGTAGTGCGTGTGTACGCACCTTAAAACTCAACAGGTTAGGAAGACAGCTGACAGCTCAAATTGCACTAGCCTATTAATTGCAGATAAGGTATAATTAGGCAGGTTGTTCTATATAAAAACACACAGGACAAATTTCTCAGTTTTCCTTCTCTTCTGTGCAAGTGTGCAGGTCTGCTTTAACATGGACAATATTTATTTAGCATCATATTCATTTTTTTTCCAGTAACCATCTTGGTACATGATGCAGTGTGTAGAGAACAAAATCCCAATGGAAGGAAAATGCTTTTTTCGATTTCCCTTGTATAAACTCTCATTTTTCATATGTGAATAGAATTTTATTAGGTGTTCAAATGAATCATTTTCAGGTGAAACAAATGATGATGAATACTTGAGAAAACAGCTGGTATCTCAGCAGCTGTAACTACAATGCAAAGGAGAATATTTTCCATTTCTGCATTCAGATGGCAGAACAATAAATGTTCCTATGTGGAGGGTATAACACATCAAATGATTTGGCACTGTGCTGTATGTTGTTAATATTGTGTGCTGGTAGATTGCACATGTAAATAGATGTTATTGTAGGACTAAAAATCTCAGAAGGCCTTTTCCCATTGCCTGGATGCGGCAGCAGATGCTATTTGTGGCATGTAACTACGTTATATTTTAGTATTTCTCATTATTGTGGTGAACAAAAATGAGGCCATTCTTCTGAAAGACAGATACATTTTATAATAGATAGACTGTAAACAAATCATCAAAATCCTGCAGCTATAATGGTACTTATCAGAAAGACATGACAGTTGATAAAGTTAGTCGATTTTGGTGCAGAGATGCTGGGGCCCATACAGGGCTTAATTTACAAAAGTGTGATAACTCAGTTATCACACCTAAAAGCTTTGCACGTGCAAACTAGGGTGCTAAGTAGTTTGCATGTGCAAACTACTTAGCACCGTAGTAAGCACGTGCAAACTACAGTGCTAACATGCTTTGCACGTGCTAACTAGGGTGCTAAGTAGGTTGCACATGCAAACTACGGTGCTAAGTAGTTTGCACATGCAAACTACTTAGCACCCATGTTAGCACATGCAAAGCATGTTAGCATGTGCAAAGTGGCTTTTCACTGGCTTGCTAACACTTTGTACGCTTTAGTGAATCAAGCCCACACTGTGCAGGTACAACAACACTAACTCAGTTATCACGCCTAAAAGCGTTGCACGTGCAAACTAGGGTACTAAGTAGTTTGCATGTGCAAACTACTTAGCACCGTAGTAAGCACGTGCAAACTACAGTGCTAACATGCTTTGCACATGCTAACTAGGGTGCTAAGTAGGTTGCACATGCAAACTACGGTGCAAAGTAGTTTGCACATGCAAACTACTTAGCACCCTAGTTAGCACGTGCAAAGCATGTTAGCACGTGCAAAGTGGCTTTTCACTGGCTTGCTAACACTTTGTACGCTTTAGTGAATCAAGCCCACACTGTGCAGGTACAACAACACTTTACTGCTAACTTAGAGTTATAGTGTAGCTGAGACAAATCAATACAAATGTTTTATACCTACCAGGTGCTTCCTTCGACCCCCTCCCCACTGATCATTCCCACGCCAACTTCCTCCTTCTCCTGGTAGAAGCCCCTTAAGTTTGCCAATTGGGGCCAGTCGTCGCGCTCCGACGGCTGTGAGCGTTCTGTGCCTGCGCAGTATTAGTGCTCACACAGCCGGGTTGTGCATGCGCAGTGTGCCCTCGGCTGGCCAAGCTTATGGGGCTTCTACCGGTAGAACAAGGAGGTGAAGATAGACAGCGTGGGAACGATTGGTGTGGAGAGAGCTGGAAAAAGCCCCAGATATGTATAAAACGTTTATATTTATTCATCTCAGGTTTCCTTTAAATAAGGTATACAGTAAACGTCTGCTAGTTTTTTTTTGTTTGTTTTTTCTTAATTTACAATTTGGCATTGGTCTCTGTCAGGGCAGGGCATAATAACAACTGCAAAACAGTCATGTGGCCTTCTGCAAACTAAACTGCTCCCCAACATACTTAATCTTTTCCCCCATCCTCCATGCACACACTTTGTCCCGACACGCATGCAGAGATGTGCAGGCAGCGAAATAAAGGCCCACACCCACTAAGCAATTTTTTTGAATGATTTTTTGCAACAATTTTTTTGCGCCGTATCATGCAACATCATTTTTTTTAAAAATTGTTAAAAGATGTTTAACAATGCATGCCAACCACGGTGACCGTCTGTTTTTGAACAACTAACATGTCTGAAGTTGAGGAGGATTGTTACGTCCTCACTGACTTCTGTGGATTTTGCGAAATTATTGTTTACAGGATTGTATGTTTCTAGCAGTGAAAACAGGGACAGATTTAAGCCAAGGCCACATAGGCCATGGCCTAGGACACCACAGGATTAAGGGTGGGTGGACAGCAGTCTTTACTAGGTGAGGGGGAAAGGGTTACCTGGCTTTCTATACTGGAGGGAGGGGGGCCATCAAGCTATCTATAGGGAAGGGGGGGTCATCTGGCTTCTTATACTGAAGTGAAGGGTGGGTGGTAAAGAGTACAAATCCAGCCCTAAGCGCAAACAATGCTTGCTGATTTGGCCAGAGGGAATGAGGATCTCCACTGATGAACAATCATTCCCTGATCCATCTGACTGTAATCTGCCAGTGGGTACTTAGCTTAATATTCACATTCTCTAGTACTGTCAGTCTCCTCCATGCATCACATCCATACACTCTGTGCTGCCACAAGTACTTATAACTTTCATCCTATACTGCGTCCCCTGTCCCTGTGTCCATGCGTACCATGTACTGCGCATGCGCGGCACGCGGGTGGACTTGGGAAAGCAGGAGGATTGGGCCAGGGGGCGTACGTTTTGCATGCGGTACATGGGCGTGTGCGCATGGTTACGCATCACGGATGTGCGTGTGGGTATGCGTCATGGCCGTGCACGTGCATGCGTGCTGACCAGCGGTGGCAACAGGGGTGGGAGGGGACAGGCCTATTGCCCGTTTTTAAATGGGCCTTAGGTCTAGTCTAACAAAAAGTGACACAGAACATTTATATTGTGCTTTTATCCTGGCAGACTCAAAACGCGACTCAAAACGCCTGGCAGCCCACTAGGGCATTCAAAGTAGATAACAGCAGTGTAAGAGAGTCTTGCACAAGGTCTCCTTACTGAATTAAATTGTTTCTGTATCATAAAAGTGTTATACAGTTCTCTTAATTTTGCTAGGATCCCTTAGGGTATTCAAAGTGAGTATGTCTACAGATGGTAGGCCAGTAATAAATCCTTTCATAATATTCCTTCTTTAACTACCTAAAGACCGCTCCACGCCCATGGACTTTGCTGCGGCGGCAGCCCCAGGACCGCCTAATGCCAGTCAAGTCCTGGGGCTGCAGTTTGCAGGAGATTGTGCGCAGGCTGCGCGCACATCTCCCCACCTTCAGTCTCGGGAGACTGTTAAACGACGTACCTGCCGTCTATTTACATGTACAGCACTGCGATCTGCAGCAGCACTGTACTGGGGACAGCCATGTGACACGGCTGTCCCCCTGGGGCACTTGAGAGCAATCGGCTCTCATAGGCTCTAATAGACAGAAGCCTATGACAGCCGATCACCATGATTGGCCAGCTGGGGGGAGGGAGGGGTTTTGAAAAAAAAAAAAAAAAGAAACAAATAGTCAAAAATAATATAAAAATAAAGAAATAAATATTTATTAAAAAATAAACAAACACTGGGGGGGCGATCAGACCCCACCAACAGAGAGCTCTGTTGGTGGGAAGAAAAGGGGGGGGGGGGGTCACTTGTGTGCTGTGTTGTGCGGCCCTGCAGCTTGGCCTTAAAGCTGCAGTTACCATTTTACTAAAAAATGGCCTGGTCTTTAGGGGGGGTTACCACTGTGTAGTGTTGGGCGAACATCTAGATGTTCGGGTTCGGGCCGAACAGGCCGAACATGGCCGCGATGTTCGGGTGTTCGACCCGAACTCCGAACATAATGGAAGTCAATGGGGACCCGAACTTTTGTGGTTTGTAAAGCCTCCTTACATGCTACATACCCCAAATTTACAGGGTATGTGCACCTTGGGAGTGGGTACAAGAGGAAAAAAAAATTAGCAAAAAGAGCTTATAGTTTTTGAGAAAATCGATTTTAAAGTTTCAAAGGGAAAACTGTCTTTTAAATGCGGGAAATGTCTGTTTTCTTTGCACAGGTAACATGCTTTTTGTCGGCATGCAGTCATAAATGTAATACATATAAGAGGTTCCAGGAAAAGGGACCGGTAATGCTAATCCAGCAGCAGCACACGTGATGGAACAGGAGGAGGGTGGCGCAGGAGGAGAAGGCCACGCTTTGAGACACAACAACCCAGGCCTTGCATGAGGACAAGAAGCGTGCGGATAGCATGCTTTGTACCACCATGCAGTCATAAATGTAATAAAGATAAGTGGTTCAATAAACAGGGACCACGCGGCAACGCTAACCCAGCAGCAGCACACGTGATGGAACAGGAGGAGGCGCAGGAGGAGAAGGCCACGCTTTGTGAGACACAACAACCCAGGCCTTGCATGAGGACAAAAAGCGTGCGGATAGCATGCTTTGTACCGCCATGTAGTCATAAATGTAATAAAGATAAGAGGTTCAATAAACAGGGACCACGCGGCAACGCTAACCCAGCAGGAGCAGCAGCAGCAGCACACGTGATGGAACAGGAGGAGGCGCAGGAGGAGAAGGCCACGCTTTGTGAGACACAACAACCCAGGCCTTGCATGAGGACAAAAAGCGTGCGGATAGCATGCTTTGTACCGCCATGTAGTCATAAATGTAATAAAGATAAGAGGTTCAATAAACAGGGACCACGCGGCAACGCTAACCCAGCAGCAGCAGCAGCAGCAGCACACGTGATGGAACAGGAGGAGGCGCAGGAGGAGAAGGCCACGCTTTGTGAGACACAACAACCCAGGCCTTGCATGAGGACAAAAAGCGTGCGGATAGCATGCTTTGTACCGCCATGTAGTCATAAATGTAATAAAGATAAGAGGTTCAATAAACAGGGACCACGCGGCAACGCTAACCCAGCAGCAGCAGCAGCAGCAGCACACGTGATGGAACAGGAGGAGGCGCAGGAGGAGAAGGCCACGCTTTGTGAGACACAACAACCCAGGCCTTGCATGAGGACAAAAAGCGTGCGGATAGCATGCTTTGTACCGCCATGTAGTCATAAATGTAATAAAGATAAGAGGTTCCATAAACAGGGACCGGCAACGGTAACCCAGCAGCAGCAGCAGCAGCAGCAGCACACGTGATGGAACAGGAGGAGGCGCAGGAGGAGAAGGCCACGCTTTGTGAGACACAACAACCCAGGCCTTGCATGAGGACAAAAAGCGTGCGGATATAGCAGCAATGCTTTTTGCCGCCATGCAGTCATAAATGTAATACAGATGAGAGGTTCAATAAACAGGGACCGGAAACGCTAAACCATCCCAGATGTTCATCGGTCATGTTACTTGGTTGGGGTCCAGGAGTGTTGCGTAGTCGTTTCCAATCCAGGATTGATTCATTTTAATTTGAGTCAGACGGTCTGCATTTTCTGTGGAGAGGCGGATACGCCGATCTGTGATGATGCCTCCGGCAGCACTGAAACAGCGTTCCGACATAACGCTGGCTGCCGGGCAAGCCAGCACCTCTATTGCGTACATTGCCAGTTCGTGCCAGGTGTCTAGCTTCATGCCCGGTTTCAGGTCCAGCGGTGCCAGCCACAAATCCGTCTGTTCCTTTATTCCCCTCCAAATTTCCTCCCCTGTGTGCTGCTTATCCCCAAGGCAGATCAGATTCAGCAACGCTTGCTGACGCATGCCAACAGCTGTGCTGCACTGCTTCCACGATCCTACTGCTGCTGGTGCTGGGTTAGCATTTCCGGATGAGGTACAGCTTTGAGATGCGTTGGAGGAGAAGGAGTCAGAGAGGTAGGTGCTGCTGTTGTTATCCAGCTGTTTGTGGCGTGGGCAACACCCGCGCCGTAGCAGGTGAGGAATCGCTGCCAGGCTCCACAAGGTTCACCCAGTGCGCGGTAAGGGAGATGTATCGACCCTGGCCGAACGCACTCGTCCAGGTGTCAGTGGTGAGGTGAACCTTGCAGGCAACGGCATTCTTCAAGCTTCGGGTTATTTAGCTGACCACGTGCTCATGCAACTCAGGCACTGCAGAGCGCGCAAAGTGGTAGCGGCTGGGAACCACGTAACGTGGGATGGCCACTGACATCATGCCCTTGAAGCTGTTTGTCTCCACCACTCGATATGGCAGCATTTCGCAGGCCAGAAGCTTGGCTATGCTGGCTGGCTGTTACTGCCACGGCCCGGGGGTCATTTGCTGGCAATTTCCTCTTGTGCTCAAACATCTCAGAGACAGACAACTCAACCGTAGCGCTGCACACCGAAGGGCTGTTGGTTGTTGTGTTTGATGAACACTGGGAGACCTCAAGAGCACTAGTCCGGAAAGTGACAGTGTCAGCATCGTCTGATGTTTGTGAATGTTGTGAACCACGCAATGGCTGGGCTACTGCTGCTGCTGAGGCGGGTCTGGTGGTGAGTCTGGTGAACCCAAGAAAGGCAGTGTTGCTGGTGGTACCCTGTCCTGCCGCGTTTGCCCACAGAGTGGGATGTTTGGATAGAATGTGGCGGCTCATGCTGGTGGTGGAGAGGTTGTTAATACTTTTCCCCCTGCTCAGGCGGGTCTTGCACACCTTGCAAATCGCCATGGTAACATCCTCAGTGCAGTCTTCAAAGAAAGCCCAGACTTTAACTGGCTGAGGACTCGGACCTCGTGCGTGATGTGCTGGTGCTGCTTAACCCACTGCTGGACGCTTGAGAGGTCATCCAAGTAATTATCTGGTCCTGCTCTTTTCGATCTGTGAGGGTTGTTGTCCTGGACAACATGGGCAGTATTGAGTGGGTTTTCTTGGGTGCTCCCCTGTGGCCTGTACGTGAACCGTCAGGGGAAACACCTCTTCCCTTGCCCCTCCCTCTTTCACCGGATTTCTTCCTCATTTCACTTATCCTTAAAGTACACGCTGACTGGCAGCAGTACAGTGGCAGTACAGAAATGCTATACAGTGGTGGGTGAGCGGTGTACCACTATTGTCAGCAGTGACACAGAGCACAATGCTATACAGTGGCGGGTGAGCGGTGTACTACTGTTCCCAGCAGACACAGAGTGGAAGTAAACACAATGCTATATAGTGTGGCTGAGCCGTGTACACAGAGTGGCATTAAACACAATGCTATATAGTCTGCTATATAGTCACCCCGAACAGGGTGATGTTCTGCAGAACCCGAACAGTGGCAAACACTGTTCGCCCAACACTACTGGGAGGGAACGCAGATTTTAGTACCTAAACACACGATACAACATGTTTTCCGGGGTCGGACTCTGAGGCACATACAGATGGTCCCGATCATCATCCTCATCATACAACTCTTCTCCTGAGTCTGACCCACCCACCACCTCTGCCACCCCAACATCCCCAGACACAGACCCCTCATCGTCCTCAACATTAACTTGGGATGCTGGCCTGAGCCAGACCTCCTCCTCCACATCAGGCCCCACCATCTCCTCAATGGCAGCCCTCATTAATCGCTCTGGCGACGGACTGATGGACACAACGTTCTCCTCCGGGGAGGGCTGCTGCTGACCACTGGCTGCTGGGGTGGATGTTATAGCTTGCGTGGGGCGTTGGCTGTTGCTGTTGTTGGGAGTGCTGCTCACAGCGGAGGTCTCTGGGGAACTCATGTTGAGCTCATATAGTGGTTGACGGTGAGTGGAGTATTACTGATCCCAGCAATATACACACTGACTGGCAGAGTACGCAATGCTATATAGTGTGGCTGAGCGGTGTACACAGAGTGGCAGTAAACACAATGCTATATAGTCTGGCTGAGCGAGCGGTGTACTACTGTTCCCAGCAGAATCAGAGTGGCAGTAAACAATGGTATATAGTCTGGCTGAGCGGTGTACACAGAGTGTCAGTAAACAATGGTATATAGTCTGGCTGAGCGAGCGGTGTACTACTGTTCCCAGCAGAATCAGAGTGGCAGTAAACAATGGTATATAGTCTGGCTGAGCGGTGTACACAGAGTGTCAGTAAACAATGGTATATAGTCTGGCTGAGCGGTGTACACACAATGCTATATAGTCTGCTATATAGTGTCAGTAAACAATGGTATATAGTCTGGCTGAGCGAGCGGTGTACTACTGTTCCCAGCAGAATCAGAGTGGCAGTAAACAATGGTATATAGTCTGGCTGAGCGGTGTACACAGAGTGTCAGTAAACAATGGTATATAGTCTGGCTGAGCGGTGTACACAGAGTGTCAGTAAACAATGGTATATAGTCTGGCTGAGCGGTGTACACAGAGTGTCAGTAAACAATGGTATATAGTCTGGCTGAGCGGTGTACACAGAGTGGCAGTAAACACAATGCTATATACTCTGGCTGAGTGAGCGGTGTACTACTGTTCCCAGCAGACACAGAACAGTAAACAGAATGCTATATAGTGTGGCTGAGCGAGCGGTGTACCACTATTCCCAGCAGACACAGAACAGTAAACAGAATGCTATATAGTGTGGCTGAGCGAGCGGTGTACCACTATTCCCAGCAGACACAGAACAGTAAACAGAATGCTATATAATGTGGCTGAGCGAGCGGTGTACCACTATTCCCAGCAGACACAGAACAGTGAACAGAATGCTATATAGTGTGGCTGAGCGAGCGGTGTACCACTATTCCCAGCAGACACAGAACAGTGAACAGAATGCTATATAGTGTGGCTGAGCGAGCGGTGTACCACTATTCCCAGCAGACACAGAACAGTGAACAGAATGCTATATAGTGTGGATGAGCGAGCGGTGTACCACTATTCCCAGCAGACACAGAACAGTAAACAGAATGCTATATAGTGTGGCTGAGCGAGCGGTGTACCACTATTCCCAGCAGACACAGAACAGTGAACAGAATGCTATATAGTGTGGCTGAGCGAGCGGTGTACCACTATTCCCAGCAGACACAGAGTGGCAGTAAACAGAATGCTATATAGTGTGGCTGAGCGAGGTACACAGAGTGGCAGTAAACAGAATGCTATATAGTGTGGCTGAGCAAGCGGTGTACTACTATTCCCAGCAGACACAGAGTGGCAGTAAACAGAATGCTATATAGTGTGGCTGAGCGAGGTACACAGAGTGGCAGTAAACAGAATGCTATATAGTGTGGCTGAGCAAGCGGTGTACTACTGTTCCCAGCAGTGACACAATGACAGGGGGGACCCTGGCTAGCGTGGCTGGAGCGCGAACTACCCTGCCTGCCTACCCAAAGCTAAACCCACAGACAAATGGCGGAGATATGACGTGGTTCGGGTATTTATTTACCCGAACCACGTGACAGTTCGGCCAATCAGAGCGCGTTCGGGTCCGAACCACGTGACCCGTTCGGCCAATCACAGCGCTAGCCGAACGTTCGGGGAACGTTCGGCCATGCGCTCTTAGTTCGGCCATATGGCCGAACGGTTTGGCCGAGCACCGTCAGGTGTTCGGCCGAACTCGAACATCACCCGAACAGGGTGATGTTCTGCAGAACCCGAACAGTGGCGAACACTGTTCGCCCAACACTACCACTGTGGTCCTCAAGTGGTTAAACCTATTATTTTAAAGGACATCAAGGTGAAACTAAACTAATGAAATAAACAATTGTATCTATCCTCCTTCTCCTAAATATGAGTTTTTAAGATATTCCACAGTTTTATTTTATATTTAAATCTACTTTTTTAAGTGTTTACTGTTTTATTGTTTTCCTCAATGACACATTCATTGACGTATGCCAGAGCTAAAATCTATGAACCATTGACCCTTTTTATCTCTTTGCTGCTCTCAGAAGCCATTTTCTGCTAGGAAAGTGTTTTATAGTTGTAATTTCTTATCAGTGAGGGTCACACTGTAGTCTGTCCCAGTCCTGACTTAGACAGGAACTGCCACTTACATACCTGATGTTTTACTATTTCAGGCAGAGAAAGAAAAAAAGGATCACAGCATAGTTATCTGTGTGCTAGGCACTGTACATACCCATGTCTATCTCCTTATATTACATGTCACCTCGGGTATCCTGTAAAAGGCAGGAACTTTTTTTTTTTTATCAATTGCCATTTCGGAAAAATGGGTGCCTGCTTTAGACCAATGCTAAATGCAGTTTTGTCTTTTTAAAACAGAAGGTATTTGCAATAATTCAGCTTTAGGTGAGCAACTGTGGTTTCCCATGGTGCATCACTCCCGACTATGCAAATCAACTCTTTATGCCCCTGAAAGCACTTCGCACATTTAGAACTACTGGTGTATAGTGAACCTATAGCTAATGCATTTTACAGAGCCACATGAATCTAACATGCATACAGCCTGTTTCAGACTTTTTGCTCTTCATCTGTGCATGGCATGGATTAATGTGGCTCTAAGGGATAGGGCTTGGATCAGTACTAAGAAAGAAATACTCAAACAGTTCACAGTGACTAAGAACCACTAGGAAAGTATAAAGGACCAAATGAGCCTGGATTTTGACTACTCACTGCCTGCCTTATTTGTACAGTTGCACAATTTTTGAAGTTTATTCATAAATGTAATTAATTTGGTTAATTATGACTTAGGAATTGGAGGCCTAAAATTCTCAAAAAAAAAATGTACCGCTTTTGACTCCAGACAGAAATGCACCACCACGGAGGTTAAACAGAAGGCATTTGCGATAATTCAGCTTTGAGTGAGCAACTATGGTTTTCCATGATGCATCACTTCTGAATATGCAAATTGCCTTTTTTGCCCCTGAGAGCAAGTCACAACTCCAAAACTGCTGGTGTATAGTGAACCTATAGCTAATAAATTTTACAGACCCACATCAATCCAACATCCTAGTGAATTTGGGTCACCATAAGCTATTTTGAAGGTTCCTAGTGCTTTAGACCAGGAATCCAAAGATAGATTATGAGTGAAGATATTGGTATTGGAATTTTACATTGCTTTATTTTAGCACATTTACATTTGAATGGGTCTCTCTATACTAGAATATAACTTTTGAATAGTAAATATATGTGGGTGAATCAAATGCTGGCCCACAGGTTCCCCTGTTAAGAGTTTGTGGAGAGAAAACAGTTCTACTATTTGTATCTCTATGTTGACCCAATTCTTATGTCTTAACTGATCTAAAATTTAGTAACCAAGCAGCTCGGGGTGACTCAAAACCACAAGGAAGGTATAGGGGACTTAAAGAGACTGAAAAGGCCTCCTACTAAAAAGTAGGTCCCTATCCCATAGAGCCATATCAATCCTTGTCATGCACTGAAGAGGACCAAAAGTCTGAAACAGACTGTCTGCATGTGGGGTTGGTGTGGCTTTGTAAAATTTAAATCTATAGGTTTGTTAGACAACAGTGGTTCTGGATGCAAGCTTGGCTTCTGGGGCATATAGAGATAATTTGCATATTCAGTAGCGGTGCATTGTGGGTAACCACAGATGTTCACTTTAAGCTGAAATATCGCAAATTCCTTCTTTTTTAAGAAGGCAAACCACACTGATCTAAAATACAAGCCTTACAATATGTAATTTCTCAAACCTGTCCTCGACGTGGCTCCCCAACGGTGCATGTTTTGCAGGCAACCTCACCTATGCACAGGTGGGGTAATCAGTGTCTTAGCTACATGGAATCCACTTAGCTGAGAAACTATTTACCCGGCCTGTGCATAGGTGATGTTGCCTGCAAAACATGCACCAGAATCAGAATCAGAATCAGAATTTATTTCGCCAAGTACAACGGTGGATTGTACCCGGAATTGGTTTTGGCGCATACAGGGTCGTTGGTGAAAAACAAGAAAATAGGACGGTTAAGCATCGTACATACGTAGACGTGGGACAAGCATACATAGGACAAAATTACAGTTTGTGCGTACATTTAAGCAGAGCGTCGTATACAGTTAAGCATGGTAGATACGTATAAACAAAAGCAAAATCAAAGCAAAAACAGAAAGCATTACAGCATACACGTACAGTTAACATAATGCAAACAGAGCATTATAATAATAATCCGAACATTTGTATAGCGCTTTTCTCCTGTCAGACTCAAAGCGCTCAAGAGCTGCAGCCACTGGGACACGCTCAGGAGGCCACCCTGCAGTGTTAGGGAGTCTTGCCTTGAACTCCTTACTGAATAGGTACTTGACCTAGCCAGGATTTGAACCCTGGTCTCCCATGTCAAAGGCAGAACCCTTAACCAGTACACTATCCAGCCACCTGCATACAGCATACACGTACAATTAATGTAATACAAACATAGCCAGACATACACTGATAGCAGGAACAGAAAAACAGTGGGACTGGAGGAGCAGCCTGAGAGCTGATATGAGCGCTGGCATTTTCGGCACTGGACGCTACACAGGGACGCACTCCCAACTAGACAGGTGCTACCGATTGTCAACGAAAAGTAGAGAGGATGCTGGGGGGGGGGATCATGATGGAGGCGGACAGCAGGGATCACTTGAGCCAGGTTGCTCGAGGAGAATCGCTCCTAATTTCAGAGTCCGCACTTCTGGTTGATGAGGGTGCAGACACAGTGGGGCTCTGTGGTGCCATGGGGCACCTTTGCTGGGCAGCAGTGGTGGACGTGGGGCCTGGGGCCACCCAGGCTGAGCAGCAGTGGTGGACATGAGGCCGGGGGGCACCTCGGCTGGGCAGCATTGGTGGACATAGGGCTGGGTGGGGGGCACCCTGGCTGGGCAGCAGTGGTGGACAGGCCAGGGGCAGCATACCTTCTCTGTGGCTGCGAGGAGCAGCAACAGGCCCTCAATTTGCACGGTGGCAGCGTGGTCGTATATATATATATATATATATATATATATATACACTGGATTCAGGCACAGAAGGATATTTAGCTATCTCTTGATTAAAGTAAGCCAAAACTAAACTTTTCTCTACTTGAGCATATGTCTGCCATGTTCTACATACCTAAACATCATTGTTTTAGTAGAGCAATAGAGTTATGTCATTTTGCTGTCCAGAGATGTAGGTTCTATAATCTCTGTTTCATGGTATTACCATTTTGGTTTTTGTTAAGTCTAGAAAGATTTGCTTTTAATGTGTCTGTTCAAGGTCCCTTTAAGCACAATTTAATCCTGTTGGAAACTGTACTATGTTAATATATTTTGAGTCATTTACTTATTTATATTGAATATTAGCATTCTTTTAGCAATGACCTGTGTTTAAGAAAACAAATTTAAACTTTGTGTTTGGATTATATTTGTTACGGCTGTGCAATTCTCTCCGTGTACCGGCATTTAATTCCTTCATTCTAAGCCGTTTCTTTTTCTCTGGCCGGCAACAAAAGATTTTTATGGCCATATTGTGCACCACCCAGTGAGCTGATGGACATGTTTTCTGCGTGTTTCTTTAACAAAAATAGAAGATTTGTTCCTGCTTGAGGAATTCTTTACACTCATGAATATTTAAAAGAGATTTTTCAGTCCCTGTAGATTATAGGAATATTTCAGAAGTCATAAACTCTCTAATTTAAGATCTATTTCTGTATGATGTGAGCATTTATGTTGATATGTCAGCAAATACAAAGGAAATTTGCCAAAAGGATACTCTCTGCATGAAGAATCTATGTATTAATCATACTAGCTAAGATTTGCTTCAGGGTCCTTTCCTGTTCCAACAATCCAAAAATACAGTAGAAGAGTGTGTGTGTGTGTGTGTGTGTGTGTGTGTGTGTGTGTGTGTGTGTGTGTGTGTGTGTGTGTGTGTGTGTGTGTGTGTGTGTGTGTGTGTGTGTGTGTGTGTGTGTGTGTGTGTGTGTGTGTGTGTGTGTGTGTGTGTGTGTGTGTGTGTGTGTGTGTGTGTGTGTGTGTGTGTGTGTGTGTGTGTGTGTGTGTGTGTGTGTGTGTGTGTGTGTGTGTTGTGTGTGTGTGCGCGTGTTCGTTCCCAGTTTTCCCACTTATACAAAAATTGACAGTTTTGATTAGCATGTCCTTGCATGAAATAGATATTGGATACCTGTTAAAGAAACACCAAGCCTTTTCAGTGCTGCTAAGTAGATTTTTAGTCTGAAGGTTCACTTTAACACTTGGTGGAAAAACTCTTGTTGACAACAAGAATAACAGTAAGACATTTGTTGTAGTTGGTCACCAGGTTTGCACACATTTCAGGAGGGATTTTGGCCCATTCTTGTTTACAAAAACTCTCTTAATGCTTTAAATGTCTTGGCTGTCACCTTAAAGCTCGAGACTTTAGCTCCTTCGGTAAATTTTATACAGGTATTCCTTGGTTAATGAATGAGATAATTATTGGAAGTTCGTTCTTAACCTGAATCTGTCCAAGTCAAAACACTGTGCCATCTCTGTCCCCATACCTCCTTTATGCCCCCTGTGCCTCCATTGTCTACCACTGTGTCACCTCTGTTCACTTGTGCTTTCAGTGTCCCCCTCTGCTCCTTCTCTGCCCCCCTCAACACCCTACCCCCCAACTGTGTCACCTCTGTCCCCCTCAGCGTACCACAGAAAAATGTAGTTTTACCAGTGTAAAAAATATTTTTCTTTGAATTTTTTAAGATCGTTTTTTTTTTTGTACTGCCACAGAATCAAATATCACTTTTTTGGGTGGGCCATTTGTAAGTTGGAGGTTCATAAATTTGGGGCTACCTGTTTAGGGTTTGGGTCTGACAACTGGCTGGCTAGGCCACTTCAGTACCTTAATGTCCTTCTTTACTCCTTTGTTGCCTTGGCAATATGTTTTGGGTCATTGCCATACAATTTGCTCAGATCTACAATCTTGTACCAGACTGGGGTGCTTTATACACATAGCGAGCTGAGATCATATAGCTGTCTCATATCATCATCTATAAATTTGTCCCAACAGATTGTTGTGATGATATAGTTGTGTTACACTGGTTAGGCAGCAACCACGAGGGATTAATTAAACAGTTTTATTCCAATTCTTCCAGAACATCTCAACAGTCCAGGTAGCATAGCCATAAGCAGATAATCCACAGCTACAACAGCAACAAGGAATACAAATCCATGTGTCTCCAATAGCAGAGTCCATCCACAGCCAGGGAGACACAGGTCCAAATGTTCACATCTTCTCCTCCAAAGCTCAAATGACTGTTCTCTCTGTTTGCCCTGTGAATCTAGCCTGATAGATAAACCTCTGCAGACTAGCTGTCTCTCAGGTGTTGTACTACACAGCAGGAGAAAATCAGAAGACAATGCACCAGAGATAATGACCAGTCTCTACCAGTCAAGTAAGTTGGAGGTTCATAAGTTTGGGGCTACCTGTTTAGGGTTTGGGTCTGGCTAGGCCACTTCAGTACCTTAATGTCAGACAAGACAAGACAAATAACATTTATATCACGCTTTTCTCCTGGCGGACTCAAAGCGCCAGAGCTGCAGCCACTAGGGCGTGCTCTATAGGCAGTAGCAGGGAGACTTGCATAAGGTCTCCTACTGATTAGGTGCTGGCTTACTGAACAGGCAGAGCCGAGATTCAAACCCAGGTCTCCTGTGTCAGAGGCAGGGCCCTTAACCATTACACCATCCAGCCACCATGGCACTATGGCACTATGGCACTATGGTACACACACTATTCAATACAACAAACAGCAAAATACAATAAACAGCCAAAATACAAGACCGAAATAAAAACGTTCTCAGTAGTCATCACAATCGTTAACAGTGAATAAGCATTATTGTTTTTCCCTGTTCTCCCCCCCCCCCCCCCCCGTGGGAAGCCGTGCTCATCCACTGCTTGTGATCCTCCCTCCTCTCCTCATTGAGCAAAACAGATGCTGGACTGTACTCACTAAGAATCATTCTGGAAGACAGAACTTGAGCCCCTTTAGGCTCCCTGCACACTGCATGCAATTCCGATTTTTAATCGGTTTTTACATCCGTTTTTTTCCTCCGTTTTTCTGTTGATTGCATTCAGGGAAAATCGGAATTGCAAATTGGAATCGGAATCGCAAAACGGATTTCCAGTGTGCAGGGAGCCTTACATAGGTTAAAGAGAACCAGAGACGAAGCACCCTCATGTATTTTATTACATTTATCAGTGGGAACATGACAGTAAACACCTATTATGCTTTTAGTTTTATTCTTCTCAGTCTAATCTATATGTTATCAACTGTGATAAGAATCCACCGACTGATTACGTCTAGGTTTGACCTGGAATCATTATAGCTGAGTCACTCTTCTGTGGAGTCTTTTCAAGCCCAAGCTTGCCCCCTCCTGGCTCAAATTTCCTACTCAGAGCTGTTGACATGGGAGGGGCTGCTGCTGCCGAGAAAGAAGCTCTGAAACAGACAAGTGCAGTGTGCAGCCAGTCATTATCTACTGTATGCAGTTTCACTTCTATGAGAGACACTTCCTACAGGCAGCCACATAGCATGCCAGAATAATAAAGTTGAAAGCACACAGATGAAAGCCTGGTGCAGCCCTGCTTGTCTATAGTCTCATAGAGGCTAGACAACACATCCAGAACAGTTTATACCCTGGAAGCAGAAGAGATATGAGTCGGCGGCCATATTAGATATTTCCTGGAGCAATAATGGCTAAAAAACATTCAAAAAGGCACACCAGAGTGGTGAAATTATCAGGTAGAGCATTTATTCTTTACAAGCTATCAACTGATATGTTTATTTTGTGTGAATCGTTCATCTCTGGTTCCCTTTAACTACTTCAAGAACGCCCCACGCCAATGGGCGTGGCTACGGCGGCAGCCGCAGGACTGCCTAACCCCAAGTGGCGTCAAGTCCTGGGGCTGCAGTTTGCAGGAGATCGCGTGCAGGCTGCGCTCACATCTCCTGCTTGAGGGGCAGAGCTCTGCCCTGCCTTCAGTCTCCGAGCAGCGATTGCCGCTCTGGAGACTGTTAGATGGCAAAACCGCCGTCTATTAGGGTAGTACAGCACTGTGATCTGCAGCAGCGCTGTACTAGGGACAGCCGTGAGTCATGGCTGTCCCCCTGGCACACTGGAGAGTGATCGGCTCTCATAGGCTGAAGCCTATGACAGACGATCGTGTCATTGGCTGGCTGGGGGGAGGGAGGGTTTTGCAGAGGGAAATAAAAAAAAATAGTACATTTTATTTAATAAACAGTAACATAAATATTGATTAAAAAATAAATAAACAATGGGGGAGGGGGGGGCGATCAGACCCCACCAACAGAGAGCTCTGTTGGTGGGGAGAAAAGGGGGGGGGGGTAAACTTGTGTGCTGCTTTAGACCAATGCTAAATGCAGTTTTGTCTTTTTAAAACAGAAGGTATTTGCAATAATTCAGCTTTAGGTGAGCAACTGTGGTTTCCCATGGTGCATCACTCCCGACTATGCAAATCAACTCTTTATGCCCCTGAAAGCACTTCGCACATTTAGAACTACTGGTGTATAGTGAACCTATAGCTAATGCATTTTACAGAGCCACATGAATCTAACATGCATACAGCCTGTTTCAGACTTTTTGCTCTTCATCTGTGCATGGCATGGATTAATGTGGCTCTAAGGGATAGGGCTTGGATCAGTACTAAGAAAGAAATACTCAAACAGTTCACAGTGACTAGAACCACTAGGAAAGTATAAAGGACCAAATGAGCCTGGATTTTGACTACTCACTGCCTGCCTTATTTGTACAGTTGCACAATTTTTGAAGTTTATTCATAAATGTAATGAATTTGGTTAATTATGACTTAGGAATTGGAGGCCTAAAATTCTCAAAAAAAAATGTACCGCTTTTGACTCCAGACAGAAATGCACCACCACGGAGGTTAAACAGAAGGCATTTGCGATAATTCAGCTTTGAGTGAGCAACTATGGTTTTCCATGATGCATCACTTCTGAATATGCAAATTGCCTTTTTTGCCCCTGAGAGCAAGTCACAACTCCAAAACTGCTGGTGTATAGTGAACCTATAGCTAATAAATTTTACAGACCCACATCAATCCAACATCCTAGTGAATTTGGGTCACCATAAGCTATTTTGAAGGTTCCTAGTGCTTTAGACCAGGAATCCAAAGATAGATTATGAGTGAAGATATTGGTATTGGAATTTTACATTGCTTTATTTTAGCACATTTACATTTGAATGAGTCTCTCTATACTAGAATATAACTTTTGAATAGTAAATATATGTGGGTGAATCAAATGCTGGCCCACAGGTTCCCATGTTAAGAGTTTGTGGAGAGAAAACAGTTCTACTATTTGTATCTCTATGTTGACCCAATTCTTATGTCTTAACTGATCTAAAATTCAGTAACCAAGCAGCTCGGGGTGACTCAAAACCACAAGGAAGGTATAGGGGACTTAAAGAGACTGAAAAGGCCTCCTACTAAAAAGTAGGTCCCTATCCCATAGAGCCATATCAATCCTTGTCATGCACTGAAGAGGACCAAAAGTCTGAAACAGACTGTCTGCATGTAGGGTTGGTGTGGCTTTGTAAAATTTAAATCTATAGGTTTGTTAGACAACAGTGGTTCTGGATGCAAGCTTGGCTTCTGGGGCATATAGAGATAATTTGCATATTCAGTAGCGGTGCATTGTGGGTAACCACAGATGTTCACTTTAAGCTGAATTATCGCAAATTCCTTCTTTTTTAAGAAGGCAAACCACACTGATCTAAAATACAAGCCTTACAATATGTAATTTCTCAAACCTGTCCTCGACGTGGCTCCCCAACGGTGCATGTTTTGCAGGCAACCTCACCTATGCACAGGTGGGGTAATCAGTGTCTTAGCTACATGGAATCCACTTAGCTGAGAAACTATTTACCCGGCCTGTGCATAGGTGATGTTGCCTGCAAAACATGCACCAGAATCAGAATCAGAATCAGAATTTATTTCGCCAAGTACAACGGTGGATTGTACCCGGAATTGGTTTTGGCGCATACAGGGTCGTTGGTGAAAAACAAGAAAATAGGACGGTTAAGCATCGTACATACGTAGACGTGGGACAAGCATACATAGGACAAAATTACAGTTTGTGTGTACATTTAAGCAGAGCGTCGTATACAGTTAAGCATGGTAGATACGTATAAACAAAAGCAAAATCAAAGCAAAAACAGAAAGCATTACAGCATACACGTACAGTTAACATAATGCAAACAGAGCATTATAATAATAATCCGAACATTTGTATAGCGCTTTTCTCCTGTCAGACTCAAAGCGCTCAAGAGCTGCAGCCACTGGGACGCGCTCAGGAGGCCACCCTGCAGTGTTAGGGAGTCTTGCCTTGAACTCCTTACTGAATAGGTACTTGACCTAGCCAGGATTTGAACCCTGGTCTCCCATGTCAAAGGCAGAACCCTTAACCAGTACACTATCCAGCCACCTGCATACAGCATACACGTACAATTAATGTAATACAAACATAGCCAGACATACACTGATAGCAGGAACAGAAAAACAGTGGGACTGGAGGAGCAGCCTGAGAGCTGATATGAGCGCTGGCATTTTCGGCACTGGACGCTACACAGGGACGCACTCCCAACTAGACAGGTGCTACCGATTGTCAACGAAAAGTAGAGAGGATGCTGGGGGGGGGATCATGATGGAGGCGGACAGCAGGGATCACTTGAGCCAGGTTGCTCGAGGAGAATCGCTCCTAATTTCAGAGTCCGCACTTCTGGTTGATGAGGGTGCAGACACAGTGGGGCTCTGTGGTGCCATGGGGCACCTTTGCTGGGCAGCAGTGGTGGACGTGGGGCCTGGGGCCACCCAGGCTGAGCAGCAGTGGTGGACATGAGGCCGGGGGGCACCTCGGCTGGGCAGCATTGGTGGACATAGGGCTGGGTGGGGGGCACCCTGGCTGGGCAGCAGTGGTGGACAGGCCAGGGGCAGCATACCTTCTCTGTGGCTGCGAGGAGCAGCAACAGGCCCTCAATTTGCACGGTGGCAGCGTGGTCGTATATATATATATATATATATATATATATATATATATATATATACACTGGATTCAGGCACAGAAGGATATTTAGCTATCTCTTGATTAAAGTAAGCCAAAACTAAACTTTTCTCTACTTGAGCATATGTCTGCCATGTTCTACATACCTAAACATCATTGTTTTAGTAGAGCAATAGAGTTATGTCATTTTGCTGTCCAGAGATGTAGGTTCTATAATCTCTGTTTCATGGTATTACCATTTTGGTTTTTGTTAAGTCTAGAAAGATTTGCTTTTAATGTGTCTGTTCAAGGTCCCTTTAAGCACAATTTAATCCTGTTGGAAACTGTACTATGTTAATATATTTTGAGTCATTTACTTATTTATATTGAATATTAGCATTCTTTTAGCAATGACCTGTGTTTAAGAAAACAAATTTAAACTTTGTGTTTGGATTATATTTGTTACGGCTGTGCAATTCTCTCCGTGTACCGGCATTTAATTCCTTCATTCTAAGCCGTTTCTTTTTCTCTGGCCGGCAACAAAAGATTTTTATGGCCATATTGTGCACCACCCAGTGAGCTGATGGACATGTTTTCTGCGTGTTTCTTTAACAAAAATAGAAGATTTGTTCCTGCTTGAGGAATTCTTTACACTCATGAATATTTAAAAGAGATTTTTCAGTCCCTGTAGATTATAGGAATATTTCAGAAGTCATAAACTCTCTAATTTAAGATCTATTTCTGTATGATGTGAGCATTTATGTTGATATGTCAGCAAATACAAAGGAAATTTGCCAAAAGGATACTCTCTGCATGAAGAATCTATGTATTAATCATACTAGCTAAGATTTGCTTCAGGGTCCTTTCCTGTTCCAACAATCCAAAAATACAGTAGAAGAGTGTGTGTGTGTGTGTGTGTGTGTGTGTGTGTGTGTGTGTGTGTGTGTGTGTGTGTGTGTGTGTGTGTGTGTGTGTGTGTGTGTGTGTGTGTGTGTGTGTGTGTGTGTGTGTGTGTGTGTGTGTGTGTGTGTGTGTGTGTGTGTGTGTGTGTGTGTGTGTGTGTGTGTGTGTGTGTGTGTGTGTGTGTGTGTGTGTGTGTGTGTGTGTGTGTGTGTGTTGTGTGTGTGTGTTGTGTGTGTGTGTTGTGTGTTCGTTCCCAGTTTTCCCACTTATACAAAAATTGACAGTTTTGATTAGCATGTCCTTGCATGAAATAGATATTGGATACCTGTTAAAGAAACACCAAGCCTTTTCAGTGCTGCTAAGTAGATTTTTAGTCTGAAGGTTCACTTTAACACTTGGTGGAAAAACTCTTGTTGACAACAAGAATAACAGTAAGACATTTGTTGTAGTTGGTCACCAGGTTTGCACACATTTCAGGAGGGATTTTGGCCCATTCTTGTTTACAAAAACTCTCTTAATGCTTTAAATGTCTTGGCTGTCACCTTAAAGCTCGAGACTTTAGCTCCTTCGGTAAATTTTATACAGGTATTCCTTGGTTAATGAATGAGATAATTATTGGAAGTTCGTTCTTAACCTGAATCTGTCCAAGTCAAAACACTGTGCCATCTCTGTCCCCATACCTCCTCTATGCCCCCTGTGCCTCCATTGTCTACCACTGTGTCACCTCTGTTCACTTGTGCTTTCAGTGTCCCCCTCTGCTCCTTCTCTGCCCCCCTCAACACCCTACCCCTCAACTGTGTCACCTCTGTCCCCCTCAGCGTACCACAGAAAAATGTAGTTTTACCAGTGTAAAAAATATTTTTCTTTGAATTTTTTAAGATCGTTTTTTTTTTGTACTGCCACAGAATCAAATATCACTTTTTTGGGTGGGCCATTTGTAAGTTGGAGGTTCATAAATTTGGGGCTACCTGTTTAGGGTTTGGGTCTGACAACTGGCTGGCTAGGCCACTTCAGTACCTTAATGTCCTTCTTTACTCCTTTGTTGCCTTGGCAATATGTTTTGGGTCATTGCCATACAATTTGCTCAGATCTACAATCTTGTACCAGACTGGGGTGCTTTATACACATAGCGAGCTGAGATCATATAGCTGTCTCATATCATCATCTATAAATTTGTCCCAACAGATTGTTGTGATGATATAGTTGTGTTACACTGGTTAGGCAGCAACCACGAGGGATTAATTAAACAGTTTTATTCCAATTCTTCCAGAACATCTCAACAGTCCAGGTAGCATAGCCATAAGCAGATAATCCACAGCTACAACAGCAACAAGGAATACAAATCCATGTGTCTCCAATAGCAGAGTCCATCCACAGCCAGGGAGACACAGGTCCAAATGTTCACATCTTCTCCTCCAAAGCTCAAATGACTGTTCTCTCTGTTTGCCCTGTGAATCTAGCCTGATAGATAAACCTCTGCAGACTAGCTGTCTCTCAGGTGTTGTACTACACAGCAGGAGAAAATCAGAAGACAATGCACCAGAGATAATGACCAGTCTCTACCAGTCAAGTAAGTTGGAGGTTCATAAGTTTGGGGCTACCTGTTTAGGGTTTGGGTCTGGCTAGGCCACTTCAGTACCTTAATGTCAGACAAGACAAGACAAATAACATTTATATCACGCTTTTCTCCTGGCGGACTCAAAGCGCCAGAGCTGCAGCCACTAGGGCGTGCTCTATAGGCAGTAGCAGGGAGACTTGCATAAGGTCTCCTACTGATTAGGTGCTGGCTTACTGAACAGGCAGAGCTGAGATTCAAACCCAGGTCTCCTGTGTCAGAGGCAGGGCCCTTAACCATTACACCATCCAGCCACCATGGCACTATGGCACTATGGCACTATGGCACTATGGTACACACACTATTCAATACAACAAACAGCAAAATACAATAAACAGCCAAAATACAAGACCGAAATAAAAACGTTCTCAGTAGTCATCACAATCGTTAACAGTGAATAAGCATTATTGTTTTTCCCTGTTCTCCCCCCCCCCCCCCCCCCCCCCCGTGGGAAGCCGTGCTCATCCACTGCTTGTGATCCTCCCTCCTCTCCTCATTGAGCAAAACAGATGCTGGACTGTACTCACTAAGAATCATTCTGGAAGACAGAACTTGAGCCCCTTTAGGCTCCCTGCACACTGCATGCAATTCCGATTTTTAATCGGTTTTTACATCCGTTTTTTTCCTCCGTTTTTCTGTTGATTGCATTCAGGGAAAATCGGAATTGCAAATTGGAATCGGAATCGCAAAACGGATTTCCAGTGTGCAGGGAGCCTTACATAGGTTAAAGAGAACCAGAGACGAAGCACCCTCATGTATTTTATTACATTTATCAGTGGGAACATGACAGTAAACACCTATTATGCTTTTAGTTTTATTCTTCTCAGTCTAATCTATATGTTATCAACTGTGATAAGAATCCACCGACTGATTACGTCTAGGTTTGACCTGGAATCATTATAGCTGAGTCACTCTTCTGTGGAGTCTTTTCAAGCCCAAGCTTGCCCCCTCCTGGCTCAAATTTCCTACTCAGAGCTGTTGACATGGGAGGGGCTGCTGCTGCCGAGAAAGAAGCTCTGAAACAGACAAGTGCAGTGTGCAGCCAGTCATTATCTACTGTATGCAGTTTCACTTCTATGAGAGACACTTCCTACAGGCAGCCACATAGCATGCCAGAATAATAAAGTTGAAAGCACACAGATGAAAGCCTGGTGCAGCCCTGCTTGTCTATAGTCTCATAGAGGCTAGACAACACATCCAGAACAGTTTATACCCTGAAAGCAGAAGAGATCTGAGTCGGCGGCCATATTAGATATTTCCTGGAGCAATAATGGCTAAAAAACATTCAAAAAGGCACACCAGAGTGGTGAAATTATCAGGTAGAGCATTTATTCTTTACAAGCTATCAACTGATATGTTTATTTTGTGTGAATCGTTCATCTCTGGTTCCCTTTAACTACTTCAAGAACGCCCCACGCCAATGGGCGTGGCTACGACGGCAGCCGCAGGACTGCCTAACCCCAAGTGGCGTCAAGTCCTGGGGCTGCAGTTTGCAGGAGATCGCGTGCAGGCTGCGCTCACATCTCCTGCTTGAGGGGCAGAGCTCTGCCCTGCCTTCAGTCTCCGAGCAGCGATTGCCGCTCTGGAGACTGTTAGATGGCAAAACCGCCGTCTATTAGGGTAGTACAGCACTGTGATCTGCAGCAGCGCTGTACTAGGGACAGCCGTGAGTCATGGCTGTCCCCCTGGCACACTGGAGAGTGATCGGCTCTCATAGGCTGAAGCCTATGACAGACGATCGTGTCATTGGCTGGCTGGGGGGAGGGAGGGTTTTGCAGAGGGAAATAAAAAAAAA
The DNA here is from genome assembly GCF_040937935.1 of Hyperolius riggenbachi. Taxonomy (NCBI): domain Eukaryota; kingdom Metazoa; phylum Chordata; class Amphibia; order Anura; family Hyperoliidae; genus Hyperolius; species Hyperolius riggenbachi. The sequence continues at coordinate 517,654,698 of NC_090647.1, forward strand.
ATAGTACATTTTATTTAATAAACAGTAACATAAATATTGATTAAAAAATAAATAAACAATGGGGGAGGGGGGGGGGGGCGATCAGACCCTACCAACAGAGAGCTCTGTTGGTGGGGAGAAAAGGGGGGGGGGGGGGTAAACTTGTGTGCTGAGTTGTACGGCCCTGCAGCAAGCCCTTAAAGCTGCAGTGGCCAATTAAGTAAAAATTGGCCTGGTCTTTAGGGGGGGTTTAACACTGCAGTCCTCAAGTGGTTAAAGTATGTGTAAACATCAATATTCAGCAGAGAGACTTCTAGCTGTATACCAACCAAGAAATATCTATCCAATTGACAAATCCACAATAATTCTACTGAAGTCTGTTGGAATCTTCAGAAAGACAAAGAGAGGCTCGAGAGGACGTGGGAAAAGATATTCTTCACCGCAGAACCAAAATAACTCTGTGACAAAATCTGCAGAGTACACCCAGCCAACAACCCTAATAGCTCCAGCACAATCCAGCAGAGATGACAGCCACACATCTGGAGACTGTTCTGTCTTGGAGTCATCAATCTCAGACCCTAGCTCCCAGGGTAGCCCCATCAAGGCTGTCCTCTGTAATGTCAGATCGATAAACAACAAAACAGCAATCATACATGATCTAATAGAGTCTTCTGATCTGGCCTGCCTGACTGAAACCTGGCTTTCTGAACCAGTTGGCCCCACCCTGGAGGCTGCCGTGCCAACAAACTATTCCGTGATATACTGCAACAGGAAAGAACGCAGGGGAGGAGGGGTTGCACTTTGCTTTAGATCAGCTTTGAAAATCAGACCACTTACTGTAGGTCCTACCAACTCGTTTGAATGCTTGGGGGTGCAACTTTCAGCTGAGAAAAACATTAACATATTGCTGATCTACCGCCCACCAGAAAAACACTCAGACTTCCTTAAGGAACTTGTAGACCTCCTATGCAACCTAACACTGGAACACCCCAGATGGATTGTTCTTGGAGATTTCAATACATGGGTGGATGACTCCTCTTCAAAACTTGGAATAGAGCTACCTCGTGCCTTACATGAACTGGGCTTCCTCCAATCAATCAGCTCTGCTACTCACAGGAAAGGCCACACTCTGGACCTTATATTCCATACTGGGCTGTCAATAGCCAATGTGGAAATTAATCCTGTTGCCTGGTCAGACCATCACACTATCCACTTCTCCCTCTCAATACCAGCTGTCAAACACCAGGTCAAGAATCAAATAAAATATCGCCGCTTAAAAGGGCTAACACCTCAACATATCCGAGATAACCTTAGCTTTGATGAATTGACTGACTCCAGCTTGGACCCTGATACTCTGGTGTTTAAATACAACAAATGTGTGTCCTCCACCTTTGAGACCATTGCTCCTCTGCGCACCAAATATCTTACTCCACACCATCATGCACAGTGGTTTGATAACGCTATAAAAGAGCTGAAAAGACAAGGCCGAAAACTTGAGAGACTGTGGCGCAAATCTCAGTCCCCAGAAGACAAACATGCCTTAATCCTCCACTTGAAGAGCTACCAAAAGGTAATCACGGGAAAAAAATCATCCTTTCTATCACAAGAGATTGCAAATGCAGTTAACAAACCAGCCCAACTGTTCCGCACAGTGGAAAAACTCTGCAACCCGGCATGTCAAAAACTTAACATCGAGTCTTCAAAGGACCTCTGTGACCAATTTGCCCATTTCTTCACAGACAAAGTCTCCGCTATAAGGTCCGCCATCCAACTTACAGCATCTGAGCCTAATATAGCGCCGAAGACCATTAGCAGAGACAATGTAACACCTTGGTCAAACTTCAAAGAAATTGATGAAGAAGTCACATCAAGCATCCTCCTTCACGTCCGCCTAACTACCTGTGACCTAGATCCTGGCCCAACACAGTTCATGTTGAACTGCCCCGACCTGTTCGTACCGGTATTCCTAAAAATTGTTAACTGTTCCTTAAAATCAGGGATATTTCCTGCTTTACTGAAGGAAGCAATCATCAGGCCTCTCCTCAAAAAACCCTCCCTGGACCCAGATGCAATGACCAGCTACAGACCTGTCTCTAACCTTCCCTTTCTGGGCAAGCTAATTGAAAAAGCTGTTTACCTCCAGCTAGAAGCCAAAATCCTACAAAACAACAGTTATGACCCATTCCAGTCTGGCTTCAGGAAACACCACAGCACTGAAACGGCCCTCATCCAAATATGCAACCACCTGCTCATGGCAAGAGACAGAGGAGAGTGCTCCATCCTCATACTGCTAGACCTTTCTGCAGCCTTTGATACAGTTGACCATGACATCTTGATAAACAGGCTACAGGAATACTGCGGCATTGATGGCATAGTTCTTCAGTGGTTCCAATCCTTCTTGAGTGGCAGAACCCACAAAGTGTCTATGGGGCCCTTCCTGTCCACCCCTGTATCACTTAGGTATGGGGTGCCCCAGGGCTCAATCCTCTCTCCCCTGCTTTTCACGATTTACATGTTACCGCTGGGAAAACTAATCCAAAAACATGGCCTGACATACCACTGCTATGCAGACGACACTCAACTATATCTTTCCTTCAAGCCTGGTGTGACAGACCCAACTCTAACTATAAACGCTTGCTTACGTGACCTGCAGCAATGGATGAATGACAACTGGCTGAAACTAAATGCAGACAAAACTGAAGTCCTTCTGATAGGAGGGCAGAGCATGATAACAAAACAACTTAACTTGCAGTCTTCACCACTGGGAATAGGAGGCACGGATCTGCGCAGCTCTGATCATGTGCGTAGCCTGGGAGTTCTAATTGATTGGGATTTAAACTTCAGAACTCAAATCTCTGCTGTGGTGAAATCATCCTATTTTCACCTGAAGAACATTGCAAAAATCAAGCACCTCATACCCCCAGAAGATCTGCCAACCTTAGTCCACGCCTTCATCACATCCCGACTGGACTACTGCAATGCTCTCTACACTGGCCTTCCAAAAAAGGTCTTGTACCGACTACAGCTGATACAGAATACTGCTGCCAGACTGCTAACCAACCAACCCCGTCACTGCCACATAATGCCAGTCCTGCACTCCCTTCACTGGCTACCTATAGAATGGAGGGTCCTATTCAAGATCGGCCTACTGACATTTAAATCCCTGAATAATTTAGGCCCTGGATACATGAAAGATATGTTGCAGCTGCGTAGCAATCCCCGCATTCTTAGATCAACAGGTTCTAATAATCTAGTCATACCCAGAGTCCACTTGGAAACTTTTGGTCCCAGAGCCTTCTGTCATGCTGCCCCTACGTTTTGGAACTCCTTACCTCAACAGATCAGGACAGCTCCATCCCTGGACGTGTTTAAATCCAGACTGAAAACCCACCTGTTCAGTTTGGCATTTGCAGAAATATAACTTTTGTTGTGTGAATACTTCATCCTACTAATTACTGAATCTGAGAGAGCCTAAGCGCTTTGAGTCCTATGGGAGAAAAGCGCTATAGAAATGTTATTGTATTGTATTGTATTGTATAAAGGACCAAAAAATCCTAATATTTATAGTACATGTAAACATATACAAATAAGAAGTACATTTCTTCCAGAGTAAAATGTGCTATAAATTACTTTTCTCATATGTTGCTGTGACTTACAGTAGGTAGTAGAAATCTGACAGAACCGACAGGTTTTGGACTAGCTCATCTCCTCATGGGGATGTTCTCAGGGCTTTTTTTTACTTACAAAAACTCTTAGTGAATTGCAGTTGCTCCATCCAACTGCCAAAAAAGTGTGCAGTGAGCAGGGAGGATGGTTAGCATATTTTGTATAAATTATTTTCATGGAGCATCTTTTCAATAAAGGCCTTGCTGAGAATCCTCCATAAGGAGATGAGTTGTTCCAAAACTTGTCGGTTCTGTCTTATTTCTACTACCTACTGTAAGTGATAGCAATATAGTAGAGAAGTAATGTATGGCTCATTTTACTCTGGAAGAAACTAACTTCTTATTTGTATATGTTTACATGTATTTTAAATGTTACACTTTTCATGATAATAGTCCTTTTACCACTTCAGGACCACAGGCTTACACTCCCCTAGTGACCAGTCCATTTTTCACAAATCAGGGCTGTGCAGCTTTGACAGCTTGCTGCAGAGCCATACAACTTAGCACACAAATGCGTCTTACCTCCTTAAAGGGACACTTAAGTCTCTGAAAAAATTAGTTTTACTCACCTGGGGCTTCCAGCAGCCCCCCTGCAGCTGTATCGTGCCCACGCCGACTCCATCGGATGCTCCTGGCCCGGCAGCTACTTCCGGTTTTGGCGACAAGAGCCGACAGGCTGGTACGCGAGTGATTCTTCGCATTCCTGGCCACAATAGCGCCCTCTATGCTGCTATATGCTGTAGCAGCATAGAGGGCGCTATTGTGGCCGGGAACGCGAAGAATCACTCGTGTTCCCGGCCTGTTGGCTCCTGTTGCTCCTGTCAGCATGGGCACGATACAGCTGCAGGGGGCTGCTGGAAACCCCAGGTGAGTAAAACTCATTTTTTTTCCAGAGACTTACATGTCCCTTTAACAGGACATTCTTTTGAAGGTCTCTGATTTCTGCTGTGATTTTTTTTTTAATTTAAAAAAAAGCATTTTCCCTCCCTCCGCTCTTTCTCTCCCTCCCTCCCCCCTTCTCTGTCCTAAATTGACATAGGACGGCATCAGCCTATGAGAGAGCTTATATTGCGAGCTGCTCTGAGGGTCAACCAAGTGTCCCATTGTACAGCGCTGCATTAGATTGCAGTGCTGTACAAATGTAAACAAAGGGTTTTTTTTCTAGCTAGCAGCCTGATCACGGAGCTCCGCAACTCGGCAGGGAACGATTGCACATGCGTGCGCGTGTTCGCTGCTCATCTCTGCCCCCAGGACTTGACGCTGATTGCTATTAGGCGGTTCTGGGGCTGCCGCCTCCCACTGCCAATCGGTGTTAGCCGGTCAGGAGGGGGTTAAAAGACTAGTGCAAGTAAGGGGGCATGGTGTGTACTTGATAGCACTCAAGTTTTGCAGTGCTAGGATCCCCAGTTTTTTTCCCCGCAGGTGATCCAGATGCAGCCTATTGATTTCAACAGGCTGCAACCAAAATTACATTCAGAAAACAGCCACAATTTGTGCCTAGCAGTGATGAGCTAAAGTGCCAATATTCTTTTTGCATTAATTCTTGCAATAAGTTTACAATTATTCAAGTTTTTTGCGTAAAATAACGATTTTATGTGTTTTTGTGTTAAAAATAAAGATTTTATGCATTTTCATAGTAAATATAATGATTTTTTGCATTTTCACAAACTTTCACCAGATTGCGAGAATACTATGTATTTTGGAAAATGTTCTAGAAATTCAAAATGACATTTTCAATGGGAAAATGCTTGGTGGAAATGTGTGAGCACATCTAGCGCCTAGTGGAAGTAGGACCTAACTAAAACAATAGCCTGGATACGATCAATGGCCTTGATTCATTAAAGGGAACCAGAGCTGATAACAATTTAAAGTTTTATACATACCTGGGGCTTCCTCGAGCCCCATACGCATGGAGCTCTGGTACACTTTAAGCTGCACTGCTAAATGTGAGGGAGCGCTCATTATCATTAACAAACTATAAGCTTACATGGCGCCCGGAAGCACAGCATCCTTATTGTCAGGCTTGATTACTGACCTGAGGAAGTGGCTCTGGCCGTGAAACGCATTGTCAAGTGCATTAATGAAATCGTCTTGAATTTTTCCCTAAACAACTGTCTTTGCTTTGTACGAGATAGCTTTAAGGTAGGACAATTTTACTAAATATTGTTGGATACTACCTTCTAGAGAGAGATACATATCTATTCTCCCAGATCATGGGCACCTCCAGTTCCTCTCTAAGTACTTAGTGTATACCCCTAGCTGTCTAGGGTTCATTCCTTGACCTCAAAAATCCTATTTTTTTGGAGCAGCAACCACTACCATACCGATCAAAGGCCGAATGGGGATGGTATTTCCCAACATAACGAGTGGTTGCCTCTCAAAGCAACCCATTTTTGTGAGTATTTTACCTACTGTCTTTTCTATTTCTCGGGTGACATAACGATAATGCACCAGATTAGGCTCCCGAATCTCCCTGTGTTTTTTTCTCCACAATTCTACAGAACTATGCGGGTGGTCCTGTGAAGCATTGCGCACCGGATACTTCACTAGCAGCCGCTACTCTGTTATTTAACATAGTTACAGTAATGAGCCATTGCAAGGTAGTCTTCTCTGGAAGCTTTTCTGTAATGCCTAAAAAACAAGGCTAGTTGCATACAGGGGGAGAATTGTGCCGAACTTGTTGGTGTACAGATCTGCAGTATTTTCTTTGATGCAGTTTTCCTACTGCTTAAGAGAATAAATGAGTTGTCATCTAATTGTCACTCTGCTTGTGGTCACAATACCTACCCACAACTTTTTCTGTTTTTTTTTTCTCCTTTTTCCTTTTGGATCTGTGTTGTGAAGCATTACAATTCCCTATTCATTATTTGATTATAGAAAGCTATCCAAACTTCTTTTCTTCTTACGTTCGTGTTGTTTTATGCAGGGTTTGTTACATTAAATCGCTCAGTGTGTCCTTGTTACTTTTGCCTATATTGTATTGCGTCAACTGTAAAATATAGAAAAAGAATTAAACCTTCTTTCATCGAGACAGCTGACAAAGCTAAGCCAGCCGTTTCCACTCGCAGCTTCACTCAAATAGTTTTTCAGTTAAAAGTAAGCTGCATAGAATTACCGAGCGCCTTCCCTGCCCTTCATCTAAAAGCTCCATGGCAAGTATAAATTAAAGATAAAATGAAACGTACCTATTGCAGAAATAGAGCTGACAAAGCTGCTCTTTGTACTTTCACGGCGCAGCCTGAATAGAGCGGTATCTGGTAAATCCATTTGTACAGAACCGCCATGTGCCTGTTAAGTTTGAAATAATTAAAGACCCTGTCCTCAGAAGTGACGGAATGAAAAAGAAAAAGCCCGGGGAGTAATTGCTCAAGGAGGCAATGACAGCCACAAGGTTGAAACGCAACCCTTGGCACGAGTCTGGCAAGTGCAAGCCGCCACGGCAGTTAGCGAGGGGGAGAAACAAGGAGTTTGTCGTCTGGAACCAGGATGCGACCCACATCACTCTGTGCAGAAGTCAATAAGCTCGTGGTGCCCTCACCAAACGAATGTACTCCTTCTGTAATCCTAGGTGACGTCTGACAGTCTCGTTACATTGTTCCCTCTGCCCGCTCTCCCTTCCCACAACCAGGCAAAGCACTTAAAACAAGTACAGGACGTTAAAGTAAAAATACGAGAAATAAGTGCTAAATGGAATTTTGCCTTCTTAAAACAGAAGGAATTTTTTTTATTAGTATAATATTTTATTAAGGTGAGGAGGATATCAAGGCTGCCATATTTATTTCCTTATGAACAATGCCAATGATTAATTAGTATTTATATAGCACTGACATTACATCTAGTGCCAATTTTAGGAGGAAGCCAATGACCTCATATGTATGGTTTTGGGGTGTGGGAGGAAACCGGAGTGCCCAGAGGAAACCCACACATTTGTGATAAAACAGATTTACGTAAGCAACTGTGGTTTCTCATGAACGCATCGCTCCCAAATATACAAATTGTCTCTTTACGCCCCTACAAGCAAGGTTGCACACCAAGAACTAAGGATGCTCAATCAGATTCTGCAGAAATATTTCCGATTGTAAACTGGCATTTCCGATCACAAATTGGATAACGATAACCGGATTTCTGCAAAAATACAGCATCACCGCAAATCGGTAATTGTAGCTCAATCACAGAACTTGGAAGCATTGGACTAATCAGAGAATGCAGAATCAACTTGGAAGTACAGTGGGATGCGAAAGTTTGGGCAACCTTGTTAATTGTCATGATTTTTCTGTATAAATCGTTGGTTGTTACTATAAAAATGTCAGTTAAATATATCATATAGGAGAAACACACAGTGATATTTGAGAAATGAAATAAAGTTTATTGGATTTACAGAAAGTGTGCAATAATTGTTTAAACAAAATTAGGCTGGTGTATACATTTGGGCACCACAAAAAAGAAATGAAATCAATATTTAGTACATCCGCCTTTTGCAGAAATTACAGCCTCTAAACGCTTCCTGTAGGTTCCAGTGAGAGTCTGGATTCTGGTTGAAGGTATTTTGGACCATTCATGCTCTTTACAAAAAATCTCTAGTTCATTCAGGTTTGATGGCTTCCGAGCATGGACAGCTCTCTTTAACTTACATCATGGATTTTCAATTACATTCAGGTCTGGGGACTGAGATGGCCATTCCAGAACATTGTACTTGTTCCTCTGCATGAATGCCTTAGTGGATTTTGAGCAGTGTTTAGGGTCGTTGACTTGTTGAAATATCCAGCCCCGGTGCAGCTTCAGCTTTGTCACCGATTCCTGGACACAGGTCTCCAGAATCTTCTGATACTGAGTGGAATCCATGTGTCCCTCAACTTTGACAAGATTCCCAGGCCCTGCACTGGCCACACAGCCCCACAGCATGATGAAACCACCACCATATGTTACTGTAGGTAGCAGGTGTTTTTCTTGGAATGCTGTGTTCTTTTTCCTCCATGCATAATGCCCCTTGTTATGCGCAAATAACTCAATTTTCGTTTCATCAGTCCAAAGCACCTTATTTTAAAATGAAGCTGGCTTGTATAAATGTGCTTTAGCATACCTCAAGCAGCTCTGTTTGTACGGTGGGCAGAGAAAAGGCTTCCTCTGCATCACCATCGCATACAGAATATCCTTGTGTAAAGTGCGTCGAATGGTTGAACAATGCACAGTCTCTGCAGCGAGATGATGTTGTAGATCTTTGGTGCTGGTCTGTGGGTTGACTCTGACTGTTCTCACCATTAGTCGCTTCTGTTTATCCGAGATTTTTCTTGGTCTGTCACTTCGAGCCTTAACTTGAATTGAGCCTGTGGTCTTCCATTACCTCAGTATATGTTTCTAACTGTGGAAACAAACTGCTGAAATCTCTGAGACAGCTTTCTGTATCCTTCCACTAAACCATGAGGTCTTCAGGTCATTTGATAATTGTTTTGAGACTCCCATGTTGCTACTCTTCAGAGAAAGAGAAGGGAGGAGGGAAACTTACAATTGACCCCCTTAAATACTCTTTCTCATAATTAGATTCACCTGCGTATGTAGGTCAGGGGTCACTGAGCTTACTTAACCAATTTGAGTTCCAATAATTAGTTCTAAAGGTTTTGGGATCAATAAAATGACAACAGTGCCCAAATGTATGCACCTGCCTAATTTTATTTAAACAGTCATTGCGCACTTTCTGTAAATCCAATAAACTTTATTTCACTTCTCAAATATCACTGTGTGTGTCTCCTATATGATATATTTAACTGACATTTTTTATTGTAACAACCAACGATTTATACAGGAAAATCATGGTGATTAACAAGGTTGCCCAAACTTTCGCATCCCACTGTATTTGGACAATCAGTGAATCCAAAAAATAACCAAAAAACATCGGAAAACGGAAATTGGATTTTTGCAGAAATTCTGCATTACCGCAACTTGGTAATTTTAGACCAATTACAGAGCGCAGAAGCATTGGGCCAATCAGAGACTTAAGAGTTAACTTGGAAGGATCAGCAAACACCCCCCCCCCCCCCCCCAAAAAAAAAAAAAGAATCCTTGGAATTGGAAAATGGAAAATGGAAATCTATTGATTCTTCACTTTATTACATCATAAAGGGAAGAATCAATACTTACCTGGGACCATGCATGCCCAGAGCGGTCCAACTGGTGCAACGGAAACCCTATTACTTGAGGCTATTACAGAGGAAAAAAGCCACCACTGAGGAGGGTGAGAGAGGCAACTGAGTTAATAGGGCTGAAAACCCCAGGTAAGTATTAGTAAGTATTTCCTTTATTTACTTTATTTCATCTCAGGTTAACTTTAAAGCCATACCAAAAAAAAAAAAAATGATGATGTGTGCCACCAGTTAGCAAAGACCTTGTTAGTTAAAGTGAACAAAACCATTAATCCTTGTGGGGAAATTTGCTTTGATGAAAGAGTGCTTCAGATTACAAGCATGTTTCTGAAACCAATACTTTTTGCAAAAGAATGTTCCACAGTATGTCCTAGTCACGGCTATTTCAGCTTCAGCCTATGGGTGTTCCAGAAGGCCTGCACAGGTCTAATTTTTCAGACCCGTACCCGCAGCCCCACTACCAGCACCCGATCCACAACCCGCTTTCTGGTGAATCTAGTACCCGACCTGCAGGCCTCCAGACCCACAACCCGACCCGTGACCTGCTTTTTCCATTTTATTATAAAATATACATTGGTCTCACTGGAAGGCTGTAAAGTAAGCAAAACCTATTTTTTTACACAAACTAAAGCCAAAGAAGTGTTTAAGACCTTTTTTTTTTTTTTACTGTTGACTAAATTATGACTAAATTATCTCATGCTTTATAGCTTTCACTACCCGCGACCCGACCCGCACCCACAGGCCGCTACCCGCAACCCAACCCGCTCGATACGGGTACCCGAACCCAATCCGCAATTCGGGAAATCCACTGGTATCCGCGGTTACCCGACCCGATGCAGGCCTCTAGGGTGTACTACATTTATTAAAATAAGACCAAAAAAAAAAACCACAGAAGAAAAATAGGTAAATGCCTGAATTATAAAAAAAAAAAAATACTGCAGAAGCTTGTGGAAACTATTTTTTTCATTATGCGTTCACCTTTGTATGCCAATAATAATCCGCACCAGTGGGGCATCCTACAGACATGTCCCTCTCAGTCTATAAAAAATAGACTGTAATCTTTACTTTCACATCACTTCTCTATTTGTGATATGTTGCTTTGAAGCTGATGCCTGACTTTAGTTTAGAAGATCTAGCAAACACCAAAAAATTACAGTAAGCTTTTGCACAGCATGAGTGATGTACCTGTACTGTGACTCTGCCTTTCTAAATGTACAGTGAAAATCCAGGCAAACACACAGCCGAAGGGGAAAAAAGAGATTTAGCAATAGAGTGACATAACCCAAAAACAGCAGCAGAGGTTGATCCAACCATACAGATGGGGTGATGACACTGCGGATTACAGTGAAGGGGTGACAGTCACAGGACTATTGAAAATTAGGCCTTGAACCCACTTGCAGTACGCTACTAAGCCATTTCTATGCGCTTGTGATTTGTAAAGCTCTTGCTAATGTAATGCTATGGGTGTGATCCCACTTGAGCGATGTGATTTTATAAAAATCCCCCATTGCTTTGCATTAGCAAGAGCTTTTAAAATCACTAGCACTTAGAAAAGACTGCTAGTGGGTTTGAGCCCTTATAGGTGTAAGGAACCAATGAGTAGCAGTGAAGGGGTAACAGAAGCAGGAAGCAGCAGTTATGGGGTGACAAAGTCAAAGAGCAGAAGAGAAGGGATGATACAAGCAAGGAAAAACAGTGAAAGAAAACCAGGATCAAAGTGCAGCACTGAAGGAGTGACAGAACTAATATATAACTGGGCCAAGAAGCTCCAACAAAGGAGATGACTGAATCAATAGGTAGCAAAGAAGGAATAACAAAATCGTAGTGCAAGTGCAACAGTGAAGGGAACCCAAAATACAGTCAATAAATGCATTACATATGGAAAATGCACAGTGAAGTTGAGATATGCAGAAGCAGCAAAAGTGAAAGAACAGAATCAGTGGAGGAAAGATATACTAATCTCCAGAGAGACCAATTTGACCCATAACAGCCAGTGGCAAGAGTAACAGGTTGTAATGGTGGCTTAGGCACACGACACTGGGGCACTGGCTTCCCGTGGGAATCCCTATGCCCCTCTGAGTGCCCTCTTTGCTCAAAAATATGCAGTTCACTGTTTACAGATTCCAGCTGTGTACACTGAACAGGATAGGATCTGTAAAGAAAAAAAACCTCTATGCGAGCCTATGTAACCATCAAGTAAGCCAAGGGTCTTATCTATTTGTCATATATACCTCACAAACCTTGCAAGATCCCTTGCAACTAATGTATCTGGATGACTCTCTCCCTCTTTCTAACTGTACGTTCTAACATTGTCAGTCAACAGGAACAGAGTCTAAAGAAGGCTTACAAGCTGAAAGTTTACTGTTTTTCTTTTAAATTAGCCAATAAACTAGAAATTGCATTTTGCAGACAGGTGTGGCTGAATAGAGGGCACTGCCTTTGACATGGGCGACCAGGGTTTAAATCCTGGCTAGAGTAAGTATCTATTCAGTAAGGAGTTCAAGGAAAGCCTCCCTAACACTGTAGGGTGGCCTCTTGAGAGCATCCTTAGTGGCTGCAGCTTTTGAGCGCTTTGAGTCCGACAGGAGAAAAGCACTATAAAAATGTTCAGATTATTATTATTATTATAAGTTTTGAGCCAGGATAATAATCTAGTCTTCAGCAATGCTTAGCTACTAGGGGGCATCTTATGAAGTGTCAACTATTATTATTATTATTATTATATTATTATTATTCACTATTTCCAACTTTAGCAGTAGATCTGGGGTTAGGTGGAATAGAAATTGTCAAATCCGTGATTGACCTCCAACCTCACATGAGTGGGGGGGGAATTATTTTCACAGAGCAGAAGAATGGGACGATTGCCTTGTCTATCAGATGATTGCCTTGCCTACACAGATAAACAGGGGCAATTTGCAAAGGAGGAAGCAAGGGGTCTTTCCTGCCACCCCCTCCTTTTTTTGCAGATTATCCTCAGGCTGAGTTTCCATTTATGTGATTCTCATCTGTTTTCCCATACAGATTTGGATGTAGAGTTGGAGTACATTGAAATCAATGGACTGCTTCAAGATTTGCATGTGGGGTAAAATCTGAGTATCTACTGCATTTGTTTGGACATGACATCCGAGTCCCATAGTTGTGGATTTTTACAAGATAATGGGCTTAATTCACTAAGACAAATTGCACGCCTTATCAAAGTTAACCCGCCGTATCAAACTTAACACGCCTTATCAAAGTAGCATAGCAAACGTATGCCTGCTAATTGGCAATGACGAGAACTCCACTCGTCCTGTCCTGAGCCCTTGCGGGTTTGTAGCTCTCGCTATGCTACTCTGATAAGGCATGTTAACTTCGATAAGTTGTGCTAACTTTGATAAGGCATGCTATTTGTCTTAAAGGGACACTGTAGGGGGGTCGGGGGAAAATGAGTTGAACTTACCCGGGGCTTCTAATGGTCCCCCACAGACATCCTGTGTTGGCGCAGCCACTCACCGATGCTCCGGCCCCGCCTCCAGTTCACTTCTGGAATTTCTGACTTTAAAGTCAGAAAACCACTGTGCTTGCGTTGCCGTGTCCTCGATCCCGCTGATGTCACCAGGAGCGTACTGCGCAGGCACAGACCATACTGGGCTTCTGCTATACACTCCTGGTGACATCGGCGGGAGCGAGGACAAGGCAACGAAGGCGCAGTGGTTTTCTGACTTTAAAGTCAGAAATTCTAGAAGTGAACTGGAGGCGGGGCCGGAGCATTGGGGAGTGGCTGCGCCAACACAGGATGTCTGCGGGCGACCATTAGAAACCCCGGGTAAGTTCAGCTCATTTTCCCCCGACCCCCCTACAGTATTCCTTTAATGAATCAAGCCCAGCCCATTGAATGCAGATGACATTTTTTCATAAGCACAGGTGCCCACAGGTGTCGCATTTTGCGGAATTGAAATTTCCACATTTCCGATCAGAAATCGGCATTTCCGATCTGAATTCGGAAATCGTAAAACATTAATCGGAAATCGGATTTCCGCGTAAATTCAAATCACCTCAACTCAGTAATTTTAACCCAATCACAGAATTCGGAAAAATAGGACCAATCAGAGAACGCAGATTTTTTTTTTCTTTTTTTGCAAAAATCAGATTACCGCAGTTATTTTAGACTAATAACAAGATTCTGTCTTTCCAATTTCCGCCTTCCTAAACATTTTTTTAATATTTTTCATTCTCTGATGGCACATTGGTGGAAGTCAGAATTTCAGCGGAATCATATGAAGGGGAATTTCTGATCACCCCTACTAGTGAAAATGTAGTCTAGTCTTGTGGATCATGTGGGTGGATATAGCTACATCTGGAGGCTTCACACATTCTGGGCTATACTGGCCTGCACAGGACACAAGTGGTTGGAGCTTTGGGAGGGGGCATGTTTGACCATTGCTATTATTTAAATAGATGTTTATTAACCATTTCCCACAGCAAAAAACTGTCAAAGAAAATTCTTAGCAACAAGTAGAAAAAGAACACTTGAAGAACCGCACCAGACTGATATAGGCATAAATTCAATACATCACATAAAAACACTTAAAATCAACAATATAGGAGGTCGGGCATAGTATCAAAATAATATCAAATGATAATAATCAAAACTGAGCCATCCAAGAGGGAAAGGATATCAATGTAATAAAGTGCATAAGGTACAACAGCGCAAAACTATTTTGTAAACAGCAATGATGGTAAGCAATCTAAAGTGCAGCATGCCACATTTGTGTAGTGTCACAAATTGTATGAATATAGAAGCAATGAAACCACACACCAACAAAGTGATTATACACAATCAGAGTTAAACCACTTTATCCCCCGCAGTACGAATTTCTCCGTCCCTTCCCCCCCCCCTAAAAAAACAAGGGACGGAGAAATCCGTACCTCCCGCGCTACCGCCGCTGTCCACGCTCCCGCCACTCATGCGCGCGCGCCCGCCGCTCGTGCATGCTGCCGCCCGCTCGCCCGGAGATCAATGAGCGGGAAAATCCATTCCCGTTCGTTGATCTAAGCCCCCGCAATGATCTGCTGCTTCTATGAAAAACAGCGCGATCATTGTGATTTGCCCAGCCTCGTAGTGCTTCTTGTAAGCGTCCTTCCGGACGCTTACAGGTCGCATGTAAACAAACTCACTGTGGCCATCTTGTGGCCAAATAGTAAAACTACAACCTAAAGCATTTTCCATATACAAATTCATTAGTTTTACACAATAAATTAACTCATTACCTTCCACACTCCCCAATGTATTTATTTTTGTAGTTAAAAAAAAAAATACAATAAAAAAACATAAATAGTTACCTTAGGGACTGAACTTTTTAAATATTTATGTCAAGAGGGTATAACACCGTTACTTTATAAACTACGGGCTTGTAATTAGGGAAGGATGCAAAACTGAAAAAAATGCACCTTTATTCCCAAATAAAATATTGGCGCCAAACATTGTGATAGGGACATCATTTAAATGGTTTAATAACCGGAACAAATGGGCAAATACATTTCATGGGTTTTAATTACAGTAGCATGCATTATTTAAAAACTATAATGGCCGAAAACTGAAAAATAATAATTTTTTCCAACATTTTTTCCTATTTTCCCATTAAAACACATTTAGAATAAAATAATTCTTGGCATAATGTCCCACCTAAAGAAAGCCTAATTGGTGGTGAAAAAAAAGATATAGTTCATTTCATTGTGATAAGTAATAATAAAATTATAGACGAATGAATGGAAGGAGCGTTGAAAGGTGAAATTTGCTCTGGTGTTCAAGGGGTAAAACCCCTCAGTGGTGAAGTGGTTAAATTAGAAGTGCTGGAAAACAGAAAAAAAACAGACAAAAAGAGCAATAGTGTGAAGATGCACAGTGGTATAGGGTAACATGTTGGGTAACCCTGTGCTGTGCCTATCCAGAGGAGGACACAGGGGGACAAACAGAAGACACAGGGGGCATAAAGGGGCATAGAGGACGACACGGGGGCACAAAGGGGCCTGGAGAACGACACAAGGGGGGCACAAAGTGGCATAGAGGAGGACACAAGGAGGACAGAGGCGAACACAGGAGGACACAAGGGAGACAGAGAGGACACAGGAAGGCACAAGAGGTCAAGGGGACATGAGGTACAAAGGAGGCATAATTAGAGATGTCCAGAACCGTTCGCCGGGTGAATCTCTCTGGGCCCTGTACTACTTCCGGGTCGCTATGACCCGGAGTAGTACACCTGTGCTGGCCTGGTAGTGCGTGTCCTAGATCGCGCTCCTGTTGCCAGGCACTCTCTGCGCATGAGCGTGACGTCCGGAGCGCGATCTAGGGCGCGCACTGCCGGGCCAGCACAGGCGTACTACTCCGGTCATAGCGACCCGGAAGTAGTACAGGGCCCAGAGATGCAGAGATGTTCGTCGGCGAACGGTTCGGGAAAGGTTCGCAACATCTCTAGACATAATCGACAAGATACCCCTTCACCATGGATGCACCCAGTGTAGTATATATTTTCCCCTGGTTTTTGTCCTCTAAACTTAGGTGCATCTTATGGTCAGGAGTGTCTTATAGTCTGGAAAATATGGTACATTAAGAAAAAGTCTGTGATGATTTATTTTTGCTTAGATGAAAATACTTGTGGAAATGTTTTTCTTTCAGGAAAACAAGTGGAAAAATTGATTTATCGTAAAGAAATCACTCTCATTTTGTGTAGTTTCCCTTCCTGGTGCCATGCCGAGATCTTACAGGAAGAGAAACCACTGTGTTATGCAAGTAATAGTTGGTCTGTGCATGTGTGAGACCTCAGATAGGTCATGGCTCCAGAAACAGAATGATTTCCTTTGTTCTGTATTATAACAGCATGTAGGCAGTTAAGAAACTATACATTCAAAAAGCAGGGCATCTATGAACATGTACAAAAGGACATAGAGGTCTACCGTATGCACAGTATCCTTTATTGGAAATAGCTCGTTATAAATGTGTGTCATTATATTTATGTGACTTGCATCCATATGAGATCTGTTTTAAACTACATGACAACTCCTACGGTTTGACAAAGGGCTACTTAATATTGAAACACAGTATAATAGGGTCATGTAATTATGATAGAAGGATAAAGATTGTTTTGTACTCGCAAAGAAATCCCTGGCGCTGGCATTGTCTTCTGATGTCTCAGTGGGTATGTAGAATTCTGATTTGTACATCAAAGGAGTTCCATGAAGGAAGGTATCAGAAAGACAATGACTGTGGATAGCTTTCACTGTATTATAAATTGTCTAAAGCAGGGGCGCCCACACTTTTTCCAGCTCATGAGCTAATTCAAAAATGTCAAAGTGATCTACCTCCCATAAAGAAACCCCACACATTATTAGACAGACACCCCCATTCCCAAACATAATTAGGCGGAGTCCTTCTGTCATTCCCAGCATAGATAGCCAGATGTGCCTGCAGGATTAGCAGCCCCCCTCCCCAGCATAGATAGCCAGATGTGCCTGCAGGATTAGCAGCCCCCCTCCCCAGCATAGATAGCCAGATGTGCCTGCAGGATTAGCAGCCCCCCTCCCCAGCATAGATAGCCAGATGTTCCTGCAGGATTAGCAGCCCCCCTTCCCAGCATAGATAGCTAGATGTGCTCCCAGTTTTAGCAGTCCCCCTACCCAGCACAGAAAGTCAGATGTGTCCCTGAATTTGCAGCCCCACTCCCCAGCATAAAAATCCAGATGTGCCCCAAGTATTAGTAGCCCCCTCCTCAGTATAGATAGCCAGATTTGCCCTTAATATTAGCAGCCCCCTCCCCAGCATAAATAGCCAGATATGCCCCATGGATTAGTAGCCCCCTCCCCAGCATAGATAGCCCAATTTGCCCACAGTATTAGCAGCCCCCTCCCTAGCATAGATAGCCAGATGCGTCTCCAGTATTAGCAGCCCTATTCCCAGCATAGATAGCCAGATGTGTCCCCAGTATTAGCAGCCCCCTCCCCAAAAAAATATAGATAGCCAGATGTACTCCCAGTATTAGCAGCCCTCCTCCCCACCATAGATAACCAGTTGTGCTCCCAGTATCTTGAGTATGGCTGAATACTCACCTGATTACCCAGAAAGATGAATCACAGTGATATCCCCCAATGACAAGCATTCCCCGATCTAGCTTCCTGTGGGAACACGTGACGGCACACGGTGGGTGCGAAGGGAAGTCAAGCAATCACTGAGCTTTGTGTAATTGTCGTTATTGCCACGCATTGCCAAATGCTGTTTCCTGTACCCATGTTGCAAGATCTTAGAGACGATCATCGCTTATCGCTCAAAAAAATTGCCGCCCATCTGAAAAATAATCCGAAAAATTGCATAGTGGGTATGGGCCCTATGTATGGACAACCTTGCCTAGCCTGTGGCCCATAGCTGTTGGTGTGCAGCATTTCCCTTGTGTGATCAGAATGGGAATCAGCAGAACAAGTATATGACTGGTGGGAGGGATTACACTAAATGCTCACATAGTTCAGTTTTCAGTTTTTTTTCTCATTCTTGTTTGTGTCACTAGCATGACAGGAAGCTAGACAGGCACCATCTTAAAGGAACCAAACCAAGTGTTCTAATATGACAATGTACAAATAATGTCTGAGTAGCTTTGTAAACATTTTCCTAATTTTCATGTTAGATATCAGAGACAAAAGCTTAAATTCATTGTGTGTAGATTTTAGCTACCTTTGAAATGTCTCATTTGCAGAGGTATGAATCTCTGGAGTCTGACATGCTAAGAACAGTGTAATATTGAAGCAGAGTTATATGAACAGCCTGTCAGGTTCCACACACACAATTAGAAATGTTTAAGTTGCACATAAGCTATATTTCTGCAGAGATTTCAGTCAGAGACAGGCAGCGTTTTCTCTCTCACACACACAGGGTTCACAGATGAAGTGTGAGAGACTTCCCTATCCCCTTATGGTTCACTCTGCTATCAGATTTGCCGTCAGAACAGTGTGAAGGGAATTAGATAACAGCAAACAAAGAGATAAGTATTCAAATGTATACACCAGTACTTAGCAGCATTTCCCAAACATTTCCTATCTCAATTGAAAAAAACAAGGTACGGTAATCAATAATGTTCCTTTAATTGTGAGCAACACCTCTCCAAGGATAACAAACAGTAATAAAAATGTTTACAGCAATGTTGGGAGAGGTTAACATTTATCAGCTTTCTATTGTGGGCTCAGAGAGTTCATGCTGAATTACAGGATATCAGAGTAAGAAGATTCTTTCCAAGGAGGACATGACAATAAAATGTGACAGATGTTCTTCCCTTCCTCATCCTACCTGTACAAGGAAAGTACTTCTTTACATGCAGAAAGTATAGGAAGAGAAATAGGAAAGATCTAATGAGCTTCTGCAGACTCAGATCAAATAGCTGTACATACATACCTTATTTCCCAGGACACACAGAGAGCAAAACTGTGCTTTTAAATGCTTTATGAAGATCTGACCTTGAAAGGCAGGTTTTAGACATGATAGCCCCTGAGTATAGATCAAAGATGGGATACCGTACTATTAATTCTAAAGGTACTGAGCCAGATAAAGTAAAGCTGACTCAATGCTCTTTTACTCTGAGTTTAGGAGGTTTTCCTGGATATTTTTGCACATTAAAAAGTCACCCTCAAAGATTTCTGGAAAACTTTATGAGGACGCTATCTGCATAGAGTTTACCTGTTGTCACCATGTTTACATGAATTTTCTCCAAACACGCTCCTTCTTCTTACATCACAAAAACAAACAGGTGATAATAATCCAAACATTCTTATAGCGTTTTTCTCCTGTTGGACTCAAAGCGCTCAGCCACTAGGGCACACTCAAGGAGTCACCCTGCAGTGTTAGGGAGTCTTGCCCAAGGATGTCTTACTGAATAGGTCCTGACCCTAGCTATTTGAACCCTAGTCTACCATGTCAAAGGCAGAGCCCTTAACCAGTACACTATCCAGCCACTACTGATAATTGTAATGTGTTGATTACGATTTCATGAAATTTCACATCATTTTCGTGATTATGATTATAATGAAAAAACGTGATCATAAAAATGTATGTGAAATTCTGTGTAATTTAAACCTTACATACATTTTCGTAATTTAAACCATTTTATAATTACGATTGTTTTCATAACAACATTTTTGAAATTATGAACATTTTCAAAATTATTAGTATTTTGGGGGACAGATTGTTGTTCAAAACACAAAATTGCTATTTTGTGTTACCTGCAATTTTGTAATTTTGTAATTTAGTGTTATTTAAAGTGGTCTGAAACTCAGATTTTTTTCTTTGCTCTAAAAGATTATTTACAGCCCTTAAACCTACTTCCACAAAAAAAGATGTTGCATAACAACATTCAAACAGGTAAACACAGCCCTTTGTTCTTCAGTGGAAAGCTCCTCCAGCTACTCATGTACATCTGAAGAGGTGATAACAGTATATTTTGTTTACATTCCTCTGTTGCTACATTCCTAGCTGTGCTGAAAATGATCTGCCTTAGCTTCTAGTATGCACACAGTTGAGAAATGATCACTAGCAGATTTTAATTTATAGTTACAACCGATATGAATAAAATGCAATGGCAGCTTTCAGAGCATATAAGCTGTACATTGGGAACTTGTAATTTGTAAATGGACAATATTACTTGTGCACAAAAGCAAATATGGTAACTGTAGGGGTAATAAAAAGGTAGGAAAACACATTTTCATTGAATGTTAAGTCAGAGTTTATCCCACTTTAAAGTAAAATTATATGTATACATTTGTTCATACCACTGTAATTGAAAGGTGCCACGGGAAATGTTGCCATTACACAATTTCTTAAATAATAATTATATAGATATTCCTACTAACTGTAAAGTGGTTACCTTTATTTATTTTTTTCCTTTAAAATCATTGACATAATTCATTCTGTCATCCGTGTCATGTTATATGTCACTCTAGAGGATTAATCAGGAAATAATTAGTTCAGGTTGGTATTCATGAGTTTCCCTTCTATTTGAGGCCCTCTCCGGAGAAAAGTTTACTTAATTCAATTGCTGAAGATTGTATTTGCCCACACCATAGATTAATTGATCTCGGGTTTTACATTACCATTTCTGATTAAGGTAAACATGTTGTACGGCATGATGAAATGCTATGCGCATTTAAGGGAACAAAAACAGAATTACCGGCTGCAAGTAGAGACTGGAATACAATTTGTTATGACATAATTGGCAGATTAATATACAGTACACACTTCTTTAATGTCTAAAACAATCTTTATAATTGCTATCTTACAACAGAGCCGCGTAGAAAATTGGCTATCATTTCACTGTAATTAAAATCCCTCAACCCCCTTGCTCATTTTACTGCCCAAATGCAAACTTCCCATCATTATCTCACTCATTAACCACTTCTTGTCAGCAGGTGGAGTTTCTCAGCACTGTGTCCGATAATCTTGCTTTCAGTTTACAGCAGATATTGGGGCTGATTCACTAAACCGTGCTAATGCATAACGCTATAGCGCTAAATGCATTATTCGCGTCATAGTGCGCGTAAAACGTAACGCGTGCTAAAACGTCAAAGCGCAGGAAAATCACACATCACACGGTATAACTCCATAGCGGGTGTTGGGAATACACAGAGCGCTTTATAAATGTACAGTGCACGCTGCAATATTCCTAAGTTTAGCGCGCATAGACTATTACACGTACAAAATGCAATGACGCAAGTATTTTGATTATGTGGGCTTAAAGGGGAACTTCAGCCTAAACAAACATACTGTCATTAAGTCACATTAGTTATGTTAATTAAAATAAAATAGGTGATATAATCTCTTACCCACTCTGTTTTAAAAGAACAGGCAAGTGTTTGTAATTTCATTGTGGCAGCCATCTTTTTGGTTGAAAGGAGGTGACACAGAGCATGAGACACAGTTCCAACTGTCCTGATCACCCCTCCCAACTGTGCACCCTAGGCTTCAATTCTCAAATTCAAAATTTGAAAAAAAACTTGCATTGAAACCGCAGAACAAGAACAACAACATCAGAAATCCCATCATGCTTTGCACAGCATCAGGGGAAAAATGCATGGTCAGTTTTCTTCTGTGCAGCTAAAAATGAGGCTTGGGTGAGAAAAACAAAGTTCTTATTCTGTAAAGCTGTTAAACAAACACCAAGCCTTTTCAGTGCTGATGAGTAGATTTTAGTCTGGAGGTTCACTTTAACATTTGTCAGCTGTTTGTGGCCAATAAATGCTTTGCTCATCAGCACCAGCTTCATACTAGTTTGCGACTGGGCAAGTATGTGTTATTTATTTGTATGTGTCCCTTAATTTTTTCATTTTGTTTTTTAATTTACTTATTACATTGTGTTGCTCATATGTACAATGCCATTTTTTTTTTACTTCACTGTGGGCAATGTAACCTGTGCTTTGTGGTGTGTGCTGTGTAATGTTTGTGTTATAAATGTATACTGTGAACTTTGCAATTATCACCGTTGTCACGCGCTTGCAATAGGCTTTACGCCATTCGCACGTAAAGAAAAAAACCTTGCAGGATAAAAAATAACACACGTGTAAAGAAATAATACGCGTGTAAAGAAATAACACGCATGTTAAGAAATAACACGCGTGTAAAGCTTTAACACGCGCTTTATGAAACAGCACTGTTTAGTGAATCAACCCCATTGTCACCTGCTAGATTTAGATGACTTAAAATACAGCTCCTGGCATCCCCAAATGGCCCTATAAGTGTTCCTTATTTAAAAGGTACCAGAGCTGATTAAAAAAGTAAAAACAAGGGGGAGCAGACAAGTATACAAAGTAGTCCTCATGCCTACTGTTCCCCCCGTTCTCCTCTGTCCCCCTCCTTTATTGCACAAATGCCCCCCCCCCCCCCCGTAGCCACTTCTAAGTCAGCTGGGTTGGGTATAAGTGTACAAGCGCTAACTCAGCAGTGTGCGTCATTGATCTGATCTGTGCATGCACATGACGTCATGACTATGCTGTGCACATGTGCAGAGTGCTCCCAGCACGCGATGAAGGACGTGCACAGCCTACCTGGAAGTGGCTTCAGGGAGTATTTGCGCAATAAAGGAGGGGGACAGAGCATAATTGGGGGTTGGGGTGGGGGGGGGGTGGTCATAAGGACTACTTTGTATATATGCCTGCTGCCCTGTTCTTACTTTTTGATTCAAAAGTTGAAGAGAAATCGAGAGCCCAATATGGTGTAGTATGTCAAAATTGATTGGATAAATGAAACAGTGAGATGGTAATACTCACAAACACGGGTTACCACCTAGGTAACCACTCATTAGGCAGGTGAGGAGATTAAACCTGTCCTCACTCAGGATTAAGAAGTTGCTCTCTGTAGATAGGAAGAAAGGGGGTAGATCACCCCTCCACCTCCATATCACAAGATACTTATAGCTACTCTACCTATGAGGACACTTCCCAATCACCACCCCACTTGGTTCAATCTAACGGCCAACTCTCTATGCCTCTACGCAACACAAGCTCTTCGATAACTGAGTTTCTTGCTGAACACAGAGCTGAGACTGTGTGTTGTTTTGGGTAGCTGTTGTAGAGGATATTGGTTGGAAGAAAGCAGAACTGATCTCCCAAACTTGTCAAAGGCAAAATACCTATCACTATGCAACTGAATCTACCTTGTTGAACTCAATGGACCTATCAAGCCGTCTCTCCACCCCCTCAGGCACATTGTTCTCCCCCTCACCCTGTCCACCAGATGTTTCCTCATGTGCCACACATTGTATTAGCTCCCCCCTCCACAGCAACAAATGTGCAGCACTCAGTCCTGAACTATTGCCGAGGGATAGAGTCCCTATGCCTGCAGGTTTCAGCAATTTTATGCATTTTTTTTTTAAGTGTGATAGTAACCAGTGTTGTTTGTGAATTTTCATCAAAGTCATTTTTGCATCGAAAATGGCATTTTTGATTTCGAGAAAATGTTTGCGACAAAAACACAAAAAAATAATTTATTTTTAGTGCGCACATTCGTGAAAAATCACAAAATTACTTAACATCAGGGATGGTCGTAGTCAGCCAACTTCGCTACGCTGGAAATACGCGTAGTTTTACGCAATTACGCTTCGCCAAACTACGGCTTCGAAAACAAATATTCGCTTCGTATGCATTTCGTAGAATACGCATTAAAATACGCAATTACGCGAAACGTATTTAATGCGGATACTTATGCCCGTATGCAAAAAAATGTACGCATTAATTTCTTTAGAAATTCATGTACTGGGAACTCTTCTATGCGTACATTCCCCTTTCCAATGCGTAAATTTGTATGCATACAATCGCATGCGGAAAATTAGACGCGACTAACACATTCGTAGTTCACTACGCAATACACATGTTAACTACGCATAGTGGGTGTAGGCTACGCATAGCGGTACTTCGCTACGCGTAAATTCGTAAGCGTAGTTTTGAAACTTCGCCTATGAACTACGATGCGTAGATGCGAACTACGATGCGTAAATTCGCACTGGCGTAGTTTCTGCTCATCCCTGCTTAACATTATTTTTGTGAAAATTAATGCGAATAGAATATCGGCATATTTGCTCATCACTGATATAAACAGTCGATAACATTAAAGATAATGTACACTAAACCACACAAAGTGTTGTGCAGAAAGGAGTGTATTCCAAAATTATTACATGAGAAGTTCAAGGAATGAGAACATTTATAGACAAAGCAATTCAATATGAGAAAAGAAAACCAAATAACTGAAGATAACAGCTTATCTAAGAACAAAAACTGTTTGACAAAACTCTTCAAACCAGCAGATAACCTGTGCCCGGCTGTCACACTTGCTTGTTCATGGAACAAGACAATTACAGTATCTTTCTCTGTCTGGCTTAACCCAAACAGCTTATAGTTCTTTTGTCATTTTCACAATGCCTCTCCCAATTTCTGCCTTACAAATGAGCTAGATAATCAAAAGCAATAGCTTCCCTTTGTATCATAGTCTGTATCTCCCCCTCCTCTCAAAAACTGCACGTTTATTGATATTTGTAATGACATCTGGGCACATTGTCAAAACTATAAATCACAACCCCTGACCCTGAGTAAAACCTTTATGTCCCCACCCCAAATGTCCCCACCCTGTTCCCACTTACTCTGTGGTCACTCCTATCCTAAGGCCCATGTACCAGTGAGGTAATGTTATTCCCTTGATCCTTCTCCTACAATAAGTGATGCCACAACAACAACAATGAGGATTCACTGTACTGGAGAGAAGAAAGAGGTTGGGACTCCCCACAATCCCCCATGGCTGCAGGAGTTTATCCCTTAGTAGTTATGACTCAGTCTAGGAGAACAAGACCTGAGCATGAGAAAACTCACTTTTGTGAAACGCATTAAAATCTGTTGGCATTAATAGCTAGAGTTGTGCCAAATGGTTCGCACGTGAACTTATTCGCATAAACATCGCTGTTTCACGTTCACGATCGAATGCGAACTTTATGCGAGTTTGACCCGCCTACTATACTACATCATTGGGCTAAACTTTGACCCTCTATATCACAGTCAGCAGACACATGGTAGTCAATCAGGCTGCACTCCCTCCTGGAGTCCCCCCACTCGTTATATAAGGCAGCAGCATCGGCCATGATCTCATTCTGTCTGCTGCTGTTAGTGAAATTATCCATTATTCAGCTCTCAGCCTTGTTGTGCTGACTGGTCAGAAAGTATGACCCTCCCAGCGTTACAGTTTTTTTTTTCTGTGTGCCACTGATACTGCATTATAGCCCTGTGTGTCGCAGCTGGCCCTTGCTAATTGCTATACTGCGCCAGGCCCAGCACATTCAGTGTATATCTTTCACTGGCACTGGACCTGTGTGTGTGACAGCTGCACATTGTATTGTGTAATACCAGTCCGTGCATACGTGTAACTGCACCTGTGACTGACCGCACATTGTATTATATACCAGCAGTCAGTGCATTCATTTTCACTGGACCTGTGTGTGTGACAGCTGCACATGGTACTGTGTAATACCAGTCCATGCATACCTTTCACTGCACCTTTGTAACTACACATTGTTGTACCAGCAGTCACCTTTTCACTGCACCTGTGTGACCGCACATTGTTGTACCAGCAATCATTGCAACATTTTCACTGCACCTGTGTAACCGCACATTGTATTAGTCAAGTCAGTGCATACCTTTCACTTCATCCCACTCAATATGGACAAAACAACAGGAAGAGGCAGGCCACCCGGCAGGTCTGTTTGAGGTTGTGCTGTCATGATTTTGTGCTGCCCTTGACCAAAGTACAGTGCTCAAAGGAAGGCACATGCCATCAACCCCCAATATTGTCAGGATGTAGTTGACTATTTAACACAGAACAACTCATCTTCCTCAGCTTCCTCACGGAAGCGTGACATATCTTCCTCCTCCTGCTCTGATTCTGGCACCCCACTTAACACTCCGTTGGCAGCCATCACCAAAGTGCCATCATCCCAGGGCTCAGCGGTGTGAAAATTGTTTTGTGTGTCTGCCTCAGATGAGAGCAATGCCATCTGTACTCTCTGCCAAAGAAAAATGAGCAGTGAAAAGACCAAGACCCGCGCAGGGACAACTACCTTACGAAAGGTACATGATTACAAAGCACAAACTGCAATGGCATGACCACCTGAGGAAAAGCAGCACACAAAAGCAAAGCAACACATCGCAGTGTAAGATACCAGGCCGCAATTTCTCAAAAAAGGTGATACCTAAACTGTACTGTGATGTTGAAAGGCAAGTGGTGACATCTCTGGCACACAGCGTTGCGTCAAGGGTCCATCTGACCACGGATGCCTGGTCTGCAAAGCGCGGTCAGGCCTGGCCAAAGACAGTCCACACACACAGCATTTCTGCCTGCACACCATGTGACTGCCTGCCCCAAGACTATGTCAGTCCCCACATAGCATCTCTGCCTGCAGGCTGCTTGACTGCCTTTTCCGCCACCACCAACAGGGTCCAGGACTCCAGGTGGATAACTGAATTTTTAAGGCTGCTGCTAGCAGTGGCCACTATAATAATTTTTCTGGTGCAAGTACATGCCTGCCTATTTTTTCTGGCTGCACTGCGGCTGCAACAACAAAACAAAAGGCATGTACTTGTGTCAATACCCCTTCGTGATCGTTACCTTGCCGAGATGAAGGGGCTTGCGCATCACAATGAAGCAATGACCGGCTAAATGAGTTTGTTGGGGTTGGGGGGCACACCTGACCCAAGAAGATAATAAGGTCATTGCTTCATTGTGGACAGACCAAATTCGATCAGCTGGACACTCAGTCACTGCTGTTCTGTTATTGAGCTACCTCAGCCCAACCATATGGGCTTGAAAACCGCCATCGCCTGCACTCTCGCCATGGTGTGCACCAGTCCAGCATGGCCATCACTACACAAACAGCTGTTTGTGGTGCGTTACACAGTGAGTTTAGTCTGTCAGTGTGAAGCAGTACACTAATTGCTCTACCTGATTGATGTATACACATGCAAGATGTTTTAAAGCAATTTAGGCCTCCAATTTAGCAATGCAGTGTGATTTCTGCCCTTAAACCCTGCTGTGCGTCAAATCCGGATTTTTCCCCTGGGCTTTTGGCGTGTATCCCACTCCGCCATGCCCCCCTACAGGCGTTAGACCCCTTGAAACATCTTTTCTATCACTTTAGGGGCCAGAATTAGTGTTTGTAGTTTTTTGAAAGTTCACCTGCCCATTGAAGTCTAATGCGATTCGCGAAGTTCGCAGGTTCGCAAACTTTTGCGTAAGTTTGCGTTCAAGGTTCGCAAACCTAAAATCGGAGGTTCGAGACAACTCTATTAGTAGCACATTTTTTGAGAATATGCACACGAACATATGGGTTCACATACAACAAGTGTTGAAGTCAATGATCATGACTTACATATATCCAAGAAAGTCTTCATTTGAATGAAGTATCTTTCATTACATATGCGTATCTTACGTTATATTTTCATAACAGTGTGGAGTCAAGTAAAAATGCTAATTTTGTTGTGACTTAAAACTTTTTTTTTTAGTCCATTACATTACATTAGTGACCCTTAACATTCTTTATTTTATGAAAAAAACAAACAAACAAAAAAAGAGCCAGGAGCCCAGGATGGGGGCTCCAGCTGTCTTGAGCTCTGCTACATGAGTCATATATGTCTCCCCCTGGAAACACCCTCCATCCTGTTCTTACACAGATTGTGCTGCAGAGAGGAAGAGATAGACATATCAGTTCCCAGCATGTTCAGCACTGCGCCTGGTACCAGGGGTGTAACTACAAATCATGGGGCCCCCCAGCAAAACTTTGATGCCCACCCCCCCCCAGTGTTCACACCCTTGCCCACCACTGGTGACCCTCACAGCCTGGGGTACCATCTCACAAGGGTTATAAAACATGTGTGGACATTGTAATCTTCACACCCATAACAAGTGTAGCCACAAAAACATCTGATCTGGAGGATGGACCCCTCTATCGGGGGATTAAAGTAGTAGTTGGGGCTTCCTCCGAGCTCAGGCCCCCCCGTAGGGATGATTGGAAAGTGCAATTTCCGTTTCTGCGGAATTGCAGAATTCCGTCCGCGTTGAATTCCATAACCGTTACATTCCATCGGAATTTTGCGTAATTCCGCCTTCCAACAGAAACATTTCATTAATCTCAATTGAAACCTCGTTTCTGATAAATTGTAGGCCATGGGACCTAGTGGCTGTTCCACCGGTCTTTTTTTTTTTTTTAGCAGGAGTTGTTGCGTAAGCCATGGGACCTAGAGCTGGTTCCGCGGCGGTCATTATAAGTTTGGTTTGGAGCAGCAGGAGTTGTCGCGTAAGCCATGGGACCTAGAGGTGGTTCCGCGGCAGTCATAAGTTTGGTTTGGAGCAGCAGGAGTTGGCGCGTAGGCTATGGGACCTAGAGGTGGTTCCACGGCAGTCATTACAATTTTGGTTTGGAGCAGCAGGAGTTGGCGCGTAGGCTATGGGACCTAGAGGTGGTTCAACAGCGGTCATTACAATTAATAAATAATTCCGATTTTCATGCAGAAATCCTGTTGGTTGGTTTTTGTTAAGCCTCTAATTGGTGATGAAAATCCGATTTTCATGCAGAAATCTTGTTGTTTTCACTTTAACCTTTTTCTAGGGTCTTCCTTGTGATTGGCTTAAAAAAATCAGCATTCTGACGGAATTAGGCATAGCAATTCCGGAATGTCGTAGGAACGGTATAGCAATTCCGCTCCGATGCGACGGAGCAGAATCACCAATTTCCGACTGGAATAGCAGAAAACGGAATTCCACGGAATGCGGTGAGCATCCCTACACCCCCCCCCCCACCCCGCATGGCAGAGTTATGGCTTATAGTTATGCTCCTGCCTAGTGCCTGGTACCATGCCTTGGCAGCAAGTTAAGAGGAGAGAGGCTCAATACACAAGTAAAGGAAAAGATTTATTATTATTGCAATATAAAAAAATGTAAAACACCAATAATTATTGTACACAGTAGAAAAAGGCGGTGCTCCTTACGACAAACTACATCCAAATGACTAGCTGCATGAGTGTGTAGAGCCTACTTATAGACAATGTGCAAACCTTGCATTCAAACCAGACGTACCAAATTACCATTGGTGGAGGTTGTTTGTTTCCAAAATAGTTTGCATGCAAATACTAAGTACTTGACTCTCCCACCTCGATGAGGTCATCCTCTGCAGGAGGGAACCTAACCTCTAACTAAATAAAAAAAAGACCAAAACACGCCTATGCATAACCTGGGTGTGATTAGACGTAAGAGCATTTAAACATACAAAAAGGGTAAATCAGTGCATAACCAGGATGCCTCTGAATGGGTACCTATATTAATAATTCTACATACAAATAGGGTGTAATAGAAAAAATAGGAGTACATTTTATAAGTGCTTTCACTTTACATTTGATAATTCTTAGTTTGGTATTAGAGCAGTGCTATAAAGCTTTACTTTCTTTGTTTGCATATAATCCCCCTGACTTTAGCACACCTGCAGTGCGTATATATCCTATTCCATTTCAAATAAGGTATTTCATATATACTACATTGTTGCTGTGTATTTAGCTGTCTGCCTGAATTTCAGCTTTCCATGAAATGCAGTGCAGCTAATTGGTAATATTGATGTAGGCAGGAATAATATTACCTATTAATGCTTTAATAAGGTAGCACAAAGTATGATGTCTAAGTGCGAAATGCATTGACCCACAGCAATCAATTATTTTTTTTCATCTGGCAACAATTATGCAAGATCTCATTTATTGCCAGGGAAGAATGCTCTTTTTAATACCTTATTATAAAAACCTGTATGTGTCTGTGCAGAAGTCTTCACTAAATCTTCTTGATTATGAACACAGTTTGTGCAGGAAAGGCTAGGGCGAACTTATATCAGTTCAGTTCCTCTTTCACATGCTGAACGAGGGTGACCACATGCAAGTGTACATTTCCATTTTGATTTGTTGCATGCGGTGCTAGCTATTAGATGTGCTAGCTATTAGATGTTGCTTGCTGC
Organism: Hyperolius riggenbachi; assembly: GCF_040937935.1. Lineage (NCBI taxonomy): Eukaryota > Metazoa > Chordata > Amphibia > Anura > Hyperoliidae > Hyperolius > Hyperolius riggenbachi. Next base: position 517,685,010 of record NC_090647.1, read on the forward strand.
AAAACATTTTTCCCCTGTCTTCGTCACACATATTCTGAATCAGGATGACATCATTTATTAAGTAGCTTAGGAGAAAAAAAGAAAGCTTTCAGCTAATAAGCCTTCTTCAGACTCAATTCCTGCATGCTGCTAAGATGCTAGAACAGGCAGTTTATATACACTGGACATTAAAAGATGACACATAGATTGTTTTGCAAAGATAAATAAATGTCATTTAGATACCTTAAAGAGAAACTCCGACCAAGAATTAAACTTTATCCCAATCAGTAGCTGATACCCCCTTTTACATGAGAAATGCACCATCAGATAAGCGCTTGGTTATTTTATATTCGGTACGCATATTTTATGCAGGTTTTAGCAATAAATTGTGAGGTTTTTACGCTATGCGAGTCCCGTTTTGTATTTTAAAGGTTTTGGTTTTACGGAGTGCGGTGCCCAGGTTGGAGGATATGAGGATTGTGATCGCTGCTTTTTTTCTGGATTGGACTGTTATTGGAGAATATATGTGTTCTTGTGGAGCCTGCGTATCCCCTATTAGACTGGTGAAATCAGTTTTACTCACATATTAACAATAACTGTGTTGTGGAGCGCAAGCCTTGACCTCTTGGTATTATTTAAAATAATTAGATAGCTATATGCCTATAGATATCAGTATTAGGTAGAAAAATTTACCCCTAGATATATTAGGTAGCCACAGCTGACCTCCAATTGCTGGCTGGGTGCAGGGTGCTGGGTGCTGGTTATGGCAGTGTGCAGGCTGGTGGCAGGGACAGGGTGCAGGTTAGGGCAGTGTGCAGGATAGGTGCAGGCAAAGAGTGCTGGTTAGGGCAGTGCGCAGGATGGGTTCAGGAACAGGGTGCTGGTTAGGGCAGTGTGCAGGCTGGTGGCAGGGACAAGGTGCTGGTTAGGGCAGGGTGCAGGCTGGTGGCTGGGTGCAGGGTGCTGGTTAGGGCACTGTGCAGGCTGGGGCAGGCAGGAGCAGGGTTCTGGTTAGGGCAGTTCAGGCTAGGGCAGGGTGCAGGGACAGGGTGCAGGAGCAGGGAGAAGGTGCTGGGGCAGGGACAGGGTGCTGTGGCAGGGTGTGGTGCAGGGACAGGGTGCTGGGTCAGGGTGCAGTGCAGGGACAGGGTGCTAGTGCAGGGTGCAGTGCAGGGTGCTGGTGCAGGGTGCAGTGCAGGGACAGGGTGCTAGTGCAGGGTGCTGGGGCAGGGTGCAGTGGAGGGACAGAGTGCTAGTGCAGGGTGCCGAGGCAGGGTGCAGTGCAGGGTGCTGCGGTAGGGTGCAGTGCAGGGACAGGGTGCTAGTGCAGGGTGCCAGGGCAGGGTGCTGGGGCAGGGTGCAGTGCAGGGACAGGGTGCTAGTGCAGGGTGCTTGGGCAGTGCAGGGACAGGGTGCTAGTGCAGGGTGCTGGGGCAGGGTGCAGTGCAGGGACAGGGTGCTAGTGCAGGGTGCTGGAGCAGGGTGCAGTGCAGGGTGCTGGGGCAGGGTGCAGTGCAGGGTGCTGGGGCAGGGTGCCGGGGCAGGGTGCTTTGCAGGGACAGGGTACTAGGGCAGGGTGCAGTGCAGGGACAGGGTGCTAGTGCAGGGCAGGGTGCCTCAGATCTCAGATCTCACAGCGACCGGTGCCCGAATCTCTTCTTAGTGACAGACCTCACTCAGATCACAGCGGCAGCAGAGTCACAGGCCACACACGCTATCCGCACTCAATGTACTTTAAATGCAGAAGTGACATCAGAGGTCAATTATGTCACTTCCGCATTTGGAATCTGTTGAGTACGGATAGCGTGCGCAGCCTGTCACTTTGCTGTCACCGCGATCTGAGGTCTGCCAGACTGCCACAGAAGGGATTCGGCTGGAACAAGGCTGCAAGGAGGGGGGGGGGGGCAGGTGAGGGAGGGGGGGGAGACTGTCGCCCCTCCCCGCTGCTCCTCCTTCCTGCGCTGTGCCTGTGACCCTGCTGAAGTGCTCGGGGCCCCCTGGGACCTATAAATCAAGGGCCTACCAGGCAGAATCCCGAGCTCCCGCCGGCTCAGTCCGAGCCTGTATTTATTTATGATTATTTAGTCAGTAAAATCTTTACTCTCTCTTATTTACATTGTGAAATTTAACACTGATGGTGACAGCTTTAGTTTTGCCAGGTGATGTATACCGAATGTTCATTACTGAGCGTTCTATGCACAGAGGGAGAAATTACTTGCTTGGCATTTTGAAAAAGCCATTATTTCCCACAATGCAACGAGGTTCACAGACAGCAAACTGTCAGGAGGACCTTGGTCATGACATCACACTGTGGGAGAGGTTTCACCACAATATCAGCCATACAAACATCCCTGATGATCTATTTAAGAAGAGGTAAAGATTTCTCATGGGAAAGGGAGTATCAGCTACTGATTGGGATAAAGTTTAACTTGGTTTAAGTTCCTCTTTAAAGAGAAACTCCAGTGAAAATAATGTAGTAAAAAAAGTGCTTCATTTTTTACCATAATTATGTATAAATGATTTAGTCAGTGTTTGCTCATTGTAAAATCTTTCCTCTCCCCGATTTACATTCTGACATTTATTACATGGTGACATTTTTACTGTGGGCAGGTTATGTAGCTGCTCCTAGCTGTTGTGGCTGTTAGAGACAGCTGTAAACAGCTATTTCCTATCTGTGAACATTGTTACATTGTGGCAGTATGCCCAGAGTACCGCGGTCCCAGAGATTTTTGTGGGAGGGGTTTCAGCACAAAACCAGTCATACAGCGCCCCCTGATGGTCTGTTTGTGAAAAGCATTATATTTCTCATGTAAAAGGGGGTATCAGCTACTGATTGGGATAAAGTTCAATTCTAGGTTGGAGTTTCTCTTTACAACACCCGTGGTGTGAACTATACTCTGCATTATCCACACGCTGCTGATTACTACCTTGTCAGAGAGCAGCCTACGCTCCTTCTCATCCCTGACCTCAGATTATTTTAAAAGGTGAATTTAAAAAAAAAAATACCATAACAATTTCACATTCAACAAGACAATCTAACACACATTAACTAAACTCACAAGGTGGAGAGGGGATTTTAAGCCCCATTTAGGAGTTCCCGCTTTACAGAACCAAAAGCCGCTGAAGTGTCGCTTCAATCAATCCTCCATTCAGTGGATAATACCTTTGGAAACCTGGAACAGCGATGTATAAAATATGTTTTTTGCAAATGCAAATGTTATAAATGTGTAAGAATTTCCAAAACACTTAAGAGCTCAGCTTCTGGGAAAGCCTCTTATCCAAGACCCTTTTTTTGAATTATGCATCTGGAAACGTAGCGGATCCGGCACCTGGCCAGTGGAGTGTATTGTAAGCTGGCAGCAATCGTTGCCCATTCAAACATTGGTTTAGAGCAATTGCATTAAAGCTTGAATATGTCAGCGGTGGTTACAAATCATGCTTTAAAAGTCCATAACGATTATGCATCTTGGGTTTCTTCTCCAATAATAAAGGTAGCTGCAGCTAAATGTTTATTAAATAAAGGCACACGCTGTCCCGGGCGGATGATTGTATTCCTTTAAATTCATAACTTCTTTCCCAGAGGAGGCTCTGTGATAAAATAATTCATTTTCATTTTATAGGAGTTGTTATGATTTACGATTCCTGTTGATTGATCTAGCTCAGAAATTTGTTTCCATCGGCTTAATTTATGTGAATTCTATTCTGGTGGCCAAATGACCCTAAGTGAATATATTATGGGAATTATGTTTCCTTGCAGTTAAAGATCCAATTCCAGTCTCAGTTCTAAATATGCCACCCATAAGGTAGCATGCAAAGGACTGTAAATGTAGGAGTAACCTTTTTTTGTGCTAAAGAAGGCTTGTTAAAGGATACCCGAGGTGACATGTGACATAATGAGATAGACATGTGTATGTACAGTGCCTAGCACACAAATAACTAGGTTGTGTTTTTTTTGTTTTTCTTTCTCTGCCTGAAAGAGTTAAATATCAGGTAGGTAAGTGGCTGACTCAGTCCTGACTCAGACAGGAAGTGACTACAGTGTGACCCTCACTGATAAGAAATTCCAACTATAAAACACTTTTCTAGCAGAAAATGGCTTCTGAGAGCAAGAAAGAGATAAAAAGGGTAATTTCTTATCAGTGAGGGTCACACTGTAGTCACTTCCTGTCTGAGTCAGGACTGAGTCAGCCACTTACATGCCTGATAGTTAACTCTTTCAGGCAGAGAAAGAAAAAAAGGAACACAGCCTAGTTATTTGTGTGCTTGGCACTGTACATACCCATGTCTAGCTCATCATGTCACATGTCACCTCGGGTATCCTTTAAACAAGTGTTCACAGGGTCTAAAGCTACATACCTACGGGGGGAGGACTGGCTAGGGGGGAAGGAGGGAGATTTCCCCCCAGCTGCCTCTCATGTATTGATTTAGGGCTAGTGCAGGGCCTGCTGCATTCAGGTTTTCGTATAAGGCAATGTGAATCACTAGGCTCGCTGAGGGAAATAAAAGTGCAATTACAGAACAATTAGAGAGTGGCAAAGCTGGTAAATGTACACAGCAAGATGCAGAGCAGAGGCAATCATAGCCTTCAACTGTCTCACTTTTGAAGGGACAGTCCCTCTTTGGACATAAGTGTGTGTGTGGGGGGGGGGTGAGCCTTGGGGAATTAAGGTGGCCATACAATAGTCGATCCTGCGATCAACCAACTGTTTTAATAATTGCTATTGAATTAAGTGAAAATCGGTCCCACCACAAGCATGCCCAATCGACGATTTGGCTGATTTCGAGTGAAAATTGGTTAAATCTGAGATGCTGGGAAATCTCAGGCTGATGTGGTTAATTGGATGCGCAGCGGTAACGGCGTGCAATAATCACGAACGACGAACACGACGGAAACCCTTGTCTGTCATCCCTCCAAATGTATTACATGACCCCCGATGCCTGTGCTTTTACACTTTACCGGTCACGCTGTCCTGCAAGTGTCCTTGCTGTATTTCCACATGGGCGCCCCATGTGACTACCAGCATATAGCATGTAGGGTGTGTGTGATGCTATTTGGGCTGAGGCTGCCATGATAACGGGCCTCTAGATTGCGTTTTTCCCCCAGGCCGAAAGGTCCCAGCCTTTCCCTGCATACATACATATGATAAGGCCTTGCAGCATCACAGGGGCCCCAAGTCCTCTGGGGCCCATGCAGATCTATCACAATAAGGCAAAGATTATCCTCTAGGTTTTTATATATGTCGGAATGCAGACATCGAACAAACAGCACCAAATTAAAGGTGATACCTTTAATGACCAACATGGCTTATTGCAAGGTTTTGAAATGTTAATTTCTTCTTCAGGCATTATACAGAATTGTATCTGATGTGCGGTTCTGCTCCAGTTCTGTATAATGCCTGAGGAAGATACTAAACGCTACGAAAGCTTGCAATAAACCATGTACAGTTAGCCATTAAAGGCGTCACCGGAATCAACGCTTGTTGGTTTGGTGTCTGCATTTCTGCTCCTTGACTAACACCGGACCACACTTCACTCGTATAAGTCGGGAGATTGTGAGCTCTGCTGAGGACAGTCAAAGACATGTCTATGTACTCTGTAAAGTACCACAGAAAACGTTAGCGCAATATAATTAAATAATAATAATATGGAAGGACACTTACAGTAACTATGACAATGGTAGGATTAGATTGTGAGCTCTTCTGAGGATGATCAATGATTTGACTATGTGGAAGCTAGTGTAATGCCTGGCAGATCTCTCGTTTTCCTTCAGCCACTATACCCCAATCTAGTGCCGTAGCTCTGAGTTCGGCCCACGGTCTTTACCTATAGACAAGCCCCCGCTTGAACAGGACACTGAATATGTCTCCTGACTTTGGTTATCCCCAGGTCTTAACATGTAAGGTATAGAGGCTGAGGCCGGGAAAACCAGAGTACCACCAGAGCAAGCAAGACTATGCAGCTAGGTGATATCAGGAAATAGAGCGTAATGCCCTAGTGGAGGAGATTACATAGATCACACCAGGAACTATGAACAAGGAAGCTAGATTGCTCAGAGCGACCGCAGCTCTGAGCTTCTGATAACCGCCACAATAAACTGTGGCGACAATGGTAAAAAATCAGCCAATACAATTAAAGGACAGCTGACCTGAGAATGATATGAAGTCTGCCATATTTGTTTCCATATAAACAATGCACATTGCCTGGTTGTACTGCTGAACCTCTGCCTCTGATACTTTTAATCATAGCCCCTGAACAAGCATGCAGATCAGATATTTGACTTATTGCTGATCCACTCTAGCTGCATTTGCACTACGTTTTTATTTTTAAAAAACATGTCTTACTCACTCGAATGAGAACTGTGCCAAAATCGATTCAAGTGAATGAGGAATGTAATTTTTAAAAAGCAAATGCAGTGAAAAACAGCAAAATGCAGAGCAAACACAGACAATGTGGATCAGTCCTTAAAGGAAATCTAAAGTGTGACCCCCACAAAGCTGGCCAGCCATGCACCTCCTCACCGCTAGAGATGTTGGCGAACCATTCGGGAACCGTTCGCCGCCGAACACCTCATCCTGTACTACTTCCGGGTCGCTATGACCCGGAGTAGTACGGCTGAGCTGGGCCGGCGGTGCGCGTCCTTGATCGCGCACCTGTTGCCGTGCACTTTCTGTGCATGTGCCTGACGTCATGAGTGACATCACGCTCATGTGCAGAGAGTGGCCAGGAACAAGCGCGTGATCAAAGACGCGCACCGCCAGCCTAGCGCAGCCGTACTACTCCAGTTCATAGTGACCAAGAAGTAATAGCGGCCCATAGGGGTTCGCCGGTGAACGGTTCACCTACATCCCTGCTCACCGCTCTCCTGATGCTGGGAGCGTCGTGTGCATGCACAATATGGAAAAATCTCTACAGCCCATGCGCAGAGCATTCCTACCAGCGGGAACATGATCAGAGTGCACGCGACCCGGGGCTGTGCACTTTGGTAATCCTTTAAATTTGACTGCCTTTTTTAAGTGTGTTATTCAGACACTACTGATGCATGAAAGATCAGCAGGATGCCAGATAACTGGTATTGTCTAAAAGAAAATAAATATGGCAGTCTCCATATCCCTCTCAAATCCAGTGGCGTAGCTACAAACCTCGGGCCCCGCTGCGGAATTTGAACCTGGGCCTCCCATCTTAGATTAAAAAGCCAGGAGTAGGTACCTCAGTATCATTAGCCAGGAATAGATGCCTCAGTAAATTAGTCAGGAATAGGTACCTCAGTATAGATAGCCAGGATTAGATGCCTGAGTATAGATTGTCAGGAATAGGTACTTCAGACTCCTCAGTATAGGTAAGCTACAGAAAATGACTGGGTCTTTACCTGGAATTTCAGGCCCTTGATAAAGACCGCCTAGGTCGAAACGTTGTGCTTTTGCACTGTGTTACTGGCAATAAATATTGGCCAATTGGCCTGAAAATCCAGGAAGAGACCCAGTCTTTTTCTGTTGCTGGACTGTATTTACACCTTTGGTGGATACGGGTGTCAACTGGTTGACTCCCTGGTGGTATCTGCAATTGGGTTGCAGCACTTGAGGTATTCTTTACTACCTCAGTGTAGGTGGACAGGTATAGATGCCTCAGTATAGATAGTCAGGAATAGGTAACTCAGTATAGATAGCCAGGGATAGATGCCTGAGTATAGATAGTCAGGAATAGGTACCTCAGTATCAGTGGTGCTCATCCAGATTCCGGATATCCGGGTAACCCGGATATCTGACCTTTTTTCAGCCATCCGATTCGGATTCCGGATTTCTGTGCAAATCCAGATAGCAATCCGTGGATGAAAAAAGTTCAACAACCCGTAATTGCAAAAGTCCCCCTGGCTATCTCCACATCAACTTTTCCCTGTGACAGGGTGACGTCCCTGACAGGGTAGGAAACCAGGTTGCCATCTGGACTCTCTTTCTGTGGTGACTCAGCCACCTAGCCCGGATTCTTTGCTGAAAACTACTACAGGCACCCAGGAGGGTGCTGGTAAGCAATAGTATAGCCCCATTTTGGATTACAATCATACTATGTCCATATATTTGAATTATGTTATGAACAGTTACCTCCCGCCTAAGCTGTGCATAGTGATTGTGCTGGATGAGAATTTGTGCCATCATTATTGGAGAGACTGAGAAATGTCATCAGTGTTAGTGAATTGAATGACGGTGCTTTGCTTTTTTAGTCTGCGTGCAGGAATTGTGCTACACGACATAATATGAACTTCTCCAGCTAGATGCTATATAGCATGTTGCTTTGCTGACAACATTAAGAACTTTATTAGGCAGGCCTGCTTTACAAGAGCTCTGAGGGTCGAAGGCAGGGAGGTTTACCTGTGGTGGTTTCTCTCCCATGTCAGGGGTATTGCTTGTGGGTGGTGTTGGGGCTTGAATCCTGGGTCATTTTATGGGAGGGGTTGCACTTTGGGGCATACACCGCATCGTCTTTTATGGATTATTTAGTAATAAATGGATTTATACTTTTGCAATTACGGGTTTTTGAACTTTTTTTCATTAGTGTTATAGTGTGCTCAGCACACAATTGTATGTACATTTTTGATAGCCATCCGTGGATATTTGGTCGCATAATCCACGGATATCCGGTGGATATCTGGATCCAAATACTGTAACTAAGGAGATTACATCATTGAGCCAATCAGAGGGCTCCCAGTAGAAGCCCTACCAACCAATCACAGAAGAGAACCCTGGCCAGCCCACAGCTGCTATGTGTCTGTGTGTGTGCTGTGCACAGACCAGGCCAGCTGCTGCCTGCTGGCCAGCTAGCCTTAGCTACACTATAGGTTAGGTTAGGGAATAGGATTACTGTGTTATTGTGTAGTTAGTATTGTAGTACTGCAGTCAGTGCTAGTAGTTGTTAGAGTAGTAGTACTACTGTGTTATCTTACTACAGAACTGCTGTGCTGTGAGCAGTGCAAGTGTGACAGTTAATATGCACTAGTGTCTTCTCTTCTGCTGTCTGACTGTCACTCGGCACTTGACACTTTGCATGTGGCACTTTGCACGTGGCACTTTGCACTTTGCATGTGGCACTTTGCACGTAGCACTTTGCCGTTAGCACGTGGCACTTTTGCACTTTGCAAGTGGCACTTTGCATGTGGCATTTTGCATGTGGCACTTTGCACTTTGCACATGTCACTTTGCCCTTAGCACGTGGCACTTTGTGCGTGCCACATGGCACTTTGTGCGTGCCACGTGGCACTTTGCACATGGCACTTTGGACTTTGCACGTGGCACTTTGCACTTTGCACTTTGCACTTTGCCCTTAGCACGTGGCACTTTGCATGTGGCACTTTGCATGTGGCACTTTGCACTTGGCACATGGCACTTTGCACTCGGCTTTTTACACTTGGCACTTTGCACTTGGCACTTTGCACTTTGCATGTGACACTTTGCACTTTGCATGTGGCACTTTGCACTTGACACTTTGTACGTGGCACTTTTCATGTGGCACTTTGCACTTGGCACTTTGCACGTGGTACTTTGCATTTGGCACATGGCACTTTGCACTTTGTACGTGGCACTTTTCACTTTGCATGTGGCACTTTGCACTTGGCTTTTTACACTTGGCACTTTGCACTTGGCACTTTGCACTTGGCACGTGACACTTTGCACTTTGCATGTGGCACTTTGCACTTGACACTTTGTACGTGGCACTTTTCATGTGGCACTTTTCATGTGGCACTTTGCACTTGGCACTTGGCACTTTGCATGTGGCACTTTGCACTTGGCAAGTGGCACTTTGCATGTGACACTTTGCAAGTGCCACGTGGCATGTGCCAAGTGCGTGCAAAGTGCCATGTGCCAAGTGCAAAGTGCCACGTGCAAAGTGAAAAGTGCCACGTGCAAAGTGCAAAGTGCCATGTGCCAAGTCCAAAGTGCCACGTGCAAAGTGCCAAGTGCAAAGTGCCACGTGCAAAGTACAAAGTGCCAAGTGCAAAGTGCCAAGTGCAAAGTGCCACATGCCAAGTGCAAAGTGCCAAGTGCAAAGTGCCATGTGCAAAGTGCAAAATGCTATGTGCTAAGTGCAAAGTGCCACCTGCAAAGTACAAAGTGCCACGTGCAAAGTGCCACATGCCAAGTGCAAAGTGCCAAGTGAAAAGTGCCACGTGCAAAGTGCAAAGTGCCATGTGCCAAGTGCAAAGTGCCAAGTCCAAAGTGCCAAGTGCAAAGTGCAAAGTGCAAAGTACAAAGTGCCACGTGCAAAGTGCAAAGTGCCACATGCCAAGTGCAAAGTACCAAGTGCAAAGTGCCATGGGCTAAGTGCAAAGTGCCATGGGTTAAGTGCAAAGTGCCACGTGCAAAGTGCAAAGTGCCATGTGCCAAGTGCAAAGTGCCAAGTCCAAAGTGCCTAGTGCAAAGTGCCACGTGCAAAGTGCAAAGTGCCATGTGCCAAGTCCAAAGTGCCAAGTCCAAAGTGCCAAGTGCAAAGTGCCACGTGCAAAGTACAAAGTGCCAAGTGCCAAGTGCAAAGTGCCAAGTGCAAAATGCCACATGCCAAGTGCAAAGTGCCAAGTGCAAAGTGCCATGTGCAAAGTGCAAAGTGCAAAGTGCCATGTGCTAAGTGCAAAGTGCCACGTGCAAAGTACAAAGTGCCACGTGCAAAGTGCCACATGCCAAGTGCAAAGTGCCAAGTGAAAAGTGCCACGTGCAAAGTGCCATGTGCCAAGTGCAAAGTGCCAAGTCCAAAGTGCCAAGTGCAAAGTGCAAAGTACAAAGTGCCACGTGCAAAGTGCAAAGTGCAAAGTGCCACATGCCAAGTGCAAAGTGCCAAGTGCAAAGTGCCCTGTGCAAAGTGCAAAGTGCCATGGGCTAAGTGCAAAGTGCCACGTGCAAAGTGCAAAGTGCCACGTGCAAAGTGCAAAGTGCCATGTGCCAAGAGCAAAGTGCCAAGTCCAAAGTGCCAAGTGCAAAGTGCCACGTGCAAAGTGCAAAGTGCCATGTGCCAAGTGCAAAGTGCCAAGTCCAAAGTGCCAAGTGCAAAGTGCCACGTGCAAAGTACAAAGTGCAAAGAGCCAAGTGCAAAGTGCCACATGCCAAGTGCAAAGTGCCAAGTGCCATGTGCAAAGTGCAAAGTGCCATGTGCAAAGTGCCAAGTGTCACGTGCAAAGTGACACGTACCAAGTGCCAAGTGCAAAGTGCAAAGTGCCATGTGCAAAGTGCCAAGTGTAAAGTGCCATGTGCCACTGCCAAGTGCCACGTCCGGAATGCTCCTGGCAGACGTTACACCTGCTGCTGCTGCATTGCCCTGCTCCTGCTGCCTGTGCTGCTCACACCGCCAGGGTGCCACAGGCCACTGCTGCTGTGCTGATACCACCTATATTTAACCCAAAACACAATTGCTGCATAATTTTTTGGAGGTGTCTGGGCTGAAAACAGTCATGTCCTAGATGTGCAATTGGACTTTGGACACAATGTGGGCTGCACTACCGCTGTCTGGAACCTAGTCCTGATGCTAATTGACAGCCATTTTTTGGGGGTGGGAATTTTAAGTCCCCACATCATCAATTTGTGTTTCTCTTTAAAAAAACATGATGCTACATGCCTCATTTACCCTTAAAAACATTTTAAAATAAATGTAAAGGCCACTTCCAGTTTCCCTATCCAGATAACCGAATCCGCCCGGATATCCTGGATACTGGGATCAGATATCCGATTCTATTCAGATACCCAAAAGTTCGGATCCGAATATCTGATCCGGATCCGGATATCTGGGTAACCCGGATCAATTCGGATTTTGAAAAGGGGTATCTGAGGACCCCTGCTCAGTACACATAGCTAGGATTAGATGCCTTAGTATTTGTAGCCCGGATTAGATGCCTCAGTACAGGTGGAGGGGGGGCACAGCAGCAGCATGGACCAGCAGCTGCTGAGGGAGTCATCAGATAAGTGCTCAGTGGCACTTTTGCCCACGATCCACGCACTGCACCTACAAGCTTCTTCCTGTTCTTGTGTTCCATCTCACACCCTAGGGGGCGCTCTTACTGTGAGCTGGAATGTAGGACAGGAAGAAGTATGTAGATGCAGCGCGTGGATCATGAGCAAAGTGGGTATCTGATGACTCCCTCAGCTGCAGCACATGGGGGGGGACGAGCGGGCCCCTTAGGGGCAGGTGACTGCTGCAACCGTGGCCCCTACGCCTCTGCTCAGATCACTTGTCCTCTAAGGCGTATTTTAGAAATCATTTATGTGTGTTTTGTACCACATCCAGTTACTATATATAAGTATATATATATATATATATATATATATATATATATATATATATATATATATACACATATATATATACAGTGTATATGTATGTATATGCATTGTTGCTCGAGTCAAATGTACCCAAATTTGATTTGAGTACATTTAAATTCGGGTCCGGGTCAAATCTGGATTTGGCCGTGATCACGACCATAGAATTCGATTCAAATTCGAGTCGTGATCACTAATTGAATTCGGGTAATAGTCGTGATTACAAATTCAAAAGGCCTTAACACATTTTTTTTTAAGGGTAACCACAATGAAATGTATGTGGAGGTGTAATTAAAAAAAAAATTATGGAAAACTTTTTTTCTGTATTTGCGTGTTTCTTCTTCTGCTTCTCCTTCTCCTTCTTCTCCTTCTCTTTCTCCTTCTTCTTCTTCTTCTTCTTCCCCTGGTTCTTCTTCTTCTTCTTCTTCCCCCCCTGGTTCTTCTTCTCCTTCCCCGGGTTCTTCTTCTTCTTCTTCACCCAGTTATTCTTCTTCATTTTTTTTGTTCATATTCTTCCTCTTGTACCCAACTTAATGTTTTTTCCCTTACAGAACTCAACTGTTTTAAAATTAGCTACATGTGTGGCGTAATAGCTAGTGGTGCATGGCTGCAGCGCATAATTCTGTGGACCCTGGCGGTGGGAACACAGACAACAGGAGGTTAAATACAGCAGCAGCAGGAGGAGGGGGAGGAGTGACGTATGGCAGCAGGCAATGTAACAGTCCATGGCACCTAGCGTTGGGACCACGGCTGTAATAAACACCATACAGCAGGAGGTTCCGGACAGCAGTCATGCAGCCCACATTGTGTCCAATACACAACTGGGACAGCACAGTTTTCAACCCAGACACCTCAGATTTTTTTTCTGTAACAACAAAATGTAGCTAATGTAGTGGCGTAATAGCTAGTGGCGCATGGCAGCAGGAGGAGGAGTGATGTGTGGCAGCAGGCAATGTAACCGGCCATGGCACCTAGCGTTGGTACCACGGCTGTAGTAAACACCATACAGCAGGAGGTTCCGGACAGCAGTCATGCAGCCCACATTGTGTCCAATACACAACTGGGACAGCACAGTTTTCAACCCAGACACCTCAGAATTTTTTTTTGTAACAACAAAATGTAGCTAATGTAGTGGCGTAATAGCTAGTGGCGCATGGCAGCAGCGCATAATTCTGTGGACCCTGGAGGTGAAAACACAGACAGCAGGAGGTTAAATACAGCAGCAGCAGGAGGAGGAGTGACGTGTGACAGCAGGCAATGTAACAGTCCATGGCACCTAGAGTTGGGACCACGGCTGTAATAAACACCATACAGCTGGAGGTTCAGGACAGCAGTCATGCAGCCCACATTGTGTCCAATACACAACTGGGACAGCACTGTTTTCAACCCAGACACCTCAGAATTTTTTTTTTTACAAAATGTAGCTATTGTAGTGGCGTATTAGCTAGTGGCGCATGGCAGCAGCACAAAATTCTGTGGACCTTGGCGGTGGGAACACAGACAGCAGGAGGTTAAATGCAGCAGCAGGAGGAGGAGTGACGTGTGGCAGCAGGCCATGTAGTCGGCCACCATCCGCGTCAGGCGCTGGCTGTGACTTTGAGAGGAGGATGCTGCTGCACGCACCTCCTCTCTCAGCTGCTCTACCATCATGTAGAGTGCCTTAGTCAATGACAGCAGGTCTCCTGGGCGCCTGATGCTGCTGCTGCTGGCTGCAGGCACTGGCTGCTGTGCTGGCTGGACAGGGACAGAGGGGGTGGAAGGCTGCGGGAAGGCTTCCTCCAATCGCCGAACAAGGATCTGCTGCAACTCCCTTGTTCACTGCTCAGGGTCTCCAGCAGGCAGGAACTGACCCACCTTTCCCTTCAGCCGTGGGTCCAGGATCATGTTGATGCAGGCATCCTCCCGAGCTTGCATCTGCTTAACCCTGGGGTCTGTGTGCAGGCATCGCAGCATGTGCCCTGCCATGGGGAACAGGGTGGACCGTCCAGCAGAGACATCAGGGTCAGTGGCCACAACACTGTCCTCCTCCTCTTGCCCCTGAGCCTCTTCCTCCTCTCTCCACCCTCCCACCACTGCTGCTGCGCTCCACTGTTCCCACTCAACAGCAGCGTCCAGCACCTCCAACTCCTCCTCCTCCAACAACTCAAAATCTTGCGCAAAAGTGGACTGCGCAGGCGGCTTCTGTTCCAGCTGGATCAGGGCCTCCTCTCCCACATCCATCAGAAGCGCCCTGCCCAGCAGACAAACAAAGGGATCCCACTGGCAGAGGGATGCCCGTTCCTAGCTCACCAGGTTGGTTCCCTGCAGGAAGGGAGCCAACACCAAGCAGACCTGCTGAATCTGCCCCCACTGTGCGTTGGAGAGGAGCTGGAGTTTAGTGGTGTCGGCGAGAGTGACCTCAACAATGACAGCCCTCCACTGCTCAAGCAGCCGCACCAACATCGCCAGGGTGGAATTCCAGCGAGTTGGCACATAGATGACAAGCCGGTGTCATGGCAGGCCCTTGCGCTGCTGCATGTCAGCCAGGTTTGCTTGCAGTAGCAGCTGACTGGCGGAAACTGCGTACAATTTTCCGAGCCACTTCTAACAGATTGTCCATCCCGTGGTAGGTGCGCATGAACTTCTGCACCAGCACCACCAGGTTCAGGATGTGGGCCAAGCAGGAGACGTGGGTCAAGTGTCCCCTGGTAATGGCAGCCAGCAGGTTGGCTGCATTGTCAGACACCACCAATCCGACTCTGAGGCCTCTGGGGGTCAGCCACGTCTTCTCTTTCTGCCTCAGGTAGCCGAGCACGTTGGCTGCAGTCAAACTGTTTTTTCCCAGGCTGACGCTGATCTCCAGCAGCTCTTGGCAGTGGCGGGCCTTCACGCTGCTGTTGAGACAGGGTCGCTTGGCAGCGGAAGCTGCTGCTTCTCCCCTGACCCCGCGTTGGTGGCACCACATAGTGTACTACTGGTGCTGCTGCTGCTGATGCGCCCGAGGATGGACCTGCTGCTTCCTCGCTGGCGCATTCCACCAGGCTGACCCAGTGAACTGTGAAGGACAGGTAGTGGTCTGTCCCAAAACGGCTGCTCCAGGAGTCCATGGTAATGTGGATCCGCTTACTCACAGCATGATCGAGTAAGTGGCCCACGTTCGCCATAGCGAACTGGTGCAGTGCTGGGATCGCCATGCGGGAGAAATAGTGGTGGCTTGGAATTTGCCACTCCGGGATCCCATACTGCAGGAGCATTCTCATGTCACTCTCCTCCTGCATAAAGGAGTATGGCAGGAGCTGGGAGCACATGACAAGCAACCCATTCAGCATCCGAATGCGTCTGTTGGTGGGAGGCAGAACCTTGGTCACACCTGGGAAAGCCTCGCTGAGCAGGGTCTGGCGGCATTTGCCTGCATGAGATGAAGAGGAGGTGACTGTGAAGGGAGCAGATGAGGCCACTGAGGACTGGTTGCCCGGGGGGGGGGGGGAGCAGTGACTTTCTGTGCTCCTGCTGCTGATGCTGGATGAGCAGGAGGGTGGGATGCTGCTGCTGAAGGCTGTGCAGCGGCTGTCTGGCTCTGACCACTGCCTGCGCCACTGTTCCTCAGCCTCAGAAACTCACTGTAGTCCTCAAAATGTTTGGTCTCCAAGTGGGTCTGCAGGCACAAGGTACCCAACTTGTTCAGATCGCGACCTCTGCTCAGGCTGGCACTGCAACTGTGGCAAATAGCATGGATCTTATCGTCAATGCCCAGAGTGAAGTACCACCAGACTGGGGATTTTAACTTGCCCTTCAAGCTTGAGGGCTGAGGAGATTTTTTGCCTTTGGAGGAGGTTTGGTGCAAGTAGTGGTAGCGGCTGAAGCAGCAGGCTGTGGCACTGGCTCCGGTCTTCCACGCCCTGTGCTGGCCGCCATGCTGCTGCCACGCCTCTGTGCCAGAGACGCCTCCTCCTCCGATGACGAGCTGCCTTCACCCAACTGTGGCACGTAGGGACGATTCAGCACCTCATCATCATCCCCAAACATCTCCTCTGAGCCCCCAACCAACTCTTCTGCCTCAACATCCCCTGCATCAGGCTCTTTCTTCTCCTCATCAGGAAATTCAGGTTCTTGTGTGCTGAAAACAAACTCCTCCACCTCAAACTCCTCCTTCTCCTCCTTGCATTTCCCCATCATCTCCTCAAACTTGGCAATCACATCCCTCAAAACGCTTGCGGTCCCTGGTGTACAGAGCACGCTCATCGAGGGCAGGCTGGCCGCTGGGGTCGAGGTGACCTCAATCGGTGGGGGAGGGCAGCTGCTGCTGCGGACTGGAGTTCTGGTGGTGGCACTGGTCTTGCTGGTGCTGGAGGTCTGGCTGGAAACGGTGGCTTGCTGCTCCGCCATCATTTCCACCGCAGCCTGTGCCTGACTCTCCGCAATTGGCCGGGGGCGACGACACACTGCTGTGCCTCTGCTCCCTCCTCCACAACTCTGCGGTTAGTGGCTGGCAGCGGACCAGTCACAGACCTGCTGGTGCTGGCAGTGGCTGCAGCAATGGCACTGCCTCTCCTGGTCGTGCCTCCCCCTCTACCTCTGCCAGTCATTGTGCAATAATATACAAATACAATATGAAAAATAATATATATATGCGGGAAAGGCTGTAAACTTTAATAAAGAGTCTGGGCTGGTGTGGTGAGCGACAAATTTTTAAATAGTCGTAGTACTACTACTAGTAGTGTAGTCTACAGTAGTCAATAACTAACTAGTGTGATGGACAGTGACAAATAAAAGTCTGTCACACATGGACACAATCAATAGGGTCAGGCAGATGACAGTCAAAGATCACAACAGATGCTGTCCTGTAAAGTAACTATTAAACAGTAGTGAAGCTGTGGCACTAAATAAACTCACAGACTACTAGCAGTACAAATTAAGTAAACTAGTACATAAGTAACACACACAACTACTACTAACTATAATCCCTAATAGTAGTGTAGTCCACAGTAGTCAATAACTAACTCGTATGACACACGGACGCAATCAATAGGGTCAGACAGATGACAGTCACAGATCACAACAGATGCTGGCCTGTGAAGTAACTATTAAACAGTAGTGAAGCTTCGGCACTAAATAAATTCACAGACGAGCAGTACAAATTAAGTAAACTAGTATGTAGCTAACACACACTACTACTAACTATAATCCCTAGTAGTAGTGTAGTCTACAGTAGTCGATAACTAACTCGTGTGACAGACAGTGACAAAAAAGTCTGTCACACACGGACGCAATCAATAGGGTCAGGCAGATGACAGCCAGTCACAGATCACAACAGATGCTGGCCTGTGAAGTAACTAACACAGTACTGAAGCTAATAAACTCACAGACAAACAGTACAAATTAACTAAACTAGTAGTACTAGTACACAACTAACTATAATCCCTAACCTACCCAAGCTAGTAGGCTAAAGCTACCTAGGCTAGCAGGCCCTAGCCTGCACACAAACCCAACACTAGCCTAGCAAGGTATACAATACACTACACTATCTGACTGAACTATAACAATCAAATCACTTTCTATCTATAAATAAATATAAGCAATGTGTTTAGAATGTGTGTAGGATGCAAAATGCTGGGTAAACAGTGAGAAAAGCATTTGCTCAGGTGAACAGCAGCACTGGAGATGCTCTCAGTACCACAGAGTCACAAGCAAGGACGTGTTCCCTAAGATGGCCCCCGCCGTACATAGAGGAGGGAAGGGCCAGGCTCCCCTCCTATGATTGGTTGCTAGGGCCGCGGCTGGGGGCCTTCTGATTGGCCCAATGACCTCATCCCCTGGATACCGCAATCCGAATTCGTGATCACAGGTTAAAACCCGCGATCATGGACGAAATTGAGTATTGACTATTCGGATACATTCAAATTCAAATTCGGTATCGATCTTTGAATTCAAGTTCTGGAATCGTGAAAAACAACCCGTGATCATGGGTAAATTTGAATTTGAGATCACTGGCGAGCACCCCTGTGTATGTATATATGTATATATATATATGGGCAGCACGGTGGCGTAGTGGTTAGCTCTCTTGCCTTGCAGCGCTGGGTCCCTGGTTCGAATCCCAGCCAGGGCACTATCTGCAAAGAGTTTGTATGTTCTCTCCGTGTCTGCGTGGGTTTCCTCCGGGCACTCCGGTTTCCTCCCACATTCCAAAAACATACAGATAAGTTAATTGGCTCCCCCTAAAAATTAGCCCTAGACTACAGTACTTACACTACATAATATAGACATATGGCAATGGTAGGGATTAGATTGTGAGCTCCTTTGAGGGACAGTTAGTGACAAGATATATATATACATTGTACAGTGCTGCGTAATATGTCGGCGCTATATAAATACTAAATAATAATAATATATATATATATATACTGTGTATATATAGGTATTACTTTACATTAAACTCTTCAATCTACCTATCTGCTTCTGTTCAAAACCATTCCCCCACCAGACAAGTAGAGAGATTCACAGAGCAATATAGCTGCATTCTGTATATTCTGTATATACTTGTTGTTAGCATGTACATTGCTGTCAACAGAATTAAAATTGTTCCATAAATATTAAATTAGAAAGTGTGCCATGTTGTGTATGGAACATTAGCAAAATAGACTGCTGGCCATGACCAAAAGAGGCTGAGTATTGCAGCAGCAAGCTGGGAATCTGACATTTCTTACTAATGTGACACTTTTTTATAACCTGCACAGATTAGTGCGTGAATAATAGATGAGTACAGGACAACAATATTTTTCTTCATGTCATAGGAACAAAAAAAAACCTATTATAAAAACAAAATGATAGTGTGAAGAAAAAAAAATAGCACTGCAAGCAGTGGTTGAAAAGCAATTTCAGAGCTAAAATAAATGTAATAACCTGCAAAAGTATTGTTATCATTATTATGATTATTATTATGCATTTTATAGAAATTACAGCTTTTGCAATATTATACAAAATACTACCATTCCTGTCATCGACTGTCCCCTCACAGGAACTCACAGAGTGTCCCTACCATTGTCATAGTTTTATATACACAGCATAGTATTTGCATAGCATTCTAGGTGGCCATACATGGTACAATTATTCATTTTTTTTCGATTAGATAATTTTAGTTCGACTATTCCGTTAGATCGAATATAAAGAGTTTTCCAGCATGTCCAAACTGATTTTTCTCGAAAAAACGGGATAATGGTTCAAATTTCTTGATCGAAAAAAATAATATTTTCAACTTTCATTCGATTCGATCATTTAGATCGAATAAACGGGATAATCAAACGTTTTTATTGTACCATGTATGGACTCCATAAAAGGCTTTTTTTGGTTCTTTTTAGTGTGTGCACGAAATAGGGGCCCAAGTAAAAATGGGCACCGGGTGACGCAATCTGTACTGTGGGTGTTTCAAATCCTACTCCATAGAGCCGCATTAATCCATGCCATGCACTTATGAGGATCAACCAATCTGAAACACTGTGTATGCATGTTGGATTATTGTGGCTCTGTACAATTGACAAGCTAACACATCATGGAACTCCATTGGTTCTGGAGCCCGGAGGTGTGTTTAGCTATCAGGGAAAACAAAGAGATGTTTTGCATATTCAGCAGTGATGCATTGTGGGACACCTCAGAGCTCACTCTAACCTGAATAATCACAAATACCTTCTGTTTTAACAAGGCAAAATTCTGTTTTAGTCAGGGCTTGTCCACAGTGCAGGCATTTTCGGCTTTTTTTCCTGCCCGTATGCGGCTTTTAAAAACGCCCCCCAACCGCGTGGACTATGAATGTCTATGAGAAGGTTCATATCAGCACGGGTCGTGCGCTGTCCGTTCAGTAAAGCGGTTAATGTACCATTTTTGAGGCGATTCCGCCTCAATGGAAAGTATAATCGCTTTTTGTAGCAATTGCGTTTGAGTTTTTAAGAATCAATACATTGTATTTATTATTTTCCAGGGTCAAAGAGTTCACTTCCTGACTTCCGTCAGGGAGTGAATTACAGAATCACTCGGAAAAAAAGGCTTAGAAAACCGGTAAGCCCAAAAATGAATCGCCCATCCAAACACCGGTAATCGAAAAAAAGATTTGGTCCCAAAAAAGTTCAAAACTGCCCAACGCGGATGAACACGCGAGCTGAACACAATGTGAACAAGGCCTAAGAGGGCTTTTTGGTCCTTTTTAGCCCCTTACACAGCCCTAGGAGTTTTGGTTTACCACGAGCTTGCTGTTCAATCTGTAAGTCTAATGTACCTACCAAAGTCTAAAGATACATTTAGAGGAAAGCCAAATAATCTACCAGTATGTTCTTTGGCACATGGGCAGAAACTAGAGTGTCTGGAAAAACAACATGCAAACTCCGAACACAAATCGATACAGATAGAGGCCTGGCTGAAAACCTGAGAATCTAACACTGCAACACAAAGGGCTTGATTCACAAAAGGGTGCTAACTTAGTTAGCACGCCTAAAACCCCCTTAGCATGCCTAAAGCCTTTTAGGATGCGCAAAGTTGAGGCTAAAATGTTGCACCAGGTGCGCCCAGAACGTCAAACGTTGCGACGTATTGGGCGCACCCATTGCAATGGTTTAGGCGCACCAGGTGCGACGGTTTGATCGCACCCGGTGCAACGTTTTGCACGCACCACTTTGCGTTCGATCAATAAAAGCTTTTAGGCGTGCTGACTGAGCAAGCACCCTTTTGTGAATCAAGCCCAAAAGCTCTAGCCTCTCTAAGCCATAATAACAGTGATGATAGTAATTATAAGTAATAATAATAACAATAATAATAATAGAAGGATCTTTTTTGTTGTTGTTGTTGCAGTTCCATGTTTTCAATGCAACCATTAATTTGAGTAGATCAAAGGATTTATTTTCAAAGGTATAAAGTAAAGATTCCTCATGTATTTTCAAAGAGAACTCTTTTGCCTAATTAGTAAACCACAATTGGCATCATTGTTCACCTAATCATGTCACTATTTATATGCAGTATATGCAGCTGGATAGCGTACAAGTTAACTTTGTTTCTTTTGATTTAGGATTAGAGCCTTTTACCAGGGTTCAAATCCTGGCTTAAACTGGACCTGAACTCTAGCACAGAACAGAAGGAAAACATAGATACATGCACCCTGTATGTATGTAGAGAGTTTAGCCGCGTACGAGAGGAATTGCCGCACAGGATACAGCCGGTATGGCTTTTCCTGCTTCTGCACAAGTTCCCGGCGATGTTAAATACTATTCCCCCTCCAGGACGCCATGGATGGGGAATGAAATAATTCGGCTTCCAGCAATTGCTGGAGGCCAAATTATACTGTTTTATAAGTAACTTTAGCTCCGTCTTCTGACAGCGCTGAAGTTACTCCTATTACAGCCTATGGTGGCGCCGGCTGCGCCCAAATCTCCTGCGCTGGAATGATAATGTTCGAGTTTAGCCTGTCTAATTCCCCCCCATCTGTGACTAATCACCACCATAATTTGATCTCTCAGCTGTGTCAGCTCAGGAATCTCCTCTGCCACTGAGGAGAGCTAATTCGTGAGCACAGGATGTTAACTCTTGAAAGCAGGAGGTAGACACACTGCAGATTTATGGCAGGATTTGTATCAGCTGTAACAAAGACATGTTTTTTCTTTAACCCTTTCCCGCCCGCCTAATGCCGATAGGCGTCGGGAAAGTGGCAGCCCCAGGACCACCTCACGCTGAAAGGTGTCAAGTCCTGGGGCGGGGTTTTACAGGAGATCATGCGTGCCGATGCGCGCACATCCCCGATTGAATGACGGAGCTCTGCTAGGTCAACAGCCTACCAGCAGCAATCGCCGCTATTGGACTGTTAAGCAGTGGAACTGTCATCTATTTACCTTGTACAGTGCTGCGATCTACGGCAGTGATGTATTGGGGACAGCCGTGTCACTCGGCTGTCCCCTGGAGTGGCCCACAGAGCGATCGCTTAAAGAGACACTGAAGTGAAAAAAAAAATTATGATATAATGAATTGGTTGTGTAGTACGGATAATTACTAGAACATTAGTGGCAAAGAAAATATTCTCACATTTTTATTTTCTGTTATATAGTTCATTCTCTAATATTTGCAGTTTACACATTACACTCAGCATTCTAAATGATTTCACAGAGCAGGCCAGTGAACTTTTGAACTGTCCTCTGCACAGAAAAAAATAATACAGTGACTGTGAGTTTCTTAACTCTTCCTGTACTGGAAACAATATTAGACTCATGTCTCTGCTTCTAATGTTTTCTTTCCTATCTGTACTATACATACAAATCATGATATCATTTTTTTTCACTTTGGTGTCTCTTTAATACTGAGGGTACCTCTGGGTACCTAATACTAAGGGACACCTGTATCTACCTATGATGGGCAAGGGAACTAAGGGAGAACTGACAGCTGGGCCAGCCAGCACACTTGGGATGCGGTTTGGTGGGTGTTTGTAGGTTCATGGAGGGTGAAGTCTAGGGTGCCAGGACATCTGTGCCTATAGGCTCCTGTGATGTATAGCTGGGCCTGGATAGACATGATCAGTGTCATCATAACAACAATAATAATATACAACAATGGTTTGTTTATCACGGACATATGTTATCCCATTAGTTTTAATTAAGGTGGAGTTACTTTAATTACAAGAAATGATAAAGGCTAAATGTTTATTAATCATTTCAGTAACAATTATAATTCAAATTAAATTGTTTAAATCAATTATTTTAACACATCAACTGATTGTCACTCAAACACCAGTAGCAAAAAACAATGCCAGCAAGCATCTCTCGTAATAGAATTATAGCTCCACTAATTAAATTTACGTTTGTTTAACATTCTGGAATCATATAGGGCATTCATCAAGTCCCTGTAAGCAATGATCAGCACTTTAGAGAGTGCGCATAAACACGCTTTGAAATGCAAAAAATAAAAGAGAACACAGAGCATAATTGAACTGTATTTTGGATGCGGTTACAGTAATTTGGCAGATGAATGGCCAAGCAGGCAGGTGAGCGAAGATAAGTTACTGCTAAAATTTGTTAGCAGGTAAATCAATCAGCTGAGTGTTCCAGACAGAGAAAGGTCAGATTATACTCAGCACTGGCAAATCATTAAAGTGTTTAAAGGTTACCACTGTCTAAATATCCCAATAATTCTAATTCCCTTACAGATTAGCCATAAAAGGTTTACTATAAACAACAGCAATCAGTGTACTACGGGAAAAATTGTATGTTTATATTTTTAATGACATAATACAGCATTATATACTAAACGTATTTCCAAATATCGTCCTACACACAAGCTCCGCTCTACTAACAATATTCTCCTGTCTTCTTCTCTGGTCACCGCTTCTTACGCCCGCTTACAAGACTTCTCCTGATCCTCTCCCTTCCTCTGGTACACCCTCCCTCTGCACATCAGTCACTCACCTTTACTTACCCTTTTATCTGAAAGCTCACCTCTCCAGACAAGCATACTCTCCTACCTAGGACACTGCCCACCCCATATATAGCCTACTGTCCTATACCTTAAAGAGAATCTGTACTCTAATATTCTTACAATAAAAAGCATACCATTCTATTCATTATTTTCTCCTGTGCCTCTCTGTGCTGTTTCTGCCACTCTCTGCTGCAATCCTGGCTTGTAATTAACAGTTTTAGGCAGTGTTTACAAACAAACTAACCAGCTTCTAATAGGCTCAGCTAAGCATAGTGTGTGAGTCATTCACAGTGTGCAGGGGGCCTGCAGAGGGTGTGTATCGCTTCTACCAATCACAAGCAGCCCTGCACATTCCACACAATCAAGCTTTAGCCCGACAAACAGGACAGAGGAAAGATACATTGATTTATTACAGAGACAGTGCAGTTAGGAAAGACTGCAGTAAGCCAGAGCAGATTAGAACAGGCATAGGAACTTATAGGATAGAAGAACTAAGGCTGAAAAATTTGTTACAGAGTCTCTTTAAAGAAAAGCTGTACTCTAAAATTCTTACAATAAAAAGCAAACCATTCTACTATTCCTTATGTTCTCCTGGGCCCCTCTGTGCTGTTTCTGCCACTCCCTGCTGCAATCCTGGCTTGTAATTGCCAGTTTTATGCAGTGTTTACAAACAAAAAACATGGCTTCTAACCCAGAGTGTGATACGCTGAGAACAGCTTACTGTGTGACTCATGCAGAGCTTGGAGAGGATGTGTATAGCTTCTGCCAATGACAAGCAGTGCTGCACATTCCACACATTCCAGCCTGAGCCCGACAGAGCCGACAGAGGAAAGAAGATAAGGTTTATTACAGAGACTGTGCAACTTGGAAAGGCTGCAGTAAGACACACCACATTAGAACAGGCATAGGAACTTATAGGATAGAAGAAATAAGGCTCACAATTTTGTTACAGAGTCTCTTCAAACCTTTAGACTGTAAGGCCACTTGGCCAGGGCTCTCTTTCTCTTTTGTCTCACAAAGCTGTGTAATGTGCGTGCATATCTCCCAACCTTATGTAAAAATCTGTAATGGGTTTGTTCTCTGCATCAGTGGTAATTACCCCCGATCGTGAATATGGGTAAATCTGGCCACGGCAGTATCGAAATCTGGATACGCTGTGATTGTGATCTGGACTTGAAATGGAATTCCGAATTTGACTTGGATTTTAGTCGTGATTAGCCGTGATTGCATGTAGAATCTTTGATCACGGATTTGACTTTAATGTTAATAGCAAAGCCCCCATACATGCTACAATCACCGAAATTGCATGGATTATAAAGGTGAGAAGTGGCTACTATGTAGAAAAAAAAACAGTTACAGGGAAGGCAATAGGGGTGGAGCAGGTAAATAATTTACCTAGAAGGACTACTATCGCAATAAAATGTAACATTTAAAATACATGAAAGCACATAAATAAAAAGTATTTTTTCCCGGTTTTGGACTAGCCCTCCTCCTCATGGGGGATTCTCGTGGTTCTTGTTTTTACAAAAGCACTTAGTGAATGGCAGTTGCTCAGTCCAACTGGCAGAATAGTGTGCAAACAGGTAGGGAGGGTGGGCTGCATCTTTGTATAGATCCTTTCCAGGAGTGCTTTTGTAAAGAATCAATTAAATACTGAGAATCCCCCATAAAAAATGGACTAGTCAAAAACTTCCCTCAGATTTCTACTAACTACTGTAAATGACAACAACATAGGAGAAAAGTACTTTATAGCTCATTTTACTCTGGAAGAAAAATACTTTTTTTATTTGTATGTGTTTAAATGTATTTTAAAGTGACACTGAAGCGAAAAAAATATGGTATAATGAATTGTATGTGTAGTATGGATAATTAATAGAACATTAGATGCAAAGAAAATAGTCTTATGTTTTTATTTTCAGTTGTGTAGCTGTTTTTTATATATATATATATATATATATATATATATATATTGTATCATTCTCTAATATTTGCAGTTTACTCGCTACACTCAGTATTCTAAATGATTTTACAGAGCAGGCTAATGAACTTTTGAACTTTTGAACTTAACTCTGTAGAAAAACAAAATACAGTGACTGACAGTTGAGATAATAAGCTTCAGAAGACAGAGCTCTCTGCAACTTTGAAAGTGTGGAGCTCAGATAAGCTGTTTTGCATAGATAACAACTGGAGTTTCCTAACTCTTCCTGTACTGGGAACAATATTAGACTCATATCTCTATTGTTAATGTTTTATTTCTTAGATGTACTACACATACAAATCATTATATCATAATTTTTATTTTCACTTTAGATTCCCTCTAAATGTTACACTTTTTCATGATAGTGATCCTTTAATACTTTTTGTAAAGCCCAGACCGTAGTATTAACATAAACAACAAAAGTTTGTTTAGTACTCCAGTGTACAAGCAATTACCAAAATCATAGACTTCAAACCTGTCTGACAAAGTGCAGCCATAACGACACAAGCCTGGAGAAAACTTTACGCCAACAGATGTTTTAAATTGCAGGGAACATCTTTTTTCCAGTTTTAAATTTGATTTTTTTTTTTTATGCAGCCACAGCCTTCTGCCGTTTTTAGAATATGCGCAAAACGCAAGGGTTGTGTAAATTGTGTTTTGACAGCTGTGAAAGCTCATAAACTACATCTCACTGCCACATTTTAGCCCTGGATAAAGATCTGGCTGCCAGCCGTGCAACGTGCTTCTCCATCAGGCCCCGAAGCATAAAAAATTGTTTGAAATTAAAAGCTGAAGCGCAACAGCCTATGAGTGGAAATATTTAAGGGTGTTTAACTGACAGTGATATTAAGTTACAATGTAGAGTTGTAGACATTATTTGTGATAGATCCGAGGTGCATGTTAATGGAACGCAATGAAGATAGATAGCTCGTTTCCATTATTATTGAGCAGACAGCTGCCTTGTGAAATGTTACTGTGCCACTAAACATCAATCTTTTTGTGATAGCTGCTTGCATTCGAGAGACCAAAAGTACCCTTGTGAATTCTTAAAAAGCTATTTCTGCCTTCTGTAAAGTTGCTTAACTTTTTGTTTAGTTATTATTGGCATTGGCTGAGATTTTGAAGCCGGAAGCACCAGGAGGCTTCTACTTCGGCAACCTTGGCCGCCGTTCAAATGGAGAAGCATAAATTATACAATAACCTTGTGTAATGGTGGCATGGGTCTTCGTGACTGCTATACATGATTGCAATGTTTTCTTGAAGAACATATACATTTGTATTGATTCTCTCCATGTGGACTTGAGTTTATCAATCATTCATAAAAAGGTATCGTAGTTCAAACATTCCCTCTTTTCCATGCAGTGAAGATTGGTTAGGCATTTTCAATCTCTGTATTCATAAGACATCTGAGTATTCTGTTTGTAGAGATTAATGCACACTTTGTCTATAGGACGAGGTGCTCCCTATGGTAAATTAGAAGGGTTTTAGAGCACACCGGCAAGCAAAAATCTGCAGGCAAATTGTATTTAGAAAGGTCGTGGTTAGAGATAATGAACTTGTAGTCCATTTTTGAAATCTGACTGAAACTGGCTATAGGCAGTCACAGAAGATGATGGTGCTACATAAATTATCAAGAATAAAAATAATAATAGGCATGAAACTTTAATCTGCCACTGGTAGGCAAGTACCTATTGCCAAAGTACCATTTGTTGGCCATCCAATCGACATTGCAGAGCATGGGCTATAGAAATTATTTTTGTTCATAGGAATGTATGTACAATAGACAGAGTACAATAAACTGAAGACAGTGTTAGCTATCCCAAGATTCCCTACAACATTTTTAGCTTGATTTCAACAGGACAAATGCACCAAATAGCATTTTTTTATATGTTATGAGAGGAAACCAGAACACTTGGAGAAAACCCACACAATCAGAAAAGACATACAAATGTGATGCAACTTTCAGGCAGAAATTGATTCTGGGACTTAAACTGCAAAGTACAAGTGCCTACATACTATTTCATTAAAATGTTGAAATGTCTGCTGAAAAATCATCTATCAACCCTTTGTCAGATGTCATCAAATGAATCTGCTACAATGCAGCAGTGAAAATAGTACTATACATCCTCGAATATAAGTTGACCTTGTGTATAAGTTGACTCCAATAGTTGATCTTCTTAAGAAGAATTTGTTAGTTTACTCAAGTATAAGTCTACACACAGCAATGTTAATGGCTGCGCTTGGGGACCAGGAAGGGTTACTGACTGCACTGCATACAGTATTGCAGCCCATCCAGCCCCCCAAGTGCAGAAATGATTCACTCCCCTTCCTGCAGCCCAGTATCTTTTTCCCTGCCCTTTTCCTTGTTAATTGTTGTGGCCAGGACTTTCAGACTGGTGGTTAACACTGCAGGATGGCCTCTTGAGCACACCCGTAGTGGCTGCAGCTCTTGAGGGCTTTGAGCTCAACAGGAGAAAAATGCTATACAAATGTTAGGATTATTTAATAATATTGGTGAGGTTTGGAAGAAGGGAGGACATATGGATGTATGGCCATGCACTTGAAATAGCTTCAACTTAAAATGGGCACAGATTTACCGGTCAGTAGAATATCTGTAAATTTACTGCTATTCCACTATCTAATTTAAAAAAAATAAAAAATTTTTTATATATATATATATATATATATATATATATATATATATATATATATATATATATATATATATATTAGTAAAAGTATTTTTCTATCCTATTATGACTTAAAAGATACCCAATTCTTTCATGAGTCCTGGTCTACCTGTGCCTAACACTAACCCCCACACCTACATCTAACACTAACCCCCATACCTATTCTTAGCATTAACCCCCCCCCCCCCACACACACACACACACACACACACACACACACACACACAAACACCTAATACTAACCTTTGTCCATAGCACAGCAGAACTTTGGCTTTGGCACCTACTACAGCTGCTAATTATCCTCTGCCAGAGTTCCACTCTGCTAAAGCAGAACCCCAGCTCCCACAATAACCACTAATTAACCCACGGCAGAGTTTCACTGTAGAATAACAGAAGTCCAGCATCTACCATAGCCACAACTTATCCCATGCCTCAGTGCTGCCAAAGCTCTAATGTGTATAACGAACTATGGCGGTGCCCACATTAACAGGCCTAAACCATGCCCAAATTGATAACCGTGGGTATTTACAGGAAAACCAGCCATACATCATGTTTTGATTTTAGCAACACATTAAACACTAAACTTGATAAAAAGATTAACAGTAAAATAAGAATGTTAAAATGAAGCTCCCCTTGATCAATTTTTATTTTTTAAATCAATCAGTGAATTATTGAAGCCGTTATTATAAAAAGCTCAGTAAAAATTGCGTTGCTTATGGTGGGTAGTGGTTCACGATTTATGGTTGCATTCGTTTGTAAACAGTAAACAATTTAGATGTTTTGGTGGTTTCTGCAGAAATGGAAATGGAATATCTAGTGTTACATATTTACGTAATGCATGCAATTGCATGTGTACACCTGTATTTTATAGCTGTATAGTTATCAAGTCTCCACAGTTTGTGTTCTCCTCTGCACAGGATACAAACTATAAAACCCAGTTAAAATAAGTTACAGTGTTTGGCAGGATATTGGATGCACAACAAGTCTAAGCAGTCATAGCAGCAAGCTTTCAGGCTTCCACAACAATCTGAAGGAAGAGTAGAGAGATCAATAGACCAAAGAACCTGAATATTTTCTTTCTTTAGTAGCTTAGATCTTCACTCTCTAAAGCTGGGGTTGCTGGCCTGAACACAGGGACCCTAATACTCTCTGCCCTGTAAGGAAAGATACCTGGGCACAATGCAGAACCGTCTGATGCATTATTTTCTCAGAAGCTATCTTGATAGAACATACAGTAACTGACTACCTTTTTAACACTCTTTATTTTTCTTGATAAGTAGGCCATTCAAGCAAGCAGTTGTGCAGGTCAATCCTTTTAATAAAATGCAGGTGACTATGCATTGTCCGACCACTCTGGATTGGCCTCCTATGAGGGTAAACAAACAGCTTAACATTCTGTATCGCTCTCCATTCCTCTTGATATGCAGGAAATCCTGATAGTAAACACAGGCAATCCTTTTGATGACCAAGAAATGATCCGCTCTTTGCCTTGCCTCTTGAAATTGGTCTCAGAGAACACTTACAGCTGATCAAGATTGTTGAAACAAAACAGTTATTGTCTATTTTTGTAAATAGGCCACCTTGACACACACACACACAGACACACACACAGACACACACACACACAGACACACACACACACACTACACATTCACACTACACACACACACACACACACACACACACACACGCTACACACACTACACACACACACTACACACACACACTACACACACATACACACACACACACACACTACACACACACACACACACACACACACACGCACACTACACACACACACACACACACACACACACACACACACACACACACACACACACACACACACACACACACACACACACACACACATACACATACACATACACATACACATATACACACACACACATGCACATATACACACACACACACACACACACACACACATATACACATACACATACACACACACACACACACACACACAGAGACACACACACACACAGAGACACACACACACACACACACACACACATATACACATACACATACACACACACACACACACACATACACAGAGACACACACACACACACACACACACACACACACACACACACACACACACACACACACACACACACACACACACAGAGACACACACACAGAGACACACACACTTGACTACTGTGCTAGGCGCTTTGATTTATACACTCAGTCTCCTGCGCCTCTATCACTGCTCCACTATACATACTATACTGTAACACAGATGCGATCTTCCAATTAAATTGCATTAAATTCTAGTTAATCAAACCATTATCACATTTATATTCTTCTACTTGGCACCAACGTTTTATTATTTACTATGCAACCGTTATCCTGAGGGTCCATAGATATGAGTTATATATAAGATAAATGATTCAATTAACATTTTTCTTGTGGACACAACAGCATAAAAATTGCATTAGTCGTAAAATCTTTAATTATGCAGTGTTTATATTTGTACAGTAGGAAATTATTGGCACTCTAAAACAGTTTTATACCAACCATAAAGCATTGCTGTACCTCTTCACTGTCACTCTATGAAAGATTGCAAGATAAAACAAAATTATGTGTTTATCATTGTACTCCTGCAGCGTTGCATTATATGGCATTGTTTAAAAAAAATATTTTCCTTAAATGGCAATTAATACTGGAGATAGCAGGTCTGAATAAAGGAAATACTATATAGGGGCTTCTGGCAAGGCAATCTCCTGCAGTCACATGACAAGTGGTGCAGGGAGAAAAGAGATAACCTGGCAGATGCAAGTAAATTACAAAGAAAGTGTAATGCCTGAACACTAGATACTTAGAGTGTAAGATATCGGGAATAGCCAAAGGTCATACACGTATCAGAAACAAAGGTACCAAAGAATGAGGCAGAGACAGAGTCGTTTAACAGGCCGAGATCATAACATAAATCACATGACTGTAGTACAAGAAGGATGAGACGAAATCAAGGTGAGGGGCTAGCCGGGTCATACACAGAATATCATATATCAGAAGAATAAGGTAGATAGCAGATATTGCAAAATACAAATGCAATACTGAACTTACTAAGGAACATATATATCGGCAGTGTCTGCATATATATATATATATATATATATATATATATATATATATATATATATAGCACTGCAAGCTAGCTGACTAGGCACAACAGTAAGGCAAGGTCCAGCGCTCAGCAAACTGATAGCTATCACGGACACTGGACAACTGACAAGACAGGACTTAAATACCGAGGTAAGTAGAGAACCCCACCCCCGGAAATTCCAGCCAATCAGCAGCGTTCCTACGGAATTCACCTCACACCCACCTCCTTAGCCTATAAAGGCTACTCTGAATGCCCGCCTAGAGACACGGCCGCAACCGCCGCGCTGACTCACATGCACAGGGGAGCCGGGGATGCCGCCAGATGGATGTGAAGTAAGCGGTTTCCGCCTCTGCCTGGAAATGCCAGAGGAGCAGCTTCAGATAAGTTTGTAACAGAAAGAACACCTTTCTTGGCAGATATAAGCAAATCGCTGTTACTTTCTGGGTGAATTTTGTGCATGTATATTGGCGGTCCCCTACTTACAAAGTAAGTACTGATGGTTGATCCTCATCAATGCATGGCATGATTAATAAGACATGCAAACCACTTACAAAGAAAAAACTTGCAGAAAGTTGGGGTTCTCTTTGAAGACTAATTTGGAATCTGAGAGGTGGTTGTTACTGAAAAACAATACAAATTTACATGTATATACAAACCATAGTTTGAGTATTCAAGCTAGCCTACCAACAGATATGTATAATACAACTGTAGTATGAATCACTCAGGTAAAGAAGGTCCTTTGGTTCAGCTGCTAAAATTTCAAACCATGGTCAAGCAGAAAAGTTAAGTGGTAGAAGCCAGGTAGCTCATTGAACTAATATAGATGCTTGATAGTAATAGCACTAAATTGAATTCCTAGAATGCCTTGATTTTCAGAATTGTATAAATACTGTACATTGTTCTCATGCCTAATAATATAACTCATGTAATAAATGTATTAACTGCTACTTAAAAATGTAATCTCATCCGTTCAATTGGTAGGACTGGCAATTCTCTGAAAAGAATGCAGTTTGTCTAAAATAAACTCTGGGGACTGACCTGCTCTGGACAAAATTCTTTAAAAAGGTCATTTGTAAATGTTTGGAGAGATTTAAAACTAATTGTACAATTATAAACCATATGAAGTTGCAACTAAACTTATTTGCAGATACCATCCTACATGCAATATCTGCTCTACTAACAATATTCCTCTGTCGTCCTCTCTGGTCTCCCCTTCTCACTCCTACTTGCAAGACTTCTCTCAATCCTCTGCCCTCCTTGGGAATTCTCTCCTTCAACACATCTGACACTCACCACAATTAACCTTTTTAGGTGCAACCTAAAAACTTAGTTCTTCAGGCAAGTGTACTATCTCACATAGGACACTTTGGCCACAGACTACCACTCTACCATACGCAGCTTCCCTACACCTATTGTCCTATCTTTTAACTCCTTAGAATGTAAGGCCTAATGGCCAGGGTTCTCTTTCCCCTTTGTCTCTCAAAGCTGTGTAATGCACTTAAAAACTGTGTAACGTCCGTCCATATCTTCCACAATTATGTAAAAATCTGTATTTGATTTGTCCACTGCATCACCTGCAATCCAGCATTGTATTGTTAAAGAGGAACTCCAGTGAACATTTTAGTGTTGGCAGGTGATGTAGCTGCTGCATGGTTTTTGGCAGTTGGAAACAGCCGTAACAGCTATTTTCCACAATGCAACAAGGTTCACAGACAGGAAACTGCCCAAAAAAGTTCGAACTTTTCTTGTGGGAGGGGTTTCTTTTGGGAGGGGATTCACCACAATATCAGTCATACAGCGCCCCCTGATGGTCTGTTTGTGAAAAGGAATAGATTTCTCAAGTAAAAGGGGGTATCAGCTACTGTTCGGGATAAAGTTCAATTTTTGGTCTGAGTTTCTCTTTAACCACTTAAGGACTGCAGTCATAAAACCCCTTAAGGACCAGAGCCTTTTTTTCCATTCGGACCACTGCAGCTTTCACGGTTTATTGCTCAGTCATACAACCTACCACCTAAATGAATTTTACCTCCTTTTCTTGTCACTAATACAGCTTTCTTTTGGTGCTATTTGATTGCTGCTGCGAGTTTTACTTTTTATTATATTCATCAAAAAAGACATGAATTTTGTCAAAAAAATGACTTTTTTAACTTTCTGTGCTGACATTTTTCAAATAAAGTAAAATGTCCTATACATTTGAGCGCGAAAGTTATTCTGCTACATGTCTTTGATAAAAAAAAACCATTCAGTGTATATTTATTGGATTGGGTAAAAGTTATAGCGTTTACAAACTATGGTGCAAAAAGTGAATTTTCCCATTTTCAAGCATCTCTGACTTTTCTGCGCACCTGTCAGGTTTCATGAGGGGCTAAAATTCCAGGATAGTACAAATACCCCCCAAATGACCCCATTTTGGAAAGAAGACATCCCAAAGTATTCAGTGAGAGGCATGGTGAGTTCATTGAAGATTTTATTTTTTGTCACAAGTTAGCGGAAAATGACACTTTGTGACAGAAAAAAAAAAAAAAAAGTTTCCATTTGTTCTAGCTTGCGACGAAAAAAAATGAAATCTGCCACGGACTCACTATGCTCCTCTCTGAATACCTTGAAGTGTCTACTTTCCAAAATGGGGTCATTTGTGGGGTGTGTTCACTGTCCTGGCATTTTGGGGGGTGCCTAATTGTAAGCACCCCTGTAAAGCCTAAAGATGCTCATTGGACTTTGGGCCCCTTAGCGCAGTTAGGCTGCAAAAAAGTGCCACACATGTGGTATTGCCGTACTCAGGAGAAGTAGTATAATGTGTTTTGGGGTGTATTTTTACACATACCCATGCTGGGTGGGAGAAATATCTCCGTAAATGACAATTTTTTTATTTTTTTTACACACAATTGTCAATTTATAGAGATATTTCTCCCACTCAGCATGGGTATGTGGAAAAATACACCCCAAAACACATTATACTACTTCTCCTGAGTACGGCGATACCACATGTGTGGCACTTTTTTGCACCCTAACTGCGCTAAGGGGCCCAAAGTCCAATGAGTACCTTTAGGATTTCACAGGTCATTTTGAGAAATTTCGTTTCAAGACTGCTCCTCACGGTTTAGGGCCCCTAAAATGCCAGGACAGTATAGGAATCCCACAAATTACCCCATTTTAGAAAGAAGACACCCCAAGGTATTCCATTAGGAGTATGGTGAGTTCATAGAAGATTTTTTTTTTTTGTCACAAGTTAGCGGAAATTGATTTTAATTGTTTTTTTTCACAAAGTGTCATTTTCCGCTAACTTGTGACAAAAATAAAATCTTCTATGAACTCACCATACTCCTAACGGAATACCTTGGGGTGTCTTCTTTCTAAAATGGGGTCATTTGTGGGGTTCCTATACTGCCCTGGCATTTTAGGGGCCCTAAACCGTGAGGAGTAGTCTTGAAACCAAATGTCGCAAAATGACCTGTGAAATCCTAAAGGTACTCATTGGACTTTGGGCCCCTTAGCGCACTTAGGGTGCAAAAAAGTGCCACACATGTGGTACCGCCGTACTCAGGAGAAGTAGTATAATGTGTTTTGGGGTGTATTTTTACACATACAGATGCTAGGTGGGAGAAATATCTCTGTAAATGACAATTATTTGATTTGTTTTACACACAATTGTCCATTTACAGAGAGATTTCTCCCACCCAGCATGGGTATGTATAAAAATACACCCCAAAACACATTATACTACTTCTTCTGAGTACGGCGATACCACATGTGTGACACTTTTTTGCAACCTAGGTGCGCTAAGGGGCCTAACGTCCTATTCACAGGTCATTTTGAGGCATTTGGATTCTAGACTACTCCTCACGGTTTAGGGCCCCTAAAATGCCAGGGCAGTATAGGAACCCCACAAGTGACCCCATTTTAGAAAGAAGACACCCCAAGGTATTCCGTTAGGGGTATGGTGAGTTCATAGAAGATTTTATTTTTTGTCACAAGTTAGTGAAAAATGACACTTTGTGAAAAAAACAATAAAAATCCTATTTCCGCTAACTTTTGACAAAAAATAAAATCTTCTATGAACTCATCATACACCTAACAGAATACCTTGGGGTGTCTTCTTTCTAAAATGGGGTCACTTGTGGGGTTCCTATACTGCCCTGGCATTTTAGGGGCCCAAAACTGTGAGTAGTCTGGAAACCAAATTTCTCAAAATGACTGTTCAGGGGTATAAGCATCTGCAAATTTTGATGACAGGTGGTCTATGAGGGGGCAAATTTTGTGGAAACGGTCATAAGCAGGGTGGCCTCTTAGATGACAGGATGTATTTTGCCTGATCTGATGGATAGGAGTGCTAGGGGGGTGACAAAAGGTGATTGATGGGTGTCTCAGGGGGCGGTTAGAGGGGAAAATAGATGCAATCAATGCACTGGGGAGGTGATCGGAAGGGGGTCTGAGGGGGATCTGAGGGTTTGGCCGAGTGATCAGGAGCCCACTCGGGGCAAATTAGGGCCTGATCTGATGGGTAGGTGTGCTAGGGGGTGACAGGAGGTGATTTATGGGTGTCTCAAGGTGTGATTAGAGGGGGGAAATAGATGCAAGCAATGCACTAGCGAGGTGATCAGGGCTGGGGTCTGAGGGCGTTCTGAGGTGTGGGCGGGTGATTGGGTGCCCGCAAGGGGCAGATTAGGGTCTAATCTGATGGGTAACAGTGACAGGTGGTGATAAGGGGTGATTGATGGGTAATTAGTGGGTGTTTAGAGGAGAGAAGAGATGTAAACACTGCACTTGGGAGGTGATCTGATGTCGGATCTGCGGGCGATCTATTGGTGTGGGTGGGTGATCAGATTGCCCGCAAGGGGCAGGTTAGGGGCTGATTGATGGGTGGCAGTGACAGGGGGTGATTGATGGGTGGCAGTGACAGGGGGTGATTGATGGGTGATTGACAGGTGATCAGTGGGTTATTACAGGGAATAACAGATGTAAATATTGCACTGGCGAATTGATAAGACGGGGGTCTGAGGGCAATCTGAGCGTGTGGGCGGGTGATTGGGTGCCTGCAAGGGGCAGATTAGGGTCTAATCTGATGGGTAACAGTGACAGGTGGTGATAGGGGGTGATTGATGGGTAATTAGTGGGTGTTTAGAGGAGAGAAGAGATGTAAACACTGCACTTGGGAGGTGATCTGATGTCGGATCTGCGGGCGATCTATTGGTGTGGGTGGGTGATCAGATTGCCCGCAAGGGGCAGGTTAGGGGCTGATTGATGGGTGGCAGTGACAGGGGGTGATTGATGGGTGGCAATGACAGGGGGTGATTGATGGGTGATTGACAGGTGATCAGTGGGTTATTACAGGGAATGACAGATGTAAATATTGCACTATCGAATTGATAAGGCGGGGGTCTGAGGGCAATCTGAGCATGTGGGCGGGTGATTGGGTGCCCGCAAGGGTCTAATCTGATGGGTAACAGTGACAGGTGGTGATAGGGGGTGATTGATGGGTGATTGATGGGTAATTAGTGGGTGTTTAGAGGAGAGAATAGATGTAAACAATGGATTTGGGAGGTGATCTGATGTCGGATCTGCGGGCGATCTATTGGTGTGGGTGGGTGATCAGATTGCCCGCAAGGGGCAGGTTAGGGGCTGATTGATGGGTGGCAGTGACAGGGGGTGATTGATGGGTGGCAGTGACAGGGGGTGATTGACAGGTGATCAGTGGGTTATTACAGGGAAGAACGGATGTAAATAATGCACTGGCGAATCGATAAGGGGGGGTTTGAGGGCAATCTGAGCGTGTGGGCGGGTGATTGGGTGCCCGCAAGGGTCTAATCTGATGGGTAAAAGTGACAGGTGGTGATAGGGGGTGATTGATGGGTAATTAGTGGGTGTTTAGAGGAGAGAATAGATGTAAACAATGGATTTGGGAAGTGATCTGATGTCGGATCTGCGGGCGATCTATTGGTGTGGGTGGGTGATCAGATTGCCCGCAAGGGGCAGGTTAGGGGCTGATTGATGGGTGGCAGTGACAGGGGGTGATTGACGGGTGATTGACAGGTGATTGACAGGTGATTGACAGGTGATCAGGGGGGATAGATGCATACAGTACACAGGGGGGGGGGGGGGGTCTGGGGAGAATCTGAGGGGTGGGGGGGTGATCAGGAGGGAGCAGGGGGCAGTTTAGGGACAAAAAAAAATAGCGTTGACAGATAGTGACAGGGAGTGATTGATGGGTGATTAGGGGGGTGATTGTGTGCAAACGGTGGTCTGGGGGGTGGGCAGGGGGGGGTCTGAGGGGTACTGTGGGCGATCAGGGGGCAGGGGGGGCAGATCAGTGTGTTTGGGTGCAGACTAGGGTGGCTGCAGCCTGCCCTGGTGGTGCCTCGGACACTGGGACCACCAGGGCAGGAGGCAGCCTGTATAATACACTTTGTAAACATTACAAAGCGTATTATACGCTTCCTATCCGGCGATCGTCGGGTTAACAACCCGCCGGCGCTTCTGATTGGCCGGCGGGTTGACGTTGCGGGTGGGCGGAGCCTATTGCCGGCGGATGCACGCGCATCACGGCGCGCGATCCCCGGCCAGAGAGTGCCCCAGGACCTGACGCCAATCTGCGTTACGTGGTCCTGGGGCTGCCACTTTGCCGCCGCCAATATGAAGTAGGCGGTCGGCAAGTGGTTAATTGTTAAAGTGTTTATATTGCATTGTATACCTTGTACTCTGTTGCACAGTGCCACTGAAGATGTTGGTACTATATAAATAATAATAATAATAAATAGAACTATAGTTTCTAGTCTCACAAGTAAAAATGTTTCATATGCAGATTAGGTATGATTTATTCCGATTTGTAATCGTTTTTTACATGTGATTCCAATTTTTAATCATTACAGCATGCAGCATGCATTACAGCATCATTACAGCAATCTTTTTTTCTGCATTTTTCTGTAGATAGCATTCAGGGAAAATCGGAATTGCAAATCGGAAATGGAATTGGAATCGCAAATCGGATTTGAAGTGTGCAAGGAGCCTTACACAAACAGTGGGAAATGACCCAAGGTCAAGGATTTTTTTTCCCTCATCAGTGCTGTTTATTCCAATCTGAACAATGAATATCTGTGACAAATGTAACTTTGACCCAATGCTGAATAAGATGTATCATTTATTAGGGTTCACCACACAGCTAAATGGATGCCTCCTTTGGCTCAGAGGTTACAGCGACTGGCTTACCCTACTTCTTCTGCTTCCACTTGAGCTGAATCTTACTCTTCTGCTTCCAGTGCTATGGGGGCTACAGACATCCAGAAACAAAAAAGATGATCCAGTCTAAAGTAAACATTGAATGTATCCCCTTCTCATAAAAAATAACAAAGCCTCTGACATCTAGCCATAATTTTTAATATCCCTATTGTCAGCTGCCACACCTGTGCTAAAGGGAACCAGAGAGGAATGCTACGTTGAAATAGAAAAAAGATTGTATACATACCAGGGGCTTCCTCCAGCCCCATAAGCCTGAATCGCTCCCACGCCGCCATCCTCCACTTCCTGGATCCGCCGGTACCGGGCCCGTCATTTCCGGCGGACGTGGCCAATTGTCCGCATCACAGGGGCTCCCTCCATACCCGTACGCATGCGGCTGCGCAGTAGGCAGCCGCACGCGTACCTGTATGGAGGGAGCCCCCTGTGATGCGGAGAATTGGCCGCGTCCGCCGGCCGACTTGCCGACTCGCGGCAATGACGGGACCCGGTACCGGCGGTTCCAGCAAGTGGAGGACGGCGGCGTGGGAGCGATCCAGGCGTATGGGGCTGGAGGAAGCCCCAGGTATGTATACAAGCTTTTCTTCGTCCTCTCTGGTTCCCTTAAGCACACAAAAGGGAAGAGATTA
Source organism: Hyperolius riggenbachi (assembly GCF_040937935.1). NCBI lineage: Eukaryota > Metazoa > Chordata > Amphibia > Anura > Hyperoliidae > Hyperolius > Hyperolius riggenbachi. The sequence continues at coordinate 517,724,366 of NC_090647.1, forward strand.
AACAGCCTCTATGCCATATTCAATATATGCAATATATTCATATGCAATACAGTACAATATCATAGCCAAGGGCCAGTGCCCAAACACCCTGTGCTCCATACCGACACCTTTACATTGCAGTCCAAAGGAGCTTAGGGTCCCACTGTAAATTTTACATGGGGCCCCAATTACTGTATTGATATGGAGACCCAAAACTTACTAAGGAAAGCTTCAGTGTTCAAGAGGTGTAATCAGACTAAGGAAACAGTTTCTTAACCACTTAAGGACCAGGGGTGTTTGGTAAGATCTGTGCTGCGTGGGCTATTCAGCCCACAGCACAGATTGTGTGGCAGCCGGGGCGACCAAACTTCCCCCCTTTTTTCCCCACTAGGGGGATGTCCTGCTGGGGGGTCTGATCGCCGCCGGCTAGTTGTGATTAGCGGGGGGGCTTCTCAAAGCCCCCCTCCGCAGCGTTTTTGGCGCTCCCTCCGCTTACCTCCCTCCCCTCCGTGATCAGAGCGGCGCAGGACAGATATCCATCCTACGCCGGATAGGCTAGGCTTCAGCCTATCATATGCCGGCAATCCCCGGCCAATCAGAGGCCGGGGATCGCCGATTTCCCGCGTGTTTACATTAGGCGTGCGAGCCGCGATCGGCGGCTCGCACACTGTTCACGGAGACACCCTCCGTGAACTTACATGGAGCGGCCGTTTCCATGTAATAACCACTTAAACCCGCCGCCGCCTATCGGCGTTAGGCGGTCCTTAATTAAAGAGAAACTGTCGCTAAAATCTTAAAATTTAAAACACATACAAATAAGAAGTACAATTCTCTCAAAGTAAAATGAGCCATAAATTACTTTTCTCGTAGGTTGCTGTCACCTACAGTAAGTAGTAGATATATGACATTACCGACAGATTTTTGGCAAGTCCATCTCTTCATGGGGGATTCTCAGCATGGCCTTTATTCTTTATAAAAACATTCCCTAAAAATAATTAATACAAAGATGCTGGCCAGCCTCCCTGCTCACTGCACACTATTTTGGCAGTTGGACGGAGACACTGCCATTCACCAAGTGCTTTTAAAAATAAAGAAAACCCTGTGAACCCCCCAATGAGAAGATGGGTGTAATGTCACAAATTTTATACTCTTTACAGGTAAGGTGCCATCTTGTATTGATGATGTAATGGCAACCATGTTGTAGTCTATGCAATATGAATCTGATCATTTAAGTCTGTCATATGCATCTGTTCATTTAGTAGAGAACCCTTTTAACACTTGTTTACTAGGAGTTGATACCAGATGTGTGTATGACTCATATGCTGTTTGGGTCATATTGGGTCACATTAATACAAAGTAGAATTATAAGTACTGATATGAAATGAGTACTGATATAGCTCATGGCTTGTTGTCCTTGTTTAACTGATAATACGTTTTTAAACATGAAAATAGAGATATTTTAGATTTAATGCATGAATTTAGAATTGTCTGAAAGCGGACATGTAAGGTTATAAATCTAGTGATTATGTTCAAGTATGACTAATTAATTGTGTTGATAACAGAAGGATCACTTACAAGCAAATCTGTCAATTGCCTGGATGGCCGGGAGATGGCCGAGAGATGGCTTCTGGTTTGTATCTAGCTATTATGTTTTAGTTAAGAATCTCAAGAGGGCTTTCTTATACTCCATGGTTTGCTATGGAGTAGGAAGGGTATAAAAATTCTGTCCTTATTTCGGACTTTGGATCACGATCCAATCTTGCTGGATTGGCCATCCAGCATTGACTTGTCTGCCTGCTTCGCCTAAGGAAGTTCTAATCAATTGTGAGGGAGAGTCGCTCTCGTAGGAGGATTAGAAGTTAACTGCAACCTTGAGCAGACACCTAGAAACACAAGGTGATGTGATGTGTTTATAATACAGTATTTTATTATACTCTTAATCTTTGCCTTCTTTAAGATAACTTTGTATTTTTGATCAATAAACTTGTTAACCTTGTTGATTGTGTCTGATGATTGGAGGAATCATACAGAACCTGCAATTGCTGTCTGTTTAAAGAGGAACTCCAGTGAAAATAATGTAGTAAAAAAAGTGCTTCATTTTTTACCATAATTATGTATAAATGATTTAGTCAGTGTTTGCTCATTGTAAAATCTTTCCTCTCCCCGATTTACATTTTGACATTTATTACATGGTGACATTTTTACTGTGGGCAGGTTATGTAGCTGCTCCTAGCTGTTTTGGCTGTTAGAGACAGCTGTAAACAGCTAATTCCTGTCTGTGAACATTGTTACATTGTGGCAGTTTGCCCAGAGTACCGCGGTACTCAGAGCTTCTTGTGGAAGGGGTTTCAGCACAAAATCAGTCATACAGCGCCCCCTGATGGTCTGTTTGTGAAAATCATTATATTTCTCATGTAAAAGGAGGTATCAGCTACTGATTGGGATAAAGTTCAATTCTAGGTTGGAGTTTCTCTTTAAGTGGTGTCACTTTTCTACAGCAACACAATGGGCTAGTCCAAAATCTGTTGGTAATATCAGATTTCTACTACTTAAGTGACAGCAACATAGAGAAGTCATTTATGGCTCATTTTACTCGGGGAGAAGTGTACTTCTTATTTGTATGTGTTTTAAATTGTAAGATTTTCATGACAGTTCCTCTTTAAAGGAGTCATCAGGCAGTATTAAACAAAATAAGTGCTCTTTACCGGGGGCTTCATCCAGTAGTTCTGCGCCTGCGAGGGCCACTCCGGTCCACGTGGTGGTGATTCACAGCGCAGCTCGCGCAGGCGCAGTACAGGCCGACCCGGAGGTCGCCCTGACGTCATCGCCGGGGACTGGGACGGAGCTGTGGCGAACGGCTGTGGGGAGAGCTGCGGCGAGGGACGTGCTGGGAGCTTGGGGCTGGAGGAAGCCCCCGGTAAGAAGCACTTATTTTCTTTAATACTGCCTGATGACTCCTTTAAGGATTACCACTATTCAATGCACATATACAGGTATTTATTACCAGCATAGCACCAATGAAAAGCTAATAAGATGGATGAAGGTGGGCCCTAGTGAACCACTGTAGTCAGTTACAGTAGGTAGTAGAAATCTGACAGAAGTGACAGGTTTTGGACTAGTCCATCTCTTCATAGGCTTTTGCTTTTATGTTATGTTTAAGCAAGCCCACACATGCACCTTACTTGAACTATTCTGTATGTTACCTTGCTGTTATCAATAACCTATATTCTTTGTTTTCCCAGTTCTTAAAGTAATGGACAATGTCTAGCACAGAACTACAGTGAAAGAGCTGCTTCTAAAAATTATGCTTCAGAAAATGTTTGACTATTCTAATGTTGTGTACTAAACTTTCACATGTGTTACCTGTTGGGATAGAGCATAAGTAATGTACAGATGTGTCACTTGGGTACGCCCGAATTACATGTAGTACCTCTATGAAGATGAGAGGAATGATGATGGGGTGGTGCATACGGATGCTCATTTGGATTCCGGGAATTTAAATTTCAACATTTCTGATCGGAAAAGGACAAAAAAAGATTTCCCGGAAAATGGAAAAACAGAAATCGGCACTGGCAGGAGATCGGAATTTATGCGGAATCGGAAATCAACATTTCCAACCATCGCTAGCAGTGCACAGTAGAGTGTCTTCTAGCAGGTGGGTAAAGAGGGGATCTGATGTGCCATATTTTCAAGCAACCTCGGGGGACACTTATACACATGGCAAATTCTCAGCTGAATCCACCCCAAACAGCTGCCTTGGCCACGTTTGATGTAGCTTGCTAATAAGGCTTAAGATCCTTATACAGTTAGCTTTTCTCTAAAGTTTTCTGCAAGGAGATGTTTTCATACTTGATTTTTTTTTTTTACTTCCTAGCCAGTAAAACTTTCTTAAAATAAGCTTTTCTTATCATTTTTACAGCATTTTTCACTTTCTAGAAGCTGAAAATGTATTGTTTAAACAAGATGAAAAAACATGTCCTTAGAGAAAATTTAAGTGAAAAGTTAATTGAATATCAGCCTAAATCCCAGTATTTTTGCCGTCAGTATAAAAGGTCATTAAAAATTAATAAACCATCATAACAAAAAGGTCAAAGGCTGATCAAAGAAAATTAGAGAAGAAAAAGTACAGTACAAGAATGGCTGAGGCTGAAACTAACATCTAGGATTCTTGATCCATGTGTTTAAAGTGAACCTCCAGACTAAAAATCTACTTAGCAGCACTGAAAAGGCTTGGTGTTTCTTTAATACTTTTACAGCATCAGAATTTTTTTTTCTTACCCAAGGCTCATTTTTAGCTGCACAGAAGAAAACTGCCCGGGCATTTTCCCCCTGATGCTGTACAAAGCATGATGGGATTTCTGATGTTGTTGTTCTCGTTCTGTTTTTTTTAAATTTTGAATTTGAGATTTGAAGCCTAGCGCACGCAGCTGGGAGGGGTGATCAGGACACAGGACAGTTGGAACTGTATCTCATGCTCCCTGTCACCTCCTCTCAACCAAAAAGATGGCTGCCCCCATGAAATCACAAACACGGTGGGTAAGAGATTATATTACCTATCTATTTTAATTAACATAACTAATGTAACTTAATGACAGTGTGTTTGTTTAGGCTGAAGTTCTCCTTTAAGCTCACCAAGATGACTCAACCGAAGAATCCAAGTATATTTCAAAGCAGAGCTATTCAAACATCACAGGTACATAACATCCATATTTTCAAAATAGCAAAGACCATACACTGGGGATTTCTTGCAACATGATTAAATCCAAAATCTCAAACAGTCAATTCTGATTTCTACTTGCTGGCTATTTGACTGCACATATTGTGTTTGCAGGCAGGGCCCAGCACTCCTTGTAGTATGAAATCTAAAACATCGCAAAACTAATTTTTATTTTAAGGCTAAAAATACTTACTTTATTCCTCAATAAATCTGAATGCAGGAAGCTGGCAAAAGATGCATGCTGGGAGAGGAATCCAGTATGCCGCAAATCACTAGTTGAAAAGTGTGCAGGAAATAGCTGGCAGTAGAATACTGGTAATACTGATATTCTACTACTTCATATATATAGTAAGATATCAGTAATATTATTCACCAATATTTTGCTATGATCTGACCTAACCTCTCGCTACTCTCACACAGAACCCCCTGGGGTGCCTATACTTATGCCCCTTGGTTCCTAACCTTAACCTCCCAGTGGATGACCAATCTTAACCTCCCCCCAGTAGGTGACTAACCTTAGCCCCCCCAGTGGACAACTAACTCTTTCCCCCCCTTTGCACCTGATCTTACCTCCCCCTTCCTGGTACCTAACCTTAACTGCCCTGTTGAAAAAGGCACCCACCCTTTTTCAACCGGATGCGTCTTGCACCCTTTCAACTGTTCCTACTATGGTAGCCATTCAGGCAAACAATCATTATAATAGATTTCCAAATCATTGGTGGATTGGTTGGAAACAGCTAAACACTGGCGTGCATAAAAAAGGGTGCCAGGAAAAAAAGGTCCCGGCTGGATAATGAAATGGCGCTGGTGGATAACGAAATCTTAATAACGGCAACTAATGTCAAACTTGGTTAACGATAAATACAGTTTTAAAAACAGACGGGAGATAATAACGATAAGGTATTAACATTGAAAATTGTTACGTAATTCAACAATACAGCTTAACCCAACCCTACTCTCACAGAGAAACCTCCCCTGGTGGTGCCTAAAACTAACCATTCCCTAGTGGCGTCTAACCCTAACCACCCTCTGGTGGTGCCTAACCCTAACCACCCCACCGGAGGTGGCTAACCCTAACCACCCCCCTTGGTGTTGCCTAAAACTAACCGCTGCCCGGGTGGTGCCTAAGCCTAACCACTCCCCCTTGTGGTGCCTAACCCTAACCACCCCCTCTGCAGAAACACCCTTTTACACATAGAAACGATAATATCTTTGCTAAAGTAAAATCTGTATGTACAAACTAAATTATATGACAAAAACTATAACAATGCAATCTTCTAAAACAAAAACATACTTAAAAACTGTAATGTTCTAATGTTGTTAACAATATTTATCGGTCACCTTTTTATCTGTTTTTTTTTTTGCCGTATTAACAATAATTGCATTAGAGTCTAAGGCGGCACTCTTTTTGTCCACCCTCAGCCGGCACCCTTTTTTCCTGCTTCCAAACATTGTAATCATGTACATGATGGCTCTTCAGAAGGACCCATTGTTTCAAGAAAGTTTTCATAAGCACCTGAGTTCATTAGTTGGTCTTACACAGTTCAACAACTGATAAACTAATTGATATTAGTCAGCACATCTGATTGTTCGAAGACTGAGAAAATTATAAGGTACTTACGTATAATACTGTCTACCAAATTCTGCCCCCATTTAAAAGATATTTACTCCTCTTTGGAAATCTATATATCATTGGAAAGTTGAGAGTCTTGGATTTCATTTGCACTATGCCCCACATTGGTTCAATGCATCATTCCTGTGTTAGGGGGTGTCGAATTAGCGGTTTCCACTCCTCGCTTCGCTCGCTGGGCTGTGGGCTTGGTCCTCGCTTGGCTTGGATAGTTTACTTGGATAGTTGACATTGTACACCAGGTCCCTTGCATGCTTGTTGAGCTTTAGACTGGAAACTCAGATTGCCAGGTTAGTGCTACTGGCAGCCAGACGCAGTGGACCCCCCTTGATCAACTCCTGCTAACTCAGAAACAGGAATAGTGCAAATAAAAGCCAAGATTTTCAACTTCAGATTTTCAAAGGGAAGGGAATATCTTTTAAGCAGGAGGCAGTCAAATTCGGCAGGAGGTATATTATGTAAGTGCCAATTATAATCTACAGTATCTGTCATTTCCAATTGGTCTATTTAAGTATTCACTTTCTTTTAATAGGCATTGGTGATGCTCATAAAGGGTCAATTACGATTACGTGAAATTTTGCTTAATTTTTCGCGCAATTACATATTGTGTAATTTGGATTATGTTACGTACAGCATACTACATTTGTGCAGGCATAATTACACAATGTTACACACATATGTAATTCTCATTCAATGTGTAAACATTTTCGCATCTATACACCAGTGTTCTGCGCATGCGGGGTATTAGATACATATTCAATGCGAAAAATGTAAAAAAAATCGTATGAAAAAAAAGTGCGTTCATCAGCCAGTATACTGCATACACGCGGCTATTTAAATATTCAATGCGAAAAATCTGTTCGTATGCGTAAAAATGTTTGCAAGCAAAATTACATGCAAAGTATGCTATTATGCTTAACCATTTCAGCTCGCGGGTTTTTTTCCCCTTATGCATCAGAGCAATTTTCACCTCCTATTCATTCGCTAATAACTTTATCACTACTTATTACAATTTATTGATCTATATCTTGTTTTTTCCGCCACTAATTAGGCTTTCTTTGGGTGATACATTTTCTAAGAATTATTTTTTTATATATGCATTTTAACAGGAATATTAAGAAAAAAAAATTGAAAAAAATTAATTATTTCTCAGTTTTCGGCCATTATAGCTTTAAAATAATACACGCTACCATAATTAAAAACTATGTATTTTATTTGCCTGTTTGTCTTGGTTATTACACCATTTAAATTTTGCCCCTATCACAATGTATGGCCCCATTATTTTATTTGGAAATAAAGGTGCATTTTTTCAGTTTTGCATCCATCACTATTTACAAGCTTATAATTTAAAAAAATGTTTGTAGCATACCCCCTTCACATGCATATTTAAAATGTTCAGCCCCTTAGGTAACTAATTATGTGTTGTTGTTTTTTTAATTGTAATTTTTTTTTCCAATAAAAATTTTATTTGGGTATTTTTTTGGGTGTTGGGAAATAAACAGTTAATTTTGAATGTCATAATGTGTGTAAATTGCTTGAATAATTTATGTAGATGTAGTTTAATTATTTGGCCACAAGCTGGCCACTTCGAGTTTTTTTTTTTTTTTCCTTGTGCTTCTCGCTTCCCGGAAGCACAAGGAGGACGGGAACTGCGGACCGTCGGTTTTTCTGCTGTGGACTTAGATCGGTGAACGGGAACCATGTTCCCGTTCAAAGATCTCTCGGCTACTGGGGGACAGCACGGAGACACGGGGGTGCGCCCGCGATCACACGTGGGAGTGCTCCACTGCAGCAGAGCAGCCGCGGCTGAAATGGTTAATTATGCTTAGTGATTACATTTACATGCAAAAAAATGTATGAGTAATCCGCTAAATTTGCATTACGATTACGATGCATAATTGTGAATCACGATGTGTAATTATGCAAGGCATAATTTCTGTTGAGCAGATTGTTTATTGTAGTGTGTGTATGTGTATGTGTGTGTGTTTGTGAAAGGAGGGGGGATGCAGTTCTGTGGCTCCTCCAGTATGGGCTAATCCTTTGTAACTGGCACCTGTGCATGGGAAATTATGTCATTTCATGTGATATCTAAGCAACTGGGGGGGGTGGGCACTAACAAGAAGATCCTTGTGAAGCCAAAAAGAAAAAAAAATATACAATTTTATTTAACATAAATACTCCCCGTCCCTGACCCTGTCAGGCTTATTACTGTGAATCTACCACTGATCAGTAAGCAAAAAACATATAGGTCCACTTTAGGTCAACAGAATTCAGTAGAAAACTTCTTTGCACAGACTTTGACTCAACCCACTAAAGCAGCGATAGGGAACCTTGGCTCTCCAGCTGTGATGCAACTACAAATCCCAGCATGCATTTGCCTTTATTAATCATGACTGTGACTGTCAGACTCCTGCAATGCATTGTGGGACTTGTAGTTCCTTAAAGAGAACCAGAGATGAAGTATGTAAAAGATTGTATACATACCTGGGGCTTCCTCCAGCCCCATACACTCTGATCGCTCCCACGCTGCCGTCCTCCACTGCCCGCAGCTATGAGAGCCGGGTCTCCGCACTGCCGTCAGTCGGACCCAGTCTAGCGTAGGAGAAGTGCGCTGTTTGCGTATCTCTCCAGCAGCCGCTGGAGAGATACGTAGAGGCCGCACTTCTCCTGCATAGGCTGGCTCCGATGATGTCAGTGCAGGGACCTGGGTTTTCTAACTGCAGGCAGCAGAGGACGGTGGAGTGGGAGCGATCGGAGCGTATGGGGCTGGAGGAAGCCCCAGGTATATATACAATCTTTTACATATTTCATCTCTGGTTCCCTTTAACAGCTGGAGAGCCAAGCTTCCCTACCCCTGCACTAAAGCCTCAACTAAGAAGGTTCTTGACTAAGGATGGTCGGAAATGACTAGGGATGGTCTGATTCTGTGGAAATTCTGATTTCTGCCAAAGCCAATTACTAATTCCACAAAGTACTATTTTTTAAGGAGTCTTTTTTTGGGGGTCAATTTTTGCATTCTCTGATTGGCCTAACACTTCCGAGTTGAATCTGCATTCTGATTGGTCCAATGCTTCCAAACTCTGTGACTGGGCTAAAATTACCTAGCTGTGGTACAACGGTAATTCCACAGAAATCCAATTTCTGAGTTTCAGTCCGAAATGACGATTTCCGATCGGAAATGCGGAAATAACACTTCTGCGGGAGACAAATGCGCCTCCCTATTTTTGAGGTTTTTACCCAAATGGCGTCAGAAGCACTTATGCATACAGTATCCTCTTACACCAGCAGAGGGCTTAAGCATTCACCCATGCAAGCTCCTATTTATACATCCAAGCAAGGAGAAATTCCAGTTCCAGAAGTGGTGAGCGGAATCCTCCACTTTGTTACATTTATTACCGTACACCGAAGTCTAACAAGGTAATAATTACATAATTCACCACGGTTCTGTGCCATGTCAAAGCACAGCAGCTCTTTCGTCACAGTTAACCTTTAGCAGAGAACAACTGTAAAGATTCCATTCATATTGTTCCCTCAAAATATCACAGAGATATGACTGATTGCTCATATACCATTTAATACTCTTTATTATTGTAATTATTGCTGTACATGCACAGGCTTGTATTTTGCATTTCCTTCAATACTGTTTTATTGAGATTATACAAGCATTATAAACAAGCTTATGGACACAATATTATAAATGAACATTGTTAAAGAAAACCTGAACTGAAAATTAAAAGTCAAAATAAACATACACCGGTCATAGTTACCTCCTGTGTAGTCTACTCATCAATCTCTTTCTCCTCTCCTGTGTCCGGTTTGTCCACTGTGATCAATGGAGTTCTCCATCCTCCATTTTAAAAATGGCCATTACCCCATAACAGCTTCCTGGTCAGCACACTGTTTAACTGTAACATCGCACACTTGAGCCATCGGGAAACATAGACATTACCTTGCACATGAGTTTTCCTCTCAGCTATAACTGACAGCAACTGATATATAACTGACAGCAACTGATACATTTCAGTTCTGACAAAATGTTGTCAGAACTGGAAGGGATTGTTGTCAGAAGAAAATGGTGAGCTTCTTAGAGGAACTGATGGCAAGGTAACTATGTAAATTTCATTTGAAGTTACCTCATGTGTTTATTTTAAATAATTTTACTCAGTTCAGGTTCCCTTTAAGTTCCAACAGAATTTTCATTTATGAGCTACAAATAACATATATCTAGCATTCCTAAATGTGTTTTGCATTTCAGTAAACGAAAGAGTTTATGAAATAGTAGAACAGAAAGATGTCTTGGAATCATATGGGTAGACAACATCAGAGTACAGAGTATAAAATCTGTTCACTTAAAGGGACTCTGAGCTCAAAATAAAAATGAAATCGGTACTCACCTGGGCCTTTCTGCAGCCCAGTATAGGTCAGGAGGTCCCACGGCGTCCATCTGGCTCTTCTCCCAGGGCCTGGCCAGAAATGGCTCGCCGGCGGCTGCCGGCGACACTGGGCCCTAATGTCGGGCTCCTTCTTCCTGAAACGTCACATCTGTCGTCACCACACCGGCCGCCCCGCGTCATCACGGCGGCCACGGGGAACCATTTCTGGCCAGGCCCTGGGAGAAGAGCCAGATGGACGCCGTGGGACCTCCCAACCTACACTGGGCTGCAGAAAGCCCCAGGTGAGTATACCGATTTCGTTTTTATTTTGGGCTCGTAGTCCCTTTGAAATGTCCATCATATTCTAATTTACTTTGCAAGTTTTGTGGATTTGGGAGGAACCAGAGTGCAAGGAGTAAACCCAGTCAAACAGGGGGAGAACATACAAACTCCATTCAGATGGTGCCCTGACTGGGAGGCACATTAGAGACCCAGCAATAAGGTGAGAGTGCTCTCCACTCCACTACTATGCTGTCTGGAGTATTCATGCAAAATGACTGTCGATGAATGTCAAAGGTTGGACTCATATAGACAGAGAAATATCCACATCACTGGACATCTGGACAACATGCTGCTTCTTTGAACCCACACATCACTATTCAGCAAGTGTCTGGAGAATAACCTGTCATGGGAATCACCCAGTACTGAACGCATGCGTTGCTTAACCTCCTGAGCGGTCTGGACGAGCTCAGCTCGTCCATCACCGCCGGAGGCTGCCACTCAGGCCCTGCTGGGCCGATTTTTATCAAATAAAGTGCAGCACACGCAGCCGGCACTTTGCCAGCCGCGTGTGCTGCCTGATCGCCGCCGCTCTGCGGCGATTCGCCGCGAGCAGCGGCGAAAGAGGGCCCCCCTAGCCGCCTGAGCCCTGCGCAGCCGGAAGAAAAAGTTCCGGCCAGCGCTAAGGGCTGGATCGGAGGCGGCTGACGTCAGGACGTCGGCTGACGTCGATGACGTCACTCCGCTCGTCGCTATGGCGACGATATAAGCAAAACAAGGAAGGCCGCTCATTGCGGCCTTCCTTGTTTATTCTGGGCGCCGGAGGCGATCGGAAGATCGCCTCCGGAGCGCCCTCTAGTGGGCTTTCATGCAGCCAACTTTCAGTTGGCTGCATGAAATAGTTTTTTTTTTATTTAAAAAAAACCCTCCCGCAGCCACCCTGGCGATTTAATCAGAACGCCAGGGTGGTTAATCTGCAGATAGATTTGGGTCGAACAAATGATTGCCTTGATAAAGAGATCCTTGAGATCTCAAACATTGGCTTCATGGTGAAAATGTAAAATAAACATAGGAATCACCTTAAGGAGAGCGCTGTTTATTCATTTTGTAATTTGCGCTTGTACGCAGACAGGAGCATGGACAGTAGAACATTTTTTGACAAGTTCTTGTTGAATATGCTCAGAAGGTCCAGTGCTGGAACAGCTATGCAAATAAGGAATGGCACTGTAACAATTAGTGAAAAGGAGCATTAGGCACACCTTGAGAATGATGGATTGCTGTACATCCAGGTTGGATTCTAATAAGATATATGTGACCTAATTTTGACTGATATGAGTTGTAGAATAAATGTTGATGTGTCATACAGCTTGGACCCATGCCACATAAACAATAGCTAAGGACAACTCCAGTCCTACATACAAAAAAAATTATATTTTCAAACGAAAAACGGGTAGTATCATGTTAATTGTATTAAAAAAAATAACACAGGCCTCAAACTTAAAACACCTTAAAATCTAATATATATATATATATATATATATATATATATATATATATATATATATATATATATATATATATATATATATATATATTAGATTTTAAGGTGTTTTAAGGTTGAGGCCTGTGTGATTTTCTTTTTTTTTGGTGACAAACTAAATCAAAAGCAATAAAATTGTTACTGATTTTTAAATACGTATGTCATAATGGTATATTACTGTTAACTGTGCAATTACAGTTAAGGGAAAAAAAAGCATAAAACATACACCTTTATTTCCAAATAAAATATTGCCCCTGTACATATTAGGAGGATCATTTAAATGTTGTGATAACCCGGATAAATAGGCAAATAACAAGTGTGGGTTTTATCTACAATAGCACAGTTTATTTCAAAACAAACAAACAAAAAACCTTAACTGTCCAGAATAAAAAACAATAAATTGATCATTTAGGTGGGATAAGTAGTGATAAAGTTAAAATCAATTGAATGGAAGCAGCACTGAACTGTGAAAATTGCTTGCACCCATAAGGTGAAAACAACCCTGTGGGTTAAATCAGCTAAAATATTTTTTTTCTTTGACCTTTTTAAAATGGATTTTCTCAGAAACTACAAGGTGCTTTTGAAACATTTTTTTTTCTGCCAATACTAAAATAGAGGAGAAGCCCTGGTATTGAAGGTCAAGTTCTGCCATTGAATACCACCATTTTTGAGGTTTTAACTCTTGAAATTTGAGCAGCCAGATCCAGGTTGAACATTGGCCTGAATCTAAACACCAATCCTAGTTACCATAATAAGGGTTACTATAAAGTAGGCATTGCTGGGTATCACTAATTACCGGTCAGCAAGACAGTGACATTCTACAGAAGAATCTTGACAGCATGGCTATATAGACAAGGTAAATGGCAAGTAATTTAATGGTGATCAATATAATGTTGTGCATGTTGACCATGCCAGTGGCGTAGCACCATATAAACTAAATACGATACATCTAGGAAAAAACAATTTGGAGAAGGTTATGATAGTAAAAGGTAATAATAAGTTAAGTAACCACATTTCATATCAAGCTGCGTGTTAATTAAATTCTGGGATGCATAAAACAGGAAAATAAAATCATGAGATGTTATTGTACAGTCAAGAGCTGGCTACCAATTTTAGTGAATTTTCCACAAAACTATACAAGAGCCAGACATACAGGTGCAAACAATAAAGTGCGCTAAACAGAATTTCGTGCATAAAGTCTTACCGCACATCGAGTAGAGGAAAATGCAATAAATTACATGCAATATATTACGCTCTACTCATCATGCATAAGACTTTACAAACATAATTCTACCTTATGTAGTTTATTGCATACACTACATAAGCACCAATTCATTCACTAAACCAATAGCTGCATTCATATCAAGTGCCCAGCCCCACTGAGCTACTGACTTGGATTGGTCTCTATGATGTTGTCCCAGTGAAGATGAATCATCTGCATCCAGAGAATTTTATCTGCTTCAGAATCTAGGAATATATTTTTTCACTTCTTCCATTCAGAAGCTGTACAAGTAGGAATAAGGTCAGGCTAGAGGAAGAATTATACTCATGCAGCAATTTAACCACTTCAGGCTATCTGGACTACTATAGTCATCCAGACAGACACCACTCAAGTATAACTGGATGCATATTCACATCCTTTGTTAGGGCCCATGTCCACAAGCGTAAAGGATACAAGGCAATCGCCGCATTACCTCACATACCCCCACAGTTAATTCCTGTTGCCATCTGTACAACTGGATGCGGCATCCTGCGGCTTTCCATCGGTGGCTATGGGGACTCGAAAGCTTGCTGCAGAAAACTGCAGCATGCTATACATAATTTGCACATCCATAATTTGCACATGTGTGCACGACCGCTGCTCATTCCTGGCAACATGTCCATGTCAGCGATTAGGGAAGGAGAACAAAGGTTCCCCAAACCAGTCGCAAGGAATGGACATGACCCCGATCGACAGAAGTAAAGGAAAGTAAAAAAAAAAAGAACACTTCCTAGTAAACTAGGATAGAGTTTCTAGTGTCATCTAGTGGCAAAAAAGTTAAATTACACACCACACATTTTTAATAAAAAACTAATACTATAAATCCCTTCTAAAGCTCCCCACCAGTTACCAAACAAACACATGTAAAAAACAAAACAGTTAAAAAAAACTATAAAAAGTTGCCTTAACCCCCTTGCCGGTCCAATTCTCGCGGCAAGGGGGCAGCGCAGCACTTTTTTTTTTTTTTTTTTAAATCATGTAGCACTGGGACCACCAGGGCAGGAGGCAGCCTGTATAATACACTTTGTAAACATTACAAAGCGTATTATACGCTTCCTATCCGGCGATCGTCGGGTTAACAACCCGCCGGCGCTTCTGATTGGCCGGCGGGTTGACGTTGCGGGTGGGCGGAGCCTATTGCCGGCGGATGCACGCGCATCACGGCGCGCGATCCCCGGCCAGAGAGTGCCCCAGGACCTGACGCCAATCTGCGTTACGTGGTCCTGGGGCTGCCACTTTGCCGCCGCCAATATGAAGTAGGCGGTCGGCAAGTGGTTAATTGTTAAAGTGTTTATATTGCATTGTATACCTTGTACTCTGTTGCACAGTGCCACTGAAGATGTTGGTACTATATAAATAATAATAATAATAAATAGAACTATAGTTTCTAGTCTCACAAGTAAAAATGTTTCATATGCAGATTAGGTATGATTTATTCCGATTTGTAATCGTTTTTTACATGTGATTCCAATTTTTAATCATTACAGCATGCAGCATGCATTACAGCATCATTACAGCAATCTTTTTTTCTGCATTTTTCTGTAGATAGCATTCAGGGAAAATCGGAATTGCAAATCGGAAATGGAATTGGAATCGCAAATCGGATTTGAAGTGTGCAAGGAGCCTTACACAAACAGTGGGAAATGACCCAAGGTCAAGGATTTTTTTTCCCTCATCAGTGCTGTTTATTCCAATCTGAACAATGAATATCTGTGACAAATGTAACTTTGACCCAATGCTGAATAAGATGTATCATTTATTAGGGTTCACCACACAGCTAAATGGATGCCTCCTTTGGCTCAGAGGTTACAGCGACTGGCTTACCCTACTTCTTCTGCTTCCACTTGAGCTGAATCTTACTCTTCTGCTTCCAGTGCTATGGGGGCTACAGACATCCAGAAACAAAAAAGATGATCCAGTCTAAAGTAAACATTGAATGTATCCCCTTCTCATAAAAAATAACAAAGCCTCTGACATCTAGCCATAATTTTTAATATCCCTATTGTCAGCTGCCACACCTGTGCTAAAGGGAACCAGAGAGGAATGCTACGTTGAAATAGAAAAAAGATTGTATACATACCAGGGGCTTCCTCCAGCCCCATAAGCCTGAATCGCTCCCACGCCGCCATCCTCCACTTCCTGGATCCGCCGGTACCGGGCCCGTCATTTCCGGCGGACGTGGCCAATTGTCCGCATCACAGGGGCTCCCTCCATACCCGTACGCATGCGGCTGCGCAGTAGGCAGCCGCACGCGTACCTGTATGGAGGGAGCCCCCTGTGATGCGGAGAATTGGCCGCGTCCGCCGGCCGACTTGCCGACTCGCGGCAATGACGGGACCCGGTACCGGCGGTTCCAGCAAGTGGAGGACGGCGGCGTGGGAGCGATCCAGGCGTATGGGGCTGGAGGAAGCCCCAGGTATGTATACAAGCTTTTCTTCGTCCTCTCTGGTTCCCTTAAGCACACAAAAGGGAAGAGATTAAACAGCCTCTATGCCATATTCAATATATGCAATATATTCATATGCAATACAGTACAATATCATAGCCAAGGGCCAGTGCCCAAACACCCTGTGCTCCATACCGACACCTTTACATTGCAGTCCAAAGGAGCTTAGGGTCCCACTGTAAATTTTACATGGGGCCCCAATTACTGTATTGATATGGAGACCCAAAACTTACTAAGGAAAGCTTCAGTGTTCAAGAGGTGTAATCAGACTAAGGAAACAGTTTCTTAACCACTTAAGGACCAGGGGTGTTTGGTAAGATCTGTGCTGCGTGGGCTATTCAGCCCACAGCACAGATTGTGTGGCAGCCGGGGCGACCAAACTTCCCCCCTTTTTTCCCCACTAGGGGGATGTCCTGCTGGGGGGTCTGATCGCCGCCGGCTAGTTGTGATTAGCGGGGGGGCTTCTCAAAGCCCCCCTCCGCAGCGTTTTTGGCGCTCCCTCCGCTTACCTCCCTCCCCTCCGTGATCAGAGCGGCGCAGGACAGATATCCATCCTACGCCGGATAGGCTAGGCTTCAGCCTATCATATGCCGGCAATCCCCGGCCAATCAGAGGCCGGGGATCGCCGATTTCCCGCGTGTTTACATTAGGCGTGCGAGCCGCGATCGGCGGCTCGCACACTGTTCACGGAGACACCCTCCGTGAACTTACATGGAGCGGCCGTTTCCATGTAATAACCACTTAAACCCGCCGCCGCCTATCGGCGTTAGGCGGTCCTTAATTAAAGAGAAACTGTCGCTAAAATCTTAAAATTTAAAACACATACAAATAAGAAGTACAATTCTCTCAAAGTAAAATGAGCCATAAATTACTTTTCTCGTAGGTTGCTGTCACCTACAGTAAGTAGTAGATATATGACATTACCGACAGATTTTTGGCAAGTCCATCTCTTCATGGGGGATTCTCAGCATGGCCTTTATTCTTTATAAAAACATTCCCTAAAAATAATTAATACAAAGATGCTGGCCAGCCTCCCTGCTCACTGCACACTATTTTGGCAGTTGGACGGAGACACTGCCATTCACCAAGTGCTTTTAAAAATAAAGAAAACCCTGTGAACCCCCCAATGAGAAGATGGGTGTAATGTCACAAATTTTATACTCTTTACAGGTAAGGTGCCATCTTGTATTGATGATGTAATGGCAACCATGTTGTAGTCTATGCAATATGAATCTGATCATTTAAGTCTGTCATATGCATCTGTTCATTTAGTAGAGAACCCTTTTAACACTTGTTTACTAGGAGTTGATACCAGATGTGTGTATGACTCATATGCTGTTTGGGTCATATTGGGTCACATTAATACAAAGTAGAATTATAAGTACTGATATGAAATGAGTACTGATATAGCTCATGGCTTGTTGTCCTTGTTTAACTGATAATACGTTTTTAAACATGAAAATAGAGATATTTTAGATTTAATGCATGAATTTAGAATTGTCTGAAAGCGGACATGTAAGGTTATAAATCTAGTGATTATGTTCAAGTATGACTAATTAATTGTGTTGATAACAGAAGGATCACTTACAAGCAAATCTGTCAATTGCCTGGATGGCCGGGAGATGGCCGAGAGATGGCTTCTGGTTTGTATCTAGCTATTATGTTTTAGTTAAGAATCTCAAGAGGGCTTTCTTATACTCCATGGTTTGCTATGGAGTAGGAAGGGTATAAAAATTCTGTCCTTATTTCGGACTTTGGATCACGATCCAATCTTGCTGGATTGGCCATCCAGCATTGACTTGTCTGCCTGCTTCGCCTAAGGAAGTTCTAATCAATTGTGAGGGAGAGTCGCTCTCGTAGGAGGATTAGAAGTTAACTGCAACCTTGAGCAGACACCTAGAAACACAAGGTGATGTGATGTGTTTATAATACAGTATTTTATTATACTCTTAATCTTTGCCTTCTTTAAGATAACTTTGTATTTTTGATCAATAAACTTGTTAACCTTGTTGATTGTGTCTGATGATTGGAGGAATCATACAGAACCTGCAATTGCTGTCTGTTTAAAGAGGAACTCCAGTGAAAATAATGTAGTAAAAAAAGTGCTTCATTTTTTACCATAATTATGTATAAATGATTTAGTCAGTGTTTGCTCATTGTAAAATCTTTCCTCTCCCCGATTTACATTTTGACATTTATTACATGGTGACATTTTTACTGTGGGCAGGTTATGTAGCTGCTCCTAGCTGTTTTGGCTGTTAGAGACAGCTGTAAACAGCTAATTCCTGTCTGTGAACATTGTTACATTGTGGCAGTTTGCCCAGAGTACCGCGGTACTCAGAGCTTCTTGTGGAAGGGGTTTCAGCACAAAATCAGTCATACAGCGCCCCCTGATGGTCTGTTTGTGAAAATCATTATATTTCTCATGTAAAAGGAGGTATCAGCTACTGATTGGGATAAAGTTCAATTCTAGGTTGGAGTTTCTCTTTAAGTGGTGTCACTTTTCTACAGCAACACAATGGGCTAGTCCAAAATCTGTTGGTAATATCAGATTTCTACTACTTAAGTGACAGCAACATAGAGAAGTCATTTATGGCTCATTTTACTCGGGGAGAAGTGTACTTCTTATTTGTATGTGTTTTAAATTGTAAGATTTTCATGACAGTTCCTCTTTAAAGGAGTCATCAGGCAGTATTAAACAAAATAAGTGCTCTTTACCGGGGGCTTCATCCAGTAGTTCTGCGCCTGCGAGGGCCACTCCGGTCCACGTGGTGGTGATTCACAGCGCAGCTCGCGCAGGCGCAGTACAGGCCGACCCGGAGGTCGCCCTGACGTCATCGCCGGGGACTGGGACGGAGCTGTGGCGAACGGCTGTGGGGAGAGCTGCGGCGAGGGACGTGCTGGGAGCTTGGGGCTGGAGGAAGCCCCCGGTAAGAAGCACTTATTTTCTTTAATACTGCCTGATGACTCCTTTAAGGATTACCACTATTCAATGCACATATACAGGTATTTATTACCAGCATAGCACCAATGAAAAGCTAATAAGATGGATGAAGGTGGGCCCTAGTGAACCACTGTAGTCAGTTACAGTAGGTAGTAGAAATCTGACAGAAGTGACAGGTTTTGGACTAGTCCATCTCTTCATAGGCTTTTGCTTTTATGTTATGTTTAAGCAAGCCCACACATGCACCTTACTTGAACTATTCTGTATGTTACCTTGCTGTTATCAATAACCTATATTCTTTGTTTTCCCAGTTCTTAAAGTAATGGACAATGTCTAGCACAGAACTACAGTGAAAGAGCTGCTTCTAAAAATTATGCTTCAGAAAATGTTTGACTATTCTAATGTTGTGTACTAAACTTTCACATGTGTTACCTGTTGGGATAGAGCATAAGTAATGTACAGATGTGTCACTTGGGTACGCCCGAATTACATGTAGTACCTCTATGAAGATGAGAGGAATGATGATGGGGTGGTGCATACGGATGCTCATTTGGATTCCGGGAATTTAAATTTCAACATTTCTGATCGGAAAAGGACAAAAAAAGATTTCCCGGAAAATGGAAAAACAGAAATCGGCACTGGCAGGAGATCGGAATTTATGCGGAATCGGAAATCAACATTTCCAACCATCGCTAGCAGTGCACAGTAGAGTGTCTTCTAGCAGGTGGGTAAAGAGGGGATCTGATGTGCCATATTTTCAAGCAACCTCGGGGGACACTTATACACATGGCAAATTCTCAGCTGAATCCACCCCAAACAGCTGCCTTGGCCACGTTTGATGTAGCTTGCTAATAAGGCTTAAGATCCTTATACAGTTAGCTTTTCTCTAAAGTTTTCTGCAAGGAGATGTTTTCATACTTGATTTTTTTTTTTTACTTCCTAGCCAGTAAAACTTTCTTAAAATAAGCTTTTCTTATCATTTTTACAGCATTTTTCACTTTCTAGAAGCTGAAAATGTATTGTTTAAACAAGATGAAAAAACATGTCCTTAGAGAAAATTTAAGTGAAAAGTTAATTGAATATCAGCCTAAATCCCAGTATTTTTGCCGTCAGTATAAAAGGTCATTAAAAATTAATAAACCATCATAACAAAAAGGTCAAAGGCTGATCAAAGAAAATTAGAGAAGAAAAAGTACAGTACAAGAATGGCTGAGGCTGAAACTAACATCTAGGATTCTTGATCCATGTGTTTAAAGTGAACCTCCAGACTAAAAATCTACTTAGCAGCACTGAAAAGGCTTGGTGTTTCTTTAATACTTTTACAGCATCAGAATTTTTTTTTCTTACCCAAGGCTCATTTTTAGCTGCACAGAAGAAAACTGCCCGGGCATTTTCCCCCTGATGCTGTACAAAGCATGATGGGATTTCTGATGTTGTTGTTCTCGTTCTGTTTTTTTTAAATTTTGAATTTGAGATTTGAAGCCTAGCGCACGCAGCTGGGAGGGGTGATCAGGACACAGGACAGTTGGAACTGTATCTCATGCTCCCTGTCACCTCCTCTCAACCAAAAAGATGGCTGCCCCCATGAAATCACAAACACGGTGGGTAAGAGATTATATTACCTATCTATTTTAATTAACATAACTAATGTAACTTAATGACAGTGTGTTTGTTTAGGCTGAAGTTCTCCTTTAAGCTCACCAAGATGACTCAACCGAAGAATCCAAGTATATTTCAAAGCAGAGCTATTCAAACATCACAGGTACATAACATCCATATTTTCAAAATAGCAAAGACCATACACTGGGGATTTCTTGCAACATGATTAAATCCAAAATCTCAAACAGTCAATTCTGATTTCTACTTGCTGGCTATTTGACTGCACATATTGTGTTTGCAGGCAGGGCCCAGCACTCCTTGTAGTATGAAATCTAAAACATCGCAAAACTAATTTTTATTTTAAGGCTAAAAATACTTACTTTATTCCTCAATAAATCTGAATGCAGGAAGCTGGCAAAAGATGCATGCTGGGAGAGGAATCCAGTATGCCGCAAATCACTAGTTGAAAAGTGTGCAGGAAATAGCTGGCAGTAGAATACTGGTAATACTGATATTCTACTACTTCATATATATAGTAAGATATCAGTAATATTATTCACCAATATTTTGCTATGATCTGACCTAACCTCTCGCTACTCTCACACAGAACCCCCTGGGGTGCCTATACTTATGCCCCTTGGTTCCTAACCTTAACCTCCCAGTGGATGACCAATCTTAACCTCCCCCCAGTAGGTGACTAACCTTAGCCCCCCCAGTGGACAACTAACTCTTTCCCCCCCTTTGCACCTGATCTTACCTCCCCCTTCCTGGTACCTAACCTTAACTGCCCTGTTGAAAAAGGCACCCACCCTTTTTCAACCGGATGCGTCTTGCACCCTTTCAACTGTTCCTACTATGGTAGCCATTCAGGCAAACAATCATTATAATAGATTTCCAAATCATTGGTGGATTGGTTGGAAACAGCTAAACACTGGCGTGCATAAAAAAGGGTGCCAGGAAAAAAAGGTCCCGGCTGGATAATGAAATGGCGCTGGTGGATAACGAAATCTTAATAACGGCAACTAATGTCAAACTTGGTTAACGATAAATACAGTTTTAAAAACAGACGGGAGATAATAACGATAAGGTATTAACATTGAAAATTGTTACGTAATTCAACAATACAGCTTAACCCAACCCTACTCTCACAGAGAAACCTCCCCTGGTGGTGCCTAAAACTAACCATTCCCTAGTGGCGTCTAACCCTAACCACCCTCTGGTGGTGCCTAACCCTAACCACCCCACCGGAGGTGGCTAACCCTAACCACCCCCCTTGGTGTTGCCTAAAACTAACCGCTGCCCGGGTGGTGCCTAAGCCTAACCACTCCCCCTTGTGGTGCCTAACCCTAACCACCCCCTCTGCAGAAACACCCTTTTACACATAGAAACGATAATATCTTTGCTAAAGTAAAATCTGTATGTACAAACTAAATTATATGACAAAAACTATAACAATGCAATCTTCTAAAACAAAAACATACTTAAAAACTGTAATGTTCTAATGTTGTTAACAATATTTATCGGTCACCTTTTTATCTGTTTTTTTTTTTGCCGTATTAACAATAATTGCATTAGAGTCTAAGGCGGCACTCTTTTTGTCCACCCTCAGCCGGCACCCTTTTTTCCTGCTTCCAAACATTGTAATCATGTACATGATGGCTCTTCAGAAGGACCCATTGTTTCAAGAAAGTTTTCATAAGCACCTGAGTTCATTAGTTGGTCTTACACAGTTCAACAACTGATAAACTAATTGATATTAGTCAGCACATCTGATTGTTCGAAGACTGAGAAAATTATAAGGTACTTACGTATAATACTGTCTACCAAATTCTGCCCCCATTTAAAAGATATTTACTCCTCTTTGGAAATCTATATATCATTGGAAAGTTGAGAGTCTTGGATTTCATTTGCACTATGCCCCACATTGGTTCAATGCATCATTCCTGTGTTAGGGGGTGTCGAATTAGCGGTTTCCACTCCTCGCTTCGCTCGCTGGGCTGTGGGCTTGGTCCTCGCTTGGCTTGGATAGTTTACTTGGATAGTTGACATTGTACACCAGGTCCCTTGCATGCTTGTTGAGCTTTAGACTGGAAACTCAGATTGCCAGGTTAGTGCTACTGGCAGCCAGACGCAGTGGACCCCCCTTGATCAACTCCTGCTAACTCAGAAACAGGAATAGTGCAAATAAAAGCCAAGATTTTCAACTTCAGATTTTCAAAGGGAAGGGAATATCTTTTAAGCAGGAGGCAGTCAAATTCGGCAGGAGGTATATTATGTAAGTGCCAATTATAATCTACAGTATCTGTCATTTCCAATTGGTCTATTTAAGTATTCACTTTCTTTTAATAGGCATTGGTGATGCTCATAAAGGGTCAATTACGATTACGTGAAATTTTGCTTAATTTTTCGCGCAATTACATATTGTGTAATTTGGATTATGTTACGTACAGCATACTACATTTGTGCAGGCATAATTACACAATGTTACACACATATGTAATTCTCATTCAATGTGTAAACATTTTCGCATCTATACACCAGTGTTCTGCGCATGCGGGGTATTAGATACATATTCAATGCGAAAAATGTAAAAAAAATCGTATGAAAAAAAAGTGCGTTCATCAGCCAGTATACTGCATACACGCGGCTATTTAAATATTCAATGCGAAAAATCTGTTCGTATGCGTAAAAATGTTTGCAAGCAAAATTACATGCAAAGTATGCTATTATGCTTAACCATTTCAGCTCGCGGGTTTTTTTCCCCTTATGCATCAGAGCAATTTTCACCTCCTATTCATTCGCTAATAACTTTATCACTACTTATTACAATTTATTGATCTATATCTTGTTTTTTCCGCCACTAATTAGGCTTTCTTTGGGTGATACATTTTCTAAGAATTATTTTTTTATATATGCATTTTAACAGGAATATTAAGAAAAAAAAATTGAAAAAAATTAATTATTTCTCAGTTTTCGGCCATTATAGCTTTAAAATAATACACGCTACCATAATTAAAAACTATGTATTTTATTTGCCTGTTTGTCTTGGTTATTACACCATTTAAATTTTGCCCCTATCACAATGTATGGCCCCATTATTTTATTTGGAAATAAAGGTGCATTTTTTCAGTTTTGCATCCATCACTATTTACAAGCTTATAATTTAAAAAAATGTTTGTAGCATACCCCCTTCACATGCATATTTAAAATGTTCAGCCCCTTAGGTAACTAATTATGTGTTGTTGTTTTTTTAATTGTAATTTTTTTTTCCAATAAAAATTTTATTTGGGTATTTTTTTGGGTGTTGGGAAATAAACAGTTAATTTTGAATGTCATAATGTGTGTAAATTGCTTGAATAATTTATGTAGATGTAGTTTAATTATTTGGCCACAAGCTGGCCACTTCGAGTTTTTTTTTTTTTTTCCTTGTGCTTCTCGCTTCCCGGAAGCACAAGGAGGACGGGAACTGCGGACCGTCGGTTTTTCTGCTGTGGACTTAGATCGGTGAACGGGAACCATGTTCCCGTTCAAAGATCTCTCGGCTACTGGGGGACAGCACGGAGACACGGGGGTGCGCCCGCGATCACACGTGGGAGTGCTCCACTGCAGCAGAGCAGCCGCGGCTGAAATGGTTAATTATGCTTAGTGATTACATTTACATGCAAAAAAATGTATGAGTAATCCGCTAAATTTGCATTACGATTACGATGCATAATTGTGAATCACGATGTGTAATTATGCAAGGCATAATTTCTGTTGAGCAGATTGTTTATTGTAGTGTGTGTATGTGTATGTGTGTGTGTTTGTGAAAGGAGGGGGGATGCAGTTCTGTGGCTCCTCCAGTATGGGCTAATCCTTTGTAACTGGCACCTGTGCATGGGAAATTATGTCATTTCATGTGATATCTAAGCAACTGGGGGGGGTGGGCACTAACAAGAAGATCCTTGTGAAGCCAAAAAGAAAAAAAAATATACAATTTTATTTAACATAAATACTCCCCGTCCCTGACCCTGTCAGGCTTATTACTGTGAATCTACCACTGATCAGTAAGCAAAAAACATATAGGTCCACTTTAGGTCAACAGAATTCAGTAGAAAACTTCTTTGCACAGACTTTGACTCAACCCACTAAAGCAGCGATAGGGAACCTTGGCTCTCCAGCTGTGATGCAACTACAAATCCCAGCATGCATTTGCCTTTATTAATCATGACTGTGACTGTCAGACTCCTGCAATGCATTGTGGGACTTGTAGTTCCTTAAAGAGAACCAGAGATGAAGTATGTAAAAGATTGTATACATACCTGGGGCTTCCTCCAGCCCCATACACTCTGATCGCTCCCACGCTGCCGTCCTCCACTGCCCGCAGCTATGAGAGCCGGGTCTCCGCACTGCCGTCAGTCGGACCCAGTCTAGCGTAGGAGAAGTGCGCTGTTTGCGTATCTCTCCAGCAGCCGCTGGAGAGATACGTAGAGGCCGCACTTCTCCTGCATAGGCTGGCTCCGATGATGTCAGTGCAGGGACCTGGGTTTTCTAACTGCAGGCAGCAGAGGACGGTGGAGTGGGAGCGATCGGAGCGTATGGGGCTGGAGGAAGCCCCAGGTATATATACAATCTTTTACATATTTCATCTCTGGTTCCCTTTAACAGCTGGAGAGCCAAGCTTCCCTACCCCTGCACTAAAGCCTCAACTAAGAAGGTTCTTGACTAAGGATGGTCGGAAATGACTAGGGATGGTCTGATTCTGTGGAAATTCTGATTTCTGCCAAAGCCAATTACTAATTCCACAAAGTACTATTTTTTAAGGAGTCTTTTTTTGGGGGTCAATTTTTGCATTCTCTGATTGGCCTAACACTTCCGAGTTGAATCTGCATTCTGATTGGTCCAATGCTTCCAAACTCTGTGACTGGGCTAAAATTACCTAGCTGTGGTACAACGGTAATTCCACAGAAATCCAATTTCTGAGTTTCAGTCCGAAATGACGATTTCCGATCGGAAATGCGGAAATAACACTTCTGCGGGAGACAAATGCGCCTCCCTATTTTTGAGGTTTTTACCCAAATGGCGTCAGAAGCACTTATGCATACAGTATCCTCTTACACCAGCAGAGGGCTTAAGCATTCACCCATGCAAGCTCCTATTTATACATCCAAGCAAGGAGAAATTCCAGTTCCAGAAGTGGTGAGCGGAATCCTCCACTTTGTTACATTTATTACCGTACACCGAAGTCTAACAAGGTAATAATTACATAATTCACCACGGTTCTGTGCCATGTCAAAGCACAGCAGCTCTTTCGTCACAGTTAACCTTTAGCAGAGAACAACTGTAAAGATTCCATTCATATTGTTCCCTCAAAATATCACAGAGATATGACTGATTGCTCATATACCATTTAATACTCTTTATTATTGTAATTATTGCTGTACATGCACAGGCTTGTATTTTGCATTTCCTTCAATACTGTTTTATTGAGATTATACAAGCATTATAAACAAGCTTATGGACACAATATTATAAATGAACATTGTTAAAGAAAACCTGAACTGAAAATTAAAAGTCAAAATAAACATACACCGGTCATAGTTACCTCCTGTGTAGTCTACTCATCAATCTCTTTCTCCTCTCCTGTGTCCGGTTTGTCCA
The DNA here is from genome assembly GCF_040937935.1 of Hyperolius riggenbachi. Taxonomy (NCBI): domain Eukaryota; kingdom Metazoa; phylum Chordata; class Amphibia; order Anura; family Hyperoliidae; genus Hyperolius; species Hyperolius riggenbachi. Next base: position 517,750,774 of record NC_090647.1, read on the forward strand.
CTGTGATCAATGGAGTTCTCCATCCTCCATTTTAAAAATGGCCATTACCCCATAACAGCTTCCTGGTCAGCACACTGTTTAACTGTAACATCGCACACTTGAGCCATCGGGAAACATAGACATTACCTTGCACATGAGTTTTCCTCTCAGCTATAACTGACAGCAACTGATATATAACTGACAGCAACTGATACATTTCAGTTCTGACAAAATGTTGTCAGAACTGGAAGGGATTGTTGTCAGAAGAAAATGGTGAGCTTCTTAGAGGAACTGATGGCAAGGTAACTATGTAAATTTCATTTGAAGTTACCTCATGTGTTTATTTTAAATAATTTTACTCAGTTCAGGTTCCCTTTAAGTTCCAACAGAATTTTCATTTATGAGCTACAAATAACATATATCTAGCATTCCTAAATGTGTTTTGCATTTCAGTAAACGAAAGAGTTTATGAAATAGTAGAACAGAAAGATGTCTTGGAATCATATGGGTAGACAACATCAGAGTACAGAGTATAAAATCTGTTCACTTAAAGGGACTCTGAGCTCAAAATAAAAATGAAATCGGTACTCACCTGGGCCTTTCTGCAGCCCAGTATAGGTCAGGAGGTCCCACGGCGTCCATCTGGCTCTTCTCCCAGGGCCTGGCCAGAAATGGCTCGCCGGCGGCTGCCGGCGACACTGGGCCCTAATGTCGGGCTCCTTCTTCCTGAAACGTCACATCTGTCGTCACCACACCGGCCGCCCCGCGTCATCACGGCGGCCACGGGGAACCATTTCTGGCCAGGCCCTGGGAGAAGAGCCAGATGGACGCCGTGGGACCTCCCAACCTACACTGGGCTGCAGAAAGCCCCAGGTGAGTATACCGATTTCGTTTTTATTTTGGGCTCGTAGTCCCTTTGAAATGTCCATCATATTCTAATTTACTTTGCAAGTTTTGTGGATTTGGGAGGAACCAGAGTGCAAGGAGTAAACCCAGTCAAACAGGGGGAGAACATACAAACTCCATTCAGATGGTGCCCTGACTGGGAGGCACATTAGAGACCCAGCAATAAGGTGAGAGTGCTCTCCACTCCACTACTATGCTGTCTGGAGTATTCATGCAAAATGACTGTCGATGAATGTCAAAGGTTGGACTCATATAGACAGAGAAATATCCACATCACTGGACATCTGGACAACATGCTGCTTCTTTGAACCCACACATCACTATTCAGCAAGTGTCTGGAGAATAACCTGTCATGGGAATCACCCAGTACTGAACGCATGCGTTGCTTAATCTGCAGATAGATTTGGGTCGAACAAATGATTGCCTTGATAAAGAGATCCTTGAGATCTCAAACATTGGCTTCATGGTGAAAATGTAAAATAAACATAGGAATCACCTTAAGGAGAGCGCTGTTTATTCATTTTGTAATTTGCGCTTGTACGCAGACAGGAGCATGGACAGTAGAACATTTTTTGACAAGTTCTTGTTGAATATGCTCAGAAGGTCCAGTGCTGGAACAGCTATGCAAATAAGGAATGGCACTGTAACAATTAGTGAAAAGGAGCATTAGGCACACCTTGAGAATGATGGATTGCTGTACATCCAGGTTGGATTCTAATAAGATATATGTGACCTAATTTTGACTGATATGAGTTGTAGAATAAATGTTGATGTGTCATACAGCTTGGACCCATGCCACATAAACAATAGCTAAGGACAACTCCAGTCCTACATACAAAAAAAATTATATTTTCAAACGAAAAACGGGTAGTATCATGTTAATTGTATTAAAAAAAATAACACAGGCCTCAAACTTAAAACACCTTAAAATCTAATATATATATATATATATATATATATATATATATATATATATATATATATATATATATATATATATATATATATATATATATATATATATATATATATATATATTAGATTTTAAGGTGTTTTAAGGTTGAGGCCTGTGTGATTTTTTTTTTTTTTGGTGACAAACTAAATCAAAAGCAATAAAATTGTTACTGATTTTTAAATACGTATGTCATAATGGTATATTACTGTTAACTGTGCAATTACAGTTAAGGGAAAAAAAAGCATAAAACATACACCTTTATTTCCAAATAAAATATTGCCCCTGTACATATTAGGAGGATCATTTAAATGTTGTGATAACCCGGATAAATAGGCAAATAACAAGTGTGGGTTTTATCTACAATAGCACAGTTTATTTCAAAACAAACAAACAAAAAACCTTAACTGTCCAGAATAAAAAACAATAAATTGATCATTTAGGTGGGATAAGTAGTGATAAAGTTAAAATCAATTGAATGGAAGCAGCACTGAACTGTGAAAATTGCTTGCACCCATAAGGTGAAAACAACCCTGTGGGTTAAATCAGCTAAAATATTTTTTTTCTTTGACCTTTTTAAAATGGATTTTCTCAGAAACTACAAGGTGCTTTTGAAACATTTTTTTTTCTGCCAATACTAAAATAGAGGAGAAGCCCTGGTATTGAAGGTCAAGTTCTGCCATTGAATACCACCATTTTTGAGGTTTTAACTCTTGAAATTTGAGCAGCCAGATCCAGGTTGAACATTGGCCTGAATCTAAACACCAATCCTAGTTACCATAATAAGGGTTACTATAAAGTAGGCATTGCTGGGTATCACTAATTACCGGTCAGCAAGACAGTGACATTCTACAGAAGAATCTTGACAGCATGGCTATATAGACAAGGTAAATGGCAAGTAATTTAATGGTGATCAATATAATGTTGTGCATGTTGACCATGCCAGTGGCGTAGCACCATATAAACTAAATACGATACATCTAGGAAAAAACAATTTGGAGAAGGTTATGATAGTAAAAGGTAATAATAAGTTAAGTAACCACATTTCATATCAAGCTGCGTGTTAATTAAATTCTGGGATGCATAAAACAGGAAAATAAAATCATGAGATGTTATTGTACAGTCAAGAGCTGGCTACCAATTTTAGTGAATTTTCCACAAAACTATACAAGAGCCAGACATACAGGTGCAAACAATAAAGTGCGCTAAACAGAATTTCGTGCATAAAGTCTTACCGCACATCGAGTAGAGGAAAATGCAATAAATTACATGCAATATATTACGCTCTACTCATCATGCATAAGACTTTACAAACATAATTCTACCTTATGTAGTTTATTGCATACACTACATAAGCACCAATTCATTCACTAAACCAATAGCTGCATTCATATCAAGTGCCCAGCCCCACTGAGCTACTGACTTGGATTGGTCTCTATGATGTTGTCCCAGTGAAGATGAATCATCTGCATCCAGAGAATTTTATCTGCTTCAGAATCTAGGAATATATTTTTTCACTTCTTCCATTCAGAAGCTGTACAAGTAGGAATAAGGTCAGGCTAGAGGAAGAATTATACTCATGCAGCAATTTAACCACTTCAGGCTATCTGGACTACTATAGTCATCCAGACAGACACCACTCAAGTATAACTGGATGCATATTCACATCCTTTGTTAGGGCCCATGTCCACAAGCGTAAAGGATACAAGGCAATCGCCGCATTACCTCACATACCCCCACAGTTAATTCCTGTTGCCATCTGTACAACTGGATGCGGCATCCTGCGGCTTTCCATCGGTGGCTATGGGGACTCGAAAGCTTGCTGCAGAAAACTGCAGCATGCTATACATAATTTGCACATCCATAATTTGCACATGTGTGCACGACCGCTGCTCATTCCTGGCAACATGTCCATGTCAGCGATTAGGGAAGGAGAACAAAGGTTCCCCAAACCAGTCGCAAGGAATGGACATGACCCCGATCGACAGAAGTAAAGGAAAGTAAAAAAAAAAAGAACACTTCCTAGTAAACTAGGATAGAGTTTCTAGTGTCATCTAGTGGCAAAAAAGTTAAATTACACACCACACATTTTTAATAAAAAACTAATACTATAAATCCCTTCTAAAGCTCCCCACCAGTTACCAAACAAACACATGTAAAAAACAAAACAGTTAAAAAAAACTATAAAAAGTTGCCTTAACCCCCTTGCCGGTCCAATTCTCGCGGCAAGGGGGCAGCGCAGCACTTTTTTTTTTTTTTTTTTTTTTAAATCATGTAGCTAGCCTAGCGCTAACTACATGATAGCCGCTGAGCAGCGGCATCCCCCCAGCCACTCCGATCGCCTCCGGCGCCATGGCGACAGGGCGGGATGATGTCCCCGACGTCATGGACGTCGGGACGTCAGAGGGAATCCCAATCCACCCCTCAGCGCTGCCTGGCACTAATTGGCCAGGCTGCGCAGGGGGTCGGGGGGGGGGGGGGGGGGCTCGGCGTGGCGGGTAGTGGCGAATTGGCGGGTAGCGGCGAATTGGCGGGTAGCGGCGGCGATCGCATACCACATACAGCTAGCAAAGTGCTAGCTGTGTGTAGGAAAAAAAATTACAAAATAGGCCCAGCAGGGCCAGAGCAATCCTCCTGCGTGAGTTACCCCGAGCTCAGCTCGGGATAACCGGCAAGGAGGTTAAGGACTCCGCTTTTTTAATATGTATGTCAAGAGGGTATATTACTGTTATTTCAGTACATAAGGGCTTGCAATAGACCGGACACACCAAAAAAAAATACACCCTTACTTCCAAATAATATATTGAAGCCATATATTGTACTAGGAACACAATTCAAATGTTGTCATAGCTGGGACTAATGGGCAAATACAATGGGTGGGCTTTATTTATAGTAGCACTAGCTGATGACCCGGCATTTGGCTGGTGTTGGCTCCATCCACTTTTCCTAACTCTAACACACAAACATTTAATGACCAAGTTTGTGAGCTTTGGGGTCTTTGGCATCAATAATTTGTATCTTCCAATAGAAATCAAACAAATCAGATAGGCTGTTTGTGGCTCCTCCCCTCTCTAGCATTTGAACCCCAGTCAACCAGTGGCCAACTGTAGCAGGTTTGAGACATCTGCTATTAACAGTGTAAAAATTGCAGCAATTCAGATATTCCCCTTGAAAATCAACACATGCATTTTGATTGGCTATTATAGGCTCCACCCACTTCCCTGAATATTAATCAGTCACCCATTGATCATCTGAGCAAAGTTTGAGAACTCTGCCATTTACAGTGTAAAATGGCTGCAGTTTATACAGTGTAAAATGGCTGCAGTTGTTATTTTCCCGGTAAAATTTGTTTTTGGCTTTGCCCACTTTTTGTAACGTGGACACACAGTCACTCAATGACCAATTTTGTGAGCTTTGGGGTCCTTGACATCAATAATTTGTATTTTTCCAGGGAAATGAAACAAATCTGATTGGCTGTGGCTCCTTTCCTGAATTTGAACCCCAGTGACCCAATGACCAACTGTACCAGGTTTGAGGCTTGTGCCATTAACAGTGCATGAACGGCAGCAATTTCAATATTCCCCTTGAAAAACAACAGGTGAATTTTGATTAGCTTTTTTAGGCTCAACCCACTTTTTTGAATATTAATCCCAGTCACCCAGTAACCAACTGTGCAAAGTTTGAGAACCCTGCCATTAACAGTGAAGAAGGGCTGCAGTTTACATTTTCCCAGGGAAATCTGTTTTTGACTCCACTCATTTTTTTAATCTTGACACACAATGACCATGTTTTGGGCTTTCGGGTTCCTGGCATCAAAATGGTGTGAATGGAAGCATTTTATCCAGCAAAGAAATCTGATTGGCTGTTTGTGGCTCTACCCCTTTAGTGAATTTGAACCCCAGTCACTTAATGACCGACTGTAGCAGAATTGAGGCCTCTGCCATTAACAGTGTAAGAATGGCAGCAGTTTCAATATTCCCCTTGAAAAGCAATAGGTGAGTTTTGATTGGCTTTTGTAGGCTCCACCCACTTTTATGAGTATTAATCCCAGTTATCCAGTGACCAACTGTGTCAAGTTTGAGAACCTTGCCAATAACAGAATGGCTGAAATCAATCTAACAAATCTGATTGGCTGTTTATGGCTGTTTATTTGGACCCCAGTCAACCAATGACTGTTATAGGTTTGAGGCCTCTGCCATTAACAGTGTAAGAATGGTAGCAATGTAAATATTCCCCTTGAAAATCAATAGATGAATTTTGATTGGCTGTTGTAGGCTCCACTCACATTTATGAATATCAATGCCAGTCACCTAGTGACCAACTGTGTCAAGTTTGAGAACCCTGCTATTTACAGTGTAAGAATGGCTGCAGTTTATATTTTCCCATGAAAAAATTTGTTGTTTTTGGCTGTGCCTACTATTTCTAACCTTGACATACAGTCACTCAATGACAACGTTTATAAGCTCTGGGGTCCTTGGCATCAATAAGTTGCAATTTCCCACTGAAATTAAACAAATCTGATTGGCTGTTTGTGGCCCGCCCCCTTTTCAGAATTTAAACCCCAGTCTCCCAGTGACTGACTGTACCAGAATTGAGGCCTCTGCCATTAAGAGTGTATAAAGGGCAGCAATGTAAATATTTCCCTTGAAAATCAATCAATCCCAGTCACCCAGTGACCAACTGTGCCAAGTTTGAGAACACTGCCATTAACAGTGTAAGAATGGTTGCAGTTTATAATGTCCCATGTAAAAAATGTAGTTGTTGGCACCGCCCACCTTTTCTAACCTTGACATACAATCAGTCAATTACCAAGTTTATGAGCTTTGGGGTCCTTGGTATCAATTTGTATATTCCCATTGAAATTAAACAAATCTGATTGGCTGTTTGTGGTTACACCCCCTTTCTGTATTTGAACCCCTACTTACCCAGTGACCAACTGTACCAGGTTTGAGGCATCTGCTATTAACGGTGTAAGAATGGAAGCAATTTAAATATTCCCCTTGAAAATCAACAGGTGAATTTTGATTGGCTGCTGTAGGTTCCACCCATTTTCCTGAATATTAATCCCAGTCACCCAGTGACCAACTGTGCAAAGTTTGACAACCCTGCCATTAACAGTGTAAGAATGGCTGAAGTTTATATTTTCCTATTGAAATTTGTTTTTGGCTCCACCCACTTTTTGTAACCTGGACACACAGTCACTTAATGACCAAGTTTGTGAGCTTTCAGGTTCCTGGCATCAAAAATGTGTGAATAGAAGCAGTTTATCCACCAAGGAAACTGATTGGCTGTTTGTGGCCCCGCCTCTTTAGTGAATTTGGACCCCAGTCACCCAATGACCGACTGTAGCAAGTTTGAAGCCTTTGCCATTAACAGTATAAGAATGGCAGAAGTTTAAATATTCCCCTTACAAAACAATAGGTGAATTTTAATTGGCTATTGTAGGCTCCACCTACTTTCCTGAATCGTAATCTCATTCATCTAGTGACCAAGTGTGCCAAGTTTGAGAACCCTGCGATTAACAGTCTAAGAATGGCTGAGGTTTACATTTTCCCATTAAAAATGAATGGCTGGAATTTGATTGCCTGTTTTATGCTCCGCCCCCTTTTCCTGGATTTGTAACTTCAGTCACCAAGTGACCAACTGTGGCAAGTGTGGGGACTCTGGCTTGAATACTGCGAGAATGGCAGCCTTTTACATTTTTTTCCATTGAATGGGTTGAATATGATTGGCTGTTTTGTAGCTCTGCCCAAGTGTGCAGGAGGGCCGCGAGACCCCCAGAACATATCATCCCAGGTAGTAAGGTATCTGTATACCAAGTTTTGTTCAAATTGGTCAACCCATTTTCCAGTGATCACGGCACATACATACTAGTGTTGGGCGAACAGTGTTCGCCACTGTTCGGGTTCTGCAGAACATCACCCTGTTCGGGTGATGTTCGAGTTCGGCCGACCACCTGGTGGTGTTCGGCCAAACTGTTCGGGGTTCGCCCGAACTGCTGAATGGCCAGCCGAACAGGGCCGAACAGGGCCCTGTTCGGCCGAATACTGCCCCCCTATGGGGTCGCAGGCATAAGGGGGGGGGCAGCGGGCGGTTCAGCAGTAGTACGGTACTACTGCTGAACCGCCCGCTGCCCGGCCTCCCTCAACGCGTCACTCTCCGGACTCCTCCTCCTCAGTCACTCACTTCACAGTGCCGCCCACTGCCAGCCACCCACTACCACCGGTACTGTTTTACTTCCTTAAACTTTTGTATGGGGAAGCGGGCAGAGGGGGGAGCACTAGCGGAGGGGGTGGGGGGAATTTCTGACCCCCCCCGCGATCGGGGCATGCTCCCCCCTTATGCCTGCGACCCCATAGGGCCCCCAAAAGCGGGATGTTGGGGGAGTTCGGGGTTCGGCCCGAACATGCCGAACATCGCGGCCATGTTCGGCGAACTTTCACGAACCCGAACATCCAGGTGTTCGCTAGTGTTGGGCGAACAGTGTTCGCCACTGTTCGGGTTCTGCAGAACATCACCCTGTTCGGGTGATGTTCGAGTTCGGCCGAACACCTGACGGTGCTCGGCCAAACCGTTCGGCCACATGGCCGAACTAAGAGCGCATGGCCGAACGTTCCCCGAACGTTCGGCTAGCGCTGTGATTGGCCGAACGGGTCACGTGGTTCGGGCCCGAACGCGCTCTGATTGGCCGAACGGTCACGTGGTTCGGGTAAATAAATACCCGAACCACATCATATCTCCGCCATTTCTCTGTGGGTTTAGCTTTGGGTAGGCAGGCAGGGTAGTTCGCTCTCCAGCCACGCTAGCCAGGGTCCCCCCCAGTCATTGTGTGTCGCTGCTGGGAACAGTAGTATACCGCTCGCTCAGCCACACTATATATATAGCATTGTTTACTGCCACTGTGTACCTCGCTCAGCCACGCTATATATAGCATTGTGTTTTCTGACACTCTGTGTACACGGCTTAGCCTGGCTATATAGCATTGTGTGTACTGCCACTGTGCACCTCGCTCAGCGACGCTATATATAGCATTGTGTTTTCTGACACTCTGTGTACACGGCTTAGCCTGACTATATAGCATTGTGTGTACTGCCACTGTGCACCTCGCTCAGCCACGCTATATATAGCATTGTGTTTACTGCCACTCTGTGTACACCGCTCAGCCAGACTATATACCATTGTTTACTGACACTCTGTGTACACCGCTCAGCCAGACTATATACCATTGTTTACTGACACTCTGTGTACATGGCTCAGCCTGACTATATAGCATTGTGTGTACTGCCACTGTGCACCTCGCTCAGCCACGCTATATATAGCATTGTGTTTTCTGACACTCTGTGTACACGGCTTAGCCTGACTATATAGCATTGTGTGTACTGCCACTGTGCACCTCGCTCAGCCACGCTATATATAGCATTGTGTTTTCTGACACTCTGTGTACACGGCTTAGCCTGACTATATAGCATTGTGTGTACTGCCACTGTGCACCTCGCTCAGCCACGCTATATATAGCATTGTGTTTACTGCCACTCTGTGTACACCGCTCAGCCAGACTATATATCATTGTTTACTGACACTCTGTGTACACCGCTCAGCCAGACTATATACCATTGTTTACTGACACTCTGTGTACACGGCTCAGCCTGACTATATAGCATTGTGTGTACTGCCACTGTGCACCTCGCTCAGCCACGCTATATATAGCATTGTGTTTACTGCCACTCTGTGTACACCGCTCAGCCAGACTATATACCATTGTTTACTGACACTCTGTGTACACCGCTCAGCCAGACTATATACCATTGTTTACTGACATTCTGTGTACACGGCTCAGCCTGACTATATAGCATTGTGTGTACTGCCACTGTGTACCTCGCTCAGCCACGCTATATATAGCATTGTTTACTGACACTCTGTGTACACGGCTCAGCCTGACTATATAGCATTGTGTGTACTGCCACTGTGCACCTCGCTCAGCCACACTATATATAGCATTGTGTTTACTGCCACTCTGTGTACACCGCTCAGCCAGACTATATACCATTGTTTACTGACACTCTGTGTACACCGCTCAGCCAGACTATATACCATTGTTTACTGACACTCTGTGTACACGGCTCAGCCTGACTATATAGCATTGTGTGTACTGCCACTGTGTACCTCGCTCAGCCACGCTATATATAGCATTGTTTACTGACACTCTGTGAACACCGCTCAGCCAGACTATATAGCATTGTGTGTACTGCCACTCTGTGTACACGGCTCAGCCAGACTATATATCATTGTGTGTACTGCCACTCTGTGTACACCGCTCAGCCAGACTATATAGCATTGTGTGTACTGCCACTCTGTGTACACCGCTCAGCCAGACTATATACCATTGTTTACTGACACTCTGTGTACACCGCTCAGCCAGACTATATACCATTGTTTACTGACACTGTGTGTACACCGCTCAGCCAGACTATATAGCATTGTGTGTACTGCCACTGTGTACCTCGCTCAGCCACGCTATATATAGCATTGTTTACTGACACTCTGTGTACACGGCTCAGCCAGACTATATAGCATTGTGTACTGCCACTCTGTGTACACCGCTCAGCCAGACTATATAGCATTGTGTGTACTGCCACTCTGTGTACACCGCTCAGCCAGACTATATAGCATTGTGTTTACTTCCACTCTGTGTCTGCAGGGCCTGGGAACAGTAGTACACCGCTCACCTGCCACTGTATAGCATTGTGCTCTGTGTCGCTGCTGGGAATAGTGGTACACCGCTCACCCGCCACTGTATAGCATTGTGCTCTGTGTCGCTGCTGGGAATAGTGGTACTGTATAGCATTTCTGTACTGCCACTGTACTGCTGCCAGTCAGCGTGTACTGTAAGGATAAGTGAAATGAGGAAGAAATCCGGTGAAAGAGGAAGGGGCAAGGGAAGAGGTGTTTCCCCTGACGGTTCACGTACAGGCCACAGGGGAGCACCCAAGAAAACCCACTCAATACCGCCCATGTTGTCCAGGACAACAACCCTCACAGATCCAAAAGAACAGGACCAGATAATTACTTGGATGACCTCTCAAGCGTCCAGCAGTGGGTTAAGCAGCACCAGCACATCACGCACGAGGTCCGAGTCCTCAGCCAGTTACAAGGAGCCAGTGGGCACAAAGCTGACACAACCGGCAGCGACACCACGCACACAACTGCCAGATAACCAGTCCGATGAATTACCTCAGGACACAATGGGGTATTCGCAGGAGCTATTCCCAGCCCAACAAACTTCCACCTTTCAAAGGTCAATGGAGGAACAGCCAGAAATGTTGTGCCCGGATTCACAACCATTAACTGTGGGAAATGCACCGCGCACTGAAATACAAGGCGAGTCCGAGGAGGACTCGGAAACCCAAATCCCAGAGCAAGTTGGGCAGGAGGGGTTGCAATTGCAGGAGGTCGGCCGTCAAGATCTGGAAGACGACGTTGGAGTGAGCTGCGCAGAGGTTGTTCTGGGGAGCTCTACTCCACGGCGGCGGCCCCCCACAATGACATATGACGAGTTTGAGGAGATGGAAGAGGAGGGTATGGACAATGTGGACATAGACCCAGATTTTGTTTGTGAACGAGAACATCGCCGTCGTAGCAGCAGCACAGATGAGTCTGTTGAAGAACCCACTGCTGCACGAGTTCGCCTTGTGCCACAAGGCAGGCGGCGTGCAATTTCAGGCACCACAAGCGTGGAAGTTCAAGTGAGAGGCAAAAGAGGAGCAAACAGAAATCGCCAGCAAGGAGGCAGGTGCTCCAAAGTCTGGGCTTTCTTTGAAGACTGCACTGAGGATGTTACCATGGCGATTTGCAAGGTGTGCAAGACCCGCCTGAGCAGGGGGAAAAGTATTAACAACCTCTCCACCACCAGCATGAGCCGCCACATGCTATCCAAACATCCCACTCTGTGGGCAGACGCGGCAGGACAGGGTACCAGCAACACGGCCTCCCTTGGGTTCACCAGACTCACCACCAGACCCGCCTCAGCAGCAGCAGTAGCCCAGCCATTGCGTGGTTCACAACATTCACAAACATCAGACGACGCTGACACTGTCACTTTCCGGAGTAGTGCTCTTGAGGTCTCCCAGTGTTCATCAAACACAACAACCAACAGCCCTTCTGTGTGCAGCGCTACGGTTCAGTTGTCTGTGTCGGAGATGTTTGAGCGCAAGAGGAAATTGCCAGCAAATGACCCCCGGGCCGTGGCAGTAACAGCCAGCATAGCCAAGCTTCTGGCCTGCGAAATGCTGCCATATCGAGTGGTGGAGACAAACAGCTTCAAGGGCATGATGTCAGTGGCCATCCCACGTTATGTGGTTCCCAGCCGCTACCACTTTGCGCGCTCTGCAGTGCCTGAGTTGCATGAGCACGTGGTCAGCAAAATAACCCGAAGCTTGAAGAATGCCGTTGCCTGCAAGGTTTACTTCACCACTGACACTTAGACCAGTGCATTCGGACAGGGTCGATACATCTGCCTTACCGCGCACTGGGTGAACCTTGTGGAGCCTGGCAGCGATTCCTCACCTGCTACGGCGCGGGTGTTGCCCACGCCGCAAACAGCTGCACCGCCGTCCCTCCCACTGGATAACAACAGCAGCACCTACCTCTCTGACTCCTTCTCCTCCAACGCATCTCAAAGCTGTACCTCATCCGGAAACGCTAACCCAGCAGTAGTAGGATCGTGGAAGCAGTGCAGCACAGCTGTTGGCATGCGTCAGCAAGCGTTGCTGAAGCTGATCTGCCTTGGGGATAAGCAGCACACAGGGGAGGAAATTTGGAAGGGAATAAAGGAACAGACGGATTTGTGGCTGGCACCGCTGGACCTGAAACCGGGCATGGTTGTGTGTGATAATGGAAGTAATCTCATTCGCGCTTTAAGGTTGGCTAAGCTGACACACATCCCTTGCCTGGCGCACGTGATGAACCTAGTAGTTCAGCGGTTCCTGAGGACATACCCAGGCGTGGCCGATCTTCTGTTGAAGGTGCGTCGAGTGGCCAAACATTGTAGAAATTCCAGTACTGCTTCGGGGGCACTCGCCAAGATGCAGGAGCGCTTCAATCTCCCCCACCATCGCTTGCTGTGTGATGTCCCTACGCGCTGGAATTCTACGCTGCACATGCTAGCACGCTTTTGTGAGCAGAAGAGTGCAGTGGTCCAGTACATGACGGCGCAGTACCGAGGCGCATCCGGACAGCTGCCAAGCTTCTGTGGATCCGATTGGGCCAACATGTTGGACCTCTGCCAAGTCCTCCAAAATTTTGAGCAATCCATGTTGCTTGTGAGCAGTGACAACTCTTCAGTCAGCATTACCATACCACTGCTGTGTTTACTGAAGAGGTCAATGTTGAAAATCAAGGAAACAGCTGTCATGATACAACTGGGGGAATCTGAAGGAGAAAACGATCAGCGTGATGGTACCAACATCAGGCCATCCGCCTCAGGGAACGCTGGCCCCAGCAGCTATGACGAAGAAGAGGAGGAGGAACAGCTGGAGTTGGAGCAGGAATTTCATGCCACCACTGACGAGGGCCAGAGCGGTGCACGTTGGACTTCCACAATTCAGCGCGAATGGTCAGCAGAAGCAGACCAGGAGGAAGGTGACGACTATGATGCATCACAACAACTATCACAACGCTCACAAGAGGATGATGAGGATTCTGGTAGGACTCTGGCACACATGGCTCAATTCATGCTAGACTGCATTGAACGCGACCCACGCATTGTGCGCATTCTGGACAACACCAATTACTGGGTTTATACCCTTCTGGATCCACGGTACAAACACAATGTTCCAAAACTGCTTGAAGATAGAGTCAGACAGGTCAAAATGGAAGAATACCAGCAGGCCCTTGTGGAGACTTTAGAGAGGAGATTGACATCCTCCCCCTCCTCTAGCCAGTTGTACGCCGACAGACTGACTTCCGCAAACCCAGGACGACCAGGAGGGCAGCAAACAACGCAAGCCGCAGCTAGTGCCCAAAAGGGAATGGTATCGGCAGTGTCCTTGGAGTGGGAAAATTTTCTGACACCCATGCAGCAGCAGCCCACTGAACAGCAAGCGTGCAGATCCACCTCCAACACCGATCGCCTGGAGAAGATGGTCAAGGACTACATGTCAAATGACGTAGCTGTGTCGAACAATCCATCCGCACCCTTCAACTATTGGGTATCGAAGCTAGACACCTGGCACGAACTGGCAATGTACGCAATAGAGGTGCTGGCTTGCCCGGCAGCCAGCGTTATGTCGGAACGCTGTTTCAGTGCTGCCGGAGGCATCGTCACAGATCGGCGTATCCGCCTCTCCACAGAAAATGCAGACCGTCTGACTCAAATTAAAATGAATCAATCCTGGATTGTAAATGACTACGCAACACTCCAGGACCCCAACCAAGTAACATGACCAATGAACATCTGGGATGGTGTAGCGTTTCCGGTCCCTGTTTATTGAACCTCTCATCTGTATTACATTTATGACTGCATGGCGGCAAAAAGCATTGCTGCTATATCCGCACGCTTTTTGTCCTCATGCAAGGCCTGGGTTGTTGTGTCTCAAAAAGCATGGCCTTCTCCTCCTGCGCCTGCTCCTGTTCCATCACGTGTGCTGCTGCTGCTGCTGGGTTAGCGTTGCCGGTCCCTGTTTATGGAACCTCTTATCTTTATTACATTTATGACTGCATGGCGGTACAAAGCATGCTATCCGCACGCTTCTTGCCCTCATGCAAGGCCTGGGTTGTTGTGTCTCACAAAGCGTGGCCTTCTCCTCCTGCGCCTCCTCCTGTTCCATCACGTCTGCTGCTGCTGGGTTAGCGTTGCCGCGTGGTCCCTGTTTATTGAACCACTTATCTTTATTACATTTATGACTGCATGGCGGTACAAAGCATGCTATCCGCACGCTTCTTGTCCTCATGCAAGGCCTGGGTTGTTGTGTCTCACAAGGCGTGGCCTTCTCCTCCTGCGCCTCCTCCTGTTCCATCACGTCTGCTGCTGCTGGGTTAGCGTTGCCGCGTGGTCCCTGTTTATTGAACCACTTATCTTTATTACATTTATGACTGCATGGCGGTACAAAGCATGCTATCCGCACGCTTCTTGTCCTCATGCAAGGCCTGGGTTGTTGTGTCTCACAAAGCGTGGCCTTCTCCTCCTGCGCCTCCTCCTGTTCCATCACGTCTGCTGCTGCTGGGTTAGCGTTGCCGCGTGGTCCCTGTTTATTGAACCACTTATCTTTATTACATTTATGACTGCATGGCGGTACAAAGCATGCTATCCGCACGCTTCTTGTCCTCATGCAAGGCCTGGGTTGTTGTGTCTCAAAAAGCATGGCCTTCTCCTCCTGCACCTGCTCCTGTTCCATCACGTGTGCTGCTGCTGCTGCTGGGTTAGCGTTGCCGGTCCCTGTTTATGGAACTTCTTATCTTTATTACATTTATGACTGCATGGCGGTACAAAGCATGCTATCCGCACGCTTCTTGTCCTCATGCAAGGCCTGGGTTGTTGTGTCTCACAAAGCGTGGCCTTCTCCTCCTGCGCCTCCTCCTGTTCCATCAAGTCTGCTGCTGCTGGGTTAGCGTTGCCGCGTGGTCCCTGTTTATTGAACCACTTATCTTTATTACATTTATGACTGCATGGCAATACCTCATGCAAGGCCTGGGTTGTTGTGTCTCACAAAGCGTGGCCTTCTCCTCCTGCGCCTCCTCCTGTTCCATCACGTCTGCTGCTGCTGGGTTAGCGTTGCCGCGTGGTCCCTGTTTATTGAACCACTTATCTTTATTACATTTATGACTGCATGGCGGTACAAAGCATGCTATCCGCACGCTTCTTGTCCTCATGCAAGGCCTGGGTTGTTGTGTCTCACAAAGCGTGGCCTTCTCCTCCTGCGCCACCCTCCTCCTGTTCCATCACGTGTGCTGCTGCTGGGTTAGCGTTACCGGTCCCTTTTCCTGGAACCTCTTGTATGTATTACATTTATGACTGCATGCCGACAAAAAGCATGTTACCTGTGCAAAGAAAACAGACATTTCTCGCATTTAAAAGACAGTTTTCCCTTTGAAACTTTAAAATCGATTTTCTCAAAAACTATAAGCTCTTTTTGCTAATTTTTTTTTCTTCTTGTACCCACTCCCAAGGTGCACATACCCTGTAAATTTGGGGTATGTAGCATGTAAGGAGGCTTTACAAAGCACAAAAGTTCGGGTCCCCATTGACTTCCATTATGTTCGGAGTTCGGGTCGAACACCCGAACATCGCAGCCATGTTCGGCCTGTTCGGCCCGAACCCGAACATCTAGATGTTCGCCCAACACTAGTGTTCGCCCAACACTAATACATACACACACATATACATCCGATTTTATATATATAGATTGCTTATTTTAAAACTATAGGGGATGGAGTAGGAGAAATAGTGTATTGTTTCATTTTTTCTTGCATTTGCCTATAAAATGCATAGAAAATAAAGTAATTATTGAAAACAAGTATTGCCCACACAAATCCTAATTTGTGGCAAAAAAAACAAGATATTGATCATTGACATAGCATTAAATAAGCAGTAGGAGAACAGAGGCGCCAGCAGGATAAAAATGGATAAAACCTTTAAAATGTGCTTGGAGGAAGTGGTGGACTTACCTCCATAAAGCAGACACGAAAGACTGTCTGAATAGTAGCAATCACATTTATTATATAGCACCCCAAAAAGTGCAGTGCAACGCGTTTCGCAGGCTAAGCCGGCTTCATCAGGCAATAAACGTGTCTGCTTTATGGAGGTAAGTCCACCACTTCCTCCAAGCAAATTTTATCCATTTTTATCCTGCTGGTGCCTTTGTTCTCCTACTGCTATACCGTGTCCACCCCTGGAGGAGGGGTGATCCACCCCTTTTTCTCATCTACAGAGAGCGACTTCTTATCCCTGAGTGAGGACTCGGAGGAGAGGTCTAATCTCCTCTCCTGCCTATACAGTGGTTGCCTATGTGGTAACCCAAGCTTGTGAGTATACTCTTCTCACTGATTATCCTTACTTTATTTTTGCATAACATACTATATTGGCTCTCGGTTTCTCTAAATAGTATTAAATAAAAATGTGTTTTCCTACTTTTTATTAGCCATACATTTATCATATTTGCTTTTGTGCACAAGTAATGTTGTCTGTCTACAAATTACAAAGTACAGTTTATCTGCTTTGAAAGCTGCCATTGCATTTTATTTCATAGCTGCTGTATTTATATATTAAAATCTATCTAGTGATCACTTCTCAGCTCTTTTTGCTTCTCAGTTCAGTACAGCTCAGTTTCAATGTTTTCTAAATGAATCTGATCAGTGTTGCTTAGAGACCCCCAATCATGAATTCAAGTAAATCCGGCAACAGCAGTATCAATATCCGGATATGCCGTGATCTTGATCCGCATATGGAATTCCGAATTCGACGCAGATTTTAGCCGTGATTACAAGCAGAATCTGTGATCATGACCGTGACACGGATTTGACTTTAACGTTACAGCGGACCCAAACCATACATTTTTTTTAATTAAAAATATTTAGTTGCACCACTCTGACACATACAAAGATATATAAACACTCCTGCAAACCTATGATCATTTCAGTGCATGCTTTTCACCCTTCTCTTTTCATAGCTAGTGTTATACTGGGGGCAGCCATTAGCAATTCCTCCTTTGCCGTACACCATCTACTCCACCAGTTTGCCGGAAACATCCCGGCAATTTGAAAAGAAGGGAGGGGTTCCTCCAATAAATGTAAAATATTTTATATTTGTCATCATGCAGCTGAAAAAAGGCTGCTATTTATTATTATAATTTAGAAAATAGATTTTATTTCTGAAATCTTGTATTTTTAATTTGGGTCCACTTTAATAGCAAATCCCCCATACATGCTACAATCACAAAAATTGCATGGATTATAAAGGTGAAAAGCGGCTACAACGTCAAAAAAAAAATCAAAAATAACTTAGTTTTTGAGAAAATCGATTTTAAAATTTCAAATGAAAAAAGTATTTGTGATTAAATACCCTTCAAAACCTGCCGATTTTAGCGGTTAATAGCAAAGCCCTCTTACATGCCAGAAACACCAAATTTGCCAGATATGTTTAGAAGAACAGTGGGAACAAGAGGAAGAAAGACCTTATAGTTTTTGAGAAAATCGATTTTAAAGTTTCAAAGGAAGTTTCAAAGGAAAAAAAGTATACATTTAAATGCGGTAAATGCATTAACTGTCATTTACCGCATTTAAATGTATACTTTTTTTCTTTGAAACTTTAAAATCAATTTTCTCAAAAACTATAAGGACATTTTGAAAAAAAATTCACCTTGTTTCCACTGTTCTACTTAACATATCCTGCAAATTTGATGTTTCTAGCATGTAAGAGGGCTTTGCTATTAACTGCTAAAGTCGGCGGGTTTTCAGGTAAAAATCACGGCCCGTAATCATGGCTAAATCCGTGATTGGAGATGGGCCGAACCTCCGATTTCTGGTTCGCGAAAGGTTCGGTTTGTGCGAACTTTCGCGAACCGCAATAGACTTCAATGGGGTGCGAACTTTGAAAACTAGAAACATTTATGCTGGCCACAAAAGTGATGGAAAAGATGTTTCAAGGGGTCTAACACCTGGAGGTGGGCATGGATGAGTGGGATAGACGCCAAAATTCCCATGGAAAAAATCTGGATTTGATGCAAAGCAGCGTTTTAAGGGCAAAAATCCCATTGAATGCTAAATTGCAGGCCAAAAGTGCTTTAAAACACCTTGCATGTGTATACATCAATCAGGGAGTGTAATTAGAGTACTGCTTCACACTGACACACCAAACTCACTGTGTAACGCACCGCAAACTGCTGTTTGCGTAGTGACGGCTGTGCTGGACTGGTGCGCAGGATGGCAAGAGTGCAGGTTGTGGCGGTGTTTAAGCCCATATGGTCGCCGGGCTGAGGTAGCTCAATGATAGAACAACAGTGACTGTCCAGCTGATCAAATTTGGTCTGTCCACAATGAAGCAATGACCTTATTATCTTCTTGTATGTAGGTAGGCATAGGTAGGTGCCCCAGTATAGGTAGGTAGGCATAGGTAGGTGCCCCAGCAGTTAGCTAGGCATAGGTAGGAGTCCCAGTATAGGTAGGTAGGCATAGGTAGGTGTCCCAGTAGTTAGCTAGGCATAGGTAGGAGTCCCAGCATAGGTAGGTGTCCCAGTATAGGTAGATAGGCATAGGTAGGTGCCCCAGTAGTTGGCTAGGCATAGGTAGGAGTCCCAGTATAGGTAGCTAGGCATAGGTAGGTGCCCTAGTATAGGTAGGTAGGCATAGGTAGGTGCCCCAGTAGTTAGCTAAGCATAGGTAGGAGTCCCAGTATAGGTAGGTGTCCCAGTATAGGTAGTTAGGCACAGGTAGGTGCCCCAGTAGTTAGCTAGGCATAGGTAGGAGTCCCAGTATAGGTAGGTAGGCATAGGTAGGTGTCCCAGTATAGGTAGATAGGCATAGGTAGGTGCCCCAGTACTTAGCTAGGCATAGGTAGGAGTCCCAGCATAGGTAGGTGTCCCCGTATAGGTAAGTAGGTGCCCCAGTAGTTAGGTAGGCATAGGTAGGTGTCCCAGTATAGATAGTTAGGCAGGGCATGGCTGGCACAGTAATAGCAATTACCAAGGTCCAGCTGCAACAGATAGGGCTGTATACTGTCAGTGTCAGTGTCAATACATCAGGAGAACATTAGCTCTTAAAAGAGCTGTTGAGGGGTGCTGTTTTAGCAATAACAATCAGCCAGGAGCAAGCTAACAAGCCTACAAGAGCCTAACTAATCTTTCCCTATGAGAGTCTGCCAGCAGCTGTCCCTTCACTAAGTAATGCAGGCACACGAGTGAGTGTAAAGCCCGGGGCTGCCTGCCTTTTATAAGGGGGGAGTGGCTCCAGGAGAAAGTGTAGCCTAATTGGCTCCAATGTGCCTGCTGACTGTGATGTAGAGGGTCAAAGTTGACCCTAATGGTGCACTATGGGGGGCGAATTGAACTTCCGCAAAAGTTCATGTTCGCTGCCGAACGCAAACCACCGAAAGTTTGCCTGGAACCGTTCGCATGCAAACCGTTCGGGCCATCTCTATCTGTGATCACGAGTCACATTTGAACCATGATCACGGGTGCATTCGGAACTGAATCCGTGATCAAGAAGCAATCACAAATTTGGAGTCCGACCTCGTGATCAGGAAAAACAGCTCGTGATCACGGGTTACCCGTGATCACGAGTTCGTGATGAGCAACACTACTGTATATATGACAAAGGAATGTAAACAAGATCACCTGTTTTTGATGCAGCCAGAAGCTTTCTACTGAAGCAAGGAGCTTTCCACTGGAGAACAAAGTGCCATGTTTAACTTTTTGAATGCTGTTCTGCTACAATTTTTTTGTGGTAGTAGATATTATGTTGTAAATAATCTTTTAGCGCAAATAGAAAATGCTGAGTTTCATACCACTTTAACGTCCTTAGTGGTAACCCTGAGCTACACTCACCTCTCAGGCGACCCAGATGCTGGCCGCCATTCCTCTTCCTGTCCAGGGAGGCTCTGCATCCACCTGGTGAGATCGCTGACTGTCGTCATGATGACAGCGGGCAATCTCACCATAGGGTTACAGCACCACCTGAAGGGTGTGGGGGGAACTGCAGCGCTGGATCCCAGGGTGGTGAGTAAGTGCAGGGGCTGCTCCAGGCTCTCTCGAGGTATGATTTCTTTCTTGCATTTAGGGTCTAAAAGCACATGAAAAAATTGTACCTCTTTTAGACCCTAAAAATCAGGAAGGAATCATAATGTCGGGGAGGTTAACTACTTTCGGACCGCGGTGATTGAAATCTATGCCCTGTTTTGGTGGGCTCCTGGCTAGCAGGGCATAGATTTTAATCATCATCGCTCCCTGCCGATTGCGCCTCTCAAACCGACGTTTCTCACCACAGCTCACAGGTTCTATCTGTCTCTATGGTGACAGAGCCATGTGAGCCGGTCAGGAGACAATTTCATTGGCTCCTGGGCATGTCTATCAATGTAAGCTGCTCCCATTGGCTTACATTGATAGACACGCTCAGGAGCTAATGAAAGCGGCTCCTGACCGGCTCACATGACTCTGCCGTCATAGAGATGCAGCAATGATGGCGGTTGTGGCGGGTATGCACGGCGATTTGTCTGGATTCCGTCGTCGTTGTACCAGCGGTCTCTGGTCCTTAAGGGGGCAGAGATTGCTGGTACTTAAGTGGTTAAGTAAAGCAATTTCAGTAAACCATTAAAAAATGTTTGCTAATAATAATAATAGTCCATACTGAAAGCATTACTGTCCTGTAACTGGCAATACACTTAAACAGAGGCAAACCTTCATCCAGTTGTGAGAAGGCCAATCATCAACATCTACTGTATATCTAGCAAGGAAAAAGTGCATTTTTAACTAATGACACAACAACGGCAATACCATTTCTATGGTAACACTAAAAATTAAAAATAGTACTAATTCATGCAGATGCTGTTAGCCTTCAGGAAAGTGAAAATGTAGGAATGTTTTCATTGACACTAAACACAAATCTTTGACAATTACCCCAGCAGCTTTTCTCAGTGACTTTGATGTCTCTCGCGAAGTAGCAACTGTTATGACAGCCTTGTATTGTGAATTATTACTGCCTGCAGGTTGGCAAGATTACATTAACCACAACCAGGTTAGATTATAGTTTTGTAGCTGTGGGAGTCAGGTAAGTTAACCACCCTGGCGTTCTGATTAAATCACCAGGGTGGCTGCGGGAGGGTTTTTTTTAAATAAAAAAAAAACTATTTCATGCAGCCAACTGAAAGTTGGCTGCATGAAAGCCCACTAGAGGGCGCTCCGGAGGCGATCTTCCGATCGCCTCCGGCGGCAAGGAATAACACGGAAGGCCGCAATGAGCGGCCCTCCGTGTTTCGCTTCCCTCGTCGCCATGGCGACGAGCGGAGTGACGTCATGGACGTCAGCCGACGTCCTGACGTCAGCCGCCTCCGATCCAGCCCTTAGCGCTGGCCGGAACTGTTTGTTCCGGTTACGCTGGGCTCGGGCGGCTGGGGGGACCCTCTTTCGCCGCGTGCAGGCAGCACACGCGGCTGGCAAAGTGCCGGCTGCGTGTGCTGCTTTTTATTTGGTGGAAATCGGCCCAGCAGGGCCTGAGCGGCAGCCTCTGGCGGTGTTGGACGAGCTGAGCTCGTCCAGACCGCTCAGCAGGTTAAGCCTCAGCTCTGTGTGGAATTGGATGGAAAAGGCATTTACAAGTGTATTGTATAATTAGAATGGTGGTGTTATTTGAAGTCTTAAATTGTATAGCATTTAAAGCTGAACCACACATGCAACATTTAAAAAGTCTCTGCTTAATTCAACTGTATATTCATAAAACATTTAAGCCCAACACCATGGAAGATAGTTCTGGATAGCATGGGAATGGTTGAAGTTTTCTTACTTAAAGTGGATCCGAGATGAACTTTTACACATTGCATAAATGTGTTCCTTTCCTATTGTTTATAGGGCATTCCTCAAGCCAAATACTTTTTTGTTTTTGTTTTAATACTCGAATTCCCTATAAACTAAATAAGCCACGCCCACAGGTTCAGAGAGCCTTGGCAGTAGCAAGGGCTCATGGGAGCTCAGTCTGGGCAGGAGGAGGAGGAGGTGTTACTAGCCAGAGATTTCAGAGGCAGAGGGGAGGAGGGAGGAGGAGAGGGGATTAGGCTGATGGCTCAAGATGCAGATAAGCCTGCCGCTGTGTAAGGTTTACAAACAACATGTCTGCTGTCATTGTATCACAGGAATAAATAATCATATTCTATTAAAACTGTTTGCAGCTAGCTTTGCTGTGTAAACCATCTAAACTTTAGATAAGATATGTAGACAAGTTACTTGTTATAGTTAGTTTTTCATCTCGGATCCGCTTTAAGGGTAACCAAACTCAATCACAATGGATGAGTTGGCTAAACCTGGGCCTTCTCCTATGTCTCCCTAAACTGTGTGGCTCCTCGGTTTTGCTGGCCTCCCCTCCATGTTGGATATATTCTCCCCATTTAACGCTCCAATTGGACCCAGTTGGAGTGGGGTGCATTTTCTGTTCCACCCTCTTTGATGATGCTACCATATCGCTTTGCATAACAGTCACAGCCAGGAGCATTCTGGCATGCCCCATTTTGAAACATTTGTAACCACACATGCCCAGGATGCTCCTGGGCATGGCTCTAGCACACAGCCTGGGAAGAGCATGCACAGAGAGGGCACACAGAGGGAGATGAGCATGTGGACCTCAGAGGTCAACAGGGGGGCACAGTTCCAATATGAAGAGGAGGCCAGCAAAGCTGAGGTGGAACAGTTTATAGGGACACTAAAGAAGCCTCAGATATGCACTTCATATATGCAGTAAATATGTTGAACAGTATGTAATGGGGGGGGGGGGGGGGGGCTTGCCAAGTGCTAAATAAAAGTTAATTTTCTGTTATACAAATTTGTCATCTTTTGAGGTAAGCTAGCTCACAGTGTTATTACCTATTGGGCACCTCTTCCCCCTTGTTTTTCCCATCCTCCCATCATGCATCTGATAGACCACGACAGCCCAACATCTTGCGGCATGTCGATACAAGCGACCAATTTTGGTCAATACATGCATCCAATTTGATAATAATAACCGAATTGGATGGTCAATCGGCCACCAAGTCAAGAGATTTATGGCCACCTTTAGAAGACCTACGGGGAGAAAGAATGTGAAGAGTTTTGTAGGTTAGCTGTAAGACCTAATGGGATTAACAAGTCTGTGTCTTTAAAAAAAGGAGTAAAATCAAAACGACGAGGCAGGGGCGTAACTAGGCCCCAACGGGCCCCCTGCAAAATTTCAGAGCGGGCTCCCCTTCTCCCTGGGGCCCTCTCGGGGCCATTTTGGGGGGGCTGGAGGAGTGGCAGCATGAGGGGAAAGCCTTGGCCACAATCAGCGGGGAGAGGGGAAGTTCCCCCCCTCTCCCTCACCTCGGGGCTCTCCCCTTTGCGCTCCCCTCGAGCTAAAATTATAATGTGGGCAGCGGGCAGCGGCGGGACGATACATACCACAGATCCACCGCATACTCCTTGCTCTAGCGTCTGACGTCCCTTCCGGAAGTGACGTCACTTCCGGAAGTGACGTCAGACGCCAGAGCACAGATTATGCGGTGGAACGCAAGGAAGGTATGTATCTGCCCGCCGCTGCCCGCTGCCCACACTATAACTTTAGCTGGAAGGGAGCGCAGAGGGGAGAGCCCCGAGGTGAGGGAGAGGAAGGGAACTTCCCCTCTCCCCGCCGACTGTGGCCAAGCCTTTCCCCTCATGCTGCCACCCCTCCAGCTCCCACAAAACGGCCCAAGCGGGCCCCAGGGGGGGGGGCGGGCCCTAGTGTTGGGCGAACATCTAGATGTTCGGGTTCGGGCCGAACAGGCCGAACATGGCCGCGATGTTCGGGTGTTCGACCCGAACTCCGAACATAATGGAAGTCAATGGGGACCCGAACTTTTGTGGTTTGTAAAGCTTCCTTACATGCTACATACCCCAAATTTACAGGGTATGTGCACCTTGGGAATGGGTACAAGAGGAAAAAAAAATTAGCAAAAAGAGCTTATAGTTTTTGAGAAAATCGATTTTAAAGTTTCAAAGGGAAAACTGTCTTTTAAATGCGGGAAATGTCTGTTTTCTTTGCACAGGTAACATGTTTTTTGTCGGCATGCAGTCATAAATGTAATACATATAAGAGGTTCCAGGAAAAGGGACCGGTAACGCTAACCCAGCAGCAGCACACGTGATGGAACAGGAGGAGGCGCAGGAGGAGAAGGCCACACTTTGTGAGACACAACAACCCCGGCCTTGCATGAGGGCAAGAAGCGTGCGGATAGCATGCTTTGTACCGCCATGCAGTCATAAATGTAATAAAGATAAGAGGTTGCATAAACAAGGACCGGCAACGCTAACCCAGCAGCAGCAGCAGCAGCACACGTGATGGAACAGGAGGAGGCGCAGGAGGAGAAGGCCACGCTTTGTGAGACACAACAACCCAGGCCTTGCATGAGGACAAAAAGCGTGCGGATAGCATGCTTTTTACCGCCATGCAGTCATAAATGTAATAAAGATAAGTGGTTCAATAAACAGGGACCACGCGGCAACGCTAACCCAGCAGCAGCAGACGTGATGGAACAGGAGGAGGCGCAGGAGGAGAAGGCCACGTTTTGTGAGACACAACAACCCAGGCCTTGCATGAGGACAAAAAGCGTGCGGATAGCATGCTTTTTACCGCCATGCAGTCATAAATGTAATAAAGATAAGTGGTTCAATAAACAGGGACCACGCGGCAACGCTAACCCAGCAGCAGCAGACGTGATGGAACAGGAGAAGGCGCAGGAGGAGAAGGCCACGCTTTGTGAGACACAACAACCCAGGCCTTGCATGAGGGCAAGAAGCGTGCGGATAGCATGCTTTGTACCGCCATGCAGTCATAAATGTAATAAAGATAAGTGGTTCAATAAACAGGGACCACGCGGCAACGCTAACCCAGCAGCAGCAGACGTGATGGAACAGGAGGAGGCGCAGGAGGAGAAGGCCACGCTTTGTGAGACACAACAACCCAGGCCTTGCATGAGGGCAAGAAGCGTGCGGATAGCATGCTTTGTACCGCCATGCAGTCATAAATGTAATAAAGATAAGTGGTTCAATAAACAGGGACCACGCGGCAACGCTAACCCAGCAGCAGCAGACGTGATGGAACAGGAGGAGGCGCAGGAGGAGAAGGCCACGCTTTGTGAGACACAACAACCCAGGCCTTGCATGAGGGCAAGAAGCGTGCGGATAGCATGCTTTGTACCGCCATGCAGTCATAAATGTAATAAAGATAAGTGGTTCAATAAACAGGGACCACGCGGCAACGCTAACCCAGCAGCAGCAGACGTGATGGAACAGGAGGAGGCGCAGGAGGAGAAGGCCACGCTTTGTGAGACACAACAACCCAGGCCTTGCATGAGGGCAAGAAGCGTGCGGATAGCATGCTTTGTACCGCCATGCAGTCATAAATGTAATAAAGATAAGTGGTTCAATAAACAGGGACCACGCGGCAACGCTAACCCAGCAGCAGCAGACGTGATGGAACAGGAGGAGGCGCAGGAGGAGAAGGCCACGCTTTGTGAGACACAACAACCCAGGCCTTGCATGAGGGCAAGAAGCGTGTGGATAGCATGCTTTGTACCGCCATGCAGTCATAAATGTAATAAAGATAAGTGGTTCAATAAACAGGGACCACGCGGCAACGCTAACCCAGCAGCAGCAGACGTGATGGAACAGGAGGAGGCGCAGAAGGAGAAGGCCACGCTTTGTGAGACACAACAACCCAGGCCTTGCATGAGGGCAAGAAGCGTGCGGATAGCATGCTTTGTACCGCCATG
This sequence comes from Hyperolius riggenbachi, assembly GCF_040937935.1. Classification (NCBI taxonomy): domain Eukaryota; kingdom Metazoa; phylum Chordata; class Amphibia; order Anura; family Hyperoliidae; genus Hyperolius; species Hyperolius riggenbachi. Next base: position 517,777,068 of record NC_090647.1, read on the forward strand.
CAGTCATAAATGTAATAAAGATAAGTGGTTCAATAAACAGGGACCACGCGGCAACGCTAACCCAGCAGCAGCAGACGTGATGGAACAGGAGGAGGCGCAGGAGGAGAAGGCCACGCTTTGTGAGACACAACAACCCAGGCCTTGCATGAGGGCAAGAAGCGTGCGGATAGCATGCTTTGTACCGCCATGCAGTCATAAATGTAATAAAGATAAGTGGTTCAATAAACAGGGACCACGCGGCAACGCTAACCCAGCAGCAGCAGACGTGATGGAACAGGAGCAGGTGCAGGAGGAGAAGGCCACGGTTTTTGAGACACAACAACCCAGGCCTTGCATGAGGACAAAAAGCGTGCGGATATAGCAGCAATGCTTTTTGCCGCCATGCAGTCATAAATGTAATACAGATGAGAGGTTCAATAAACAGGGACCGGAAACGCTACACCATCCCAGATGTTCATTGGTCATGTTACTTGGTTGGGGTCCTGGAGTGTTGCGTAGTCATTTACAATCCAGGATTGATTCATTTTAATTTGAGTCAGACGGTCTGCATTTTCTGTAGAGAGGCGGATACGCCGATCTGTGACGATGCCTCCGGCAGCACTGAAACAGCGTTCCGACATAACGCTGGCTGCCGGGCAAGCCAGCACCTCTATTGCGTACATTGCCAGTTCGTGCCAGGTGTCTAGCTTCGATACCCAATAGTTGAAGGGTGCAGATGGATTGTTCGACACAGCTACGTCATCTGACATGTAGTCCTTGACCATCTTCTCCAGGCGATCGGTGTTGGAGGTGGATCTGCACGCTTGCTGTTCAGTGGGCTGCTGCTGCATGGGTGTCAGAAAATTTTCCCACTCCAAGGACACTGCCAATACCGTTCCCTTTTGGGTACTAGCTGCGGCTTGCGTTGTTTGCTGCCCTCCTGGTCGTCCTGGGTTTGCGGAAGTCAGTCTGTCTGCGTACAACTGGCTAGAGGAGGGGGAGGATGTCAATCTCCTCTCTAAAGTCTCCACAAGGGCCTGCTGGTATTCTTCCATTTTGACCTGTCTGACTCTTTCTTCAAGCAGTTTTGGAACATTGTGTTTGTACCGTGGATCCAGAAGGGTATAAACCCAGTAATTGGTGTTGTCCAGAATGCGCACAATGCGTGGGTCACGTTCAATGCAGTCTAGCATGAATTGAGCCATGTGTGCCAGAGTCCTACCAGAATCCTCATCATCCTCTTGTGAGCGTTGTGATAGTTGTTGTGATGCATCATAGTCGTCACCTTCCTCCTGGTCTGCTTCTGCTGACCATTCGCGTTGAATTGTGGAAGTCCAACGTGCACCGCTCTGGCCCTCGTCAGTGGTGGCATGAAATTCCTGCTCCAACTCCAGCTGTTCCTCCTCCTCTTCTTCGTCATAGCTGCTGGGGCCAGCGTTCCCTGAGGCGGATGGCCTGATGTTGGTACCATCACGCTGATCGTTTTCTCCTTCAGATTCCCCCAGTTGCATCATGACAGCTGTTTCCTTGATTTTTAACATCGACCTCTTCAGTAAACACAGCAGTGGTATGGTAATGCTGACTGAAGAGTTGTCACTGCTCACAAGCAACGTGGATTGCTCAAAATTTTGGAGGACTTGGCAGAGGTCCAACATGTTGGCCCAATCGGATCCACAGAAGCTTGGCAGCTGTCCGGATGCGCCTCGGTACTGCGCCGTCATGTACTGGACCACTGCACTCTTCTGCTCACAAAAGCGTGCTAGCATGTGCAGCGTAGAATTCCAGCGCGTAGGGACATCACACAGCAAGCGATGGTGGGGGAGATTGAAGCGCTCCTGCATCTTGGCGAGTGCCCCCGAAGCAGTACTGGAATTTCTACAATGTTTGGCCACTCGACGCACCTTCAACAGAAGATCGGCCACGCCTGGGTATGTCCTCAGGAACCGCTGAACTACTAGGTTCATCACGTGCGCCAGGCAAGGGATGTGTGTCAGCTTAGCCAACCTTAAAGCGCGAATGAGATTACTCCCATTATCACACACAACCATGCCCGGTTTCAGGTCCAGCGGTGCCAGCCACAAATCCGTCTGTTCCTTTATTCCCCTCCAAATTTCCTCCCCTGTGTGCTGCTTATCCCCAAGGCAGATCAGCTTCAGCAACGCTTGCTGACGCATGCCAACAGCTGTGCTGCACTGCTTCCACGATCCTACTGCTGCTGGGTTAGCGTTTCCGAAAGAGGTACAGCTTTGAGATGCGTTGGAGGAGAAGGAGTCAGAGAGGTAGGTGCTGCTGTTGTTATCCAGTGGGAGGGACGGCGGTGCAGCTGTTTGCGGCGTGGGCAACACCCGCGCCGTAGCAGGTGAGGAATCGCTGCCAGGCTCCACAAGGTTCACCCAGTGTGCGGTAAGGGAGATGTATCGACCCTGGCCGAACGCACTCGTCCAGGTGTCAGTGGTGAGGTGAACCTTGCAGGCAACGGCATTCTTCAAGCTTCGGGTTATTTTGCTGACCACGTGCTCATGCAACTCAGGCACTGCAGAGCGCGCAAAGTGGTAGCGGCTGGGAACCACGTAACGTGGGATGGCCACTGACATCATGCCCTTGAAGCTGTTTGTCTCCACCACTCGATATGGCAGCATTTCGCAGGCCAGAAGCTTGGCTATGCTGGCTGTTACTGCCACGGCCCGGGGGTCATTTGCTGGCAATTTCCTCTTGCGCTCAAACATCTCCGACACAGACAACTGAACCGTAGCGCTGCACACGGAAGGGCTGTTGGTTGTTGTGTTTGATGAACACTGGGAGACCTCAAGAGCACTACTCCGGAAAGTGACAGTGTCAGCGTCGTCTGATGTTTGTGAATGTTGTGAACCACGCAATGGCTGGGCTACTGCTGCTGCTGAGGCGGGTCTGGTGGTGAGTCTGGTGAACCCAAGGGAGGCAGTGTTGCTGGTACCCTGTCCTGCCGCGTTTGCCCACAGAGTGGGATGTTTGGATAGCATGTGGCGGCTCATGCTGGTGGTGGAGAGGTTGTTAATACTTTTCCCCCTGCTCAGGCGAGTCTTGCACACCTTGCAAATCGCCATGGTAACATCCTCAGTGCAGTCTTCAAAGAAAGCCCAGACTTTGGAGCACCTGCCTCCTTGCTGGCGATTTCTGTTTCCTCCTCTTTTGCCTCTCACTCTAACTTCCACGCTTGTGGTGCCTGAAATTGCGCGCCGCCTACCTTGTGGCACAAGGCGAACTCATGCAGCAGTGGGTTCTTCAACAGACTCATCTGTGCTGCTGCTACGACGGCGATGTTCTCGTTCACAAATAAAATCTGGGTCTCTGTCCACATTGTCCATACCCTCCTCTTCCATCTCCTCAAACTCGTCATATGTCATTGTGGGGGGCCGCCGCCGTGGAGTAGAGCTCCCCAGAACAACCTCTGCGCAGCTCACTCCAACGTCGTCTTCCAGATCTTGTCGGCCGACCTCCTGCAATTGCAACCCCTCCTGCCCAACTTGCTCTGGGATTTGGGTTTCCGAGTCCTCCTCGGACTCGCCTTGTATTTCAGTGCGCGGTGCATTTCCCACAGTTAATGGTTGTGAATCCGGGCACAACATTTCTGGCTGTTCCTCCATTGACCTTTCATAGGTGGAAGTTTGTTGGGCTGGGAATAGCTCCTGCGAATACCCCATTGTGTCCTGAGGTAATTCATAGGACTGGTTATCTGGCAGTTGTGTGCGTGGTGTCGCTGCCGGTTGTGTCAGCTTTGTGCCCACTGGCTCCTTGTAACTGGCTGAGGACTCGGACCTCGTGCGTGATGTGCTGGTGCTGCTTAACCCACTGCTGGACGCTTGAGAGGTCATCCAAGTAATTATCTGGTCCTGTTCTTTTGGATTTGTGAGGGTTGTTGTCCTGGACAACATGGGCGGTATTGAGTGGGTTTTCTTGGGTGCTCCCCTGTGGCCTGTACGTGAACCGTCAGGGGAAACACCTCTTCCCTTGCCCCTTCCTCTTTCACCGGATTTCTTCCTCATTTCACTTATCCTTACAGTACACGCTGACTGGCAGCAGTACAGTGGCAGTACAGAAATGCTATACAGTACCACTATTCCCAGCAGCGACACAGAGCACAATGCTATACAGTGGCGGGTGAGCGGTGTACTACTGTTCCCAGGCCCAGCAGACACAGAGTGGAAGTAAACACAATGCTATATAGTCTGGCTGAGCGGTGTACACAGAGTGGCAGTACACACAATGCTATATAGTCAGGCTAAGCCGTGTACACAGAGTGTCAGAAAACACAATGCTATATATAGCGTGGCTGAGCGAGGTGCACAGTGGCAGTACACACAATGCTTTATAGTCAGGCTGAGCCGTGTACACAGAGTGTCAGTAAACAATGGTATATAGTCTGGCTGAGCGGTGTACACAGAGTGTCAGTAAACAACGGTATATAGTCTGGCTGAGCGGTGTACACAGAGTGGCAGTAAACACAATGCTATATATAGCGTGGCTGAGCGAGGTGCACAGTGGCAGTACACACAATGCTATATAGTCAGGCTAAGCCGTGTACACAGAGTGTCAGAAAACACAATGCTATATATAGCGTGGCTGAGCGAGGTGCACAGTGGCAGTACACACAATGCTTTATAGTCAGGCTGAGCCGTGTACACAGAGTGTCAGTAAACAATGGTATATAGTCTGGCTGAGCGGTGTACACAGAGTGTTAGTAAACAACGGTATATAGTCTGGCTGAGCGGTGTACACAGAGTGGCAGTAAACACAATGCTATATATAGCGTGGCTGAGCGAGGTGCACAGTGGCAGTACACACAATGCTATATTAGTCAGGCTAAGCCGTGTACACAGAGTGTCAGAAAACACAATGCTATATATAGCGTGGCTGAGCGAGGTGCACAGTGGCAGTACACACAATGCTATATATAGCGTGGCTGAGCGAGGTGCACAGTGGCAGTACACACAATGCTATATATAGCGTGGCTGAGCGAGGTGCACAGTGGCAGTACACACAATGCTATATTAGTCAGGCTAAGCCGTGTACACAGAGTGTCAGAAAACACAATGCTATATATATAGCGTGGCTAAGCGAGGTGCACAGTGGCAGTACACACAATGCTATATATAGCGTGGCTGAGCGAGGTGCACAGTGGCAGTACACACAATGCTATATATAGCGTGGCTGAGCGAGGTGCACAGTGGCAGTACACACAATGCTATATTAGTCAGGCTAAGCCGTGTACACAGAGTGTCAGAAAACACAATGCTATATATATAGCGTGGCTGAGCGAGGTACACAGTGGCAGTAAACAATGCTATATATAGTGTGGCTGAGCGAGCGGTGTACTACTGTTCCCAGCAGCGAAACACAATGACTGGGGGGGACCCTGGCTAGCGTGGCTGGAGAGCGAACTACCCTGCCTGCCTACCCAAAGCTAAACCCACAGACAAATGGCGGAGATATGACGTGGTTCGGGTATTTATTTACCCGAACCACGTGACCGTTCGGCCAATCAGAGCGCGTTCGGGCCCGAACCACGTGACCCGTTCGGCCAATCACAGCGCTAGCCGAACGTTCGGGGAACGTTCGGCCATGCGCTCTTAGTTCGGCCATGTGGCCGAACGGTTTGGCCGAGCACCGTCAGGTGTTCGGCCGAACTCGAACATCACCCGAACTGGGTGATGTTCTGCAGAACCCGAACAGTGGCGAACACTGTTTGCCCAACACTAGCGGGCCCCCCTGTAGGCGCAGGGGCTGCAGGGCTTATTGGTACGCCAGTGCGATGAGGCAAGCATGCTTTATTTTTTGAGGCCTCACGTTATTTTAAAATAACTAAATTAGAAGTACACTTGCCTTTTCAATTTGTGCGACAATGCCCAGAAGAAGAAACTTTACGTCAGACTCATACCTTCCAACATTTTCAAATCAGAAATCGGGACACTTAGGCCACACACCTAACCACACCCCCAACACACCCCTAGCCATGCATCCCATAAAGATTTTGTATAAAAAAACATTTGTTTAATCAATATCCCTTCATTCCTTCACCCAGTAGGTTTGGTGGAGGGTGCCACTGGAGAAGAGGCAAAAAAAATGATCGAGGCGCCAACCGCATTAATGTGACATGTGGGGCCAGCATCACATACATCCCTCCCTCCCTCAAAATGTGCCCCCCATGTCCCCCCTGTTTGCAGCGTAAAGTGTGCGCAGCAGAGCAGGCTGTCATCTAATCTTACAATTGATCCTCGCGTACTGGCATCTGGCTCTTCTCTGCTTGCTTCCTGTGACGTCTCAGGAAGCAGAGTAAAGCCAGATGCCGGTACGTGAGGATCAATGGTAAGATGAAAGCCTCCACACTTTACTCTGCAAACAGGGGGGACACAGGGGGCACATTTGGAGGGAGGGAGAAATGTATGTGATGCCGGCCCCACATGTCACATTAGCGCATCTGGCGCCACAATCATTTTTTTCCCCTCTCTGCCCATTGCCATCTTGGACACTGGGGGGTCATAGCAGAATAGCAGGTGAGCCCCCCAATTAGGACAATCCAGCAGGATTCGGGACACTTGGAGGGCTTGCAGACTGTTTGCTGTGCTGCTCTTTTTGGCTCTTTAAAATTCTCAGAAGTAAAAGATCAGCCTGGTAGAATCACCAACGAGGTTACAATGTTCACATTAATTGTATTTTGTGTATGACTTTAGATTTTAACTAAAATAAACAAAGTCAAAATGGAAATTTTTTGTTATTTATTTTGAAAAAAAAAAAAAAAAAAGCTGAATGCTGTGCATGAATGTTTTTTTTCCTAGCACTTGTCTACTTTTATTTGTCTATTGTTCGATATTTCCAAGCTCTTATTTGTGGCTCACTGTGTCCTCTCTAACATCCTCTGATACATCCATTGACAGAACATGTTCTTACATCTTTTTTAACATCTAAGAATCAGCATTGCTTTGGATCTTAGGATGACAGAACATTTTCGGAAACACAAAATAACTGTTAGGGGAAATAAAATAAAAAAGTATCATGTATAGCTGTTAACCTTTTGTCTTTAAAAGTTTACAAATGGCTACATCTCTTCCAATTCACGTTACCTCTAGAGTGTCGATAATGTATATAAGATATCTCTGGGCACAGTCAAAAGTGGGTATGGTCATACAAAACTACTGGTGTCGTACGGCCTGGGAAGTTGTCCCGGAGCTCCAAAGATAACTGAAAGAAACAAAGGGGAAAAAACACTATCCATGCATACAGAAGATTGCTGCTTCTGCTCGGAGAGGAGTGTTCACCCCTGGTGGTCACTCTCCAGCAGGGGTGCTCGGATACCCCTTTTCAAAATCCGAATTGATCGGGATCCGAATACCCAAATATCTGGATCCGAATCCGAACTTTTTGGTATCCGAGTAAACTCGGATAACCAAACCCAATATCTTGGATATCCGGATAGAAAACCGAAAGTCTCTCTCTCTCTCTCTCTCTCTCTCTCTCTCTCTCTCTCTCTCTCTCTCTCTCTCTCTCTCTCTCTCTCTTCCCCCCCCCCCCCCCCGGATTTCGGAATTCGAATGGGAAATCCGAGTTTGTTCGATAGTGCTATTCGGATTTAAAAAAATATCCGATTTGCTATTCAATGTTCGGATAGTGAAAAAAGTTCGGATTATCTGGGTAGTTCGGATACCCGAATATTGGATGAGCACCACTGCTCTCCAGGTGATTAGGATCATCTATGGAGTATGTATAGACTGACTCTCAAGCAGGGGGACGAACTAAAAATTCAACCTTTGTTTCGCATTTATATAGCATCAACATCTTCCACAGCACTGCACAGAGTATATCTAGTCCTGTCACTAACTGTTCCTCAGAGGGGCTCACATTCTAATCCTCACCATAGTCATATGTCTATGTATGTATTCTGTAGTGTATGTATAGTAGTCTAGGGTCAATTTTTAGGTAAAGCCAATTAACTTATCTGTAGGTTTTTGGGTTGTGGGAGGAAACCAGTGTGCCTGGAGGAAACCCACACAGACAGAACATACAGTACAAACTCTATGTAGATAGTGCCCTGGCTGGGATTTGAATCAGGGACCTAGTGCTGCAAGGCAAGAGTTGTAACCACTATGCCACCATGGTGTAGAAAGGCGTAGAAAGAAGCAAATGGTGGAAGGAGGCACCCAGTACATTAAAATGCATAAAAAAAATAGAGAAATAGGTAGGCCCACCTCTCTAGGTGAATGAGCCAGTTGAGCATGGACTAATGGAAAATATATATTTTTTTTAATTGTACAAAGCAATACTACGCGTTTTGCAGGTTGACTCTGCTTCTTCAGTTCAATTACAAGTTGTGCCAGGTGGCTGGACAGAGTCAGGAATGAGCACCTCTATGAATGACAGCTGGTGTGACTGTTTTCTGGGGCCTCTCCAAGTATTTCCAAACTTTTTAATGCCTTTCCCACCAAAGCTTGACTCACTATCCCCCACAGTATCCAAGCATCAAGCTGCAGTGTGTTCTCAGCATCACTATTACGGCATTTCTCCCCAGCATACTGTTTCTCTCTCGACGTCATCACACGTAACAGTGCTGCGTATGCGCGGTTCAGTCTTGGAGAACAGCAAATGTGCAGGACTCTCACGCTGGCCGTCATGATGATGCGCAGTATGCACGGCTAGGGTGCACACAGGCAACTTCAGCCAAAATTACCAGAGCCGGTACCAGGACCACACAAGGGACCAGGAGGACGCCAGGGGACCTCACGGGTCAAGGGCTACGGGAGGGCTGGAGGAAGTTCCAGGTAAGTCCAAATTTGATTTTTATTCAGAGCTCTGGGTCCCTTTAAATATCACAACCTCCATATTCTTCTCACTTCAGTTGTCTGTTAATGTGATTATGTATGTGCACAGTGATCATTTGCTTCCAACAGTATTTTGCTTCTAATTGGATGTGATGTACAAGAAATCACTTGTATGCAGAAAACATTTTTTCCCTTTCTTTTTGTGCAATTGAATCAGGCATCTCATCCGCATTGTTTACCAACTGTGTATCACAGCTGTATTCACACAGTACCAGCAGACACTGAAAGATTTATCAGAGTAAGATGATGAGGAGTTTAGAACATTGTTTACGCAAGATATAACTCTCAGAGGTGCGTCTAAATAACATTCCCTATGATTCAGTCCATTAACAACAAAAAGAAAAAAAAATACTTTACAAGGTAAGGCGTGCACAGAAGCTTTTGGCATCTATGATTTAGTTTTAAAGCAGTCCATGGACTGGAGATTGAAAAAAAAATACCTTCAGTATTCCTAAAGGCCCTACAGGTGCTTGACTAAGGCTGATAATGACCATGGGCTTGATTCACTAAAGCGTGCAAAGCGTTAGCACGCCAGTGAAAAGCCACTTTGCACGTGCTAACATGCGCGTCAGTTTTCGTGCGCAAACTCTTCACGTGCAAAGTACCGTGAACTGCACTGATTTCATGTGATAATGATAGTTAGCACACGAAGTCAGTGCAGATCACGCGAGTGCAATGTAAAACATTGATTATTACTGTATATACTTCATTATGCGGTGCGCATAAGACTTTGCACGCGCCGCTTTACAGAACCGCACATGTTAATGTAACCACCATTTATAATTACATTAACATACTTTATTTTACTGTGGGGGCGAAGCTCCATTGATTTCAAGGCTTTGCACGTGCAAACTAGGGTGCTAAGTTTTAGCGCGTGAACGGCGTTACCAACAGCAACAACTTTGCACGTGCAAACTACTTAGCACCCTAGTTTGCACATGCAAAGCTTTTAGGCATGATCACGCTTTAGTGAATCAAGCCCCATCTGAGCTGATAGTCAGGTGTGTATACAGTGAGTCCAAAGGTTCACACGTCACCCACCTTCTGGGCCTTAAACAGACCCTTGTGCAGGTGCACTTCTCCTGCAGGTACACCACTCCTGCTCCACTGAAGTACAAATTCAAAAACGGAGACTGCACACAAAGGGCTTTAGCCAGGGCCGGATTTAAGGCAAGGCCGCATAGGCCATGGCCTAGGGCACCACAGGATCAAGGGCGGGTGGCCAGCAGGCTATACTGGGGAAGGTCACCTGGCCATCTATCTATTCTATCTATACAGAAGGGGAGAGGATTATCTGACTTCTTATACTAGAGGGAAAGGGGGGGGGGGGTCATCAGGCTACCTATACTGGACGGAAGGGCGGGGGGCATCAGGCTATCTATACTGGAGGGAAGGGGTTTTTATCTGGCTACCTATGCTAGATGGAAGGGTCAATGGGCTGCCTATACTGGAGGGAGGGGGAAGGGTCATCTAACTACCTATACTGGCAGGGGGGGGGCGGCTGATGACAGTGGCCTAGGGCGGTAAAGAGTACAAATCCGGCCCTGGCTTTAGCGACAAGCTGTATTAGTGAGCATGTAAAGGCACATACACAACATGTTTCGGGCGGAGGAAGGGCTCCGCCCAAAACATGTTGTGTATGTGCCTCTACATGCTCACTAATACAGCTTGTCGCTAAAGCCCTTTGTGTGCAGTCTCCGTTTTTGAATGTGTATACAGTGAGTGCTGACCTTCAACCCCCAACCCACAAGCTATCTGCCCGGTGAATAAACTCACCCCTGCAACGGGCGATCCCATTGTCTGCGCTGACCCCCCCCTGCCGCCGTGTGACATCATGCATGCACTGCTCCTCTGTCCCTCCGCACCTCTGCATAGCAACAGAATCGTCTGCACAGCTGACATGCATCTGTATGGGCCGGCCAAAAATGTTGCCCTAGGGAATCGGATCCTGATCCCCCACGGGCAACATAAAATGACTAGGTGTGTACGCACCTTATGGGACACAGGTATCTTGTGCATTTGAAGGCAGCATCCTTCTAATTATGAAGAACTTTATTCACCACTGAAACTCATCTTTTTACCATTGTAAACAGGCTCTGGCAATGAGATACAGGTAATGTGGCAGATGAAAATCATAAGGTAAGTTACACCCAGTGATGTAGCAATAGGGGATGCAGAGGTTATGACTGCCTTGAGGCCCTTGGGCAAGAGGGGCCCACTAGGGGCCCTCCTTCATCTATCTTATTAGCTTTTTATTGGTGCTCTGCTGATAATCAACACCTCTATGAGGTTGATTCACTAAGCTGCACTACTACAGCAGAGCAGCTTAACCACTTCCCGACCGCCGTATATACAATTGGCGGCCGGGAAGTGGACCCCGCAAGGACCGCCGTATAGACAAATGGCGGCGGTCCTTGTACGGGCATGGGCGGAGCGATCGCGTCATTCGTGACGCGATCGGCTGCCGGTGCCTGGCTCCGCCCCCCCTCGCGCTGTAACCCGCCGGCCGTTCGGAAGCGCCGGCGGGTTACTAGCACCCGGATCGCCGCATACAAAGTGTATATTACACTTTGTAATGTATAAAAAGTGTATTATACAGGCTGCCTCCTGCCCTGGTGGTCCCAGTGTCCGAGGGACCACCAGGGCAGGCTGCAGCCACCCTAGTCTGCACCTAAGCACACTGATTTCCCCCCCCCCCACCTGCCCCCTGATCGCCCACAGCACCCCTCAGAACCCCATCCCCCTGCCCACCCCCCAGACCCCTGTTTGCACCCAATCACCCCTCTAATCACCCATCAATCACTCCCTGTCACTATCTGTCAACGCTATTTTTTTAATGCCCTAAACTGCACCCTGCTCCCTCCTAATCACCCCCCACCCCTCAGATTCTCCCCAGCCCCCCCCCCCAGACCCCCCCTGTGTACTGTATGCATCTATCCCCCTGATCACCTGTCAATCACCTGTCAATCACCTGTCAATCACCCATCAATCACCCATCAATCACCCCCTGTCACTGCCACCCATCAATTAGCCCCTAACCTGCCCCTTGCGGGCAATCTGATCACCCACCCACACCAATAGATCGCCCGCAGATCCGACGTCAGATCACCTCCCAAGTGCAGTGTTTACATCTGTTCTCTACCCTAAACACCCACTAATTACCCATCAATCACCCCCTGTCACTGCTACCTATTAGATTAGACCCCTATCTGCCCCTAGGGCACTCAATCACCCGCCCACACCCTCAGAACGCCCTCAGACCCCAGCCCTGATCACCTCGCCAGTGCATTGCTTGCATCTATTCCCCCTCTCTAATCACACCTTGAGACACCCATTAATCACCTCCTGTCACCCCCTAGCACACCTACCCATCAGATCAGGCCCTAATTTGCCCCCGTGTGGGCTCCTGATCACTCGGCCAAACCCTCAGATCCCCCTCAGACCCCCTTCTGATCACCTCCCCAGTGCATTGATTGCATCTATTTTCCCCTCTAACCACCCCCTGAGACGCCCATCAATCACCTCCTGTCACCCCCCTAGCACTCCTATCCATCAGATCAGGCCCAATACAACCTGTCATCTAAAAGGCCACCCTGCTTATGACCGGTTCCACAAAATTCGCCCCCTCATAGACCACCTGTCATCAAAATTTGCAGATGCTTATACCCCTGAACAGTCATTGTGAGACATTTGGTTTCCAGACTACTCACGGTTTTGGGCCCGTAAAATGCCAGGGCGGTATAGGAACCCCACAAGTGACCCCATTTTAGAAAGAAGACACCCCAAGGTATTCTGTTAGGTGTATGACAAGTGCATAGAAGATTTTATTTTTTGTCAAAAGTTAGTGGAAATTGATTTTTATTGTTTTTTTTTTCACAAAGTGTCATTTTTCACTAACTTGTGACAAAAAATAAAATCTTCTATGAACTCGCTATACACCTAACGGAATACCTTGGGGTGTCTTCTTTCTAAAATGGGGTCACTTGTGAGGTTCTTATACTGCCCTGGCATTTTAGGGGCCCTAAACCGTGATGAGTAGTCTAGAAAACAAATGCCTCAAAATGACCTGTGAATAGGACGTTGGGCTCCTTAGCGCACCTAGGCTGCAAAAAAGTGTCACACATGTGGTACTGCCGTACTCAGGAGAAGTAGTTTAATGTGTTTTGGGGTGTATTTCTACACATACCCATGCTGGGTGGGAGAAATCTCTCTGTAAATGGACAATTGTGTGTAAAAAAAATCAAACAATTGTCATTTACAGAGATATTTCTCCCACCCAGCATGGGTATGTGTAAAAATACACCCCAAAACACATTATACTACTTCTCCTGAGTACCGCGGTACCACATGTGTGGCACTTTTTTACACCCTAAGTACGCTAAGGGGCCCAAAGTCCAATGAGTACCTTTAGGATTTCACAGGTCATTTTGCGACATTTGGTTTCAAGACTACTCCTCACGGTTTAGGGCCCCTAAAATGCCAGGGCAGTATAGGAACCCCATGAATAACCCCATTCGAGAAAGAAGACACCCAAAGGTATTCCGTTAGGAGTATGGTGAGTTCATAGAAGATTTTATTTTTTGTCACAAGTTAGCGGAAAATGACAAATTAAAATCAATTTCCGCTAACTTGTGACAAAAAAAATAAAATCTTCTATGAACTCACCTTACTCCTAACGGAATACCTTGGGGTGTCTTCTTTCTAAAATGGGGTCATTAGTGGGGTTCCTATACTGCCCTGGAATTTTAGGGGCCCTAAACCGTGAGGAGTAGTCTTGAAACAAAAATGACCTGTGAAATCCTAAAGGTACTCATTGGACTTTGGGCCCCTTAGTGCAGTTAGGGTGCAAAAAAGTGCCACACATGTGGTATCGCCATACTCAGGAGAAGTAGTATAACCTGTTTTGGGGTGTATTTTTACACATACCCATGCTGAGTGGGAGAAATATCTCTGTAAATGGACAATTGTGTGTAAAAAAAAAAATCAAACAATTGTCATTTACAGAGATATTTCTCCCACCCAGCATGGGTATGTGTAAAAATAAACCCCAAAACACATTATACTACTTCTCCTGAGTACGGCAATACCACATGTGTGGCACTTTTTTGCAGCCTAACTGCGCGAAGGGGCCCAAAGTCCAATGAGCACCTTTAGGCTTTACAGGGGTGCTTACAATTTAGCACCCCCCAAAATTTCAGGACAGTTAACACACCCCACTAATGACCCCATTTTGGAAAGTAGACACTTCAAGGTATTCAGAGAGGGGCATGGTGAGTCCGTGGCAGATTTAATTTTTTTTTTTTTTGTCACAAGTTAGAAGAAATGGAAACCTTTTTTTTTTCTGTCACAAAGTGTCATTTTCCGCTTACTTGTGACAAAAAATAATATCTTCTATGAACTCACTATGCCTCTCAGTGAATACTTTGGGATGTCTTCTTTCCAAAATGGGGTTATTTGGGGGGTATTTATACTATCCTGGAATTCTAGCCCCTCATGAAACATGGCAGGTGCTCAGAAAAGTCAGAGATGCTGGAAAATGGGAAAATTCACTTTTTGCACCATAGTTTGTAAACGCTATAACTTTTACCCAAACCAATAAATATAGGCTGAATGGGTTTTTTTTTATCAAAAACATGTTTGTCCACATTTTTCGTGCTGCATGTATACAGAAATTTTACTTTATTTGAAAAATGTCAGCACAGAAAGTTAAAAAAATCATTTTTTTGACAAAATTCATGTCTTTTTTGATGAATATAATAAAAAGTAAAAATCGCAGCAGCACTCAAATAGCACCAAAAGAAAGCTTTATTAGTGACAACAAAATTCATTTAGGTAGTAGGTTGTATGAGCGAGCAATAAACCGTGAAAGCTGCAGTGGTCTGAATGGAAAAAAAGTGCCTGGTCCTTAAGGGGGGTAAAGCCCACGGTCCTCAAGTGGTTAATGCGCAGTCATTGCATGCACAGTTAAATTACGCTTGGATAAAATAGTTTAAAGAGTGCGTTGTAGCTTCAAAATACGATATTCCTGCACATCAAAGTGCAGGAATCTTGTCCTTTGAAGCTACTGGATCCGCCGGGCTCCTGGCAGGTTCAGTGGGGCGCTCGTTAAAGAGAAATCGTAACCAAGAATTGAACTTCATCTCAAATTTATTCCTTTTCACAAATGGATAATCAGGGGGCTCTGTATGGCTGATATTGTGGTGAAACCCCTCCCACAGTGTGATGTCAGGAGGCCCATGGTCCTGACAGTTTCCTGTCTGAACCTCAGTGCATTGTGGGAAATAAAAGCTGTTTACAGCTGTTTCCAACTGCCAGAAAAGCAGTTCCACTGACATCACCTGCCAGCAGTAAAAATATCACCATGTGATAAATGTCAGAATGTAAATCAGGGAGAGGAAAGATTTTACAGTGGGCAAACACTGGCTAAATCATTTGTACATAATTATTGTAAAAATGAAGCACTTTTTTATTACATTATTTTCACTGGAGTTCCTCTTTATGTGTAACAAAGTGCTCTTTAAACTATTTGAGCCAAGCGTAATATAACTGTGCACGCTATGGCTGCATAGCATGCGCAGGGAATTATAACACTCTGTGCTGTTAGTGAATAGAGGTAATCCTTAACATGCTATTTTCTTACTCTGATTACACCTCTCTGACACTGCAGCTGTCCTTGGTAGGTTTTGGGGCTTCATATCAACAGAGTGCTTGGGGCGCCATGTAAAACTCGCATTGGGGCCCTTAGCTCCTTAGTTACGCCACTGGGTACACCTGTAGGAAAAAAGCCCTTGTCGATGGCTCGTGCATGCGGAGTAGCTCAGACCTAACTTGGCTCGACTTTTACCACCAGAGCTCAAGCGGATCCGAGTTACTACAAATGAATGAGGCATCTGCGCCTGCGCAGTAGCATGGACTCAATCAAACTCAACATTCGGGCTCTGGAAATGCCCAAGCAAGCAGGTCCATGCTACTGCCCAGGCACATTGTAGACATCCACCCACAAGTTTTGGGGGTCTTAGTGTTCGAATGACATGGTGGAGGAGGAGGACAGGGGAATCCTCTGGCGGATGCAGAGTCTTCCCTCTACCAAGGGAAAAGAAACTTACATGTTTACTATAAAGAGGAATTTTACCGAATGTAACTTAACCACTTGAGGACCGCAGTGTTAACCCCCCCCCCCCCCCCCCCAAAGACCAGGCAATTCTTCATTAAATTGGCCACTGCAGCTTTAAGGCCAAGCTGCTGGGCCACACGACACAGCACACAAGTGATCCCCCCTTTTCTCTCCACCAACAGAGCTCTCTGTTGGTGGGGTCTGATCACCCCCCCCCCATACATTTGTTTATTTTTTGTTTATGTATGTTTTGTTTTTGTTTTTTTAAAGTGTGTTTTTTATGCTCTTGTATACCCCCGCCCCTCCCTCCCCCCACCAGCCAATCCCCGTGATCAGCTGTGATCAGCTGTTATAGGCTTTAGCCATCTAACAGTCTCCCGAGCGACTCCACTCCGCCCACCAAGCAGAAGATGCGGGCACATCCTGCGCGCAATCTCCTGCAAAATGGAGCCCCAGGACTTTACGCCGATCTGCGTTAGGCGGTCTTGGGGCTGCCGCCACGGCCATGCCCATCGGCGTGATGCGGTCGGCTAGAAGAGAAAGAGGAACTTCAGCCTCAACAAACATACTGTCATTAAGTTACATTGTTAATTAAAATAGATAGGTGATATAATCTCTTACCCACCCTGTTTTAAAACAACAGGCAAATGTTTGTGATGTTATGGGGGTAGCAATGTTTTGGTTGAAAGGAGGTGGCAGGGAGCATGAGAAACAGTTCCAACTGTCCTGTGTCCTGAATCACCCCTCCCAGCTGCACGCGCTAGCCTTCAAATCTTAAATTCAAAATGAAAAAAACAAATTTGCGCCAAAACAGCAGAACGAGAACAACAACATCAGAAATCCCATCATGCTTTGCACAGCATCAGGGGAAAAATGCCCAGGCAGTTTTCTTCTGTGTAACTAAAAAATGAGGCTTGGGTAAGAAAAAATAAGTTCTGATGCTGTGAAACTGTTAAAGGAAGCACCAAGTCTTTTGCAGTGCTTCTAAATACATTTTTAGTCTGGAAGTTCACTTTAATGATTAAAATTACTTACATTTCAGAATACTCATTTATAAATCATTTAGTCAATATTTGCCAATTGTAAAATCTTCCCTTTCCCTGATTTAGATTCAGGTGGCGACATCTTTACTGACAAGGAGAACCACTCTGGGATGTTTGTTTGTTGCGTGTTCTAAAGTGAGGGCAAAAACACCTGGGGCTTGACTCACTAACCAGCGCTAAGTGTTAGCGCCGGAGTGAAAAACCACTTAGTGCCCCTTAAGTAGCTTTGCGCGCACCAACAGCCGTGCATAGCTACATCACACACAGCACCGCTCATAGCGCGCGCAGTGTGGTGCGCCGATAATAGTGTGCGGTGCGACGATAATGTCGCACTCGATATGCTGTAAATGGTGCACTGAAAACGGCGCATTGGGTGCTTCCTAATCGGCGCATTGATGCTTCGTTTCGGGCGCACCCGATGCGCCGTTTTCAGCGCACCATTTACAGCATATCGGGTGCGTCGCACCGCACACTATTATCAGTGCATCAAACTGCGCGTGCTATGCGCGGTGCTGTGCGCGATGTGTGGGTGCAAACCACCTATCGCCCTGGTTTGCACCCACAAGGTGATAAGGCTCACGGCTTAGCGCCGGTTAGTGAATCAGGCTCCTGGTCTCCCAGAGTGCTTTGGGACAGAAAGCTGCTTAACTAAATAGCCTAGGCAAAACATCACTGAGAGGGTGGGGCTACATACCAATAAAAAGCAATATCTGCATATAGGAAGTGATTATGATGCTGAAACCAGGATAATTAATATAAAATTTGGTATCCTGTATAATGTAATCAATTCTACTATTACTACTACTCTTCAATTAAAGAGGAACTAAACGCAAAGCTTATTATTTGCTCTAAAAGATTAGCCACAGCTTGATAACCTTGATGGACAAAAAAAAAAAAACAATCTTCATTGTTCATTTATTTATGGAAATCCTATAAAAACAGACTTTTACTAGTTGGTTTCACTTTGTAGGGAGCACTGAAAGGGTGAAAAGCTGCCCTGGCTGAGCTCCTGCAGTCTATTCATACTTGCTTATAACTGGACACTTTTCTCTGGTTAAACAACCACAGAACATAGAGCAGTGGATTTCTTCAGCAACTATATGTGGAATAAAGACTTTTCATTCTGTGCTGTCCAAGAGTTCAGTTCATTTTAATTGTTTTTCAGTTCAAGTTTGCATTAACTCCCTACATTTGTGTACTTACATTTGAATGCTGGTAGTATTGAAACTCCCTTATACCAAGATCAACAGGGCCATTATTATCTGTGCTGAAGAGACACAATTTGACTTTTGAATCCTGCTAGACAAACTGGTATGTGTCATTTTTTCCCCTTACAGTTACCGTCATAGTTTTGATTTTTAAAGAAAGTTCTACTCGTACTATTCCTATCCTTTAAATATTTATGCTTAAATCATGTGTGGGACTCATCCTATTGCGATTGTATTACTGTCAGGAATCTCAATTTTCTGACTTCCTACACCCTTGTATTTGACATAATTTAATTTCTATAAATATATATTCTGCCAGTTATCATTTTCTCATTTTTTCCCCTTTACATTCTGAAAATAACTTGCAGTGTTCCTGCCTGAACATTCTTCCCTCACTTAATTGCTCCAGTTGACCCTGTTACATCTGTGCACTGTGAACAGGATGAAGAGTGCTCATGTGGGAGATATTATTCTGGATGTTTTCAAAAATAAGATAATTATATTTTACTTCCCCAACTGTTTTCTAATGGCATTAGAATGTTTGATTAAAAAGTGTTTTATTTTCATGAACATAAACGTACTTATCCAATTAATGCTCTAAAGAGCTTACAGTTGTACAATAGCAGTGGCGCAAGTTTTAGTTATTTATATATTTATTTACCTTGCTCACCAAAATAGGTAAAAAAATCTCAGTGTCTTTCAGAGGATGATAAACAATTTAGCATGGTGCTATAGTGGTTTGCCATCTTGCCTTGCAGCGCTGGGTCCCTGGTTTGAATCCCATCCAGGTCACTATCTGCATGGAGTTTGTATGTTCCCCCTGTGTATGTGTGGGTTTCCTCCATGTGCTCCGGTTTCCTCCCACAACCCAAAAAGATACAGATAAGTTAATTGGTTTTCCCCTAAATTGTCCCTAGACTATGATACATACATTAGACTATGACTATGGCAGGGATTAGATTATATGACCCTCTGAGGGACAGTTAGTGACAACACAATATACTTTGTACAGCGCTATGTAAGATCTCTGCTCTATATAAATACTAAATAATAATAATAATAATAATTACCATCTCTAAAGGTCCTCATAATTTTGTTTGTTTGGTTTTTGAGCATCAGAATTAGGTGCCGACATTGGGTACCAGCTGAGTGATTGCCAATTATACTCATTCAGTGGTTTGTAAAAGTATTCGACCCCCTTGAAGTTTTCCACATTTTGTCATATTAATGCCACACACATGAATCAATTTTATTGGAATTCCACGTGATAGACCATTACAAAGTGGTGTACACGTCAAAAGTGGAACAAAAATCATACATGATTCCAAACATTTTTTACAAATAAATAACTGCAAAGTGGTGTGTGGAGAAAAACCCTAAATATAAAGCCAGGGCAACAATGGAATGGTTTAAAACAAAACATATCCATGTGTTAGAATGGCCCAGTCAGAGTCCAGATCTAAATCCAATCGAGAATCTGTGGCAAGATCTGAAAACTGCTGTTCACAAACGCTGTCCATCTAATTTGACTGAGCTGGAGCTGTTTTGCAAAGAAGAATGGGCAAGGATTTCAGTCTCTAGATGTGCAAAGCTGGTAGAGACATACCCTAGAAGACTGGCAGCCATAATTGCAGCAAAAGGTGGTTCTACAAAGTATTGACTCAGGGGGCTGAATAATTATGCACACCCCACATTGCAGTTATTTATTTTTTCAAAATGTTTGGAATCATGTATGATTTTCGTTCCACTTCTCACGTGTACACCACTTTGTATTGGTCTCGTGGAATTCCAATAAAATTTATTCATGTTTGTGGCAGTAATATGACAAAATGTGGAAAACTTCAAGGGGGCCGAATACTTTTGCAAACCACTGTACTTGGCTGAAATGCTGTTTTATGTGATTGTCCCCTGTCATTATTCCTGTAATAAACCTATCCTATTAATGAATGCCTCCTACCTAATTAATTGACCTTACTGTCTTCTCTTACAGGGGAAAAAACCCCAAAGGTGATTCCTAACATTAACTTCCCCCTTTAATGTTAACCCCTTTCTGACACCTAATCCTAAAGGAATACCGTACTTCTCCCTGCCCAGTATCCTAATGTTCTATCTCTGCTTAAAGTGATAATGAATGGAAAGGGAAGGCTCCAGATCCCATGATGGAGCCTTTCCTGTCTTTGCACGGTCCCCTCATTCCAGAATTGTCACCCATGGTGGTGTAGTGCAGCATTGTCACCCATGGTGGGGTAGTGGTTAGCACTCTTGCCTTTTAGCACTGGATCCCAGGTTTGAATCCCAACCAGGGCACTATCTGCAAAGTTTGTATGTTCTCCCTGTGCCAGTGTGGGTTTCCTCCCACATCCCAAAAAACATACAGATAAGCTTATTGGCTTCCTCTAAATTGACCCTAGACTATGATATGTTCACTACATGATACGTACATAGACTGTGGTAGGGATTAGATCGCGAGCCCTTTTGAAAGACAGTAAAGTGACAGTATACTCTGTACAGTGCTGAGGAAGATGTCAGTGCTATATAAATACTAAAAAATAATATACTTTTGTATGGTTCTGACCCAGTTCTGTATCATGCCTGAAGAAGTAACTTCAGGTTTTGAAAGCTTGCAAATAAATCTTGTACATTATTAAAGGTATCACCTAGACAACATTTGTCTTTTGATGCTCTTTATGACTAATACCGGACCACATGCAACTGATAGAAAGAGAATAAAAGTAAAAAGAAGATGGTGAAGGTAAGAAAGGAAAAAGAACGAAGGGGAACAGGGACTGGGGAAAGTGAGAGTATTCAGCATCTATGTGAGTTTTCCCTATTCCCTTGTAGGGGCCGGCATCAGTGGCATATCATGTGAACAATGGCGTAACTACAATTCATACAATTTATGCCCCCCCACAGCAAAACTTTGACGCCCCGCATTCATGTTTACACCCCTTCGCTTGCCTTCCCTTGGTGCCCTTCATGGCATTGGGGCCCACCTCACAAGTGTCATAAAACAAGTTTGGACATCATGATCTTCACAACCATAACAAGTGTAGCCACAAAAACACCTGATCTGAAGGATAATCCCCTATATCAGAGGAAGGGAAGGTTAGTAGCTGGGGTCCCCCACAGCTCTGGGCTCCCTTGCAATCGCTGGGTCTTCTCCCCTCTAGTTACACCCCTGCATGTAGGGTCCATGAGTTCCGTACATTATGGACTTTGTATGCACTAAATAAAGAACACAAATATTTTTTAACAATTTTTGAACTTCAGCTCACTTCAATCTGCCTTAAAATATCAGCCCTGTTCCTTTCAGGTTGTATAAATGAAATGCACGGGGTCATCCAATTTAACTTTACAATGAGTGGCATTTGGCAAATATCTGTTCAGAAAAAAAGGAATAATTTCTTATGAAATGACTGCTTTCAAAACATTTGGCCATCTTTCTATGTCTGGCTCTGAGCCTGATATCCATTATTTATCAGAGGGGATCACATCTATAATGGGAATGTTAAACAATTCACGGTGAATGTGAAGCCTGATCTTTAGTGACTGTGCCAGAAATGAATCCTCCAATCAGAACATCTCAAAATCACTTTTAGTATGAATGCTTGCCCATCTCAGACTAAAGTGAAATTTAATAGAAGATTTTTTTGATAAATACACAAAAATATGTTTTTAATTGTATATTGCTCTGAAACTCTCTGAGCTTAATATTTAATATATGGCGTGTTATTTTCAATCTGCAGCCCACAGCCAACTTGCTAGTGTGAGGAGCAATGTTAGTTATCCAGATCTGCGGACCATTAAGTTATAAGGGGGAAAAAAAGTTTCAACTAAAGTTTTAAGGTAGCCATACATCAGGCAATGATGGACAGATTCGACCAAGAGACAAATCTCTCTCTGCTGAAATCTGATTAGACAGAGATCTGTCAGCTCCCCATACACCGCAGACTGATTCCTGATCAATTTCATGCTGAAATTGATTCAGAATCGGCCTTGCGATGCTGCATCCACTTGACCGGCCCAATGCTGTCACCCCTAATGTGTAATGTGCCCACCCCGTGCCCAGTGCACTATATATTAACTGTCCACATCCGCCTATATCCAAGCGCACTCCTTGCTACATGCAGGAACCCCATGTGGTTGCCAGTGTACACGTGGGCAGGTGTGTGACATCACACAAGTCCCCCTCGGTTACTCCAGAAACCATCTGGGGATCCTGCATGGAGCAAGAAGAGCACTCGGAGCCAGCGGAGGAAAAGAGGCAGCCATGGACAGGTAATGTATAGTGCACTGGGCACTAGGGAGGCGGCACATTACACATTAGGGGGGACAGCATTTCATCATGTTCCTCGTTTGTCCCGATACTGCTCACCTTGCACCCAACTGAGCAAGTCAGCCCTACATCTTGCAGAATGTCTGACCGATTAATGCGACAGATTTCGGCCCAAAAGCAAGAAATGTGGGCACTGGTGAAACCGCAGAAGTTTGGGCACCTCTATAGGAGGTCCATAGGGTTTTCGGGGATAAACAGCAGCGCCGGGCTGCCCACCCAAAATTTTTATTTTTCTCTGGCAGATTTGACACTTTTTTCTTTCTTTCTTTCTTTCTTTCTTTTTTTTTTTTTTTGCATATTTGCTGAAATTCTTTGTTTTTGCAGTGTGGGGGATGTTTAACCACTTCCCGACCGCCGTATTGACAAATGGCGGCCGGGAAGTGGACCCGCAAGGACCGCCGTATATACAAATGGCGGCGGTCCTTGTCGGGGCATGGGCGGAGCGATCGCGTCATCCGTGACGCGATCCTCCGCCGGCGCCTGTCACCGCTCACCCGCCGCAACATCCCGCCGGCCATACGGAAGCGCCGGCGGGATGTTAACCCGACGATCGCCGCATACAAAGTGTATAATACACTTTGTAATGTTTACAAAGTGTATTATACAGGCTGCCTCCTGCCCTGGTGGTCCCAGTGTCCGAGGGACCACCAGGGCAGGCTACAGCCACCCTATGTCGCACCCAAGCACACTGATTTCTCCCCCCCCTGCCCCAGATCGCCCACAGCACCCCTCAGACCCCCCCCTGCCCACCCCCCAGACCCCTGTTTGCACCCAATCACCCCCCTAATCACCCATCAATCACTCCCTGTCACTATCTGTCAACGCTATTTTTTTTTACCCCCCCCCCCCCCCTGCCCCCTGCCCCCTCCTGATCACCCCCCACCCCTCAGATTCTCCCCAGCCCCCCCCCAGACCCCCCCCCCCCTGTGTACTGTATGCATCTATCCCCCCTGATCACCTGTCAATCATCTGTCAATCACCTGTCAATCACCTGTCAATCACCCATCAATCACCCCCTGTCACTGCCACCCATCAATCAGCCTCTAACCTGCCCCTTGTGGGCAATCTGATCACCCACCCACACCGATAGATCGCCCGCAGATCCGACATCAGATCACCACCCAAGCTCAGTGTTTACATCTATTCTCTCCTCTAAACACCCACTAATTACCCATCAATCACCCATCAATCACCCCCTATCACCACCTGTCACTGTTACCCATCAGATCAGAGCGTAATCTGCTCCTTGCGGGCACCCAATCACCCGCTACATGCTCAGATTGCCCTCAGACCCCCCCTTATCAATTCGCCAGGGCATTATTTACATCTGTCCTTCCCTGTAATAACCCACTGATCACCTGTCAATCACCTGTCAATCACCCATCAATCACCCCCTGTCACTGCCACCCATCAATCACCCCTGTCACTGCCACCCATCAATCAGCCCCTAACTTGCCCCTTGCGGGCAATCTGATCACCCACCCACACCAATAGATCGCCCGCAGATCCGACATCAGATCAGCACCCAAGCGCAGTGTTTACATCTATTCTCTCCTCTAAACACTCACTAATTACCTATCAATCACCCATCAATCACCCCCTATCACCACCTGTCACTGTTACCCATCAGATCAGACCCTAATCTGCCCCTTGCAGGCACCCAATCACCCGCCTACACGCTCAGATTGCCCTCAGACCCCCCCTTATCAATTCGCCAGTGCAATATTTACATCTGTGCTTCCCTGTAATAACCCACTGATTACCTGTCAATCACCTGTCAATCACCCATCAATCACCCCCTGTCACTGCCACCCATCAATCACCCCTGTCACTGCCACCCATCAATCAGCCCCTAACTTGCCCCTTGCGGGCAATCTGATCACCCACCCACACCAATAGATCGCCCGCAGATCCGACATCAGATCACCACCCAAGCGCAGTGTTTACATCTATTGTCTCCTCTAAACACCCACTAATTACCCATCAATCACCCCCTATCACCACCTGTCACTGTTATCCATCAGATCAGACCCTAATCTGCCCCTTGCCGGCACCCAATCACCTGCCTACATGCTCAGATTGCCCTCAGACCCCCCCCCCCCCCCTTATCAATTCGCCAGGGCATTATTTACATCTGTCCTTCCCTGTAATAAACCACTGATCACCCATCAATCACCCCCTGTCACTGCCACTCATCAATCAGCCCCTAACCTGCCCCTTGCGGGCAATCTGATCACCCACCCACACCCTAAACACCCACTAATTACCCATCAATCACCCCCTGTCACTGCTACCTATCAGATTAGACCCCTATCTGCCCCTAGGGCACTCAATCACCCGCCCACACTCTCAGAATGCCCTCAGGCCCCAGCCCTGATCACCTCGCCAGTGCATTGCTTGCATCTATTCCCCCCTCTAATCACACCTTGAGACACCCATCAATCACCTCCTGTCACCCCCTAGCACACCTACCCATCAGATCAGGCCCTAATTTGCCCCGTGTGGGCTCCTGATCACTCGGCCAAACTCTCAGATCCCCCTCAGACCCCCTTCCGATCACCTCCCCAGTGCATTGATTGCATCTATTTTCCCCTCTAACCACCCCCTGAGACACCCATCAATTACCTCCTGTCACCCCCTAGCACTCCTATCCATCAGATCAGGCCCAATACAACCTGTCATCTAAAAGGCCACCCTGCTTATGACCGGTTCCACAAAATTCGCCCCCTCATAGACCACCTGTCATCAAAATTTTCAGATGCTTATACCCCTGAACAGTCATTTTGAGACATTTGGTTTCCAGACTACTCACGGTTTTGGGCCCGTAAAATGCCAGGGCGGTATAGGAACCCCACAAACTGACCCCATTTTAGAAAAAAGACACCCCAATGTATTCTGTTAGGTGTATGACGAGTTCATAGAAGATTTTGTTTTTTTGTCAAAAGTTAGCGGAAATTGATTTTTTTTTTTTTCACAAAGTGTCATTTTTCACTAACTTGTGACAAAAAATAAAATCTTCTATGAACTCGCCATACACCTAACGGAATACCTTGGGGTGTCTTCTTTCTAAAATGGGGTCACTTGTGGGGTTTCTATACTGCCGTGGCATTTTAGGGGCCCTAAACCAGCATGGGTATGTGTAAAAATACACCCCAAAACACATTGTACTACTTCTCCCGAGTACGGCGATACCACATGTGTGGCACTTTTTTATTTTTTGTCACAAGTTAGCGGAAATTGATTTTTATTGGTTTTTTTCACAAAGTGTCATTTTCCGCTAACTTGTGACAAAAAATAAAATCTTCTATGAACTCACCGTACTACTAACGGAATACCTTGGGGTGTCTTCTTTCTAAAATGGGGTCATTTGTGGGGTTCCTATACTGTCCTGGCATTTTAGGGGCCCTAAACCGTGAGGAGTAGTCTTGAAACGAAATTTCTCAAAATGACCTGTGAAATCCTAAAGGTACTCATTGGACTTGGGGCCCCTTAGCGCAGTTAGGGTGCAAAAAAGTGCCACACATGTGGTATCGCCGTACTCGGGAGAAATAGTACAATGTGTTTTGGGGTGTATTTTTACACATACCCATGCTGGGTGGGAGAAATAACTCTGTAAATGGACAATTGTGTATAAAAAAAATCAAAAGATTGTCATTTACAGAGGTATTTCTACCACCCAGCATGGGTATGTGTAAAAATAATACACCCCAAAACACAACATACTACTTCTCCTGAGTACGGCAATACCACATGTGTGGCACTTTTTTGCAGCCTAACTGCGCTAAGGGGCCCAAAGTACAATGAGCACCTATAGGCTTTACAGGGGTGCTTACAAACTAGCACCCCCCAAAATGCGAGGACAGTAAACACACCCCACAAATGACCCCATTTTGGAAAGTAGACACTTCAAGGTATTCAGAGAGGGGCATGGTGAGTCCGTGGCAGATTTCATTTTTTTTTTGTCGCAAGTTAGAAGAAATGGAAACTTTTTTTTTTTGTCACAAAGTGTCATTTTCCGCTTACTTGTGACAAAAATTAATAGCTTCTATGAACTCACTATGCCTCTCAGTGAATACTTTGGGATGTCTTCTTTCCAAAATGGGGTCATTTGGGGGGTATTTATACTATCCTGGAATTCTAGCCCCTCATGAAACATGTCAGGTGGTCAGCAAAGTCATAGATGCTTGAAAATGGGAAAATTCACTTTTTGCACCATAGTTTGTAAACGCTATAACTTTTACCCAAACCAATAAATATACACTGAATGGGTTTTTTTTATCAAAAACATGTTTGTCCACATTTTTCGCGCTGCATGTATACAGAAATTTTACTTTATTTGAAAAATGTCAGCACAGAAAGTTAAAAAAATCATTTTTTTGCCAAAATTCATGTCTTTTTTGATGAATATAATAAAAAGTAAAAATCGCAGGAGCAATCAAATAGCACCAGAAGAAAGCTTTATTAGTGACAAGAAAAGGAGCCAAAATTCATTTAGGTGGTAGGTTGTATGAGCGAGCAATAAACCGTGAAAGCTACAGTGGTCTGAATGGAAAAAAAGTGGCCGGTCCTTAAAGAGAACCAGAGACGAAGCACCCTCATGTATTTTATTACATTTATCAGTGGGAACATGACAGTAAACAGCTACCCTGCTTTTAGTTTCATTGTTATCTGCTTAATTAGTCTATTAGCAGCTGTTATAAGAATCCACTGACTATTCAGTCGAGGTTTGACCTGGAATCATTTTAGCTGAGTCACTTTTCTGTGGAGTCTTTTCAAGCCCAAGCCTTCCCCCTCCTGGCTCAAATTTCATGCTTTACATACTGAGAGATGTGATGACATGGGAGCTGCTGCAGGAAAAATCTCTGTCTCATGTTAAGTATGCCAAATCGACGGCAAAAACGATCGAAATCCGAATCGAGCATGTTGGAAATAATCGATTCGATCCGTTCGATCCCGGGAATCGAACGGGAAATCTCAACGTGTGTATCCAGCATAACAGACAAGTGTGGCTGTGTGATCTGTGTGCTCTGTCTGTGCAGCCAGTCATCATTATTATCTACTGTATGCAGTTTCATTACTATGAGAGACACTTCCTACAGGCAGCCACACTGTATTCCAGAATATGAAGTTAAAAGCACACAGATGAAAGCCTACAGCAGCCCTGCTTGTCTATAGTCTCATATAGCTTAGACAGCACATCCAGAACACCTCATAACCTGGAAACAGAAGGAATATGAGCCGGCGGCCATATTGGATATTTCCTGAAGCAATAATGGATAAAAAGCACTCAAAAAGGCACACCAGAGTGGCGAAATTATCGGGTAGAGCATTTATTCTTTACAAGCTATCAACTGATATGTTTATTTTGTGTGAATCGTTCATCTCTGGTTCCCTTTAAAGGGGGTAAAGCCCACGGTCCTCAAGTGGTTAAGGTTCAGTGTTAGGAAGGGGGTTTTAAGGTTAGGTGTGGAGGGGTTGGTTTAAAGTTAGGTATCAGTAAGGGATGTTTAAGGTTAGGCTGGCGGCCGGGTTAAAGTTTGATGTCGGGGTAGGTTTGTGTGAGGGTAGGGTAGGGTTTATCTGCAGTAAAATATCAGTAACATACTGTATACCAATATTTTACCAACATAAACTTACCGTAAAATAGTAGAATAACTGTAAATATTGGCTATAGCCAGGGACCAAAATGTCCTGCCACCTTTATCTTGTGCATGCAGTGCTTATTGGCTGTAACAGTCATGTCTCCATCCAATAATGATGGGTGATGGTGTTTTTCAGAAGTGGGCAAGTCCTTGGCCTCAATTCACTAAGCTTTTCTCCTGTCTTTAATAACTCTTCTAGAGTTGTTACCATGGTGATAAGGCATGTAGTATTCAGGAAACATTTTACCTCAGGCAAACCTAATGTTAACTCTTCTGTCTTTAAGTTAACTCTTCAATCCTTAAAATAACTCCAGAGTTAAAGACAGGCTGTTTATTAACTGCATGTGAAAATAACTACAGAGGAGGTAAATTAACTACAGAGGAGGTAAAATAACTACAGATGAGGTAACTTAACTACAGAGGAGGTAACTTAAGGAGTGAAGAGATAAGATAACTCTCTCTTATGTGGAGGTAAGTTTTCTCTTGCCTTATTATCTCCAGCATGATCTTAGTGAATTGAGGCCAAGTTGTCAGTAATCCTTGGAGCGTTTGCAAGCAGAAACAGGGAATTGGAGGACACCACGGGAAACCTCATTCGGATCTAAAGGATTCCATCTTCTTAGGTAAGTATGTGATTTTATACCCCAGTTTCCGCTTGGGTACACTTTAACACAGTGTATTGCACACACTCCATTCTCATAGTATCTAGATCTTTCTGTTTTGCTTCTTGGAAGTGGGCTTTAATAAGTGTCCATTCCCCACTCTTCTCTGCTTGCTTTCCTAACACATTCTGATTCTTTTGTGTTCATAATACAAAACCATATTTTCGTGTTTACAATGCTAAAAATGAATGATTCTTTATCGCCATTAGCGCCACCATTATCTAGCTGAGACCAGGGTCACAGGGTTCAAAAGTAGTTTTAATTGCTTAGTTAAATGTTGACTAGAGGCAAACTTTCATGTTTCTAATGAATACCAATGACCCTACATAAAACTGATTAGCATTATAATTAACACAGGGTAAACATTTTATTCAGCATCACAATGAAGCCTTCTGTTGATAACACATCAGATTCAAATCACAAACAAAATAATGATGTTTTGCATATCAAGCATGCTAATTTATTTCCTTCTCTTTCCTTGCTCACGATGCGTTTTGTTTTTAATATCATTTAATTAGGAAGCCATTTGGCCAGGTGACCAAGGTTAGTAAAGTCAGTATATTTAACTGTCAGCTTTAACAAGGATGTCTGGGGCGTCAGAGCTGCCATCAGGGGTAAATGCAGTACTTCAGAACCATAGCCAGCTTAAAGGACCACTGACAGGAAAACAATGATAAACCTAAAATACATGGAAACATACAAATAAGAAGTGATCTTCTTCCAGAGTAAAATGAGCTATAAATTACTTTTCTCCTTTGTTGTTTTCACTTAAAGTAGGTTGTAGAAATCTGACAGAACCAACAGGTTTTGGGCTAGTCCATCTCTTCATGGGGCAGGGGGGGATTCTTAGCATAGCATGTATTCTTTATAAAGACACTCCCTGAAATGTATTTTTACAAAGATGCTGGCCAGCCTCCCAGCTCACTGCACACTTTTTTGGCAGTTGGACAGATCAACCGCCATTCACTAAGTGCTTTTGTAAATACTGTATATACTCGAGTATAAGCCGACCCGAGTATACGCCGACCCCCCAACTTTTACCCCCAAAAAACAGGAAAAATGTTTGACCCAAGTATAAGCCGAGGGTAGGAAATACAGCACCTGTGTCAAACGTGTCCGTATGGCACCTTAGTGTTTATCACAGATTGCATCTCGTTTCTAACAACTACAGTCGGTTTTGTGCAATCACCCTAAGTGTAGTTCCATTTTTTTTTGCATTTTATAGTTCAGAAGAACTTTAGAAAGCAAACATTGATACAGTAGTGAAATACTGTCGTTCCTTATGTACTCTCCACCAGTGATAATAAAAGATGCATTGAGAAGGCTTATGGATGATTTGGAGAGCCAATGGAGGCAAAATCTGATGTTATTGGAGAGAAAGGAGCAGTGAGAGAAGGAGCAGGGAGGACTAAATTGTATTCTGTAGCTAACCATACAGCTTACAGCTGGTACAGCTGCTAAGCATGTGAGCGGTATGCTCAGTAATTAAACCCCCTGCGTGTCCCCGGCATGTGTCTCGCTTCCCGCTGAATCAGCAGCATATGTGCAAATAGCGATCCCCCGGCAGCCCTCCTCCTAAGTGTCTCCCGTGATGCGCCCTTTGTCCGCCCATAGTGGTGCTTATATATACCTCTCCCTGAGTGTCCTGGCATCTGCAGAGTCTCGCACAGTAGATCGTTCAGTCACAGATTACCGCGGCCAGTATACATCTTCCTCTTCACCATCAGTCTCCTCTCTATGACGTCCTGCAGTGGCGCGCATAACGTGAGGCGCCACTAGAGGGCCTCATAGAGAGGAGACTGATAGTGAAGATAGTGAAGGAGCTGTATACTGGCCGCGGTAATCTGTGACTGAACAATCCACCACGCTGGACTCTGTAGATGCCGGGGACACTCCGGGAGTAGAGTTGGGCCGAACCTCCGATTTTAGGTTCGCGAACCTGGTTCGCGAACTTCCGCGGAAGGTTCGGTTCGCGTTAAAGTTCGCGAACCGCAATAGACTTCAATGGGGATGCGAACTTTGAAAAAAAAAATAATTATGCTGGCCACAAAAGTGATGGAAAAGATGTTTCAAGGGGTCTAACACCTGGAAGGGGGCATGGCGGAGTGGGATACATGCCAAAAGTCCCGGGGAAAAATCTGGATTTGACGCAAAGCAGCGTTTTAAGGGCAGAAATCACATTGAATGCTAAATGACAGGCCTAAAGTGGCGGGTTCACTGAACACAACAGGTATGCAGTGGCGGGTTCACTGAACAGGTATACAGTGGCGGGTCCACTGAACAGAACAGGTATGCAGTGGCGGGTTCACTAAACAGAACAGGTATACAGTGGCGGGTTCACTAAACAGAACAGGTATACAGTGGCAGGTTCACAGAACAGGTATGCAGTGGCAGGTTCACTGAACACAACAGGTATGCAGTGGCGGGTTCACTGAACAGGTATACAGTGGCGGGTCCACTGAACAGAACAGGTATGCAGTGGCGGGTTCACTAAACAGAACAGGTATACAGTGGCGGGTTCACTAAACAGAACAGGTATACAGTGGCAGGTTCACAGAACAGGTATGCAGTGGCAGGTTCACTGAACACAACAGGTATGCAGTGGCGGGTTCACTGAACAGGTATACAGTGGCGGGTCCACTGAACAGAACAGGTATGCAGTGGCGGGTTCACTAAACAGAACAGGTATACAGTGGCGGGTTCACAGAACAGGTATGCAGTGGCAAGTTCACTGAACACAACAGGTATGCAGTGGCGGGTTCACTGAACAGGTATACAGTGGCGGGTCCACTGAACAGAACAGGTATGCAGTGGCGGGTTCACTGAACAGGTATACAGTGGCCGGTCCACTGAACAGAACAGGTATGCAGTGGCGGGTTCACTGAACAGGTATACAGTGGCGGGTCCACTGAACAGAACAGGTAGGCAGTGGCGGGTTCACTGAACAGGTATACAGTGGCGGTTCCACTGAACAGAACAGGTATGCAGTGGCGGGTTCACTGAACAGGTATGCAGTGGTTGGTTCACAGAACAGGTATGCAGTGGTGGGTTCACAGCACAGGTATGCAGTGGTGGGTTCAATGAACAGGTATACAGTGGCGGGTCCACTGAACAGAACAGGTATGCAGTGGCAGGTTCACTGAACAGGTATGCAGTGGTGGGTTCACAGCACAGGTATGCAGTGGTGGGTTCACAGAACAGGTATGCAGTGGTGGGGTCACAGCACAGGTGTGCAGTGGTGGGTTCAATGAACAGGTATACAGTGGCGGGTCCACTGAACAGAACAGGTATGCAGTGGCAGGTTCACTGAACAGGTATGCAGTGGTGGGTTCACAGCACAGGTATGCAGTGGTGGGTTCACTGAACAGGTATGCAGTGGTGGGTTCACAGCACAGGTATGCAGTGGTGGGTTCACAGCACAGGTATGCAGTGGTGGGTTCACAGCACAGGTATGCAGTGGTGGGTTCACAGCACAGGTATGCAGTGGTGGGTTCACAGCACAGGTATGCAGTGGTGGGTTCACAGAACAGGTATGCAGCCAGACAGGAACAAGTTAAGCCTAACTAATCTTTCCCTGAGAGACAGTCTGCAGCAGCTCGCCCTACTCTCACTAACGCAGGCAGCACACGAGTGACCGTAATGGCCGCCGCTGCCTGCCTTATATCAGGGGGGTGGGGCTCCAGGGGCTAGTGTAGCCTAATTGGCTACACTGGGCCTGCTGACTGTGATGTAGAGGGTCAAAGTTGACCCTCCATGTGCATTATGGGGCGAACCGAACTTCCGCAAAGGTTCGCCTGCGGGACGCGAACGCGAACCACCGAAGTTCGCGTGGAACCGTTCGCAGGCGAACCGTTCGGCCCAACTCTATCCGGGAGCGGACGGTATCTATAAGCACCACTCGGGTGGACAAAGCGCATATCATGGGAGACGCTTGGGAGGAAGGCTGACAGGGCATAGCTATTTGCACATATGCTGCTGCTTCATTGGGAGGGGGAACACATGCCGGGGACACACGGAGGGTTTAATTACTGAGCATACCGCTCCGGCAGGTTAAACGCATGGCGGGGGACACGGGAGAGACAGACGGAAACAGCTGCACACACTTCTCTATTAGGATTCATGCCAGGTTAGCAGCATGACGCGTGTATAAGCCGAGACCCCCACTTTTGGGCCACTTTTTGGGCCTCAAAAACTCGGCTTATACACGAGTATATACGGTAAAGAGAACCCTGAGAACCCCACCATGAGGAGATGGGCTAGTCCAAAACCTGTAAATTCTGTTAGATTTCTACTACCTACTGTAAGTAAAAGCAACATTGGAGAAAAGTAATGTATGACTTATTTTACTCTGGAAGAAAAGTACTTCTTATTTGTATGTGTTTACATGTTTTGAAAATGTTATGCTTTTCCCAGTAGTGGTCCTTTAAGGGGGGGGGGGGGGCATTTACTTTATACTCACAGACTGTGATGACATATACTGTATTTACATTACTGCTGGGTGCATACTGTGTCTGATTTACTAAGATTTTTAAGGCTGGAGAAAGGTGTAAGCCATACATGTTCTAGTAATTTTTTCCTCAATTTATTAAAAATTGTCTTCTTTACTGTTGCAAAAGTTTACAATCCACATTTAAATCACCGGGTCATATTTACTAAATGATAGTGCTAGAGGAATTCATAGAGATGAAAAACTGAAAATTAAGATGAAGAATCGAAATTTGGGGAAAAATTGAAGTAATTAATTTTTAACCACAATCAGGAACCGCAATTTTACATGTTCACATAATTTTTGCTTAACCACTTGAGGACCTAGGGCTTTCTACCCCTTAAGGACCGGCCACTTTTTTTCCATTCAGACCACTGCAGCTTTCACGGTTTATTGCTCGCTCATACAACCTACCACCTAAATGAATTTTGGCTCCTTTTCTTGTCACTAATAAAGCTTTCTTTTAGTGCTATTTGATTGCTCCTGCCATTTTTACTTTTTATTATATTCAGCAAAAAAGACATGAATTTTGGCAAAAAAATGATTTTTTTAACTTTCTGTGCTGACAGTTTTCAAATAAAGTAAAATTTCTGTATACATGCAGCGCGAAAAATGTGGACAAACATGTTTTTGATAAAAAAAAAACCCATTCAGTGTATATTTATTGGTTTGGGTAAAAGTTATAGCATTTACAAACTATGGTGCAAAAAGTGAATTTTCCCATTTTCAAGCATCTCTGACTTTTCTGACCCTCTGTCATGTTTCATGAGGGGCTAGAATTCCAGGATAGTATAAATACCCCCCAAATGACCCCATTTTGGAAAGAAGACATCCCAAAGTATTCACTGAGAGGCATAGTGAGTTCATAGAAGATATTATTTTTTGTCACAAGTAAGCGGAAAATGACACTTTGTGAAAAAAAAAAAAAAAAAAAAAAGTTTCCATTTCTTCTAACTTGCGACAAAAAAAAATGAAATCTGCCACGGACTCACCATGCTCCTCTCTGAATACCTTGAAGTGTCTACTTTCCAAAATGAGGTCATTTGTGGGGTGTGTTTACTGTCCTGACATTTTGGGGGTGCTAAATTGTAAGCACCCCTGTAAAGCCTGAAGGTGCTCATTGGACTTTGGACCCCTTAGCGCAGTTAGGGTGCAAAAAAGTGCCACACATGTGGTATTGCCGTACTCAGGAGAAGTAGTATAATGTGTTTTGGGGTGTATTTTTACACATACCCATGCTGGGTGGGAGAAATATCTCTGTAAATGACAATTTGTTAATTTTTTTAGAAGATTTTATTTTTTTGTCAAAAGTTAGCGGGAATTGATTTTAATTGTGTTTTTTCACAAAGTGTCATTTTCCGCTAACTTTTGACAAAAAATAAAATCTTCTATGAACTCACCATACTCCTAACGGAATACCTTGGGGTGTCTTCTTTCTAAAATGGGGTCATTTGTGGGGTTCCTATACTGCCCTGGCATTTTAGGGGCCCTAAACCGTGAGGAGTAGTCTTGAAACGAAATTTCTCAAAATGACCTGTGAAATTCTAAAGGTACTCATTGGACTTTGGGCCCTTTAGCGCAGTTAGGGTGCAAAAAAGTGCCACACATGTGGTATCGCCGTACTCGGGAGAAGTAGTACAATGTGTTTTGGGGTGTATTTTTACACATACCCATGCTGGGTGGGAGAAATACCTCTGTAAATGGACAATTGTGTGTAAAAAAATCAAAAGATTGTTATTTACAGAGGTATTTCTCCCACCCAGCATGGGTATGTGTAAAAATACACCCCAAAACACATTATACTACTTCTCCTGAGTACGGCGATACCACATGTGTGGCACTTTTTTGCACCCTAACTGCACTAAGGGGCCCAAAGTGCAATGAGTACCTTTAGGATTTCACAGGTCATTTTTGTTTCAAGACTACTCCTCACGGTTTAGGGCCCCTAAAATGCCAGGGCAGTATAGGAACCCCACTAATGACCCCATTTTAGAAAGAAGACACCCCAAGGTATTCCGTTAGGAGTATGGTGAGTTCATAGAAGTTTTTATTTTTTTGTCACAAGTTAGCGGAAATTGATTTTAATAGTTTTTTTTCACAAAGTGTCATTTTCCGCTAACTTGTGACAAAAAATAAAATCTTCTATGAACTCACCATACTCCGTACGGAATACCTTTGGGTGTCTTCTTTCTAGAATGGGGTCATTTGTGGGGTTCCTATACTGCCGTGGCATTTTAGGGGCCCTAAACCGTGAGGAGTAGTCTTGAAACCAAATGTCGCAAAATGACCTGTGAAATCCTAAAGGTACTCATTGGACTTTGGGCCCCTTAGCGTACTTAGGGTGTAAAAAAGTGTCACACATGTGGTACCGCCGTACTCAGGAGAAGTAGTATAATGCGTTTTGGGGTGTATTTTTACACATACCCATGCTAAGTGGGAGAAATATCTCTGTAAATGACAATTGTTTGATTTTTTTACACACAATTGTCCATTTACATAGAAATTTCTCCCATCCAGCATGGGTATGTGTAAAAATACACCCCAAAACACATTATACTACTTTTCCTGAGTACAGCGGTACCACATGTGTGACAATTTTTTGCAGCCTAGGTGCGCTAAGGGGCCCAACGTCCTATTCACAGGTCATTTTGAAGCATTTGTTTTCTAGACTACTCCTCGCGGTTTAGGGCCCCTAAAATGCCAGGGCAGTATAGGAACCCCACAAGTGACCCCATTTTAGAAAGAAGACACCCCAAGGTATTCCGTTAGGTGTATGGCGAGTTCATAGAAGATTTTATTTTTTGTCACAAGTTAGTGAAAAATGACACTTTGTGAAAAAAAAACAATAAAAATTAATTTCCGCTAACTTTTGACAAAAAATAAAATCTTCTATGAACTCGTCATACACCTAACAGAATACCTTGGGGTGTCTTTTTTTCTAAAATGGGGTCACTTGTGGGGTTCCTATACCGCCCTCGCATTTTACAGGCCCAAAACCGTGAGTAGTCTGGAAACCAAATGTCTCAAAATGACTGTTCAGGGGTATAAGCATCTGCAAATTTTGATGACAGGTGGTCTATGAGGGGGCGAATTTTGTGGAACCGGTCATAAGCAGGGTGGCCTTTTAGATGACAGGTTGTATTGGGCCTGATCTGATGGATAGGAGTGCTAGGGGGGTGACAGGAGGTGATTGATGGGTGTCTCAGGGGGTGGTTAGAGGGGAAAATAGATGCAATCAATGCACTGGGGAGGTGATCGGAAGGGGGTCTGAGGGGGATCTGAGGGATTGGCCGAGTGATCAGGAGCCCACACGGGGCAAATTGGGGCCTGATCTGATGGGTAGGTGTGCTAGGGGGTGACAGGAGGTGATTGATGGGTGTCTCAAGGTGTGATTAGAGGGGGGAATAGATGCAAGCAATGCACTGGCGAGGTGATCAGGGCTGGGGTCTGAGGGCATTCTGAGGGTGTGGGCGGGTGATTGAGTGCCCTAGGGGCAGATAGGGGTCTAATCTGATAGGTAGCAGTGACAGGGGGTGATTGATGGGTAATTAGTGGGTGTTTAGGGTAGAGAATAGATGGAAACACTGCGCTTGGGTGGTGATCTGATGTCGGATCTGCGGGCGATCTATTGGTGTGGGTGGGTGATCAGTTTGCCCGCAAGGGGCAGGTTAGGGGCTGATTGATGGGTGGCAGTGACAGCGGGTGATTGATGGGTGGAAGTGACAGGGGGTGATTGATGGGTGGCAGTGACAGGGGGTGATTGATGGGTGATTGATAGGTGATTGACAGGTAATCAGTGGGTTATTACAGGGGAGAACAGATGTAAATATTGCACTGGCGAATTGATAAGGGGGGGTCTGAGGGCAATCTGAGCGTGTAGGCGGGCGATTGGGTGCCCGCAAGGGGCAGATTAGGGTCTGATCTGATGGGTAACAGTGACAGGTGGTGATAGGGGGTGATTGATGGGTAATTAGTGGGTGTTTAGAGGAGAGAATAGATGTAAACGCTGCGCTTTGGTGGTGATCTGATGTCGGATCTGCGGGCGATCTATTGGTGTGGGTGGGTGATCAGATTGCCCGCAAGGGGCAGGTTAGGGGCTGATTGTTGGGTGGCAGTGACGGGGTGATTGATGGGTGATAGGTGATTGGCAGGTGATTGACAGGTGGTCAGTGGGTTATTACAGGGAAGGACAGATGTAATTAATGCACTGGCGAATTGATAAGGGGGGGGGTCTGAGGGCAATCTGAGCGTGTGGGCGGGTGATTGGGTGCCCGCAAGGGGCAGATTAGGGTCTGATCTGATAGGTAACAGTGACAGGTGGTGATAGGGGGTGATTGATGGGTGATTGATGGGTAATTAGTGGGTGTTTAGAGAAGATAACAGATGTAAACAATACATTTGGGAGGTAATCTGACGGCGGGTTTGCGGGCGATCTAATGGTGTGGGTGGGTGATCAGATTGCCCGCAAGGGGCAGGTTAGGGGCTGATTGATGGGTGGCAGTGACAGGGGGTGATTGATGGGTGATAGGTGATTGGCAGGTGATTGACAGGTGATCAGTGGGTTATTACAGGGAAGAACAGATGTAATTAATGCACTGGTGAATTGATAAGGGGGGGTCAGAGGGCAATCTGAGCGTGTGGGCGGGTGATTGGGTGCCCGCAAGGGGCAGATTAGGGTCTGATCTGATAGGTAAAAGTGACAGGTGGTGATAGGGGGTGATTGATGGGTGATTGATGGGTAATTAGTGTGTGTTTAGAGGAGAGAATAGATGTAAACAATGGATTTGGGAGGTGATCTGATGTCGGATCTGCGGGCGATCTATTGGTGTGGGGGGGTGATCAGATTGCCCGCAAGGGGCAGGTTAGGGGCTGGCTGATGGGTGGCAGTGACAGGGGGTGATTGACGGGTGATTGATGGGTGATTGACAGGTGATTGACAGGTGATTGACAGGTGATTGACAGGTGATCAGGGGGATAGATGCATACAGTAAACAGGGGGGGTGGTCTGGGGGGGGGTCTGGGGAGAATCTGAGGGGTGGGGGGTGATCAGGAGGGGGCAGGGAGCAGGGTGGGGGATAAAAAAAAAAATAGCGTTGACAGATAGTGACAGGGAGTGATTGATGGGTGATTAGGGGGGTGATTGGGTGCAAACAGGGGTCTGGGGGGTGGGCAGGGGGGGGTCTGATGGGTGCTGTGGGCGATCTGGGGCAGGGGGGGGGAAAAAATCAGTGTGCTTGGTGCAGACTAGGGTGGCTGCAGCCTGCCCTGGTGGTCCCTCGGACACTGGGACCACCAGGGCAGGAGGCAGCCTGTATAATACACTTTGTAAACATTACAAAGTGTATTATACACTTTGTATGCGGCGATCGCGGGGTTAACATCCCGCCGGCGCTTCCGTATGGCCGGCGGGATGTTGCGGCGGGTGAGCGGCGCCAGGCGGAGGCGGAGGATCGCGTCACTGATGACGCGATCGCTCCGCCCATGCCCCTACAAGGACCGCCGCCAATTGTCAATACGGCGGTCCTTGCGGGGTGCACTTCCCGGCCGCCAATTGTACATACGGCGGTCGGGAAGTGGTTAATTTTGTGCCAACTTTAGCAGTTAAAGGGAACCTGAGACAACGGGAAATAAAAGTTTTATACATTCCTGGGGCTTCCTCTAGCACCCTCTGGCCTGATCGCTCGCCGTGGTCCAAAGCTTCCTAGATCCTCTGGTAGCATCCCCGTTCTCCACGCCTAGTTGGGTGTACTGCGCATGTGCAGCCTGACCACTCATGCCAGCCCCACTGCGATCCTGTTGCTGGGAATGTTTTGCACCTGTGCAGTACTACTGTGCAGGCGCATGACGCTCCCAGCCCCTGGAGCGAGAAGGGGAGAGCGTTTGGCCGCACTGTGCCTGCGCCGACTGACCCCAACTCGCCGCAGAGATCTAGGAGGATCTAGGAGGCTTTAGACCATGGTGTAGGAGTGATCAGGCTGGAGGGGCCAGAGGAAGCCCCAGGTATGTATAAACCTTTTCATTCCAGCCGTTTCAAGTACACTTTAATAGCAAGGCTCCCATGCATCATCACCAAATTTGCTACGTGTTAAGGAGAATAGTTGGAACAAGACACAAAAAGTCCGTGTCATTTTTGAGAAAACCAATTATAAAAATGTGTTTTTCTGACTTTAAAACTATTTTTCCTTTTCATTTTTTTTTTAAAACTACCAGGTCTTTTTTTTTTTTTTACTTGTTTCCATAATTACCGTTAGTAATGTTGGTGATGGTAGCATGTACGGGGGCTTTGCTATTAACTGCTAAATTTGGCACAAAATGATGCAAAAATTATGCAAAGTTATGAATTGATTACATGAAATTAATTACATTTCCAAATAATAAAACTGTATGACCATAAATGACCATAAATGTGAATATGTATGTAAGGTTTTGCATTACCTAATGCTGGGGGCACATCTAGCTAGCTATACTGGGCGGGCACAATTGTGCAGGGGGTGCACCCTTTGGAATCTCTACCTGTGGTGCTGGGGAAACTTGACCCATTCATGCCATTGATGCTATCTATAAGGGCCACGATGTCTTTATTGTAGAGTCTCCACCAATGTCATCATCACAGGTTATTTATTCCTGATGTGATTTCTTATCCGTTCCCATTTTTCCACTGCAGGAAATAATACAATTTACTGTATGTCTTTCAAATGGGGTACTTAAAGAGACTCTGAAGCGAGAATAAATTTCGTTTCAGAGCTCATAGTTAGCAGGGGCACGTGTGCCCCTGCTAAACCGCCGCAATAGCGCCGCTAAACGGGGGTCCCTTCACCCCCAAACCCCCCCACTGCGACACTTGGTCGCAGACTTGATCGCTCCTGAAGGCAGGGCTAACGGCTGCAGCCCTGCCTCCAGTCGCGTCTATCAGCGGCGCATCGCCGCCTCTCCCCCGCCCCTCTCAGTGAAGGAAGACTGAGAGGGGCGGGGGAGAGGCGGAGATACGCGCTGACAGACGCGCGTGGGGCAGGGCTGCGGCGGTTAGCCCTGCCCCAACCAGGAAGCGCTCCCCCGCTGAAACGAGGGGATTTGGGGGTACAGGGCCCCCCGTTAAGCCGCGGGATAGTGGCCGTTTAGCAGGGGCACACATGCCCCTGCTAACTATGAGGGCTGAAGCGATATTTATTCTCGCTTCAGACTCTCTTTAAACTATGAGTAATGAGACCTCTCCATCATAATGGGGCTCTAGAATATTTTTCTGATTTTTTTTTATCCGTTTGGCTAAATTGAGTTTTTATAGCATCTTATGGGTGGAATGCACCACTCTATAGGCTACAGTGCATGCTGCATGGAAAGTGAGAATCTAAGTATTGTGCTCCTCCCTATGTAAATGATACACAAGTGGCTTCCAGTTACCTCTAAACCTTCAAGACAATGCAAATATGTGTATGCCCGAGTATGGCCGTGCCTGCACATAGATGTCACAAACAGAATTTTCCGGGAACAGCAAACTTCCGCAAATGTTTGTGAAAATGCAAATACGGCGAACCGCCATGGGCAGGTGAATTTTAAAGCATACAAAGGGCTTGATTCAGTAAACGGTGCTAACCCACCCAGTTAGCACGCCTAAAGACTTTGGCGTGATAACTAGGGTGCTAACTGGGTCAGCACCGTTTACTAAATTTACATCGCGCACAAAGTCCCACACTGAAAACTTTGCGTGCCCACAGCGCGGTGTGCGCAAAATGTCGCATCGCGGTGAGACGAAAACGGTGCGTTGATGCGCCTATAAGGTCGCATTGCGTGCGACTTTTAACGTCACATGGTGCGACATTAAGGTCCCACCCAATGCGACCTTATAGGCGCATCGGGTGCGCTGTTTTTGCATTGCGTGCGCAAAGTTTTGCGTGCGGGACTGTGCGTGCAATGTGAATTTAGTAAAGGGTGCTAACCTAGTTAGCACCCTAGTTATCACGCCTAAAGTCTTTAGATGTGAATTTATCATGCCTAAACTAACTTTAGGCATGATATAGGGCTTTTCACAGGCGTGCTAACACTTAGCACGGTTTACTGAATCGAGCCCATAGACTGTTTCTATTCACAAAAGTGATGGAAAAGTTGTTTCAAGGGGTCTCTAACACCTGGACTGTGGCATGCCAGAGGGGGATCCATGTCAAAAGTCCCACCAAAAATTACGGAGTTGACACAAAGTTGGGTCTTAATCCCTAAAGGGCAGAAATCACATTATGCACAGCTCTGGGTGCCAGTGGGCTGTGGAGTGTCTCACATAGAGAGATACAACAGTACTATCAGAATACAGTGAAATAATTATGCATTGGAGTGGTAATGTGCCTGCAACTTAATGTAGCAGCAGCAGTAGTGTGCACACAGCTCTGGGTGTCAGTGGGCTGTGGAGTGTCACTCACAGAAAAACCACAGGAGCCCAATGTGCTAGCCCTCAATAGGGCTGTTTGGGTGCTTTCACAGCAAGTGAGTAAACATGAACACAGGCCTAGCTAATGCTTTCCCTACCTATCTGCAGCAAGTCTGACCCTGCTCTCACTAACAGCCAGCAGCCAGCAGAGAATTAATCCAATGTGGCCACTGCAACTGCTTTTTGATAGGGGGTGGGGGGTTCAGGAAGGGGTGCTAGCTGATTGGCTGCCATGTGTCTGATGACTGGGAGGTAAGGGGTCATATTTTAGCTCCATGATGATGTATAGGGGGGTGGATCAAACACGCCATATGTTCGCAGTTCATGGAGAAAGCGAACAGCGGAAATTCGCAGGATACTGTCCACCTGCAGACAGTTCGGCCATCTCTACTGCACAGTGGCATGGAAATAGTCATACAAGAATGGCTTTCATGCTACTGTGCATTTGTACATGTTTTCTGATCTGTTTATAAACAAACACTTTAAGGTGCATTCACTAGCTGTTGGCAAAGTTGCTGTGTGCGAAGAGTACATGGCAATTTTACTGTTACTTACACTGAGTAGGTAGTGTGCATTTTGCTATTAGTGTAATCCTTATTACTGATTCAAGCATTACGCAAGTAGCACAACGCACGTGAAACTGGGTATGCTTGCATTACGTAGGTAATAGTAAAATTGCAGTGTGCTCCCTGCACATGGCAACTTTACTAGCTGCTAGGTAATATACCCCTTAAAAGAAAACTAAAGTGAGAAGTATATGGGGGTGCCATATTTATTTCCTTTAAAACAGTTGCCTGGCAGCCCTACTGATCTATTTGGCTGTAGTAGTGTCTAAATCACACCAGAAACAAGCATACAGCTAATCTTGACAGATGCTTGTTTATGGTCTATGGCTAAAAGTATTATACAATTTTCTGTTTAATTTACCTGCCAGATAGATTTTCTTCCAACATCTGGCAGGTAAATCTAACAGAAAATGGAACAGAAAATTGTATGGTGTGTACCTAGCCTTAGAGGCAGAGGATCAGCAGGACTGCCAGGCAACTGGTATTGCTTAAAAGGAAATAAATATGGCAGCCTCCTTATTCCTTTCGCTTTAGTTCTCCTTTAATTCTAAAACACAACCCAGATGTTTTTTTGTTTTTTTTTTTTACCACTTGTGTTCTCCAGACCAAAAATACCTTTGCCTCAATAGCCCTGTATAAATAATAATAATAATAATACTAATAATAATAGCAGGACATTTAAAAGAAAAGTCAGTCTTTTTCACCCGTATTATGTGAAAATACATATTATGATCATTGTCATCTATTGCAGTGGTTCCCAACACTTTCTGACCATATTTTTCTCCGGGGAACGGCGGGGGGCGCGCGGGTGTTTGCGCGACCTAGTGGACAGTGCCGTGTGTAGCAGGCTATGGGGGGGGGCTGGGGTGCGGCTGCATAGCTAGCATAGTTGCCCCAGTATAGGGAGTTTAGTTGCCCCAGTATGGTTAGTATAGTTACCCCAGTATAGCTAGTATAGTCCCAGTATGGATAGGTAGTGCCCCAGTATAGGTAGGTAGTGCCCGGTATAGCTACTATAGTGCCCAGATAGCTAGTATGGTGCCCAGTATAGCTAGTATAGTGCCCAGCATAGCTAGCATAGTGCCCAGTATAGGTAGGTAGTGCCCCAGTATAGCTAGTTTAGTTGCCCCCAGTGTAGCTAGTTTAGTTGCCCCCAGTATAGCTAGTTTAATTGCCCCCAGTATAGCTAGTTTAATTGCCCCCAGTATAGCTAGTTTAGTTGCCCCCAGTGTAGCTAGTTTAGTTGCCCCCAGTGTAGCTAGTTTAGTTGCCCCCAGTATAGCTAGTTTAATTGCCCCCAGTATAGCTAGTTTAATTGCCCCCAGTATAGCTAGTTTAGTTGCCCCCAGTATAACTAGTTTAGTTGCCCCCAGTATAGCTAGTACAGTTGCCCCCAGTATAGATGCCCAGGAGGGGGGAAGCAGCGCTAGAAGGAGGGGCAGTGGAGGCAGCGGTGGGGAGGGGGGAAATATCCCCCCCTCCCTCACCTGGGACCCCTCCTTCTGCCTCTCTCCCCCTCCATTTATCGGTGGCAAGTGCGGGGCGGCTCG
The DNA here is from genome assembly GCF_040937935.1 of Hyperolius riggenbachi. NCBI lineage: Eukaryota > Metazoa > Chordata > Amphibia > Anura > Hyperoliidae > Hyperolius > Hyperolius riggenbachi. Next base: position 517,820,919 of record NC_090647.1, read on the forward strand.
GCGGCGGGGAGACATGCGCAGACTTACCACTTCTGCGTTCCAAGCGCCGGCAGCGTCATGTCGTCAGATCTCCGCCTTCAATGCCGCCCACTGTGCTTCCTGATTAGCGGAAGCACAGTGGGCGGCATTGAAGGCGGAGATCTGACGACATGACGCTGCCGGCGCTTGGAACGCGGAAGTGGTGAGTAATTCTCCGCGTGCCTCCCCGCCGTCGACCCCGCACTTGCCACCCATAAATGGAGGGGGAGAGAGGCAGAAGGAGGGGTCCCAGGTGAGGGAGGGGGGGGATATTTCCCCCCTCCCCACCGCTGCCTCCACTGCCCCTCCTTCTAGCGCTGCTTTCCCCCTCCTGCGTTCTACATACAGTAGGAACGCACGGCACACCAGGCAACATGCCGCGGCACACTAGTGTGCCGCGGCACAGCGATTGGGAAACGCTGATCTATTGTACCAAACCAATTAGAATCTCCCATGTGCATAGCTGTGTGGGCTTAGTGCATTTAAATGTAAAATAATTGTATAACTTATTTGAGAAAGACTCCCACTCTTTTTTTTCTCCTTAATTGATTTATTAAATGATAAATTTAACATCATATCAAATGCCAAAGAATAAAAAACAACAGTTTCAGCCTTTCATTTTCCTGCAGACTTAATTGACCATGAATATGTTAGCGGCAGGGCTTTGAAGTGAGACACAACTAGAGCATAGGTACATATTATTTTAATGAACAATGATGTGTGAAATTAATCATATTCTTGTCAACAAGATAATAGTGGATTATGCTCTATTTATGGATGAACTGCTTCATGACGAGCACCCGGGATATGCTTTGCTTGACTGCCAATTAACATTTGTGTTCCAGGAGTGCAAATGTACAGGGAAGTGTGAAATCCTAAGTCATCATGTTCTATGGGTTGTTCTCGTTCTGTTACACATGTGGAAAAAAAAAGAAGACTTTTCTATGTTCCCCCCTCTTACATTGTCTGAGTAAAATTAATGAGTTCTGCTGTAATTCATTTTCTATTGAAATCATGCTTTCTGATGGTTTATTCCAGTGTGAGAAATGATTGATGCAATTAACCTCTTTGAGAGGGAACATGCAGACGTGTCATTGCACTAGGAAGGACTGTGTTGACACTGTTAGATTAAAACATAGAACTGTGAGGACAACATAGAAAGATACACTGCCTGTGAAGAGAGACTAGTGCATATTTTGATTCTGATTCTGATATTTGGCAGGTTTTGTTCAGCTAAGAAAGCCAAGCAGATAGATTTCCAAGCATATTGTTTTGGTGCTGCCATAAAGGTAATGTGTTCTTGCGCCAGGCATGGGGCTGCAGCTGGGTGCTGGCTAGTGGGTATTGGGAATGGAATATAATTTAGAAACTGGTGCTCTGCTGAAATTAGGCCTTGGTGCTTTGATTTAGCTCTGGGGGTGAAAATGAGAGAAGATGAGCAACGTTTAAGGTTAAAGGTTGGGGTCAAGTTCTACTTTAGAAAGTTTAAAGTACAACTGAGATTTGGCAGGGAAGAAAAATATATATACCTGGGACTTTCTCCCACCCCTTCTAGGCTAATCGTTCCCTGGATGTCCTTCTCCACCTCCTGGTTTTTCTGCAAATGGTCCCAGAAAGTTCTAAGGTCCAGGGCCAAATGCACATGCGCGGCTGGCCGTGTGCGTGCTCCCATCATTGGGAGTGTTCTGCACCTGTGCAGTACTTCTGTGCAGGCACAGAATGCTCCTGGCAGGAGGAGTGCATGCGGCCAACTGTACCTGTGCCGATGGCCATGACTGGAGGATTTTCCGGGGCCAGTTAAATTATAAAGAACTCACGTTCATCAACCAACCATTCAGAGAGGTGAATTATCAACAATTTAAAATAATGAGCTTGACAAATTTTCATAATATCAACACACTTAAAGGAAATATCCGCACAGCTGCTAAAAAAAAAAAAAATACAAATCCACTTACCTGGGGCTTCCTCCAGCCCGTGGCAGGCAAGACATGCCCTTGGTGCCGCTCCGCAGGCTCCCGGTCTCCTCCGGTGGAGGCCGGTTTCCAGGTCGGGCTTCTTGTGCACTCCAAAACGTCATTGGACATCCTCCGGGCTGTACTGCTCAGGCGCAGGACTACTGAGCCTGTGCAGTATAGTCCGGAGGACGTCCGATGACGCCAGCGCGCCGCCATGAGGCACATTTTGGAGCGCACGAGAAGCCAGACCTGGAAGCTGGCCTGGCCAGGTCGGATGAGCCACCGGAGGAGCCTGGGAGCCTGCGGAGCAGCGCTGAGGGCACGTCCTGCCAGCCACGGGCTGGAGGAAGCCCCAAGTAAGTGGATTTTTATTTTTATTTTTTCAGTAGCTGCGGGAACCTTCCCTTTAAGAATCTCAAAGAAAGGTTTACATCATCTTATGGAACCCATGTCATGAACTACTGATAAATGAGTTGCCAAAATAGAATAAAATATACTAAAAAAAGTTTAAAAGAGGAAGTAGTGAAATAATACTCACAAAAATTGGTTGTCACCAAAGTAACCACAGTATAGACAGGTGGGGAGATTAGACCTGGTCCCACTCAGGTTAAGATGTTGCTCTCCGTAGACGTTGAAAAAAACAACAGAAAGGGGAAACACCCCTCTCCCAAGGGTGGACTATTGGTAATTATATACCTGGAAACAGAGGCACCAAAATAGAAAAAAAAAATCTAAAATCTGTTTCAAAGACTCAGAAAGTAAAGATTCAGTATAAATCAGACTTTAACGACTACTCGCCCATGCACCATTTTAAAACGTCCTGCTGGTCCGGACCACAGGACGTTTTAAAATGTCACCTCCCCCAGCCGCCACTACTGTTCGTGGCCCTCACCCCCTGCCACTCTTACCGTCTGAACTCGCAGAGCATTGATTGGGGAAAGGGAAGAAGTCTTCAAACAAAGTGCCTGTAAGCCAAGATCATAGCTTTAATGAGAAGCCAATGAGTATATTACTGTTATATTTGCATAAATATAATTGGCGATGGATGCAAAACTGAAAAAATGCACCTTTGTTTCCAAACAAAATATTGTCGCCATACATTCTACTAGGGACATACTGTATTTTAAACATTGTAATAACTGGGACAACTGGGCAAATAAAATACAGTATGTGGATTTTGTTCATGGTACCACGTTTTATTTTAAAACTATAATGGCCAAAAGTTGAGAAATAATGAATGTTTTCAATTTTTTCCTTATTATTCCTGTTAAGTGCATTTAGAATAAAATAATTCTTAGCATAATGTACCACCCAAAGAAAGCCTAATTGGTGGCAAAAAAACAAGGTATTGATCGCTTTGTTGTAACAAGTAGTGATAAAGTTATTGGCAAATGAAAGGTAGGAGCGCTGAAAGGTGAAAATTGTTCTGGTCCGTTAATGTAAAAACCCTTGGAGGTGAAATTGTTAATTAAAAATCTCCAAAGAGGCAATGTGTTTAGCAGGCATTAACCTGCTCCTTCAGGCAGTAACAAGAGAAGCTTTGCTGAGCTAAAAGCCAAAAATAGTGCCTCCATGACCTATTTTTGGCTTCGAGATCAAAAAGTTGCTCCTTTTATTGCCTGATGAAACAGGCAAATACCTGGGAAAAATGTTTCCTGTTTGGAGATTTTTGATTAAAGTCTGATTTATGTTGAATCTCGACTTTCTAAGTCTTTGTAGGGGGAGGTAAGCCCACCACTACCTCCTTTTTGAAGCGCTTTTTAGTATTTTTTTATTTTCTATTTTGGTGCCTCGGTTTCCAGGTATTTAATTACCAGTAGTCCACCGTTGGGGGAGAGGTGTTACCCCTCTCTGTTGTTTTTTCCACATCTACGGAGAGCGATACCTTAACCCAAGTGGGGTCGGGTCTAATCTCCCCACTTGTCTATACAGTGATTACTTTGGTGGTAACCCCTTTTTGTGAGTATTATTTCATTACGTGTAATATTGGAGATTGTCTTACTCAACCTACTACACTATCAGGGGCTCTATATTGTCTCTCTCGTTTTGTTTTATAAGCCATAAACTTACTGAGGTTGTCATAAAAGTAAATGGAGTCACTACTCAATATTGGTTCAGTATTTCTAATAAAGTGCTCAGTCACTCCTTCAGCAGTTTATTAGGAACACGGTACTGTATATGAAGACAACAGCTGCCAACAACGGGACTGGATTCAGGCTCCCTCTAAGCTCTGGATACCGAACATCCACCACAGCCTTTTATTTATAATTCTATACTATTAAATTTCACACGCTTAAAAAAAGGGAGTAACGTTAGGTCTATATTTATCCAACACAAAGTGTCTACTATGTAGGACTATAATCACTAAGGTTTTTCTTTCGTTGTCACTTAAGGGTCAGGAGGAACAGATGGAGAAACCGAGAAGACGGAAGCTTTTATTTTTCCGTTACTTGTGCATGAAAGAGCTCTGTGTGCACTTTCATGCAATCGCCAAGCCTGATTAACAGTGTGCTGCGGGGCATGTGTCGCTTTTCAGTGCAGTTTTCCCATATAACCTATCGTATGCCCAATGAATTCCTGCTTATTGAGTGCAGTGTTCTGTAGGACCACCTCTTCACCTTACATAATGATACCCATTGATAAAAATTGAGTGGGAAGGTTTGATTAACGTTTTTATAAAAAAAGGTTTAAAGTGGTGCTTAATACAGCCTAATTGCAAATATACTCTGAAAGTACTCCTGTTTTATGTATTGCTGTAATAACCTCACGCTAAGTCTTACCTGAGGATAGGAAACGTACTAATTTATGTATGGTACGTACGCTCAGTTCTCAAATCCTTTTTTCAATATTTTTTTTTGCATCTTAATAAATATTAATGCTATATTACAAAATGAAAATATATGGGCTGATTCACTCATAACAACATGCCGGAACAGCGCAAGTCATTTCCCCTTTCTCATGCTAATACACTAGCATGACTTAAAGACCCCTGCTTGCACACTACATGTGCTAGTGGCAGCGTACGTGTGCATAAGTAAGCAATGGCCAATGCTGACAATAGCCATGCGGTAGTGATGTATCGCTACAGCAATACTTCACTAGGGTGGTCACTACTAGGTTAATTAATATAGTAGCGGCCGCCCTAGTGAAGTATTGCGTTAGTGATGTATCGTGGCTGTTATAAACAGCAGCTGTTTAATCCAGTGCTGAGCCGAAATTACGCATTAGCGTAATTACGCATCGTAATTCACTACAAATGCACCGTAAGCGTTACGTGTAAGGTTACGGCATTACACGTAATTAATTACGCGTAGACCTTAGGTTACGTTATTACGCGTAACAAATTACGCGTAAGACCGTAAACTCCTATTGAAATTACACAGTCTGCCGTAATCGCGTAATATTACGCTCCCGTATAATATAAAAAAGCCGCCGACTTTAAGGGTTAATAGCAAAGCCCCCTTAAGTGCTAAGAGCCTCAAATTTGGAGAATATATTAAGGAGATCAGAAGGAATAAGAGGGAAAACATTTTTTTCAAAAAGACCTTATAGTTTTTGAGAAAATCAATTTTAAAGTTTCAAAGGAAAAATATATACATTTAAAAACCCGCCGACTTTAACGGTTAATAGCAAAGCCTACTTAAAATTTAGGAACACCAAATTCCCAGGGTATATTAAGGGGATCAGTGGGAATAAGAGGAAAATTTTTTTTTCAAAAAGACCTTATGGTTTTTGAGAAAATCGATTTTTAAGTTTCAAGGGCAAAAATGTCTTTTAAATGCGGAAAATGTAAGTTTTTTTTGCACAGGTAACAATAGTGTATTATTTTCATAGATTCCCCCAAGTGGGAAGAGTTTTACTTACTTCGTTCTGAGTGTGGGAAATATAAAAAAAAACGACGTGGGGTCCCCCCTCCCAGACCTCTTTAACCCCTTGTCCCCCATGCAGGCTGGGATAGCCAGAATGCGGAGCACCGGCCACGTGGGGCTCCGCACCCTGACTATACCAGCCCGCATGGTCCATGGATTGGGGGGTCTTGGAAGGGGAGGGGCAGCCAAGCTTTCCCCTCCGCCTCCGAGCCCTTGTCCAATCCAAGGACAAGGGGCTCTTCTCCACCTCCGATGGGCGGTGGAGGTGGAGGCCGCGATTTCCTGGGGGGGGGGTTCATGGTGGCATCTGAGTCCCCCAGATGCCCACCTCCCTTCCCAGGAGAAATGAGTATAGGGGTACTTGTACCTCTTACCCATTTCCTTTAAGAGTTAAAAGTAAATAAACACACAAACACTTAGAAAAAGTATTTTAATTGAACAAAAAACATAACCACGAAAAAAGTCCTTTAATATTCTTAATTAACCATTAATACTTACCTGTCCCTTTAAATAAATAATCCCTCGCAATAGCCTCGGAAATGTTCTGTCAGTTACAATGTAACAAAGTTATTACAATGTAACAACTTTGTTACATTGTAACTACGCCGCACCCGACGTCACTCGCCGCTCAGCCGCCGCATACACTTACGCGTCCGTGCAGGACGCTAAGTCCCCGCCGGCTCCCGCCGTCCTCCCCGCCCACATCTGTCACCCACATGTGGGTGACATGTGGGTGACATGTGGGAGAGGCGGGAAGGGCGGCGGGAGCCGGCGGAACTTAGCGTCCTGCACGGACCCGACAGAGCTCTGAGCTATATAGCTCAGAGCTCTCTAAGCATCTTTGTATTTGGGCTCCAAGGAGCTCCATTGGTCCTTAGCAGACCAATGGGGTTCCTTCAAATCAGAATCAGAGGGGGCCTGTATCGCGGCGGGTAGCGGTGCATCGGCGGCGGGCAGCGGCAATCAGAACAAACACGCAGCTAGGAAAGTGCTAGCTGCATGTTTGAAAAAAAAATTATGTAAATCGGCCCAGTAGGGCCTGAGCGGCACCCTCCGGCGGCTTGACACGGCGTTACCGCCAAGGAGTTTAATGAATCAACCCCATAAATTCAAACAATAATAAATGTTAAGGTTACAGCAGGGGTGTAATTAAAAATCATGGGGCTTCCACAGCAAAACTTTGATGGGGCCCCAAATATTCACACTCTTTCCATTGCCAACCCTTTGTAACTCTCACAGCCTGAGGGTCCATATTACAAACATCATAAAAAGTGTGGACAACATAATCTTCACACCTATAACAAGTGTAGCCACTACAGCACCTGATCTGAAGGACGGACCTCTTTATTTAAGGAAGTGAAGTAGTAGTTGGGGCCGCCTTACAGCACTGGACCCTAGTGATGATCCTAATCAGCAAGAATTATGATTTTGCTAAATTTCGCATACATTTTCGCAATTATGCCTATACGTAATTACGATTTGCAAACTAAATTGATTTCGTAGTCATTCATAATTTCGCATAAAAATGTGCATAATTTTGCTAACTTTCACGTAGTTTAGTGCCTAATTTGGAGGTTAATAGCAAAGCCCCCATACCTGCTACTGACACCAAAATTGCTACCTATGTTAAAGGGAATAGATGGTACAAGTGAAAAAAATAATTTTCTAAAAAGACCATATAGTTTTTGAGAAAATCGATTTAAAAAAAATGCAAAGAAAAAGGGTTTTTAAACTTGGAAAAATGACGGTTTCAAAACCATTTTTCTTTGCATTTTTAAAATTGTTTTTCTTAAAAGCTACAAAGTCTTTTTGAAAAATTCTTTTTTTGACTTGTACCTAATATTCTCCTTAACACATGTACCAATTTTGGTAGCAATAGCATGTATGAGAGCTTTGCTATTAACCTCCCAATTCGGCACAACATTTTGCGAAATTGCATGAAAATTATTGAAATCATTCAGAATGAAAATTTATGCAAAATTATAAAATACTATTACATACAAAATCAATTAGGATTTTCCCTGAAATTTCACATTACGATTACAATGCGTAAATTCAAATTTTGATGCAAAATTTTGCATATGCGAAATTTCAGCCTATCACTACTGGACCCCCCCCCCCCCCCCCCCCGGTGGTCGCAGGGGCTGCTCCCCTATAATTACACCCCTAGGTTACAGTCCATAATTTAGTAACATGGCCAGTAATACGTTCACAATGTATTATCTACATTTTTCACTTAACATTTCTGCACGCCCTCTATATTATGAGCATGAAGATTTTGAATGATCAATAGTAACTACTTAGTACCAACCATTGAGGGGTTGAAAATGGCGTGCATGCATGCGCATTTTGGCATAATGAACGTTTATTAACTAATTAACTAATCAGTGCACTAAGGCTGCTTTCACAGTAAGATGTTACAGGCGCACGTTAGTTCAGCCTGTAACGCACCCCACCGCACAGCAATGAAAAATCAATGGGCTGTTCACAGCACCCACGTTGCGTTACACAGTAACGCTGCACGTTCATTTAAAGTGCAGCATACTGTGCGTTCTAGCGGCTTAAGCCACGTTAGACTGTTTGCACATGCTCAGTACGAATGGTTTTTTTTTATTTTGTGGGCGGAGAGGATGCGGGGAGAGGCCGCTACGTAGCCAGGCACATGGCTACTTTATATTCACTGCACTTGCAGTGTTTACTTCCAGGAGCGGCCGCTGATTGGCTGGCGGGACCACGTGATGCGGAGAGCTCCGCTCACGTGGTCTCCGTAGCGCATCTGACCGAGCAGGCGCACCAAGAGCTGATTTTAACGTGGCTCTTGGTAGCGTCCTGCTCCAACACCACCAGGCGTTGCATTAGGGGCACGTTATGCGACCTTAACGTGTCATCTAACGCAACGTCTTAGTGGGAAAGAAGCCTAACAGGACATTGTTATTTCAATTTAATGGCAGTTTTTTTTCTTCACTTTTGTTCTGGTGGATGTTTTCTGATGAACATCCATTTATAAACTTGCATAACAGTCTTAGGGAAACATAAGCAAGTGTTGAGTAACTGCATCAACATTTTAAGAAGAACTTCAAAAATGAATCAATAGGTATGCTAATTGTACTTGTTGTACCATTCTTTCTTATATTGTAGGTCAGTGTGGGTTGTCACTAATACAGTTTCTAGTACTCCATCTTTCAGTTTTTAATGCCTTGAAAAAAAAATACCAGATTTTTAACAGAAACCTCCTGAATAAAAATATTTGCAATACTATCTGTTTCAGAGCCAGGCTAAGGCAGAGGTTGGATGGGCTCCAGCCTCTGGGTGCACAGCTACAAGGTCACCGGGAGGGGTGACCCAATATCTATCCTCCATTCCGCTCCACGTGTCTGGCAGTGTGCATTCTCCCATGTGCTCCACCCACCCCACCCCTCACCGACAGCCTTATGGAGCACAATGGGGAGGTTTACAGGCAGCACACACTCATCTCCTCCAGGCTCCAGGAGATGGGGGTCCTGTCTGTCTTCTCTGCACCACCACTGGTCTGTAATTCCTGCTTCTCAGTTTGGTCTCTAGTGCCCGATCCATGATGCAGGAAGTATAGAGCAGTGGCAGTGCAATGAAGGCAGGTGGGACCTCTAGCTCCTGGAACCTGGAGGATGTGAGTGTGTGCTGCCTGTAATCCTCGATTCCTCCCTGCTTCATTCTATATTAAACACAATGCCAGTTGCCTTTCTTATGTGCTGATGCTCTTATTTCAAAGAACACACTTAAAGCGGACCCAAACCAAACTTTTTTTTAGTTCAAAATATTTAGTTGCACCACTCTGACACATACAAAGATAAATAAACACTCCTTCAAGCCTATGAGCATTTCAGTGCATGCTTTTCACCCTTCATTTTTCATAACTAGGGTTATACAGGTGGCAGCCATTAGCAATTCCTCCTTTGCTGGATACCATCTACTCCACCAGTTTGCCAGATTTTGTCCCGGCAATTTGAAAGGAAGGGAGGGGTTTCTCCAATAAATGTAAAATATTTTATATTTGTCATCATGCAGCTGAAAAAAGGCTGCTACTTATTATTATAATTTAGAAAAAAGATTTTATTTCTGAAATCTTGTATTTTTAATTTGGGTCCACTTTAAGATTACCTGGGGCAGTTCATGGCCGATGCTGCAAAGACACAACATTAGCCTGTGGGCTAGCAACCCATTGTGTCACTATGAAGGGGTTGGAAGGAAAATGTGCAGCACATGACGGAGGGGAAAGAGTGAGGAAGAGAACAAATGTGTCAGGGTGAGCTCCAGCAAGATGATCCAGCATGCCAGACCTCTCAATGATGTATTTTGGCCTCCATAAACACACTAGATTTTTACTCGAGGCAGTCTGCCACTATAGTTAGCGGCAACCTTGGCAGAGATGACCTTAATACTTAAAGTCACTGGCCCAGCCCCAAAATGAGCTTGCAGATCAGATGCTTTGTCTTTGGTCTAGCTCCACTGCCTACATGATTATTGCAGGTGTGTGGCTCAAAAACCGCAACATTGGCATTGTTTAAAAGGTAATGGCAGCCTCTGTATGAAACAGGAAAAATTGGCGCAGGAGTCCTTACGAAAAAAATAGTGCCCATTATAAACGATGCAATTTGCGGCAATGCAGGGAAATTTGGGCACAAAGACATGCAAATTGTAATATTACATAGCGGGCATGGAGCACCCAAATCTGCTTTGCCGCAAATTTCGGCTTTGTGGTGGCACCTCTGGGCACCCAAATTTACATTCTTTGCTGCAGGCACTGAGGCATGCCAATATGCAAATTGTAGCATTACACACGGATGCAATTTCATCAGGTGCATCCGGATGCCCAAATTTTAATTCTTTGACGCAAATCAGGGCTTTGCAGTTGCACCTCCGGTTGAGGTTATGAGGGGGGGGGCGTTAAGTGTTAGGCATGGGGGAAGGTTAGGTGTTAAGCACCACCTGGGGGGGGGGGAGGTTAAGTATTAGGCATAGGCAGAGGGAAGAGTTAGGGTCAGGCATTGATAGAGGTAGGTCTTAGAGTTAGGCATCAGTATCGGGAGGGTTCTGTGTAAGAGCAGGCTTAGGTTAAGAAATAGTAAAATATGGGTAAGATTACTAATATTTTACTATTACAATTAAGTTATAGAATATTGGTAAATTACTGATATTCCACTAGTAGTAATCCCCTGTACTCTTTTTTCCAGGTGTTTTTTCACATGAATGCACCTCTGTCCTCCTCTCACTTCAGATTCCCTTTATATCTCACCAGGGGGGCCTCCCAAATTAGCGTTAGTACATATGGTACTTATTTCTTAACTGGCTACAAAACTCTCACCAACACTTTTTTTTTAAATCAACAATGCACTGCTACCTACCTAGTTGGGTTTAAGAAATCGATAAATCCTCACTAGTAAATTTTTCACTTGATCTTAGTCCTTATTAGAGGAGACCTAAACCAAAAAGAAAAAATGAGTTTCACTTACTTGGGGCTTCTACCAGCCCCATGCAGCCACTATAATAGGACCATGAATACGGTTCATAAAAATGATTTGTTCAGTAAGTGTTTTTATGCTGGGTACCTTTTTACGCATTCTCGCTAGTGCAGGAAGCTATATTGGACATTAACACGTACATTTACGCATTACGGGTGCGATGCGTAAAACCCATAACGCGTAAAAATGTATATGTTAATGTCCGCGATAGCTTCCTGCACCAGCGGGAATGCGTAAAAAGGTATGCATGGTGGCCGGCTGACTCCCAGTCGGCAAAAACGGAACTAAATGCAGCGGGGGACCGGAAGAGCCATGAGTGACTGCGAGGGCACAGGATGGCTGCATGGGGCTGGTAGAAGTCCCAGGTCGGTGAAACTCATTTTTTTTCGGTTTAGGTTTCCTTTAAGGGTTTTCAGAGCCACTAGTATTTAAACTAATGAGAAAGATAACCAGCATAAAAACACTTACTGAACAAATCATTTTTATGAACCGTATTTATGGTCCTATTATAGTGTTAATACATTTTAGCCAACTCTTAATCTGCTAAATAGCTATTTTCTTTTAATTCCTGAAATGTGTAAGACAGGTAATATAATGGCAGGAAAAGAAAACAGAATGGTAATCTACCATCGGCAAAATAGGTGCTTTAACAGGAACAAACCATTTATTCATTTTAATATTGAGATAAAATGCCACTTTTAATAAAGGGTGGTTTTAAGCATAAAAATCACATAACCCTTATTTTTGGAAGATAGTAAATACAACAGAGCAATTTCAATTCAGATTTGAAATTCTGTACAGTGTCATTAAGTAAATTAAGTAAATAGCCTCTTAATACTTTTATTATCCATGTCAAAAAAAGAGTCCAAATTCAATATTAGAACCAGGACATTGATTTTAAGCTTTCTGATAAAATGGACTTGTGAGCTGTGAAATGTACATAGGCAGCGGTCACATTGCATTAATATTCCAGCTTGCATGAGAACCATATTCACAATGGACTATATTAAGAGACAATTGTACTAAATTCCAAATAGGGTTTGCATTTGTTATATTTTCTGTATTGTCTTTGTACAAATGTTGGTTTTGCAGTTTCTTAAAGAGACTCAGAAATCAATTAAACTAAAGCTCTGATACTTACCCGGGGCGTCCTCTCGCCCCATAAACATGTCTAAGTCCCACACCGTCCTCCCACGATCTACCGTTAAGCTACGGTGAGCTCCGTTACCAGCCTCAGTGACGTCAGTCCGGGTCTACTGCGCACGTGCAGACCACCTGCGCATGTGCCGTAGACCCAGACTGACGACACTAAGTCTGTTACGGGGGCTCACCCCGGCTGAACGGCAGACCGTAGGAGGACGGCGTAGGACTTAGACATGTTTATGGGGCAAGAGGAAGCCCCAGGTAAGTATCAGAGCTTTAGTTTAATTGAGCTCTCAGTCTCTTTAAAAGATACCAGAGCTGACAGCATAAGAATAGATGGTGGGAGCAGACATGAATGGGGAGCTGTCCTAATGCCCACCTCTCCCCCCGTTTTCCTCTTCCCCCCTCCTTTCATACCTAAAGCCCCTCCGGCAGCCTCTTCCCGGTAGCCCCGGAGTCAGGCATCACTGCTCCTGCACTGGCCTGGCTGAGTGCATCCCACAGCACGCGACTGCGACCGGGAGAACTCCATTACAATGGGGGTTATTATTATTTATTTATAAAGCGCCAACATATTCCGTGGTGCAGTACAATATAAGAAAATAAACAATGTATACATAATGACACAGACAATGATGTACATCAAATATGAACACTGGTACAAAATACAGAACTGGTGATTATAATAGCAAATTTAAGATGATTACTGAAATGTATAAATGTATAACAGAATGCAAGCGATTAAATTAATAACATTCCATGACACAAAAGGATGAGAGCCCTGCCCTTGCGAGCTTACAATCTAAAGAAATTGGGTGGAAACAAGAGGTGGGGAAGTATACAGTATATGTACAGGCAATGCGTGATCAGGTTATTTAGTAAGGAGTAAATGTAGACAAAAGGTTGAAGGGCGCATGGCCTAAGCTAGAGAATATGCTTGTCGGAAAAGGTGGGTTTTGAGGGAGCGTTTAAAGATTTCAAAGGTGGTAGAGTGGCAGATGTGCTGTGGACAGGGGCGTCTCTAGCCATTTTGTCACTCCAGGCGAGAAATCCTGTGGTGTCCTCCCCCCCACCCCCCCGTGATTCCCCCCCGGCCCCATACCCCCCACCCCTGTGGTGAACTCCACCCCCCAAGACCCCTGAAAATCATAATACAGCTGCGTTTCACCAGAAATTACACTTATTGCGGCATGGGTTCACCACAAAATAGTTGTAATGCAGCAGAGCGTTTCACCATAAAATATACTTATTGCGGCATACACACACACACACACACAATATACACATGCACACAGTACACACAACACACACACTATACACAGTACACACACACACACACACACACACACACACATTATACACAGTCATGGCCGGATTTCTGGCAAGGCCACATAGGCCATGGCCTAGGGCGCCAGATAAACAAGGGGCGGCCTGCCGACAGTGGGCATTATTTGCAGGGCATTATTTGCAAGTGTCCAAACAAATGAAAGGGGTCAGGATAACTGCACTATTAGTACCAGCTGGCATCTGCCTGTGCTGTGCTACAGGCAACTGCAGTCCGTTTACCAAACGTTTGTGAACAGTGTGTGACTAGCAAAAAGCCAGGCCTTGTCCAATGAGTTACAGAAGGCCGGGTCTCACGCACTTGGCGTGGGGGATGAAAGCACCAGCAAATAGTACAGAATACAGAAGGCAGCCTCTCACAGTACCCATTTCTTAATTATTGATTGGCCAGCGCTGTTACCCTGAAAACAGCAGTGGGTACAGGACTCACTTTTACGTGTTGCTGACCCCACCTAATGTCCAATTGTAAGCCACTTTTGACAATGTGTGTGTGGTGGATGGCTCCCACCACGCCCATCACCTGTAGATCACTTGATTGACCAGTTCCCTGTGTGACATGATTGATTCACTTCATATTGCCATGGAGACCTCGGCACTAGCCGCAATACAGGACACCAGCGGCCCAAAATTGTTTGGGTGGGTGTGTGTGTGGAGAGAGGTGGTAGGATACGGTTTCGGTTGGGGTGGCTGGTAATAGTCGGCCTTGGGCGGTAAGAAGTACAAGTCCGGCCCTGTACACAGTACACACACACAGTACACACACACACACACACACACATACACACATACACACACACACACACACACACACACACACACACTATACACAGTACACACACACAGTACACACACACACACACACACACACACACACACACACACACACACACACACACACACACACACACATACACACACAGCACACAGTACACACACACAGTACACACACACAGTACACACACACACTTTACACACACAGCACACAGTAGATATACACTATACACACACACACACACACACACACAGTATACACACACAGTATACACACACACACACACACACACACACACACACACACACACACACTATACACACACAGCACACAGTAGATACACACTATACACACTATACACACACACTATGCTGCTACCAGGGGAGGACTGGGACCTTTTGGCCTGTGGGGAAACATAGACTTGAGGCCCATTATCATGGCAGCCTCAGCCCAAATTGTCAAGTCGCATTTGCAAATTGCTAGCGATTGCTATTGCGATTTTGTCGTGCACTAGCCCAGAGAGAGGAGGAGTGGAGTGAGACTGAGAATTATTATTATTATTGATTTATAAAGCGCCAACATATTCCGTGGCGCTGTACAAAGTGAGAAACAAACATGGGGTACATAGTACAGACAATGGTGTGCACTAATATACAAGATACATAATTAGTGACAAAATACAAAAAAATGATACAGCATACAGAATACAAAATACAGAAGTGGTAATGACAGTGATAAAAATAACATGATGAATAAAATGTATAATGATTTCCAAGACACAAAAGGGGGAGAGAGCCCTGCCCTTGCGAGCTTACAGTCTAAAGGAGAATAGCGGGAGATGGAGCAGAAAGCTAATCTGTATTGCAGTCCCAAACTACACAGAGACTAGTTGCCGGTAATAGGATTCCTGTCACTGCCAGTCTCTCATACAAGTCAAAAAGGAGTCCTCCTGGAGTCTAGGGACTGTCAAAACTTTTCAACCTGTTTAACACCATATCTGCACATGCAGTCATTATAACAATGGGGAGAGACAAGACAGATGTTTTCCCAGGGACCCTCCAGGCAAGTTCTGCATCATGCTGTGTATATTTACCAGCTTGCCTGTCCTCTAATTGCACTTTTATCAGCTAGCCTAGTATTTCACATCACTGTACAACAACAAACCTGAATACACCAGACCATCCCTAAATCACTGAATAAAAGCCTGGGGGGCAGTCCATGCCTGGCTGCTAATCCTGCTAAGCTCAGTCTCTACATCCACTCAGTTACTAGTAGCAGAGAAAGAGGAACTGAATGAATCAGTGAATCAGAGTGAAGAGTCAGGACTCAGAAGCTGATGCTGTACTCCGAGCCTTCTCTCACTGACTCAGTACTGTGGTTCTTTGAATCATTGAGCTGAAGGAACTGAATTAATCAGTCAGTGAATCCAGTTATTAGTCCAGTCAGGTGCTGCTGTTAGCTGCTGCTGTGTAAACTGAAACCTAAGTGGGCTGAGAGGCATTTATTCTCTCAACTCTCAACAGCGCTCCTGGCTCCTCCTGCCGCACCAGGCAGGAATTTATAGCTGCCTGGTGGGTGAGACGGCTCTGGCTGTGGAAGGGCATTCCAGAGGAGGGTGAGCCACGTGAGAAGTCTTGTACATGTGAAATGAATGTGAGGAGGTAATTGTAGAAGAGGATAAAAGAAGCTTGTGTGCAGATCTGAGATTGTGGTTGGGTTGGTATCTGGAAACTAGCTTTGCACATCTAGAGACTGAAATACTTGCCCATTCTTCTTTGCAAAACAGCTCCAGCTCAGTCAGATTAGATGGCCAGCATTTGTGAACAGCAGTTTTCAGATCTTGCCACAGATTCTCGATTGGATTTAGATCTGGACTTTGACTGGGCCATTCTAACACATAGATATGTTTTGTTTTAAACCATTCCATTGTTGCCCTGGCTTTATGTTTAGGGTCATTGTCCTGCTGGAAGGTGAACCTCCGCCTCAGTCTCAAGTCTTTTGCAGTCTCCAAGAGGTTTTCTTTCAAGTTTGCCCTGTATTTGGCTCCATCCATCTTCCCATCAACTCTGACCAGCTTCCCTGCTGAAGAGATGCACCCCCCCCCCCCGAGCATGATGCTGCCACCACCGTATTTGACAGTGGGGATGGTGTGTTCAGAGTGTTGTGCAGTGTTAGTTTTCCGCCACACATAGCGTTTTGCACTTTGGCCAAAAAGTTCCATTTTGGTCTCATCTGACCAGAGCACCTTCTTCCACATGGTTGCTGTGTCCCCCACATGGCTTGTTGCAAACTGCAAACGGGACTTCTTATGCTTTCTGTTAACAATGCCTTTCTTCTTGCCACTCTTCCATAAAGGCCAACTTTGTACAGTGCATGACTAATAGTTGTCCTATGGACAGAGTCTCCCACCTGAGCTGTAGATCTCTGCAGCTCGTCCAGAGTCACCATGGGCCTCTTGACTGCTTTTCTGATCAACGCTCTCCTTGTTCGGTCTGTGAGTTTAGGTGGATGACCTTGTCTTGGTAGGTTTACAGTTGTGCCATACTCCTTCCATTTTTGAATGATCGCTTGAACAGTGCTCCGTGGGATGTTCAAGGCTTTGGAAATCTTTTTGTAGCCTAAGCCTGCTTTAAATTTCTCAATAACTTGATCCCTGGCCTGTCTGGTGTGTTATTTGGACTACACAGTGTTGTTGCTCCCAATATTCTCTTAGACAACCTCTGAGGCCCTCACGGAGCAGCTGTATTTGTACTGACATTAGTTTACACACAGGTGCACTTTATTTAGTCATTAGCACTCATCAGGCAATGTCTATAGGCAACTGACTGCACTCAGATCAAAGGGGGCCGAATAATTACACCACACCACACCACACCACTTTGCAGTTATTTATTTGTAAAAAATGTTTGGAATCATGTATGATTTTCGTTCCACTTCTCATGTGTACACCACTTTGTGTTGGTCTTTCATGTGGAATTCCAATAACATTGATTCATGTGTGTGGCAGCAATATGACAAAATGTGGAAAACTTCAAGGGGGCCGAATACTTTTGCAACCCACTGTATACATATGCAGTATACAGGATCATCTCAAAAAATTAGCATATTGTGATAAAGTTCATGATTTTCTGTATTGTACTGATAAACATTAGACTTTCATATATTTTAGATTCAAATACACACAACTGAAGTAGTTCAAGCCTTTTATTGTTTTAATATTGATGATTTTGGCATACAGCTCATGAAAACCCAAATTTCCTATCTCAAAAAAATAGCATGTTTCATCCGACCAATAAAAGAAAAGTGTTTTTAAAACAAAAAAGTCAACCTTCAAATAATTATGTTCAGTTATGCACTCAATACTTGGTCGGGAATCCTTTTGCAGAAATGACTGCTTCAATGCGGCGTGGCATGGAGGCAATCAGCCTGTGGCACTGCTCAGGGGTTATGGAGGCCCAGGATGCTTCGATAGCGGCCTTAAGCTCATCCAGAGTGTCGGGTCTTGCGTCTCTCAGCTTTCTCTTCACAATATCCCACAGATTCTCTATGGGGTTCAGGTCAGGAGAGTTGGCAGGCCAGTTGAGCACAGTAATACCATGGTCAGCAGACCATTTACCAGTGGTTTTGGCACTGTGAGCAGGTGCCAGGTCATGCTGAAAAATGAAATCTTTATCTCCATAAAGCTTTTCAGCAGATGGAAGCATTGGACTCAGTTAGCACTCCCAAAGCTTTTATTGATCGCGCGCAAAGTTTAGCGATGCGCATGAAACGTTGCACGGGTGTATGGTGCGACGTTTCGGGCGCAACCGGTGCAATGTTTTAGGCGCACCCAATGCGATGTTTTGATCACACCCGGTGTGAAATTTCGTGCGCACCGTGCACCGCTAAACTTTGCGCGCACTACTTTGCTCGTCCTAAAGAACTGTAGGCGTGCTAAGGGGCTTTTAGGCGTGCTAACTAAGTAAGCACCCTTTTGTGTATCAAGCCCAACATGTGTTATTTATTTACTGTTAATCAAGTGTGGAATGTTTCTACATCGGCAAGACCTATAGGGCGCTCAAACCGCGTATGAAGGAAGGATGAGCAATGAGATCCAATCACTACAGACACAAAAGCTGGCGATAATGGTACGCCATATTCCCAACTAGTGATGGAATATGGTACATAATATATCAATTTAACTGGGAAAAAGATGAATAATATATTTTGAGGGGATTTATAACTGTGGCATTTGTCATATCAAAATTACAAAGGGTGAAATGTGAAAAAAAATATTTTCTGACCTTAGGCCTAATTTTTCCCTAAAAAATCCGTGTAAAATTAAATAATTCTTGAACAAATATTACCTAAAGAAAGCCTAGATTGTCCTGGTAAAAAAACTATGTGTATCACTTTGATGGCATGAGTAATAAAAAAAGTTATTGCTGACTTGCTGTATCAACAGTGACAGCTGAAATGCCAAAATTGTAAGGAATCTTAAAGGGGAAAAACCCTGGAATGCAAAGTGGTTAAACAATAACCATTGCCTGGCAGTCCTGCTGATCTTTTTTGCTGCAGTATTGTCTGAATCACTTAAAGGGAACCTAAACTGAGAAGGATATGGATTTTTTCCTTTTAAAATAATACCAGTTGCCTGACTCTCCTGCTGGTCCTGTGACTCTAATGCTTTCAGTCACAGCCCCTGAACAAGCATGCAGATCAGGTGCTCTGACTGAATTAGCTGCATGCTTGTTTCAGGTCTGTGACTCAGCCACTGCTGCAGCCAAAGAGATCAGCAGGGCTGCCGGGCAACTGGTATTGTTTAAAAGGAAACATCCATATCCCTCTCAGTTTAGGTTCCCTTTAAAACTAGCATGTGGCTAATCTTGTCAGATTTTTTGTCAGAAACATCTGATCTGCATGCTTGTTCAGGGTCTATGGCTAAAACGTTTAGAGGAAGAAGATCAGCAGGACTGCCAGGCAACTGGCATTGTTTAAAATGACACTGAAGCAAAACAAAACTTATGATATAATGAATTGTATGTGTAGTACGGATAATTAATAGAACATAAGTAGCAATGAAAAGAATCTCATATTTTTATTTTCAGTTATATAGTTTTTTTTTTATAACATTTCATCCTTCTCTAATATTTGCAGTTTACAAAATACACTCTGCATTTTAAATTATGAAGCAGAGCAGAACTAATGATCCTTTGAACTTCTCTGCAGTAATATCCTATCTGTCATTCACATTCAGTTGTCCTTCGCTGTTTCTTTGATTTATAAATACTTCAGAAAATAGCACTGTAGCCGACCATGTTTGGTCGGAGAGCTCAGAGAAGCTCTTTTGCATAAATAACAACTGAAGTTACTCAACTCTTCATGTACTGGAAACAATATAAGACTCATACCTCTACTACTAATGTTCTATTTCTTACCTGTACTACACATACAATTCATTATATCATAAGTTTACTCTCACATCAGATTCCCTTTAAAAGGAAATAAATAAGGCAGCCTCCATATATCGCTCACCCATCTCTCACTTCAGGTTCCCTTTAAGACATATACTAATGATTTTCAAAATCAGACATTTTACCTTTGTACCACCAGGGGTTGGGGAGAATGGTTAGTGGATGGTGTACAGTGGCTGGATGGTGTAATGGTTAAAGAGGAACTTCTGCCTAAACAAACATACTGTCATTAAGTTACATTAGTTATGTTAATTAAAATAGATAGGCAATATAATCTCTTACCCACCCTGTTTTAAAAGAACAGGCAAATGTTTGGTTTCATGATAGCAGCAATATTTTTGGTTGAAAGGAGGTAACAGGGAGCATGAGACACAGTTCCAACTGTCCTGTGTGCTGATCACCTCTCCCAGTTGCTAGGCAATGTGAATAACAACATAGGAAATCTCATCATGCCATGCACAGCATCAGGGAAAAAAAGCCCAGGCAGTTTTTTTTGATGGGTGGAGCTTAGCTAAAAATGCAGCTAAAAATGATGCTTTGGTAAGAAAAACAAAGTTCTGATGCTGTGAAACTGTTAAAGAAACACCAAGCCTTTTCAGTTCTGCTGAGTAGATTTTTAGTCTGGAGGTTCACTTTAAGGGCTCTGCCTCTGATGCAGGAGACCAGGGTTCGAATCTTGGCTCTGCCTGTTCAGTAAGCCAGCACCTATTCAGTAGAAGTCTCCCTAACACTGCCTATAGCGTGCGTCCTTGTGGCTGCAGCTCTGGTGCTTTGAGTACGCCAGGAGAAAAGCCCAATATAAATGTTATTTGTCTTTGTCTAAAGCTGTAAATGGGGATTAAAGTGGACCCAAATTAAAAATACAAGATTTCAGAAATAAATTTTTTCAGCTGCATGATGACAAATATAAAATGTTTTCCATTTATTGGAGTAGCCCCTCCCTTCCTTTCATATTGCCGGGACAGAATCCGACAAACTGGTAGGGGTAGAAGGTGTTCGGCAAAGGAGGAATTGCTAATGGCTGCCACCAGAAAAGAGAAGTGTGAAAAGCATGCACTGAAATGCTCATAGGCTTGAAAGAGTGTTTATTTATCTTTGTATGTGTCAGAGTGGTGCAACTAAATATTTTGAATTTAAAAAATATTTGGTTTGGGTCTGCTTTAAAGCTACTCCATTACCTATTTTAGAAATCCAAATTCTATTGTAAATACATAAAATGAACTTTTTTAGAAATGAAAGTAAATGTTTGTCAAAAAAAAGCATTGTTGCAGCGTAATATGCCTTCTTAACTGAACAGCATGAAGAAAACATCCTTACGTAGTATTTTCACGGGAACAAGCTGCATGCTGTGGCCGGAGGTTTGAAAAATGTTAGGAAGTTAGAAATCACATTTATTAAAATCTTGCTAATCAAACAGCATTCAGCACAGGTCATACACCACTGAGACCTTCTGATTCAGAATCAAAGCTTTTGAGTGTTCCTGTGTTTGTTACCTTACTTTTACTCTACATTATTTGGGAAATGATGTCACAGCCACAAAGTGAGGTACGTAAATTCTTCAAAAACAGCAGAGCCATAAAGCAATTATGCTGCCTTTGAACAGCTTCCAACCATTTTCCGAATTTAATTTTTTTTCTTCCTACAGTTTTGTGAAATGCACTACTGAGAACCGTGCGCTGTCTGTTTTGTATAAAAACGTTGTGACTGGACCGAACAGTCTGTGAAATGAGAGATCCAAAAAGAGGGGAAAAAAAGTTTGTCTTTGTTAGATGTGCTACAAAGACTTTTAAGTTTATTTTTTCATGTGCTTCCATTGCTTCTGCTGGATTTATCTTGGGCAGCCACAGGAAGATAGACAACTGCTTTAGTAGCCAATACTGCAAGACACACAGAACACCATAGTTATTTATAGAAACAGCAAAAGCATTTTGTAGAAATGTTGCATGATTTCAGTAAAAATAATGACTCTACTGTAATGCAATTTTTTTTACTGGCATAGAATTCTCATTAGAGGGACTATCTCTGTGGTAGAGCTTTAGAAATCATGATACATTATGGGGCCCAATCAGGAGTGTAACTACAAATTATGGGACCCCCAGCAAAACTTTTATGGGGCCCCATATGATCACACCCTTTCCCTTGCCTACTCCAGGTGACCCTCACAGCCTGGAGGCCCATCTTGCAAAGGTCATACATCAAGAGTGGCCATCATCTTCACACCCATGAAAAGTGTAGACACAACAATATTTGATCTGAAGAATGGACCTCTTTATGATAGGGAGTGAAGTAGTGGTTGGGGCCCCCTTACAGTTCTGGGCCCTCTCTGCAGTCGCAGGGTCTGCTCGCCTGTAGTTACGCCTCTGGACCCAATCATTTGTAGGGGTTCAGGGCTGGAGCTACTATAGAGGCATCCTGGGCAATTTCACTAGGGCCCTGAGCTGACTGTTGGACCCCCCCCCAGGTCACCCCCAACTTAACTTTGGTCCATGGGGACCCTGTAGAGTCTTCAGCAGAGTAATGACACACCTGTCTTGGCTGGCACGCTGCTCTATTTGTACATGGTGGTGTGCATTCTAATCTTCATCATTGCAAGAGCTCCTCTCCTCCATTACCTGGCGCATGCTATCAAACCCAGGTCATATAGCAGAGGTGCCCATGTTAATGATAAAGATAGCAAAGCACCAAACCACAGATTTATGGAGGAGCAGCTGGCTGGGATAGGTGAGTCAAAACACTTATAAAGACACTGCAGGCCCGGGACCACAGGTATGTTCGGGGAGACCTGGGGGTGGGGAAGCAGCTGGTTCCGGAACCCTGGGGGCAATTCGGCATCAACAAAGAGGCTCGTTACCCTGCTTTAAGGGAAGGGGAGGTCTTTCATGGGGCCTCCTGGTAATTTTGCCCGGGGCCCCATTGTGACTAGGACTAGCCCTGTAATGTCTACTCACAGATTGCTGCACCAACTCTAACACCTTATTCCTGTCACTGTGGCCTCAATTCACGGAGCTTTATCAAACACTTTATCAAACGTTTGATAATTTACCTAATGGGTAAAATCTAATTTTGAAATCACAGAGGTGTTATAGATTTATTGATCATTTCATCGATAAAACATTCGATAAATATATAACACCTTAGTGAATTCAAAATTAGATTTTACCCATGAGGAAAATTATCAAACGTTTGATAAAGTGTTTGATAAAGCTCTGTGAATTGAGGCCTGTGTCTTTAATACAAGATGTTTTACTTGTTTGTACTGCAGCACACAAAGCTTTACTCACTTAAAAATACAATGCTAAAATTACCATGTACAGTAAGTATAATGTTTGCATGTGTGCATATTTTTTATATTAACTATTGCAAAATTACACTCACAGATAAGTTGGATAGTGCAAATGTTTACACATGTAACTAATTAATGCTTAAAATAGTGCATTGATTTGAATAAAATAAAATATTTGATCACGGTTTTGTGCACCATGTCCCAAATTTTGCACTGTAGAAATAGCTTATGGTAGTTGCATGTGCAATTTTGAGAAGAAATTAAGGTTGTTGGGGTTATAACCCTTGGCATTTTTCTCTGGGAAGAGAGGGGAGGCGAGGCCAAGTCGGGTGATGCGGGGTCTTCGGGACGGCTTTGCGGGACAAGACAATGCAGGTAACTGTAACTTTCTTTTACAGGATGGCTGACAGATTTTTCAATTAGGCTGGTGATCCACTTTAATCCCCTCATGTCCTTTACACAGACCAAGGGCTGATGCTACCTTGAGCCAGCTGCCCCCCAGTTCTCCCCCTAACTGTGTTGTAGTACCAAGCACCCTGCAACATTTTTGGTAGTGTAGTGATTCACCTGTTTCGGATAGGGCACACCTTGTAGTTCAGTGCATCCCCGTTTTCTCAGTGACCTGGTGGCATCCCTGCATCCTCCTATGTCCCTGTGTCCATTGCGTTAGGGCCAGCATGGAGGACGGGTGCAGGAGGCGGGTGGCTGTGCACACACGTCAGGCGTTGCAGCTGTGTGCGTGTGCACAGGAGCACAGCGGTTGAGGTAAGAGAGATGGGGAGGGGGGTAACAGCCGTGCCCTAGCGCCCGTTTTTTTACAGGCGGGCTTATTTCTAGTATTGCATAATAACATTGTGCACTTCACAAAAACTGTATCCAATCAAGATCAGCAGTATATGGAAAAGGAACTCAAAGAGAGTTGGGTTAGGGGTGGAAAAAGTATAAATTCAACCCTGTACATAGGTTGAAGTGAAAAGTTAGGGTTAGGATCATTTTTTTTTCATAGAGTTAGAAATGTTATTTCCAGCTTTTGTCCATGATTGAGCACTTTTTTATTGTGGCTGTGCATTATGTCAACCATATGTCAAGCCATCAGTGACAGGAAGGTATAATTCTCCTTTAGATGAATTAAAGAGGAACTGTAGTGAAAATAAATAACATAATTCATGAAATTGTTTATTGTTTATAATATTCATTTATAGATTATTTAGTCAGTGTTTGCCTATTGTAAAATCTTTCCTCTCCCTGATTAACATTCTGAAATGTATCACTGGTGGTGACATCTTTAGTGCTGCCAGATGATCTTTTCAGAATGTTCGTTACTGAGAGTTCTATTCCCAGAGGGAGATACTGCTTGCTTGGCAGTTGGAAAAAGCTGTTATTTCCCACAATGCAATGAGGTTCACAGACAGCAAACTTTCAGGACCTTGGTCATGACATAAAACCATGGGAGGGGTTCCAGCACAATATCAGCCACACAGATATCCCTAGTGATCTATTTGAGAAAAGTTAAGGTAAATTAGAGGGGAATGCGCACGTGGATACTCATACATCCCCGCTGAGTTACCAAGCTCTGCTACGTAAACAGCCTGCGAGTCGTGATCGGAGCTGGCAAGCTGTAAATTAATTTTCAAAAACGCCCAAAATTACTTGTACAGCGCTGCAATCTAGTGCAGCGCTGTACAGGGGACTGCTCTGCCACTGAGCTGTCCCCAGGAATGGCTCACAATCTGATCTCTCTCATAGGCTTATGCCTATGAGAAGTGTTCACAGGGATTGGATCTCAGGGGAGACAGGGAAAGGGGGGGGGGGGGGCAGGATAAATTAAAAAAACAATATAACTTTAAAAAAAATATATACAATGAATGAAATTAATTAAAACAAAATTGCAGGAGCAATCAGATCCCACCAACAGAAAGCTCTGTTAAAAGGCAGAGAAGGAGGCAAGATTTATTTAGGTGCTAAGTTGTGTGGTTGTGTGGCTGTTAATAAACCGTTAACGCTGCAGGCATTGTCAAAAAAATCACCTGGTCTCTAAGGGGGGGGGGGGGGGGGGGTGAGCCTGTGGTCCTCAAGTGGTTAAAGAGTGGGCATTGAAGACTGCAAGAATGCTTATTTCACAAAATAAACAAATCTTGAAGCATTTTTTTAAATAAAAAAAAGATACTTATCTAAGGAGGAGGAAGGCTCTGGTCCTTTAGAGCCTTCTCATTCCTCTCCTGGTCCCCACGTTCCAGCACTGTGTCTCCCATTAGCAGTCTCCGACCAATGGGTTGGAGACTGCTCTCTTTCGCTGTAAGAGGCTTTGGGAGCCTAAGTGCTCGCAAAGGTGGTGGATGGCTCTGTAGTGCACATATGCGAGTGCGCTCTCTTGCACACTCACGCATGCGCAGTACGGAACTGTACATCTTCAGGAGCACTCGGGCTCCCAAAGACTTCTGTAGCCTCCCGCGGTGGGAGATTTGAATGGGGGAGATGGCACTGGAACGAGGAGACCGTGAGAGGAGTGGAAAGCTCAATTAGACACAGAGACTGTCATTAAGTTACATTAGTTATGTTCATTAAAATAGATAGGTAATATCTCTTACTCACGCTGTTTTAAAAGACCAGGCAACTGTTTGTGATTTCATGGGGAAGCCAACTGTTTGGTTGAAAGGAGGTGACAGGGAGCACGAGACACAGTTCCGTCTGTCCTGTGTCCTGTTAACCCCTCCCAGCTGTGCGCGTTAGGCTTCAAATCTCAAATTCAAAATTTAAGAAAAAAAATTGCAGCAGAACAAGAACAACAATATCAGAAATACCACCATGCTTTGCACAGAATCAGGGGAAAATGCCAGGGCAGATTTCTTCTTTGCAGCTAAAAATGAGACTTGGGTACGAAAAACAACGTTCTGATGCTGTGAAACTGTTAAAGAAACACCAAGCCTATTCAGTGCTGCTGAGTAGATTTTTAGCCTGGAGGTTCACTTTAAGCATTTCTGCCCGTGGCTATTTTTCAACTTATGCATCAGAGCAATTTTCACCTCCCATTCATTCGCCAATAACTTTATCACTAATTATCACAATTAATTGATCTATATGTTTAGGCTTTCTTTGGGTGGTACTTTTTGCTAAGAATTATTTTTTTATAAATGTATTTTAACAGGAATATTAGGAAAAAAATAAAGAAAATGCATTCTTTCTCAGTTTTTGACCATTATAGCTTTAAAATAATACATGCTACCATAATTAAAACCCACATATGTTATTTGCTCATTTGTCCCAGTTATTACACCATTTAAATTATGTCCCTATCACAAAGTATGGCGCCAGTATTTTATTTGGAAATAAAGGTGCATTTTTTCAGTTTTGCCTCCATCACCATCTACAAGCTTATAATTTAAAACAATGTTCGTAATATACCCCCTCCACATGCATATTAAAAAAGTTCAGATCCTTAGGTAACTATTTATGTTTTTTTTAATTTTCATTTTTTTTTCCCTTAAAAATTTTATTTGGGTAATTTTTGGTGTGTTAGGTAAACAGTTAATTTTAAATGTAATAATGTGGGTTTATTTTTGTAAAAAATGTATGTAGATGTAGCTTTACCATTTGGCCACAAGATGGCTACAGTGAGATTATTATTTTTTAAGCCCAGAAGCAAAGTGCTCACTTCCAGGAAGTATAAGGAGGCTGTAACGATCGGTGTCAGCACACAGAGAGAATCTGATTATTGGTGATCTGCAGTATCACCAAGAATACAGATATATACACGATTATTGATGATCTGCAGAATCACCAATAATCCAAGTATAACTAACCTCTGGACACCTTTATAGTGTGAGTGTTTGGTGCAACAGTAATGACTTTGAGTTGGACCACCCGAGGAGCAGGTGGTCTTTGGCAGTATGGGCGATACCGCCCTCTGGGAAGTGCAAAAACCTTCGAGCAGCCTGAGACCTCCAAGGAGGTGGAGCCCCAGGCTGAAAGTAGGAAGGACCTGTGAGTGAGTGACACCTGAAAGGTGGATGTCACTAGCAGGTCTGGAGACTATCTCTAATGGAGAGAGATAGCTCTCAAGGTCCGGCAAGCCGGGTTGGCAACACACGGACAGACAAGGTACAGAAACAGAAGGCTGATTCGGTATCCAAAGGCAGGCAGAGTTGGCAACAGATAATCAGATATGTGTACGTACAGAAAGCAGAGGGATAGTCAGAAATGCAATAGGTCATAACAGATATCAAAACAATGCCTAGTCTTGGGTGTGAGGTCCGTGGTCTCAACACCCTGGAACTAGTCTGTAGTATAATATGATGGAACACAGTATCCCTAGTCTTGGGTGTGAGGTCCGTGGTCTCGACACCCTGGAACTAGTCTGAAGTATAACACAATGATAACACAGAGTCTCTAATCTTGGGTGTGAGGTCCGTGGTCTCAACACCCTGGAACTAGTCTGAAGTATAACAGAATGATAACACAGAAGTAATCTGGCTCAGTGTGAATTCCCAGGTCCTCCTGGTTCTAACACACTGTAGGATCTGACTAAGGTCTGAGTTCTTCCACGTAAGTGTTTGCAATGGCAGACAACCTGAGACTGACCAGCAGTAACTATATATAGAGCGGCGCTCTCCGGCGCCACCCATCAGTGATCAACCAATAGTCACTTGCTCTGAGGTCCCTCCTTGGTTGTCATAAAGGTTCTGCCTCTCAGCGCGCGCGCGCGCGTATTCCTCAATCTGTGTGAACTAACAGACCCAGCCCCATCAGACGCACGCTGCTGCGTGCAAACCGCCGTGCTGGACGCGGAATCCGCCGCCTTGCTGTCAGTACACGCGTCGACTTTTCCGCGTTCTATTACAGAGGGCGGGGAAAAAAATTTCATCAGAAAGACGGACAGCTGAAAGACGGCGGCTTCTGATAAGAAGCCGTCCGTCTTTCTAGGGGGGCCTTAGATCAATGAATGGAAACCATGTTCCCATTCATTGATCTCCGGGCTAACGGGGGCAGCATGTAGCGTGCGGGATCAGCGCTACATCAGCCGCCTGGATGTGACAATCACGTCCAGGCGGCTTAAATGGTTAATGTCCTTTACTGTATGGCCTACTTCCGTACCACTTCTCTGACCCTGAATCCCTTGTGTGCCCTCTGCCAAATTAATAGCGTGAAATACACCTGGATTAATGCAGAAAGATTACCCAACCAACTTGTTTGTTTCACGAAAGTAAGAGTTCTGAGTTTATCAAAAACATCTGATATTGTCGTAGTGATGAAAGGTTGCAATATTCTGTCAGCATCTTCACAAGCAGCAGTAGATGGGTCTTCATCCTTTCTTTACTCAATTCTGTTTGACTTTTCCTTGCCAGTGTGTATTGTTTCAGTTCATTATTCACCCGATGCCGGTTCTGATGGAATGCACTGCTCTTTTGACATGTATGGCTGAAGTGTGTCAGCCCAAACACATTCATAAACAGTGCTAAATGGAGGCTAGGCAGGGATATTACTATTCATATTTGTAAATTGATTCTGACCCTCCAAATATTTGTGTGTTATAGTTTCTGTGTTGTGTCTTTTATCTCTAACTCTTTATTGTGCAGATTAGAGAGATCTGATCCAAAAAAGGTTCTCCAGCAGCAAGTACTGAACACATTAGTGACCGAGAAACCAGCTGGTTCAAACGAGTTTATTTTAGAGTGTTTTTTTTTTTTTAAGACACACTGTGATTGTGTTCCACGTCATGGTTTAGGATGAGTGCTAATTTAAAGTGTACCCGAGGTGGCACAGGGGTGCAGATTGGACACAGAGGCATGTTGCCCGCTCTATGGCATGCCTGTGTGTCCCCTCCAAGCCGCTTTCAGCCCCCGTGCATTGCAAAGTGACCCCCAGGAAACTGTGCAATGCGGCTTGTCAGCATCTAACTGGGGAAGGGGCGTCCCTTTTTTTTAATTATTATTTAGTATTTAAATAGGGTTAACATCTTACGCAGTTCTGTACAGTATATATATATAAATATATATATAGTCTTGTCACTAACTGTTCCTCAAAGGAGTTCACAATCGAATCCCTACCATTATCATATGTCTATGCATGTATTGTGTAGTGTATGTATAGGTGTATAGGGCCGGTTTAGGGGGAACCCAATAAACGTATTTGTATGTTTTTGAGATGTGGGAGGAAACTTGAGTGGCCAGAAGAAACCCACACAGACACGGGGAGAACATACAAACTCCTTGCAGATAGTGCCCTGGCTGGGATTCGAACTGGTGACCTAGCCCTGCAAGGCGAGAGCACTAACCACTATGCCACTGTGCCACTCTGCCACTACTCTAGGCTTTCTCAATCAGGGTTCCTTGAGGACTCTGCAGGGGTTCCTTGTCATTTTCTCCCATCGTGGGAGAGGTACAATAGAGCACATTATATTAAAGGGTTATGTAAAATGAAGCAGTTAATTGGGGATCAGAATAACAATGAGTGCATTGACAAAAAAAAAACACTAGGATAAGGAGACAGTATAGTGAGTGGCAGTGTAATAAAGGTTAGTGAAATAAACAGCTACACTTACTTTTAAAGACCATGCTTCCTGCAAAATAAATGCAGGGGCTCCTCAAGATCCAAAAATTATTTGCAGGGGTTCCTTGAGATCCAAAAATGATTTGCAGCGTTCCTCCAGGGTAGAGAGGTTGAGAAAGGCTGCACTATGCCACCTCGTAACCACTACACCACCCCTCCCATGCAGGAAAGGTCCCTCTGGCATTAGGAACGCCCCTTTCCCAGCTCTCAATGGCTCAGCTCTGAACCACCTCCACCTACAGTGGTTTTATGTGAAACAGCTGTTGACACAGAAAGCTTCTTTGCTCTGTTGTAATCTAGTTGACCGTGCTTAAATAAAGAAGTTTCTACTTTAGAGTGCTGGAGTCTGCCTGTCTTCTTGTCCATTATTTGCGCAGACTTTGTATGTTCCTTAATGTTTGTTTGTCTTTTCTTAAGATTTGCTGAAAGATTTGTATTGTGCTTTACTTCTGGAGGACTCAATGTGCCAGAGGTGCAGCCACTAGGGCATGCTCAGTTGCAGTGTTAGGGATTCTTGCTCAAGATCTCCCGAATAGGAAGAGCCAAGATTTAATCCCTAGTTTCCTGTATCAGAGGCAAAGGCCTTAACCAGTACACTATCTAGCCACAATCATATTAGATTGTGCTCCTCTCTGAGGAATCGTTCATAACAGTGGTCCTCAAACTAAGGCCCGTAGGATGAATGTGGCCCCCTGAGGCTTTTTTACCGGCCCCCCACACACAAAATGTATTACTTATAGATGTGGTCTACTGCATCTATGAGTGTTGGTGGCCCACATATAGAATAGCAGTTCTGGCACCACCCTTCCTCGTGGAAGCCAGAAATCAGTCATTCGCTGGCTTCTGGGTTACTGGGTGGAGGAGATAACTTGTAACAAGCACAATCACATATATTTTGGTCAGTGCTGTGCAGGAATGTTATGGATTCTTTGCGAAGGGGAAATGGAGGGTTGCACTGCTTATATTTCTACAGAGATTGTGTGTGAATGGGTGAGATTGTGCTGCAGGCTTTGGCAGGACATTGGGTGACATTATGGCTCACATATGACTTGCTATGTTAGGGTCACAGTATCTGCACCATGTTGGTGGTATAATAGCTGCATATGCTGTGTTGGGGGGGGGGAATGCTACCTGCACATGCTGTAGTAGAGTGCATACTATCTGCAAATGTTGTGTTTTGGAGGGCATACTATCTGCACATGCTGTGTTGGAGGGCATACTATCTGCACATGCTGTGTTGGAGGGCATACTATCTGCACATGCTGTGTTGGAGGGCATACTATCTGCACATGCTGTGTTGGGAGGCACACTATCTACACATGCTGTGTTAGGGGGCATACTATCTGCACATGCTGTGTTGGAGGGAATACTATCTGCACACACTGTGTTGGATGGCATACTATCTGCACATACTGTGCTGGAAGGCATAGTATCTGCACATACTGTGTTAGAGGGCATACTATCTGCACATACTGTGTTGGAGGGCATAATATCTGCACATACTGTGTTGGAGGGCACACTATCTGCACATACTGTTTTGTGGGATACTGGCTACACATTCTGTGTTGAAGGGCATACTACCTGCACATACTGTGTTGGAGGGCATAATATCTGCACATACTGTGTTGAAGGGCATACTACCTGCACATGCTGTGTTGGAGGGCATATTATCTGCACATGCTGTTTTGGGGGGATACTATCTGTACATATTGTGTTGGAGGGCATAATATCTGTACATACTGTGTTGGAGGGCATACTATCTGCACATACTGGTTTGGGGGGATACTATCTGCACATGCTGTGTTGGGCGTAGTGTTGGGCGAACACCTGGATGTTCGGGTTCGGGCCGAACAGGCCGAACATGGGCCAGATGTTCGGCATGTTCGGCCCGAACGCCAAACTCAATGGAAGTCAATGGGACCCCCGAACATGCCCATTTTGGGGGCCCTATGGGGTCGCAGGCATAAGGGGGGAGCATGCCCCGATCGCGGGGGGGTCGGAAATTCCCCGCACCCCCTCCGCTAGCGCTCCCCCCTCTGCCCGCTTCCCCATAAAAAAAGTTTAAGGCAAGTTAAATAGTACTTGGTGGCTGGCCTGCCACTGGCAGTGGAGTGAGGAGGAGGAGGAGTCCGAGTAGCAGAGTGACGCGTTGAGGCCGGGCAGCGGGCGGTTCAGAGGTAGTACCCTTGTGGTACTTCCGCCCTTTCTCTGACCTCACGTCCTCTACGTGATGACGCATACGAGGGTACGCGTGACGCGTACCCTCGTATGCAGAGGACGTGAGGTCAGAGAAAGGGCGGAAGTACCACAAGGGTACTACCGCTGAACCGCCCGCTGCCCGGCCTCAACGCGTCACTCTGCTACTCGGACTCCTCCTCCTCCTCACTCCACTGCCAGCCACCAAGTACTATTTAACTTGCCTTAAACTTTTGTATGGGGAAGCGGGCAGAGGGGGGAGCGCTAGCGGAGGGGGTGGGGGGAATTTCCCCCCCCCCCGCGATCGTGGCATGCTCCCCCCTTATGCCTGCGACCCCATAGGGGGGCCGTATTGCGGCATGTTCGGGCGAACAGGGCCCTGTTCGGCTGAACAGGGGCCCTGTTCGGCCCTGTTCGGCGGCCATTCAGTAGTTCGGGACGAACCCGAACTTAAAAGGCCGAACACCATCAGGTGTTCGGCCGAACTCGAACATCACACGAACAGGGTGATGTTCTGCAGAACCCGAACAGTGGCGAACACTGTTCGCCCAACACTAGTTGGGCGGCATAACATCTGCTCTGGTTAAATGGGATACATGAGGGCTGCCCCTGTTAATAGGCACTGTCTACAATGTCTAGGCTCAATCTTATGTTTTTCGACATCATTTTATGTATACTCCGGCCCCCCTGCAGTCTGAAGTACGTTGACCCGGCCCTTGACCGAAAAAGTTTGGGGACCCCTGATTAATAATATAAATTGTTCAGAGTGCTCTGTAAAGTACTGTGGAATAGGAGTCATCAGCATATAAATATATTTATGTAACTCCTGGAATTACTGTTTCCGTATGATCTGCATATACTGTAGTATAGCTTAGGAAAAGTGAAAAACTTACGCATTGCATTTAACCTCCTGAGCGATAATCCCGAGCTGAGCTCGGGGTATATCGCGGAGGAGGATTTCTCAGGCCCTGGTGGGCCGATTTGCATAATTTTTTTGTTACACGCAGCTAGCACTTTGCTAGCTGCGTGTAACTTCCGATCGCCGCCGCTCGCCGCCGATCCGCCGCCGCTCGCCGTGCCGTGCAGTCCCCCCCCCTCCCCGACCCCTTGCGCAGCCTGGCCAATCAGTGCCAGGCAGCGCTGAGGGGTGGATCTGGACTCCCTCCGACGTCACGACGTCCATGACGTCGGTGACGTCATCCCGCCCCGTCGCCATGGCGACCGGGGAACGGGATTTCCTGCTTACTCTGATCGCCGAAGGCGATCGGAGTGGGTGGGGGGATGCCGCTGCACTGCGGCTATCATGTAGCGAGCCCTGGGCTCGCTACATGATTTAAAAAATAAAAAATTTAAAAAAATAGTGCTGCGCCACCTCCTGGGCAATATAATTGTATCGCCCAGAGGGTTAACAAAGTCTTGATAAAAAAAAATAAAAAAATAAAAATAAACAAGTGCCTAATAAATTAAACAAAAACAAAAACAAAAAAAAACACCTACAACATAGAGTGCAGGTGTACAGCTGCCATTGATGAAAAAATACATGATCGTCAAGCTCTCAGTGCTTATGCCAAATTATTAAAAAGTGATGCATTGTAAGCACTGAAAATGGCACAAAAGATGTTCAGAATATCTGAAGTACTGTATCTGAGTGAAAACCTGTTTTGGTTTTGACACTGATTTTCAATGAATCTATTGTTATTCAGATGTAAACCTCATCTGGCAGGATTTAACACATCTGCACCTGTGCTTTGTGATTATTATAAACAAGGCTGCATTTCCCAACGGATAGAAGAAAACATTAAGTGAAAACAGTGACTGGATGCCTGATAATGTAGTTGATTAATTTTTACTCTGCAATGGTTCTTAAAGAGACTCTGAAGTCTCTTAAAAATCCTTTTTTTTATCCCAAAATATTGTTGAACATATTAGCCCTAACAAAACTGCCACATCCGCGCCACTGTACGCTATCTAAATCCCCCCAAACTCCCCAGGGGTGGGGGGGTGGGGGCGATCCGGGCAGCGCTTCCATGTGAGGCTGAGCTATTAGCCGCAGCTCTGCCTCTCAGCGCGTCTATCGGCTTGCATCGCTGCCTCTCCCCCGCCCCTCTCAGTCTTCCTTAACTGAGAGAGGCGGGAGAGAGGTGGAGATATGCGCTGACAGACGCGTGTGAGGCAGGGCTGCAGATCATAGCTCTGCCTCACACGGAAGAGTAGAGGGCAGCAAAATCCACTACCAAAAAAGTTGTGGATTTTGCAGGGGAGAGGGAGGGCGAGTTTGGGGGGATTTAGATAGTGTACAGCGCCGGGGATGCAGCAGTTTTGTTAGGGCTAATATGTTAAACAATATTTTGGGATAAAAAAAGGATTTTTAAAAAACTTCAGTGTCTCTTTAATATAGATTATTATATCAAAGACACATATTTTTAAAAAGGAACTGTCGCAAAAATCTTAAAATTTAAAACACATACAAATATGAAGTACATTTTTTCCAGAGTAAAATGAGCCATAAATAACTTTCCTCCTAAATTGCTGTCACTTACAGTAGGTAGTAGAAATCTGACATAACCGACAGGTTTTGGGTTAGTTCATCTCTTCATGGGGGATTCTCAGCATAGGCTTTATTCTTTATAAAGACATTCCCTGAAAAGGATTTGTACAAAGATGCTGGCCAGCCTCCCTGCTCGCTGTACACTTTATTGGCAGTTGGATGGAGCAACTGCCATTTACTAAGTGCTTTTAAAAATAAAGAAAACCCTAAGAACCCCCTATGAGAAGATGGGCTAGTCCAAAATCTGTCGGTAATGTCAGATTTATACTACCTACTGTAAGTGACAACAACATAGGAGAAAAGTAATTTATGGCTCTTTTAACTCCGGAAGAAATGTACTTCTTATTTGTATGTGTTTACATGTATTTTAAATTTTAAGATTTTCGCGACAGAGGTCCTTTAATGATTAAAAAAAACATGCCGCCGGGTGAAACGCGCCACGTGAGGCTGCGGTCATGTGATGGATCTCCGTGAAGGTCCTCGCTCTCTCTCCCCAACTTGTTGCTTCGAAGCGCCCGGACGGCGGAAGTGTCCGGATTATCTAAACGGACAGCGGCAGACGACACAAGCAACGCTTACAAGCAACGCTACTGCCGGAAGTACCTGCCATTATAGGGCTACATGCTCCAGTTAAAGGACACGTGAGTCCCGGCGAGTGCATGTCTGCCCGAGAAACCATCGCTGGGTATGCATATGCATGTAATGAGGAGAGCCGATTCATTGAGGCTGAATGTTTCAGCTTACAAGGAATCCCTGGACACTAGTACACATTACCTGAAAACCTATAGAGGACTGACTTAGGATTTACTATATCCTATGTTCTTAAAGGGGGCCCTGAAGAAATTACTATCTCTTTGCTAATTGTCACATGCATGTGATATTAATATAGGAGTGCAGTCCATTATCACCTAGCGCTAGGCCTTTCATCCTCTATGGAGAGTGCAGTTATTTTTATGGTTTTAAATGGGGGGGAG
The DNA here is from genome assembly GCF_040937935.1 of Hyperolius riggenbachi. Taxonomy (NCBI): domain Eukaryota; kingdom Metazoa; phylum Chordata; class Amphibia; order Anura; family Hyperoliidae; genus Hyperolius; species Hyperolius riggenbachi. The sequence goes on from NC_090647.1 coordinate 517,856,518, forward strand.
GGGTTTGTTTACTATATGCTTCATAATTCATAAAATGCCTTTTGTTATATTATTAATGAGGCTCCCGATTGATTCTATTGCTTAGATAACCTTTATACAGTTTGATAGGGTTGATATCCCACTCTACCCCCAGTTTTGCATTATTAAAAAAAATGTTGGGACCATTGCTTAACTCATCAGCAACTTCAATAGAGTTATCTCGTTTGAAATAAGGGCACTGCTTATGACCTCACTCGACAGAAATTGCAGTGCTATAAATTCTTGGTATGCTTTAATCTCTCTCTACTTAGCAGAAAATATAGAAACTGGAAACATACATTCTTTGTTATTGTCCCACACTGCCCCCTAGTGACAAGTGGTTATAAATATACATTACAGCAGTACTGATTAGAAGTAGAAAAATATAACAAATAAGATAGAATAATAATAAATAAATTGCCTGCTAAAGGGTTAAGACCCTCAAAATTCTTCTTCAGAACACATTGGATGACGTTTTATATAAAAGCCATCAACAGTTATTTGGTGTGGTCCAACATTGTGATTGTGGTCAGTGGCATCTCTAAGGGGTACGGGAGGAATCGGCGCAGGAGACTTGGGCGCAGGATACAGCCGGTATATGGCTGATCCTGCTACTGCACAAGTCCCGGCCGTATTAAATACTATTCCCCCTCCAGGCCGCCATGGATGGGAGGGAATGAAATAATTTGGCTACCAGCAATTGCTGGAGGCCAAATTATAGTGTTTTACAAGTAACTTCAGCTCCTTCTTCTGCGCTGGAATGGAAGTGTTCGTTTCTAAGGAGCTGTAAGCCCCAGTGCTTGTTTTACATTGAAACCCCCAAGCACTCTATACAAAACAAAACCTGCCAACAACATCCACAGTATTAGAAGTGCAAGAAGGTGATGGGGAACAGTTTTTATTGATTACCACAATTCAAAGCATGTATAAAAGTGATCATTACAAGCACAGGACCAATAAAGAGAAAATACTACTCTCAAGGGCCCCTCTGGCTTACGGGTCCTGGAGCGGTCACAACCTATGCACCGCCTATTGCTACACCACTGATCGTATTCATGTGAATATTAACAAAATATTTTTTCCTTGAGGTAACATTGGTCTCAAAGAAAAAGCTATTGCCGCCAGCTCTCAAACAGGTCTACTATGCACACACCAGAATTTACAGTAACTCGATGTAGACAAAGGGATAGGGGACATCAATCTACCTTTTTAAATGAGAGACATATGATTTCCTTTTAAACAATGCAGATTTCTTGGCTGTCCTGCTGATCCACTGCCTCTATACTTTAAGCCATAGACCCCGATCAAGCATGCAGATCAGATGTCTATGACTCAAAGCTGTCTGGATTAGCTGCATGCTTGTTTCAGGTGTGTGATTCAGACACTACTTACAAGAAAATTGAGCAGGACTACCAGGCAAGGAAATATACAGTGGGTTGCAACAGTATTCGGCCCCCTTGAAGTTTTCCACATTTTGTCATATTACTGCCACAAACATGAATCAATTTTATTGGAATTCCACATGAAAGACCAACACAAAGGCCTCAATTCACTAAGCTTAACTCCTGTCTTTAATAACTCTTCTGAACTGTTTTACAGTTATCACCATGGTGATATAATTGTGATAACTGTAAAACAGCTCAGAAGAGTTATTAAAGACAGGAGTTAAGCTTAGTGAATTGAGGCCAAGTGGTGTACACATGAGAGGTGGAACAGAAATCATACATGATTCCAAACATTTTTTTTTACAAATAAATAACTGCAAAGTGGTGTGTGCATAATTATTCGGCCTCCTTTGATCTGAGTGCAGTCAGTTGCCTATAGACATTGCCTGATTAGTGCTAATGACTAAATAGAGTGCACCTGTGTGTAATCTAATGTCAGGACAAATACAGCTGCTAGGTGAGGGCCTCAGAGGTTGTCTAAGAGAATATTGGGAGCAACAACACTGTGAAGTCCAAAGAACACACAAGACAGGTCAGGGATCAAGTTATTCAGAAATTTAAAACAGGCTTAGGCTACAAAAAGATTTCCACAGCCTTGAACATCCCACGGAGCACTATTCAAGCGATCATTCAGAAATGGAAGGAGTATGGCACAACTGTACACCTACCAAGACAAGGCCATCCACCTAAACTCACAGGCCGAACAAGGAGAGTGCTGATCAGAAATGCAGTCAAGAGGCCCATGGTGACTCTGGACGAGCTGCAGAGATCTACAGCTCAGGTGGGAGACTCTGTCCATAGGACAACTATTAGTCATGCACTGTACAAAGTTGGCCTTTATAGAAGAGTGGCAAGAAGCAAGGCATTGTTGACAGAAAGCATAAGAAGTCCCATTTGCAGTTTGCCTGTGGGGGACACAGCAACCATGTGGAAGAAGGTGCTCTGGTCAGATGAGACCAAAATGGAACTTTTTGGCCAAAATGCAAAACGCTATGTGTGGCAGAAAACTAACCCTGCACATCACTCTGAACACACCATCCCCACTGTCAAATATGGTGGTGGCAGCATCATGCTTGGGGGGTGCATCTCTTCAGCAGGGACAGGGAAGCTGGTCAGAATTGATGGGAAGATGGATGGAGCCAATACAGGGCAAACTTGGAAGAAAACCTCTTGGAGACTGCAAAAGACTTGAGACTGGGGCGGAGGTTCACCTTCCAACAGGACAATGACCCTAAACATAAAGCCAGGGCAACAATGGAATGGTTTAAAACAAAACATATCTATGTGTTAGAATGGCCTAGTCAAAGTCCAGATCTAAATCCAATCGAGAATCTGTGACAGGATCTGAAAACTGCTGTTCACAAACGTTGTCCATCTAATCTGACTGAGCTGGAGTTGTTTTGCAAAGAAGAATGGGCAAGGATTTCAGTCTCTAGATGCGCAAAGCTGGTAGAGACATACCCAAAAAGACTGGCAGCTGTAATTGCAGCAAAAGGTAGTTCTACAAAGTATTGACTCAGGGGGCTGAATAATTACGCACACCCCACTTTGCAGTTATTTATTTGTAAAAAATGTTTAGAATCATGTATGATTTTCGATCCACTTCTCACGTGTGCACCACTTTGTATTGGTCTTTCACGTGAAATTCCAATAAAATTGATGCATGTTTGTGGCAGTAATGTGACAAAATGGGGAAAACTTGAAGGGGGCCGAATACTTTTGCAACCCACTGTATATGGCAGCGTCCATATTTCACTTCACTTCGAGTTCGTTTTGAGCAAATACGCTTATATTAGAGCAACATACAGTACATAAATGACATGTTTCTAGCAGAGCTCTTCCTCAGTGGTCATGTGACTGGCTGCTGGACATGCATTTAACCCCTTCTCTGCCTTTGTAGCTGCCTGCACTATACTTAATTCCTTTCTGCTTCTTTTAACCTATGTTCCACTTTTTCCACTCTGCTCTCCACTTAACTCCTTCTCTGCTTTATAGCTACTGTACACCGTTTTTCCCATTCAGGCCTGGAACCCAACTAGGAGCACTTTTCTGAGCGCTTTGTGATTTGAAAAACTCTTGTTGATGTAATGCTATGGGTGTGATCCCACTTGAGCAATGCGATTTAATAAAAATCCCCCATAGCATTGCATTAGCTTTTTAAAATCACTACCGTTTAGAAAAAGCTGCTAGTGGGTTTGAGCCCTGACTTAATAATTGGAATCGGAACATTTGTATAGCGCTTTTCTCCTGTCGGACTCAAAGCACTCAAGGGCTGCAGCCACTAAGGACGCGCTCAAGAGGCCACCCTGCAGTGTTAGGGAGTCTTGCCTAATGACTCCTTACTGAATAAGTACTGACCCTAGCCTGGTCTCCCATGTTAAAGGTGGGGCCCTTAAAAAGACACTGAAGCAAAAAAAAAAAAAAGTATGATATAATGAATTGGTTGTGTAGTACCCATAATTACTAGAAGATTAGTAGCAAAGAAAATATTTCAATATTTTTTTTTATTTTCAGTTGTATAGTGTTTTTTATAACATTGCATCATTCTCTAATATTTTCAGTTTACACACTACTCAGCATTCTAAATGTGTTTACAGAGCAGTCTTGTAAACTATTGATCTGTCCTCTGAAGAGAAAAAGAAGATACAGTGTCTAACAGTTGAGATACCAAGCTTCAGAAGACAGAAGCGCAATGCAAATTTTAAAGTCGTGGAGCTCAATTTGTTTTTTTTTTTTACATAGATAACAACTGGAGTTTCTGAACTCTTCCTGTACTAGAAACAATATTAGACTTATGTCTCTGCTCTTAATGTTTTATTTCTTATCTGTACTACACATACAAATCATTATATCATATTTTTTCACTTCAGTGTCTCTTTAACCAGTACACTATCCAGACACTTCACAGTTGTGCGCAACTTCAATTCTTTTGCCCCTAAGCCAGGGGAATTACTACAAATCGTGCCCCCCCCCCCCCCCAGCAAAACTTTTATGGGGCCTTCCAATGTTCACACCCTTTCCCTTGCCTACCCCTTTCCCAGCCCACAAGCCCATCTTGCAAGGGTCATAAAACAAGTGTGGACATCGTAATCTTTACACCGTAACAAGTGTAACCGCAAGAACATCTTATCTGAAGGCTAGACCCCTTTATTGGAGGGAGTGAAGTGGTAGTTAGGGCCCCCTTTCAGCTCTGCCCACCACCCCCCGTGGTCACAGAAGCTGCTCCCCTGCAGTTACACCTCTGCTCTAAGCATGCCATTCTCCACCTGGTCTGTGATAAAGTCTCACATCTGCTTGTTTCAATCATGAAAATAAGATAGAACAATTTGTTCCATCTCCAGTTATTTATGTGATAGGATGCCTCTTGACTCAATTATTTATCCATCCAATTAATGCTGTAAATTAAAACTATAAGCTGAACAAAAGCCACTTGTAGCAACATCACAAATCAATGGCAAAACTCTTGTATGACACTCAAGACATGGATTTACGGAAAATAACGACACACACACCGCTGTGATTTAGCACTTCAAATAATATGGGCGCAATTATTTATTTTGTCTCTACTTTTTTCCCTCTGCAGCTGATGCTGTTTTTTAAGTATATAGTCTGAGGATGTTAGCAGAAAGAAGAAAACAGCTTGGTTTATATCTTTGTAAGTAGTTTTTGGCATACAGCTTTGAAATAATACAAATGTTAAAAGATAATAATTATCTTGTTTACTAATCCAGCCAAATCAGAAAAAACTCAACCAGTGGCATATCTACCAGCTTTTTGAGATAAGAAAAAGGGACACTTAAGCCACACCCCTGCCACACCCCTGCCACACCCCTAGTCTCATATACCATTAAGATTTCATAGGAAAAATAATCCACACTAGTCCTCTCCATCCTGGTTCATTATCCTTCATATTAACATTTGAAAATAAAAAATATATCAATTATAATGATGGGAATAAAGTTTAGAGTCAGTTAAACACATTTATCCAGTAGGGAAAGACATTTACATAGATCTGTACATCAGTCCTGGAAAAGGGACAACTGAGGAAGAAAGAGGGACAGGAATGTTGTTCCCAAAGAGGGACAGTCCCTTCAAAAGAGGGACAGTTGGGAGCTATGCAGTGGTGAGGAATGGTGCTGTTTGGAAGGAACATAGTGATCATTGTTCAACAAACTTCAGTAAAGTTGACAACGTAGAGACAGTGCATGGCAATTTTACCGTTAATTGTGCAGACTTTGTAGCACGCGTTGCTTAAAGAGAAACCGTGACCAAGAGTTTAACTTCATCCCAATCAGTAGCTGATACCCCCTTTTACATGAGAAATCTATTCCTTTTCACAAACGGATCATCAGGGGGCTCTGCATGGCTGGTATTGGGGTGAAACCCCTCCCACAAGAAACTCTGAGGACCATGGTCCTGGCAGTTTCCTGACTGTGAACCTTGCTGCATTGTGGGAAATAGCTGTTTACAGCTGTTTCCAACTGACAAAAAAGGAAAGAAGCAGCTACATCACCTGCCAGCAGTAAAAATGTCACCATGTGATAAATGTCAGAATGTAAATTAGGGATTTAAAAGATTTTACAATGGGCGAACACTGACTTAATCATTTATACATAATTATCGTAAAAATTAAGTACTTTTTATTACATTATTTTCACTGGAGTTCCTCTTTAATAAGCGATAACCATGTGCCGTGCGGAAGCTGAAATCTAATCCTGGCAGGCTTAAAGGACACCCGAGGTGAAAATAAACTAATGAAGCAAGTATTGAAGTATTTGATGAAGTATGAAGTATTTTTTAATTTTTACAGTTTTATTGTTCTTGCTCAATGACACATTCATTGAAGTTTGCCAGAGCTAAAATCTATGAACTATTGACCCTTTTTTATCTCTTTGCTGCTCTCAGAAGCCATTTTCTGCTAGGAAAGTGTTTTATAGTTGTAATTTCTTATCAATTAGGGTCACACTGCAGTCTGACCCAGTCCTGATTCAGACATGAACTGCCACTTACATACCTGATGTTTAACTCTTTTAGGCAGAGGAATAAAAAAAGTGAACACAGCATAGTTATTAGTGTGCTAGGCACTGTACATACACATGTCTATCTCTTCATGCCACATATCCCCTCGGGTAGCCTTTAAGGCAGACACCAGCAGGGCGTACATTTTAACTACTGCCTTGCGAAAACAGTTAAATCTAACCTAATCTTTAACTGACTTCAAGTCTAATATAAACCTTCCAATATCCCCAGGGAAATATCTATGCTACATGCATTACTCCACAACCAGTCAAACAACAGTACAAACCTGTGCTTTAGTGACAGGTATCAAAGGGCATCTAGTCATGTGGGCAGCCAGCAACCAACATCTATTGACAGGCAATGCTTGATACAATTCCCTATGGTGCCATTCAAATTATGTCATTACAGTGAACAACAGAAAAACACTATTCAATTCTCACCTTTAGTTTCATTTAAATGTATGCATTGTAAATTAGCAGATTCAATTTACATTTCTTTTAACAAAGCATATTTTTTTGTATAACACATGTTTATGTGCCACTATACAGATTTTTAACAGTGTATACATTTTAACTGGAAAAAAAAATCAAACTTTGTGCTCTGTGTACAGTGTGCTGAATTGTGAGTTGTTTTCCAAATGTTTACCTCTTTGTGTAATGTGTACAAATGCACTAATCCTACAGTATACTCATTTCATTTGGGAAGGTTGGAATAAAGTACATCTGTAACAGAAAACAAAACAGACCCTATGGAGTACTTACCTTGAGAAGGGGGATCCTTTGTAGCCTCAGGGATCCAGCGTTGACACCTCCAAAATTCCCCAGACAAGCACTGCGCAGGCGCAGCAGCAGACGGCAACAGGCCTGGATTTGCCTCAGAGGAGCCTATTGTCACAGATGTCCTGGCACCTTAGACTTTGCCCTCAAACAGACCTCACCGCAAGTTTGCTGGCAGTCCCAGCTGTCACTTCTCCCTTACTTCCCTTGCCCATCATAGGTAGCTACATGTGCCCCTTAGTATTAGGTAGCAGGCGTACCCTCAACATTAAGTAGCTAGAGTTGCACCCATGTATTAAAGAGACTCCGTAACAAAAATTGCATCCTGTTTTTTATCATCCTACAAGTTCAAAAAGCTATTCTAATGTGTTCTGGCTTACTGCAGCACTTTCTACTATCACTATCTCTGTAATAAATCAATGTATCTTTCCCCTGTCAGACTTGTCGGTCTGTGTCTGGAAGGCTGCCAAGTTCTTCAGTGTTGTGGTTCTGCTATGAACTCCCCCTTTCAGGCCCCTCTATGCACACTGCCTGTGTGTTATTTAGGATTAGAGCAGCTTCTCTCTTCTCTCTTATCTTTTACAAGCTGGATAAATCGTCCTCTGAGCTGGCTGGGCTTTCATATACTGAAGAATTACAGACAAGGGCAAAGCTGTTTGCAGGAAGAAACAAGCAGCCTGAAACTTCAGTGCATGAGAACGGCAGGGGGAAAGAAACACACAAATGATCTCTTGAAATTCAAAAGGAAGGCTGTATACAGCCTGCTTGTGTATGGATGTATTTTGTATGTGTGGACATACTGTACATCAACCTACTTCCTGTTTTGGCGGCCATTTTGTTTGTTTATAAACAAACTTTTAAAAACTGTTTTTAACCACTTTTAATGCGGCGAGGCGCGGCGAAATTGTGTCAGAGGGTAATAGGAGATGTCCCCTAACGCACTGGTATGTTTACTTTTGTGCGATTTTAACAATACAGATTCTCTTTAAGTAGCTAAAGGAACTTCAGTATTAAGTAACTAGAGGTGTCCCCAAGTATTAGGTAACTAGAGGTACTCCTGACTGAAGGGAGATCTCGTCAGTTGAATGCCGAGAGCAGGTTAAGTAATCTCTTATTTACACTCTCATCAGGACTCTGCACAGATAAGGAGGGAGGAAGGCACTCGGGGAGGGGAGTGAGCCACCTTTCCATCATCAGGCTCCTGTAGGCACGTGTCTACAGTTCCTTATGGTAAATCCGGCCCTGGACGGCAATATCTACCTTCCGTGCTCCAGCTCCAGTGCAGTAGGGTCTTTCCGATGGGCTCCAGTGGTAATAGCTAAGTCAGGTGCGATTGAGCTCAGCTACAGTATTTCCGCCAGAGACTGAGTGGAGAGACGTTACTGCACCTGCACTGGATTGCAGTAGGTAAATATTTACCTCTTTGATGTTTGGGGGCTTCCAGCACTGGATCACCAGGATAGAGGAGGTAATTACCTCCCAAATCTTTTTTTTTTTTTTTTTTACAGCTTTCCTTTAAAGAGATCTTACATGTTCCCCTATAAGTCACCACAAGGGCCCACTGCCATAAGAGTAGAAATAGCTACCATTGTGTCTTTTTCTCTGCTATGGATGATGATGTTGCAGCAATAGTAAAGCACAAATTTCTTCCGCCTACAGACTAAAATTACATTGAGATGCAGGTAGAGTTAAAAAAATGAGTTGTTTATTTGTAATACTTCATATGTGTTTATCCTCCTTGGCGGTAATCCCGAGCTACGGTCGGAAAACTGCAGCTCAAAACGGTAATCCCGACCTCTGCTCGGGGTAGCCGCTTGAGTCTGTGTGCAGAGCAATGCGCGCAGTGGGCATTATTACATACCTCGTAGGGGATCCCGACGTCGGCCGCCATTCTCCTTCCGCTCCTCCGAAGCTCTGCTTCCTCCGGGTGAGATTGCCAGCTGTCATCATGACGACATGACGACATCCGGCAATAGCACTTTAGAGTTGCAGCGCCACCCGGAGGTTGGAGGTAAAACTGCAGAGCTGGAGCCAGGGGGGGGGTGAGTCATTGTTGAACTGCTGCAGATCTCCCTGGCAGCATGATTTTTTCCAGGTTTTAGGGCCTGAAAGGGTGCAAAAAAAAATTGCACCCCTTTTAGACTCTAAAATCCGGAAAGAATCATAATGCCAGAAGGGGTTAATTAAATGAAAAAAAAAAATGCTACATGCACAATAAATAAAAATTTCAATAAAAATAATGCAAAAAATAAAGCCCTTTTAAATGGATTTTTGTAGATGAAATACCAACAAAGATTTGGGCTCAGCTAGAAACAGTTTCTTTGTAAATTTAACACAAAAGTTGGATTGCTGTTTCTGTAAAGTTGGTTTCATCTCTTTGTTTGACCTCAATCAATGTTAAAAAGTTGTCAGGACTATATTAAATGAAGCAATCACTCTAGATGTTGCCCGTTCTTTAGAATGATTCATTTAGCCAGCTTTTTACGACTACTCTTCTATGAAATCTTTGTCTTTAAGACCTTCCCTGACTGTGCAATTATACAGATCATATACTGTCGAGAAGACAAAGGGGCCCTTTTTTTAAAGAATTAAAGCATTTAATATGGCGATGAATATATTTTATGCCCTGTCAAGATATGTAACATTTTGTCTTTGGTAATATCCGAGATATACGGCTGTAGTTTAGCCTTTGAGATCCCTAATTCACTCTGTAACGGGTGACTTGCTAGAACAATTTACTGTACTCTGCGAGGCAGGTGTTACTTCTAACTTTCCTTTGCAAAGGATAATCAGGAGGTTAAATCTCAACAGATTCATGTCCTAGACAATTAATGTACGTTGGGGTAGCAATATTATGTTTTAAGGGACAACTTACATAAAAACGTTTTTTTAAAAGAATATGTACACTTCTAACATATAATGTAGAAATGAACAGAGGCACCAAAAGGCTGGCGGTAGTGGTGGACTTACCTCCTCCAACCATACACAAAAACAGGTTGATATTATGTTAACAAGCAAATGTATTTATATATACACGGCAAAGAGTCAAAGCAACGTGTTTCGCAGGTGTGACCCCGCTTCATCAGGAAATAGGGGATGGAACATACAGCAACAAGTGTCTATGACTCGGCCTAGTGCCTCTTGCTTCTGTATGCCCCATCCTCTATTGCCTGATGAAGCACTGCTACACCTGCGAAATGCATTGCTTTGACCATTTGGAGTGTATATATAAATACATTTGCTTATTGCTATAATATCAACCTGTTTTTGTGTCTGCTTGGAGGAGGTAAGTCCACCACTGCCTCTCCCTTTTTATTTGTTTTAGTTACTTTTATCCTTATCCTTGACACCTCTGTTCATTTCCACATTGTTCGAGTCCACCCATGGTGGAAGGGTGCTAACTCCTTGTTTCCAGATCTACAGAGAGCGACTTATTAATCCTGATTGGGGACAGGTCTAATCTCCCCACCTGCTTCCACAGTGGTTGCCTTAGTGGTAACCCATGTTTGTGAGTATATCTTTACATACTTGCCTCTCATTACCCACACCAATACAGTACATACTGCACTATATTAGGCTAAAGATGGCCTGAGCAGTTCGCCGGCGAACTTGTGAACCACGAACACTTTGCGAGTTCGCCCCCCCCCCCCCACCATACTACATCATTGGGCTAAACTTTGACCCTCTAAATCACAGTCAGCAGACACATGGCAGCCAAACAGGCTGCACTCCCTCCTGGGCCCCCGCACCCCTATAAAAACGCTGCTGCGATGGCCATGTTCTCACTCTGTCTGCTGCCTGCTTTAGTGAGAGAAGGGAGAGGTTGCTGCAGAAATAGGGAAAGCGTTAGTTAGGTCTTGTTAGCTTGCTCCTTGCTCATGCTCCCTGTCACCTCCTTTGAACCAAAAATAAGGCTGCCCCCATGAAATCACAAACATTTGCCTGTTCTTTTATATTACCTATCTATTTTAATTAACATAACTAATGTAACTTAATGACAGTATGTTTGTTTGGACTGAAGTTCCTCTTTAAAATAAACCTGAGACAGGGGAGGGGAGAAAATGTATACACACCTGAGGCTTCCTCCAGCCCCCTCTGGCCTGATCGCTCACTAAACGTCCCTTGCCGCCTCTCTGTTTGTCCGAAGTCGCCTCCAATAAGTCCGCTAGTCTAAGGCCAACTGCACATGTGTGACCTGGTAGCGCGAGCGCCGCCATCATATTTACTTTGCTGGGAGCATTCTGCACCTGCACAGTACTACTGCACAGATGCAGAATACATCCGGCCATGGGAGCATGATGGGGGAGCATGCATATCTAGACTGGTCCGACTGGCCCTGAGACTGCACACGGAAAGGGGGCAGAGGATGCCGAGGGAGCAATCAGGCCAGAAGGAGCTGGAGAAAGCCCCAGGTATGTATGAATTTTCTCCCCTGCCCCATCTCAGGTACACTTTAACAGTAATGAGGAAGTATTTGTAAATAATATGAAGCTGAAAAGCCTCTAATCTCTGTGTGTGTGTGTGTGTGTGGGGGGGGGGGTCAAAGTTGTAAATTACTTATCATGCATCATGTTAACTGTTCTGGACAACATTTAGTCACCATAATCAGGTGCTCAGCCAAGGCTTTTTGCTTTTTTCACCACAAAAGGTGTAGAAGATAAAACAATTAAATCTAAATGGCAGCCCCACAGAAAATGCTGGTGCTATATAAATCCACTTGGTAGCGCGCCTAGGCTATGCATATGCATAGGTAGGATTTAGTTATTGTTAGGTCCCCTCCCATGGAGGATTGACTTCTTCGCAGTGAGAGGGATGAGTACTTAACAAGTTGCATGCAAGCTGTTACAGGAAACTACCATCCTCCAGTAGTAGACAGGTCATGTGTATGCTCAGTGTGTATTTTATCCCACAAGTGGGGCTTGCACTGTTTTGCAGGTAGGCACTAGGGATGGGCGAACAGTGTTCGCCACTGTTCGGGTTCGCCCGGATTTTGGCCTGTTCGGGTTCGGTTCGGCACCCCCCGAACACCTCATGGTGTTCGGGAGGGTGCTCGGGCACGCTGCCCGAACCCGAACAGGCCTTCTTTGTTCGGCCGAACACAGCCGTGTCTGGCCGAACATAGCCCCCTAAAGGGTCCCAGCATAAAGGGAGAGCATGCCCCGAGCACGGGGGGGGGTCGGAAATGCCCCCAACCCCTCCCCGCTAAGCTCTCCCTTCTGCCGGTACCCTATAATTAAATTTAAGTGCCCAAAAGTACCTGAGGAGGAGGAGGGCAGGAAGAGGGAAGCCGGAGTTCTTGGGCGCTAGTACCATCTGGTACTTCCACCCTCTCTTGACGCACTTCCTGTTTACATTTGAAGTCCCGTCAAGAGTGCGCAGAAGTACCGCGGTGACGCGTACGAGGGTACGTGTCATCATGTAGATGACGCGTACCCTCGTTCGCGTCATCGCGGTACTTCTGCGCCCTCTTGACGCGACATTAAATGTAAACAGGAAGTGCGTCAAGAGAGGGCGGAAGCACCAGATGGTACTAGCGCCCAAGAACTCCGGCTTCCCTCTTCCTGCCCTCCTCCTCCTCAAGTACTTTTGGGCACTTAAATTTAATTATAGGGTACCGGCAGAAGGGAGAGCTTAGCGGGGAGGAGTGGGGGCATTTCCGACCCCCCCCCCCCGCGCTCGGGGCATGCTCTCCTTTTATGCGGGGACCCTATAGGGGCCCCAAAGGGACATGTTCGGGTTGGGTTCGGGGTTTGGCTCGAACATGCCGAACATCAGGGGCATGTTCGGCCGAACCACACCGAACCCGAACATCCAGATGTTCGCCCAACACTAGTAGGCACTCATCTGTTTTTAAGTAGCGCTGTTCATTTCCTTGCTATGTACTAATTTAATTCATTTTTGGTCAGCCGCTCCCACTTAACAGCTTTGCTTTTGGTGTATATGCAGAGCCTCTGTTTGGGTTCAAGGTGCGTTTGTAGTCTCTGGGGGGGCTCAGCGCATCTCTGATCGGAGGCCATTCGGAGGCAGATTGGTGATGCGCTGATCCCACTTCTTGCGCAATTTTCAATTTTACTTGGTAGCGCGCCCAGGCTATGCATATGCATAGGTAGGATTTAGTTAGTGTTAGGTCCCCTCCCATGGAGGATTGACTTCTTCGCAGTGGGAGGGACGAGTACTTAACAAGTTGCATGCAAGCTGTTGCAGGAAACCAACATCCTCCAGTGGTAGACTGGTCATGTGTATGCTCGGTGTGTATTCGACCCCACAAGTGGGGCTTGCACTCTTTTGCAGGTAGGCACTAGTCTGTTTTTAAGTAGCGCTGCTCATTTCCTTGCTATGTACTAATTTAATTCGTTTTTGGTCAGCTGCTCCCACTTAACAGCCATGCTTTTGGTGTATATGCAGAGCTTCTGTTTGGGTTCAAGGTGCGTTTGTAGTCTCGGGGGGGGGGGGGGGGGGCTCAGCGCATCTCTGATCGGAGGCCATTCGGAGGCGGCTTGGTGATGCGCTGATCCCACTTCTTGCGCAATTTTACTTGGTAGCGCGCCCAGGCTATGCATATGCATAGGTAGGATTTAGTTAGTGTTAGGTCCCCTCCCATGGAGGATTGACTTTTTTGCAGTGGGAGGGACGAGTACTTAACAAGTTGCATGCAAGCTGTTACAGGAAACCAACATCCTCCACTGGTAGACAGGTCATGTGTATGCTCAGTGTGTATTTTATCCCATAAGTGGGGCTTGCACTCTTTTGCAAGTAGGCACTCATCTGTTTTTAAGTAGCGCTGTTCATTTCCTTGCTATATATAAATCGAAACTAACAATATATATAACAAGCAGTGCTTTTATCTGCTAATGATTCATCCAAAGTAGGGATGCTCATTCGGATTTCACGAAATTTAAATTTCCGAATTTCCGATCGGAAATGGGATTTCTGTGGAAATACTGCATTACCACAACTCGGTAATTTTAGCCCAATCACAGAACTTGGAAGCATTGCACCAATCAGAGAATGCAGAGTCCACTCAGAAGTATTTGGCCAATCAAAGAATGCAAAAAAAAACACTACTCGGAAATCAGAAACCGATCGGAAATCTGAGGAATTGGCATTGGTGGTAATAGGAATTTCTGCGGGATCGGAAATCAACATTTCCGACCATCCCTAATCCAAAGTACAGTTCTTGGTTTTATTTGAAAGCTCACAATGATATTCTACACAAATCAACTAAAACATTAACACTATCTATTTTATAGGTTGTGTTTTGACACCTTTATTTCATGGTCAGCAGTTAGAGTTTGGAAGCAGAAGAAGCATGGCTAATGCCATTTATTGAACTGACAGCAGTTAAGGTCTAGACCTCTAAAGAAATGCCTTTTAATTTGGCTGACATTTCTTTAAAAACTGAGGTGTTAAAAAAGAAAAACAAATTTACTTATATAACAAAGTACGCACTGACAACGTACCATGTTGTTTTTATTGGGAATTTCAAAAATGAACTTTAGAACTTCCATACCATCATGTACATCAATCATTAATGAATCTAGAAAGCTATTAACTGGGGTCTGAAAAGCAGAAAATACACTGGTGAGCTTAAAAAAATAATAAAAACAAATAAAATTGGGACACTGAAACCTTGGCATGCAATATTTAACACTGGCGGCAGTGCCTACAATCAAGACAGGGCTTTTTGGTGCACGCACCATGCGCCACATGGTGCCTGAATTGGGTGCCGCTATAGCAACAATACTATAGTGCAGCGATGGCAAACCTATGGCATGCGTGCCAGGCACGGCACACGTAGCCTCATCTGCAGGCACGTCATCGCTGCTGCACTATGTCCCGGATTTAACTGGCGACGGCGTCTAATAGACGCCGCTCCAGTTCATAGCCCGCAGCCCCGCTCCAGCCTGCAGGGCTACGGGAAGATGGCGTCTGAAGCCCTGTACTGGAGACTATTTGTGTCTCCAGTACAGGGCTTCGGGCACCATCTTCTCGTAGCCCTGCACTCTGCCTGTCAGCGTGGGAGACTGCAGGAGGATCGTCCGGGGAACTGCACACCAGAGGCCGCCGGGAGAAGAGACTTCTGTCAGGTGAGTAAATTAATTTTTTTTTCAGGTGAAAAGCTGCCATCATTGCATTTATTTTCTGGTGAAATGCTGCACTCATTGTGTTTATTTTCTGGTGAAATGCTGCACTCATTGCGTTTATTTTCTGGTGAAATGCTGCCATCATTGCGTTTATTTTCTGGCTACATATGCTGGGAATAGTAACTGACATCATGCACGCACCCTCTGTTTTCAGCATGCCTCCTTCTTCATCCCCCTTCTCCAAGTGCCAGTAGGTTGTGTTATGTTATCATCCAGACAAATGCAGTTATACTGTATCTCTAATCATTCTGTTACTTAGCAATAAACCCAATACTTTTCAACACCCCATTTATAATTTAGCACTCCATATTGCCAGGGTAGCATAGCAAATATGTTTCAAATAGAGAACCATCATGCAAACAAAAGCTTTTATTAAAAATATATATTATATCAAGAAAAATTGGTCTTAAGGTTTCCTAGGTCTAAGTCATAACATTATTATGTTCTGAATTCAAGTAGCTTGACGTGGAACACATCAAAAATCCCTTTGCATGGTTACTGTTTATTTGTTTCTCCCTTACTGAGTTGTGTTTTCAATGTGCAGCAATCTCCTGACTCCTAGGATAAACTCTTGTTACTGAACAATAATACAAAATAAAAATAATACATAAAGAAGAGACAAGTAAAGTTGGTAGCAAATCCACCAATATTGCCAGTTTGAGTTTTTCTTTGCAAGGTTAGTTTCACTTCTCTTAAAGAGACTCCGTAACAAAAATTTCATCCGGTTTTCTTCCATCCTACAAGTTGCAAAATCTATTCTAATGTGCTCTGGCTTACTGCAGCACGTTCTACTATCACCATCTCTGTAATAAATCAACTTATCTCTCTCTTGTCAGACTTGTCGGCCTGTGTCTGGAAGGCTGCCAAGTTCTTCAGTGTTGTGGTTCTGTGATGCATCTCCCCCTCCAGGCCCCTCTCTGCTCACTGCCTGTGTGTTATTTAGATTAGTGCAGCTTCTCTCTGCTCTATTATCTTTTACAAGCTGGATAAATCCTCCTCTGAGCTGGCTGGGCTTTCACATACTGAGGAATTACATACAGGCAGAGCTGTCTGCACTCTGCAGGAAGAAACAGCCTGACACTTCAGTGGAAGATAGCTGCAGGGGGAAAGAAACACACAAATGATATCTTGAGATTAAAAAGGAAGGCTGTATACAGCCTGCTTGTGTATGGATGTATTTTCTATGTGTGGACATACTGTACATCAACCTACTTCCTGTTTTGGTGGCCATTTTGTTTGTTTATAAACAAACTTTTTAAAACTGCTTTTAACCATTTTTAATGCGGTGGGGAGCAGCGAAATTGTGACAGAGGGTAATAGGAGATGTCCCCTAACGCACTGGTATGTTTACTTGTGTGCGATTTTAACAATACAGATTCTCTTCAATGTATTATGTAAGTCAGTTAATAAATAATGATGACACACGCAAATCATGCATATTCTGATTTTTTACACAATCCAACTTAGACTAACTAAAAATGCCCAAATAAATGGGTCAAGTTATAAAAAAGGAAAAATTCAGGCCTGACATTTTTAAAAACAATTCCAAATTGATAATGTTGATAACAAAACCTCCTTACATGCTATTGTCACCAAAATTGCTATGTATGTTAAGGGCAATAGTAGGAATAATAATAATAATTGTTCAAAAAGAAAAATCCTCCAAGTCCTCTCCTCCAGAGCCGTTGTCCAATCCATGGACAAGAGGCTCTCCCCCACCTCCAGTGCCCAGGTATTGCTGAGAGCCACACGGTGGAGCGTAGTGTGTGGCGGCGGTGCGCAGGAATCTTCTTCAATGAAGGTAACCAGAAGATATTGGTGTGGGACCTTTCCAAGGATATTGGCATGGGAACATTAATTAAATGGAACCTAAATTGAGAAGGATATGGATTTTTCCTTTTAAAATAATACCAGTTGCCTTGACTCTCCTGCTGATCCTGTGTCTCTAATACTTTTAGCCACAGCCCCTCAACAAGTATACAGATCAGGTGTTCTGACTGAAGTCAGACTGGATTAGCTGCATGCTTGTTTCAGGTGTGTGATTCAGTCACTACTGGAGCCAAACAAATCAGCAGGATCGTCAGGCAACTGGTATTGTTTAAAATGAAACATCCATATCCCTCTCAGTTGAGGTTCCCTTTAAAGGTAAGTATTTGTTGCTAATTAAGAACATTAACCACTTTACCACCACAGGTGCATATATCTACGCTCCTTTTAACACCCTTTCCCCACCAGGAGCATAGATACACGCACCCCCCGCCGCTGACCGTGCTCCCGCTCACTCGTGCGCGCGCTCCTGCGCTCATGCACGCTGCCGGCTGCTCGCCCGGAAATCAATGAACGGGAAAAGCCGTTCCAGCAATGATCGGCTGCTTCTATGAGAAGCAGCGCGATCATTGTGAAAAAAAAAGAGTTTTCCAGCCTCATTGAACGTCCTGTAAGCGTACTTTCGATGCTTACAGGACGCATGCACAAAAAATTACTCTGGCCATTTTGTGGTCAAATAGTAAAACTACATCCAAAACATTTTTCATACACAAATCCACACTTTTACACTATAAATTAACTCATTACCTCCCACACTCCCCAATTTATTTCTTTTTTTGTAATAAAAAGAAAACAAAATTACAATAAAAAAAACATAAATAGTTACCTTAGGGACTGTTCTCTTTAAATATTTATGTCAAGAGGGTACAACACTGTTACTTTATAAACTATGGGCTTGTAATTAGGGATAGACGCAAAACTGAAAAAATGCACCTTTATTTCCAAATAAAATATTGGTGCCAAATATTGTGATAGGGACATAATTTAAACAGTGTAATAACCAGGACAAATGGGCAAATAAATTTCATGGATTTTAATTGCAGTAGCATGCATTATTTAAAAACTATAATGGCCGAAACCTGAAAAATAATGATTTTTTTCCCCACATTTTTCCTATTTTCCCATTAAAACACATTTAGAATAAAATAATTCTTGGCATAATGTCCCACCTAAAGAAAGCCTAATTAGTGGTTAAAAAAACAAGATATAGTTCATTTCATTGCGATAAGTAATAATAAAGTTATAGACGAATGAATGGAAGGAGCGCTGAAAGGTGAAAATTGCTCTGGTGCTCAAGGGGTAAAACCCCTCACTTGTGAAGTAGTTAATGGACTTTTCCTCTTGTTGCATTTTATTTCAATTTAACTCTTTGTGTAAATGGATAAGAGGTATACTCATTTCACCTGGGAAGGGGGCAGTCATCTGAGGGTCACCTTCTTCAAGAAGACTCCCAGATGCCACCATGAACCCCCCAGGGCGTCATCGGCCCCCACCTCCTCCTGGGCACTGGAGGTGGAGAAGAGCCCCTTGTACATGTATTGGACAAGGGCTCTGGGGGAGAGGGGGTGGCTTGGCTGCCCCTCTCTTCCACAACCCCCCCCCCCCATACCATAGACCATGTGGACTGGTATAGCTCAGTGTGCGTAGACCCACAAGGCTGGGGCTCTGCATTCTGGCTAACCCAGCCTGCAAGGGAGACAAGGGGTTCAAGAGGCTCAGGGGGAGGGACCCCACATCCTTTTTTGAAACACACTCAGCACATACAACTTGTAACAATAATACAAATAGGTATAGTTGCCAGGGATGCTTAAACAGGCATTTTGTGGCTGTATAGTGTGATCCCTGGCCAAAGCGTTGCTACAGTTCCATGGGGTTTCCAGGTGGTCATTATGCACTGCATACTGACCATTTGGAAACCCTTTCATGAAATTTCACTGCTCTTTCTTTTAATATATGTACATTTACACTACAGATAGCTTGATACATTATCAGTCATTTAACCACATTTAAATATGTACTTTTTTCCTATCGTAAATTTAGTGTTCCAAAGATGCTTTATTGATCAATACATAAAAAGTTCATAACAACCAATAACAAGGTAACAAAACAGTTACAGGAGTATTGTTAGTGCAGGTAGATCTGAAATAGGAGATCACAATTTCACAAATTGAACAGCTCAGATAAAATAGTGAGGTATACAGATATATTTTGGTAGAGTACTAGGATATACAGATAACATAAGAAAATGGCGGGCATAGGATTCACATAAGCAAAACCTTTCATAGAGTGAGAGTGGATGAGGTCATTAGAAAATTTGAACATCAAATCACAGATTCATTATATCATGCATAAAGGACCCCCCTCTGTAATCTGTCCAAGGTTTCCAGACCCTGTCCCTCTCAAACAATGCATGGTGTCCTGAGTTCTAGCATTCATTTGTTTGTGAATCATTTTTTGTATCAATCTTTGCTAGGATAACTGAGTAATGAAGATCGATTTGGTGGAGGATGCAATATGTTGTATCAATTTGTGTGAGGCATGTTGCATTTGATCTGGCTTATAGCCTAATATGGTTAAGGGCTCTGCCTCGGACACAGGAGACCTGGGTTCGAATCTCGGCTCTGCCTGTTCAGTAAGCCAGCACCTATTCAGTAGGAGACCTTGGGCAAGTCTTCCTAACACTGCTACTGCCTATAGAGCGCGTCCTAGTGGCTGCAGCTCTGGCGCTTTGAGTCCGCCAGGAGAAAAGTACGAAATAAATGTTCTGTGTTTGTTTGTTTAATAACAAGATCTTAAGGTCTTTGTCAAAAGGGCTATGCATAATCCAAGAAATTAAGGAAGAGATTTTAGTCCAGATTCTAGAAACCTTTGGACATTCCCACCATATGTGATCAGTGATGGTCAAATCCGGCTCGGATGAAATCCGGATAGTTGTTATCTGGATTTCATCCGGTTAAATTCAAATTACCTATCTAACCTATCTAAATCTTAGGTCTGTCCCTCGGCGCCTCCCACGATGCGTTCCAAGCAGCGGTCACGTGATTATAAACACTTCCTCCTTCCGGGTTGAAGGAGGAAGTGTTTGTAGTCAAGTGACATGCGTGGACCGCTTCGTGTGAGGCACCGAAGACGACGTCAGATAGTTAAGATTAACCCCCCCGCCCTCCCTGCACAGGTGATTTTAATTTAACCAGATGAAATCTGAATAACAACTATCCGGATTTCATACGAGACGGATTTGAGCATCAATCACTGTATGTGATACATGGTGCCAGTAAGTGGGCAACCACGAAAACATTCTTGAGGGCTGGTGGGGTATCTCCTGGCTAATTTCTGATGCACACTAGGTAAGTTCTGTGGAGAAAACGAACAAATGGAAACCTCCATATTGGAGGATTGCATGCATTCTTTGGATAGCATCTCTAGAGAGAGACACCAGTCATCATCATCAAATGTGGTTCCCAAGTCTGTGTCCCAGGCCGCATGGAAAGGAAGAGAAACCATTCCTTTGGCAAGTGGATCTATTTGGCACTGCATTTCAAATGTAGAAGACTTAACTTCAGTGGGAGGATTAGTTAACATAACAAGAAAGTGGTAAAGCTGAGAACAAACTTTGGAGCAGGGGGGTTGAACTTTGGAGATAAGGGAAGCCAAGGAAGGGGGTTTATTGTTTACTGTAATGTGGCCTAGGGTTGAAAGGCCTTTAGACTGCCACTAAAGGAAGGCTTAAGGTTCAACTCCAACTAGGAAGTCAGGATTACAGACAAATTCCATAAGCGGTGAGGGGGAAGACTGTAATTTATATTTAAAGTGAGATTTGCGCCAGACAAGCAGTGTATGGTTTGTTACAAGAGAACTAGTGTGAATTTTCATAGAGATGGATTTGCAAGACCAGACCAGGGCTTTAAAGATGTAGGAATCTAATATCTTATTCTCAATGGGAACCCAAGATCGAGCATGAAATCCTGGCAAATTAGGAGGCCCTATAATATTTGAAAAGATTCAGAACCAAGAGGTCACCCATCTGCCTTGTGCCACATCATCATAGTTTTATTAATACATGTTTTTTTATTCCCCCAGATATAAGTAAAAATATTGCACTGCAAGAGAATCTGCTGCTTTAATAGTTATAGGGAGCACTAAGACAAAGTATGTAATACAGGGAACACCCCCCCCCCCCCCTCTCAATTGTGATAGAATACGGTCAATCAGCAAGTCAATCTACCCACTGGCTTGGACCAGTGAAAGGGCTGTGCAGGTGGGTGAGCTAGCAGGAAACATGGTCTGGACATTAGGCTTTTCATGGTTTGGACATTAGGCTTTTGGTTTGGCCATCAGTTTCAGTGGCAGTCATGTGACTGCATGGAAAATAGTAAAATAAAGGTATAACTGGGATTTATTTTGATGATAAATTATTATAAGTATAAGGGTGGGGGGCTCATCCACTACAATAAAACCCCTTTGTCGGTTGTGAGGAGTGAAGCGGTCGAGGCCTAGAACCCGTTATTGTAACCAGTCTAAGGTCTAGTCTGTAATAATAACAGTGCCTGACTACAGCTTTAATTTGTTATATGTATAAATGTATACATTGTGATTATACCTCTAAGTATCTTCTTCTCATGGGTAAAAAATGTTTTGTCTAGTCTCAAATCTTAAAGTGGTCTGAAACTCAGCATTTTTTCTTTGCTCTAAAAGATTACTTACAGCTTTAAACTTATTACCACTAAAAAAAGAAAAATGTAGCAGAACAGCATTCAAACAGTTAAACACAGCACTTTGTTGAGCAGTGGAAAGCCCGTTCAGCTTATGATCCGCATCCAAAGAGGAGATGATGCTATCTTTTGTTTACATTCCTCAGTTGTTACATTCATAGCTGTGCTGAAAACAAGCTCTCTCTGCTTCAAGCATGCACGCAGTTCAGAAGAGCTCAATAGAAGATTTTTAATATATAATTATAACAGCTATGAATACAATGCAATGGCAGCTCTCAGAGCATATAAACTGTACTTTGGGAACTTGTAATTTGTAAATGGACAATATTACTTGTGCACAAAAGCAAATATTATAACTGAATGGGTAATAAAAAGTAGCAAAACACATTTTTATTGAATGTTATGTCAGAGTTTTATCCCACTTTAAGTGCTTTATGTTCCTTACTGGTTCAGGACCTGGTTTGTTTTCTTATTTGGACATTTCCAAATACAATAAACCTTGTATTTTAGAGTTACGAGTGAGAGTTGTAGAGAAGACGTCATAACAGAACCTTTTGACATTTGTTTAACTTTTGTTGTTCACATGGTCTAAAGTTAGTAAAAAGATTAATACCAGACCTTTTCTTTACAACCCTTTTATTAATAGCCTGGTGGATGCAACAAAATGGAACAGAAGAGAAAGCGATGTTACAATTGTCTTTGATTACAAACAGAATTTCCTGACTTGGTTATGGCATTCACTCACCTCTAGTTCTTGTTAGCAAAGATAAAATATAGCTCAGTGTATTGTATAACTTTAAACGCTCCTTGTGTAACATAGGAGGAGATCTATTTATAAGTCAAGCTCCCAGTAGTGCTCATCCAATATTCGGGTATCCGAACTACTAAGATATTCCGAACTTTTTCCACTATCCGAACTTTGATCAGGGATGGTCGTAGTCAGCCAACTTCGCTACCATGAAACTACGCATAGTTTTCTGCAATTACGCTTCGGCAAACTACGGCTTCAAAATCAAATATCCGCTTCGTATGCATTTCGTAGACTACACGTTAAAATACGCAATTACATGTAGTGCAAAGCGTAGTAGCAGTATATGTAGCCAGGTGTATAGGTGTCCCCAGTATATGTAGCCAGGTGTATAGGTGTCCCCAGTATATGTAGCCAGGTGTATAGGTGTCCCCAGTATAGCCATGTGTATAGGTGTCCCCAGTATATGTAGCCAGGTGTATAGGGGTCCGCAGTATATGTAGCCAGGTGTATAGGTGTCCCCAGTATATGTACCTAGGTGTATAGGTGTCCCCAGTATATGTAGCCAGGTGTATAGGTGTCCCCAGTATAGCCAAGTGTATAGGTGTCCCCAGTATATGTAGCCAGGTGTATAGGTGTCCCCAGTATAGCCAAGTGTATAGGTGTCCCCAGTATATGTAGCCAGGTGTATAGGAGTCCCCAGTATATGTAGCCAGGTGTATAGGTGTCCCCAGTATATGTAGCCAGGTGTATATGTGTCCCCAGTATATGTAGCCAGGTGTATAGGTGTCCCCAGTATAGCCAGGTGTCCCCAGTATATGTAGCCAGGTGTATAGTGGCCCCAGTATATGTAGCCAGGTGTATAGGTGTCTGCAGTGTATGTAGCCAGGTGTATAGGTGTCCCCAGTATATGTAGCCATGTGTATAGGTGTCCCCAGTATAGCCAGGTGTAAAGGTGTCCCCAGTATAGCCAGGTGTAAAGGTGTCCCCAGTATAGCTAGGTGTATAGGTGCCCCCAGTATAGACAGGTGTATTGTTGTCCCCAGTATATGTAGCCAGGTGTATAGGTGTCCCCAGTATAGCCAGGTGTAAAGGTGTCCCCAGTATAGCCAGGTGTATAGGTGTCCCCAGTATAGCCAGGAGTATAGGTGTCCCCAGTATATGTAGCCAGGTGTATAGGTGTCCCCAGTATAGCCAGTCTATAGGCGTCCCCAGAATCGGTAGCCAGGTGTCCCCCCAGCTGGAGGGGAGCAGCGCAGTGGAGAGGAGCATTGTACACAGCGTGGGGAAGGGCGGACATCTCCCCCCCCCCCTTCCTTCACCTTGGGGATCCTCTTCCTGGCTCTCCCCTCCATAACAATTGCGGTGGTGGCTGGCAGTGGCAACGGGCATCAGTGGGCGGGACTTACCTCCTCCAGTGTTCCGGCAAGTTGACACTGTGCGTGCAGCTAGTCTGGTCTAGTGAAGACCAGAGCAGCAGTACGCACAGCGTCAACTCGCCGGAACACTGGAGAAGGTAAGTCCTGCCCACTGATGCTCGCTGCCAGTCACCGCTGCCAGCCACCGCCACAATTGTTATGGAGGGAAGAGCTAGGAAGAGGAGCCCCAAGGTGAGGGAAGGGGGGGAGATGTCCGCCCTTCCCCACGCTGTGCACAATGCTCCTCTCCACTGCACTGCTCCCCTCCAGGGTGCTAGGGTGGACGGCATCCACTCTCCAAAAAAAGTGAGTGGACGTCGTCCCCCTGCGTTCACACAGGACTGGACCCCTGCCCGTATGCAGAAAATTGTATGCATTAATCCCTCTTTGTAATGCTTATACCGGGAACTCTTCTATGCGTACTTTCCCCTTTCCAATGCGTAAATTTGTAAGCATACAATCGCACATGGAAAATTAGACACGAGTAACGCATTCGTAGTTCACTATGCAATACACATGTTACCTTCGCATAGTGGGCGTAAGCGGTACTTTGCTAAGTGTAAATTCGTAAGCGTAGTTTTGAAACATCATCTACGAACTACGATGCGTAGATGCGAACTACGATGCGTAAATTCACACTGGCGTAGTTTCTGCTCATCCCTGCTTTGAATAGGAATTCGGATATCTTTGTAAATCCGAATAGCACTATCCGAGAAAACTCGGATTTCTATGTGAAAATCAGAAATCCATGCGGATAGTTAGTTTGGATATCCGAGCAGTAGCAAATATCACCTTCAATGGCAAAAATCCCTTTCGGAGGCATTCAGTCCGAGAGAGAGAGAGAGAGAGAGAGAGAGAGAGAGAGAGAGAGAGAAGGAGAGGGAGGGAGAGAGAGAGAGAGAGAGAGAGACTTTTGAAAGCATTTTAAGCCTTTTTCAGGTCACTTCCGGCTTTCTATCCGGATATCCGAATCCAACCGGATATCTAGGATATTGGGTTCGGATATCTGAGTTCAGATACGGATATCCGATTCGGATCCGGATATCTGGGTATCCGGATCCGAATTCAATCATCATCATTCAATCGAATTCAATCATCATCATGATCACAGTGGAAAAGCAATGCAGGAGAGGAGAAAGATACGGTAATAGGTAGACTATACGTATAGACTATAAGTATGACATGTGAATGTTTATTTTGACTTTTATTTTGCAGTTCATGTTTGCTTCAAAGGACCATTATTGCAGAAGATTGTAAAATTAAAATATGTGTATACACATACATTTACATAAGTTTCAGAGTAAAATGCACCACAGATTTTTCCTATGTTTCTCTCTCTTACAGTAGCTAATAAAAATCTAACAGGCTTTGACTAGTCCAACTCTACATGGGGGATTCTCAGAGTTTGCTTTATTCTTTACACAAAACACTTCCTGTAAAGGATCTAATTAAAGATGCTGGCTGGCCTACCTACTTGCTTGTATACTATCCTGGAAGTTGGACTGGGTAACTGCTGATTAATCTGAAGGATGGACCTTTATAGGAGGAAGTGAAGCAGTAGTTGGGGTCCCCTTACAGCTCTGCCACCCCCCCCCCCCCCCCCCCGCCTCCGGTTATTGGCTTTCATTCTGAGCATTATTTCCTTCGGTGCATGTGGCTTCAGGGAGAATAGTGGGGAAAAGTCAATAAAAATTTCATAAAGACCTTATAGTTTCTGAGAAGAACCAATTTTAACCACTTCAGCCTTCAGTGTTGTTCACCTTATGCATCCAAGCAACTTTCACCTCCCATTCATTCGCCAATAACTTCATCACTACTTATCACAATGAAATCATCTATATCTTGTTTTTTCCGCCACTAATTAGGCTTTCTTTGGGTGGTACATTTTGCTAAGAATTATTTTATTCTAAATCCATTTAACAGGAAGATTAAGGAAAAAATGGGAAAAATGCATTATTATTTTTGGCCATTATAGTTTGAAATTAATACCTGCTACTGTAATTAAAACTTATGTATTTTATTTGCCCATTTGTCCAGGTGATTAGACCATTTAAATTATATCACAATTTATGGCGCCGATATTTTATTTGAAAATAAAGGTGCATTTTTTCAATTTACGTCCATCACTATGTACAAGCTTATAATTTAAAAAAAATATGTTAATATATTCTCTTGACATGCATATTCAAAAAGTTTAGACCTTTATGTAATTATTTATGTTTTGTTTTTTTTTTATTGTAATTTTTTTTAATTTATTTTTTTATAAAAAAATGTGGGTAATTGTTGGCGTGGGAGGTAAACAGCTAATTTTAAATGTAATTTAATGTATTTATTTAATAAAAAAGTATGTAGGTGCAGTTTTACTATTTTGCCGCAAGATGGCCACAGTCAAAAAGTCCTGGAAGCGAATAATCTTACTTCCAGGAAGCATTAGGAGGAGGGGAAACTTTTTTTTCTGCAGAAAGACTGCAGCCTTTGATAAGAGGCCATCGGTTTTTCTGCGGAGGACTTAGATCAATTAATGGGAATTATATACCCATTCATTGAACTCGGGGCTAACGGCAGGTGGCAGGAGTGTGCAGTAGAGTTGGGCCGAACCTCCGATTTTAGGTTCGCGAACTGGGTTCGCGAACTTCCGCGAAAGGTTCGGTTCGCGTTAAAGTTTGCGAACCGCAATAGACTTCAATGGGGATGCGAACTTTGAAAAAAAAATGTATGCTGGCCACAAAAGTGATGGAAAAGATGTTTCAAGGGGTCTAACACCTGGAGGGGGGCATGGCGGAGTGGGATACACGCCAAAAGTCCCCGGGAAAAATCTGGATTTGACACAAAGCAGCGTTTTAAGGGCAGAAATCATATTGAATGCTAAATGACAGGCCTAAAGTGCTTTAAAACATCTTGCATGTGTATACATCAATCAGGTAGTGTAATTAAGGTACTGCTTCACACTGACACACCAAACTCACCGTGTAACGCACCGCAAACAGCTGTTTGTGTAGTGACGGCCGTGCTGGACTGGTGCGCACCATGGCGAGAGTGCAGGTTTTGGTGGCTTTACAGCCCATATGGTCGCCTGGCTGATGTAGCTGAATGACAGAACAGTGACTGTCCAGCTGATCAAATTTGGTCTGACCACAATGAAGCAACGACCTTATTATCTTTTGTGTGCCCCCCGAGACACTCATCTAGGTGCCGGTCATTGCTTCATTGTGATACGCAAGCCCCTTCACCACGGCAAGGTAATGATCACGAAGGGGAATGAGCGCATGTACATGCCTTTTCTTTTGTTGTTGCAGCTACCCGCAGTGCAGCCAGAAAAATTAGGCAGTCATGTACACGCACCAGAAAAATTATTACAGCGGCCGCTGCTAGCAGCGGCCTAAAAAATTCAGCAATCCGCCTGGAGTCCCGGACCCTGTTGGTGGTGGCGGAGAAGGTAGTCAAGCGGCCTGCAGGCAGACATGCTGTGTGGAGGGACTGGGAGCGACTTAGTCTTCTTGGGGCAGGCCAGGCAGCCAGTCACACGGCGTGCAGGCAGAGATGCTGTGTGTGCGGGGACTGACTTAGTCTTGGGGCGAGCAGCAGCCCTCCGGGATCCATGCCTCATTCATTTTGATAAAGGTGAGGTACTTAACACTTTTGTGTCTTAGGCGACTTCTCTTCTCAGTGACAATGCCTCCAGCTGCGCTGAAGGTCCTTTCTGACAGGACGCTTGCGGCAGGGCAGGAGAGAAGTTGGATGGCAAATTGGGACAGCTCTGGCCACAGGTCAAGCCTGCGCACCCAGTAGTTCAAGGGTTCCTCATCGCTGTTCACAGCAGTGTCTACATCCACACTTAAGGCCAGGTAGTCGGCTACCTGCCGTTCCAGGCGTTGGTGGAGGGTGGATCCGGAAGGGCTACGGCGAGGCGTTGGACTAAAGAACGTCCGCATGTCCGACATCACCATGAGATCGCTGGAGCGTCCTGTCTTTGACTGCGTGGACACGGGAGGAAGATTAGTGGCAGTGGTACCTTGCTGGCATTGTGCTGTCACATCACCCATAAAGGCATTGTAAAGCATAGTTGACAGCTGGTTCTGCATGTGCTGCATCCTTTCCACCTTCAGGTGAGTTGGTAACAGGTCCACCACTTTGTGCCTGTACCGAGGGTCTAGTAGTGTGGCCACCCAGTACAGCTCATTCCCCTTGAGGTTTTTTATACGGGGGTCCCTCAACAGGCAGGACAGCATAAAAGACGACATCTGCACAAAGTCGGATCCAGTACCCTCCATCTCCTCTTGCTCTTCCTCAGTGACGTCACGTAAGTCAACCTCCTCCCCCCAGCCACGAACAATACCACGGGAAGGTTGAGCAGCACAAGCCCCCGGCGACGCCTGCTGCGGGTGTTCTCCTGCCGCCGTCCCCTCCTCCTCCTCCTCCCCCAAAGAAACACCTTGCTCATCATCCTCTGAGTCTGACTCATCTTCTGCACACGACTTCTCTTCTTCCTCCTCCTCCCCCTCTGTGCTGCCGCAGGTGTTGAGGAAACAGCTGGGTCTGATGAAAATTGGTCCCATGCCTGTTCCTGCCGTAACTGTTCCTGGTCACGCTCATTCGCAGCTTCAACCGCCACTCTACGCACAGCATGCTCCAAGAAGTAAGCGTAGGGAATTAAGTCGCTGATGGTGCCCTCACTGCGGCTCACCAGGTTGGTTACCTCCTCAAACGGCCGCATGAGCCTTCATGCATTTTTCATCAGTGTCCAGTTGTCGGGCCAGAACATCCCCATCTTCCCAGACTGTTTCATTCTACTGTAGTTGTAGAGGTAGTGGGTGACGGCTTTCTTCTGTTCTAGCAGGCGGGAGAACATGAGCAGGGTCGAATTCTAGCGAGTCAGGCTATCGCAAATGAGGCGTCTCACCGGCATGTTGTTTTTCCGCTGAATTTCCGCAAAGCGTGCCATGGCTGTGTAAGACCGCCTCAAATGCCCACAGACCTTCCTGGCCTGCTTCAGGACATCCGCTAAGCCAGGGTACTTTGCCACAAATCTTTGAACAACTAGATTCATGACATGTGCCATGCAGGGTATGTGTGTCAGCTTCCCCATATGCAAAGCGGCAAGCAGATTGCTGCCGTTGTCGCACACCACGTCGCCTATCTCCAGGTGGTGCGGGGTCAGCCACTCATCCGCCCGTTTCTTAAGAGCAGCCAGGAGAGCTGCTCCAGTGTGACTCTACGCTTTGAGACAAGACATGTCTAAGATGGCGTGACACCGTCGTACCTGGCATGCAGCATAGGCCCTGTGGAGCTGGGGCTGTGTAGCTGGAGAGGAGAACTGCCACTCAGCCAAGGAGGAGGAGGACAGCGAAGAGCATGTAGCAGGAGGAGAGGAGGTGGCAGGAGGCCTGCCTGCAAGCCGTGGAGGTGTCACAATTTGGTCCGCTGCGCCCTGCTTACTATAGTTCACCACCAGGTTGACCCAATGGGCTGTGTACGTAATGTAGCGGCCCTGCCCGTGCTTGGCAGACCAGGCATCCGTGGTCAAGTGTACCCTTGACCCAACGCTCTTCGCAAGAGATGACACCACTTGCCTCTCAACTTTACGGTGCAGTTGGGGTATGGCCTTTCTCGAAAAATAAGTGCGGCCTGGCATCTTCCACTGCGGTGTTCTGATGGCCACAAATTTACGGAAGGCCTCAGAGTCCACCAGCCGGTATGGTAACAGCTGGCGAGCTAACAGTTCCGCCACACCAGCTGTCAGGCGCCGGGCAAGGGGGTGACTGGCCGAAATTGGCTTCTTCCGCTCAAACATTTCCTTCACGGACACCTGACTACTGCTGTGGGCAGAGGAGCAGGAACCGCTCAAGGGCAGAGGCGGAGTGGAGGAGGGTGCCTGTGAAGGTGGAAGGGAGAAAGCGGCAGAAGCAGATGATGCACCTGAAGGAGGAAGAGGAGAAGGAGGGTGACTTTTCTTTTGTGTGCTGCTGCTGCTTTTGCTCAGGTGGCCATCCCATTGCTGTTTGTGCCTTTTCTCCAGGTGTCTTCGTAAGGCACTTGTCCCTACGTGAGTGTTGGCCTTTCCACGGCTCAATTTTTGTTGGCAGAGCGAACAGATGGCTTTGGTCCGATCTGAGGCACACACATTAAAAAATTTCCACACCGCTGAGCCACCCTGGGATGTGGGCACTATGGGGACCTCAGCAGCTGATGCTGAAGGGCAAGTTGGCTGGCTGTACATAGGTGGCGATACATGGTGCCGGACACTGCCACCAGCTGTTTCTGATGAAGAGCTGCCCCAGCTTCTTTCAGCAACTTCTCTCCTCCTACTACTCTCTGACTCCCCCTCTGAACTGTCCCCCTCTTCATCTCCTCTATTGGGAAAATACAGAGGATCCCTATCATCGTCATCATCGTAATCATCCTGCCCAGCTTCGCTTGCCTCAGACAAATCCAAACATGCACCATCAGTAGGTCCTTCATCCTCCTTACACGTTACATCCATAGTGTTGCCGCGTAACTCAGACATATGAGCTGGTGAAAATTTATCTGGCTGTAACAACAATGGCTGTGCATCAGTGATTTCAACACTAAATAATTCTTGCGAAGTGTCAAATGCAGCGGAAGTGGTGCTAGTAGTAGCGCTGGTGGCTGAGGAAGATGAGGTGTTCTGTGTCGCTAAATACTCAACCACGTCCTGACAATCTTGGGAGGTGATGGGACGTGCCTTCTTCCGAGCACTGTACTGTGGGCCAGGTCCACACGAAATTACATTTACACGACCTCGCGCAGACCTGCCGGGTGGCCTTCCTCTGGCTCTGGCACTACCTCTTCCTCTACCTGTTTTGTCCATATCGGGTATGCACGGAATGGTATATCACACTGCGTGCACTCACGTAGGTAGGTGGGTTCACTTAACTGCACAGGTATGCGCACTGATGCGATGGGTTCACTGAACAGAACAGGTATACAGTGGCGGGTTCACAGAACAGGTATGCAATGGCAGGTTCACTGAACACAACAGGTATGTAGTGGCGGGTTCACTGAACAGAACAGGTATGCAGTGGCGGGTTCACTAAACAGTACAGGTATACAGTGGCGGGTTCACAGAACAGGTATGCAGTGGCAGGTTCACTGAACAGAACAGGTATGCAGTGGCGGGTTCACTGAACAGGTATACAGTGGCGGGTTCACTGAACAGAACAGGTATACAGTGGCGGGTTCACAGAACAGGTATGCAGTGGCAGGTTCACTGAACAGAACAGGTATGCAGTGGCGGGTTCACTGAACAGTACAAGTATACAGTGGCGGGTTCACAGAACAGGTATGCAGTGGCAGGTTCACTGAACAGAACAGGTATGCAGTGGCGGGTTCACTGAACACAACAGGTATGCAGTGGCGGGTTCACTGAACAGTACAGGTATACAGTGGCGGGTTCACTGAACACAACAGGTATGCAGTGGCGGGTTCACTGAACAGAACCGGTATACAGTAGCGGCTCCACTGAACAGAACAGGTATGCAGTGGCGGGTTCACTGAACAGAACAGGTATACAGTGGCTGGTTCACTAAACAGAACAGGTATACAGTAGCGGGTCCACTGAACAGAACAGGTATGCAGTGGCGGGTTCACTGAACAGTACAGGTATACAGTGGAGGGTTCACAGAACAGGTATGCAGTGGCAGGTTCACTGAACAGAACAGGTATGCAGTGGCGGGTTCACTGAACAGGTATACAGTGGCGTGTTCACTGAACAGAACAGGTATACAGTGGCGGGTCCACTGAACAGAACAGGTATGCAGTGGCGGGTTCAAAAAACAGGTATGCAGTGGCAGGTTCACTGAACACAACAGGTATGCAGTGGCGGGTTCACTGAACAGGTATACAGTGGCGGGTCCACTGAACAGAACAGGTATGCAGTGGCAGGTTCACTGAACACAACAGGTATGCAGTAGTGGGTTCACAGAACAGGTATGCAGTGGTGGGTTCACAGAACAGGTATGCAGTGGTGGGTTCACAGAACAGGTATGCAGTGGCAGGTTCACTGAACAGGTATGCAGTGGTGGGTTCACTGAACAGGTATGCAGTGGTGGGTTCACTGAACAGGTATGCAGTGGTGGGTTCACTGAACAGGTATGCAGTGGTGGGTTCACAGTACAGGTATGCAGTGGTGGGTTCACAGAACAGGTATGCAGTGTTGGGTTCACTGAACAGGTATGCAGTGGTGGGTTCACAGAACAGGTATGCAGCCAGGAACAAGCTAAGCCTAACTAATCTTTCCCTATGAGAGACAGTCTGCAGCAGCTCGCCCTACTCTCACTAATGCAGGCACACGAGTGACCGTAATGGCCGCCGCTGCCTGCCTTATATAAGGGGGGGTGGGGCTCCAGGGGCTAGTGTAGCCTAATTGGCTACACTGGGCCTGCTGACTGTGATGTAGAGGGTCAAAGTTGACCCTCCATGTGCATTATGGGGCGAACCGAACTTCCGCAAAGGTTCACCTGCAGGACGCGAACGCGAACCACGGAAGTTCGCATGGAACCGTTCGCAGGCGAACCGTTCGGCCCAACTCTAGTGTGCAGACCGTGCACGGGCAGCAGCACAGCCTATTTGGATGGGCATATTCGTCCAGATAGGCGTAAGTGGTTAAAGGTATCATAGGAAATGTGTTTTTAAATGCAGTTAAATGACAAATAATATATCATTATTATAAAGCAATGTTTTTTACACAAATTAAGTATGTGTTTTTTCATAAAAGTCTGTTTTTACCAACTATTACCTTGTAATTATTTATGTTTTGTTTTTTTTTATTGTAATTTTTTTTATTTATTTTTTTTATAAAAAAAATGTATTTGGGTAATTGTTGGTGTGGGAGGTAAACAGCTAATTTTAAATGTAATTTAATGTATTTATTTAATAAAAAAAGTATGTAGGTGTAGTTTTACTATTTGGCCACAAGATGGCTACAGTCAAAAAGTCCTGGAAGCGAACGATCTTACTTCCAGGAAGCATTAGGAGGAGGGGAAACTTTTTTTTCTGCAAAAAGACTGCAGCCTCTGATAAGAGGCCGTCGGTTTTTCTGCGGGGGACTTAGATCAATGAATGGGAATTATATACCCATTCATTGAACTCGGGGCTAACGGCAGGTGGCAGGAGTGCGTGGACCGTGCACGGGCAGCAGCACAGCCTATTTGGATGGGCATATTCGTCCAGATAATCGTAAGTGGTTGAAGGTATCATAGGAAATGTGTTTTTAAATGCAGTCAAATGACAAATAATATATCATTATTATAAAGCAATGTTTTTTACACAAATTAAGTATGTGTTTTTTCATAAAAGTCTGTTTTTACCAACTATCCCCTTAGTGGGGTTTACATATCTCAATAATAGAATTTGAATGTTTGGCATTATTTCTAAATGGTTATTATATCATTCATAAATAGACCTCCTTTAGATGTGATTTATTGTTTGATGCAGTTTTACGATATCGTTAAGAATTTAATTTAACGAAGTACATCTCATAATATCCAACAGAGCGCACAAAACACTGTTTGTAAACATATGCTATTAAACAACTGGCCACTATGCATTCTCAAGTGACTGGTTTCACTGAAATCTATATTCATTATGGGATAACTGATGAACTGGCAAACAACAAATTAAACAGATGAAGCAAACAACCAGAGATACCAACAAAGATTATTTACGTGTAAGCTGAGCAAAGCAGATAGGTATACATTTGACCTAGTTGTTCATCTTATCTCATATTTGCAATCCTTTAACCTATGTACACAGTCTGGACTATTGTCAATTAAACTGAACGAGGACTGACAGATTGGCAATCGGTGGTTCTCAGTAATGTGCAATTATCTTAAAAAGACAGTGATAAAGGATGGTTGCCAGTGAACTAGGCCAGTCAACCTGGCAGATCAATTTGGCAAACTATCAAACTGTACTCGATGATGTGCATAAGTATCGTCAGATGGCAAATGATCATGTGCCAAGAGAACATGTGCAGGAAGGATGTAGTCTTCTGGTCCAGGCAATCAGACATTGCAATGGTCCCTAAATTACATACTGGAAATGCAAGAGTAGACTTCGGGTCAAGAAAGATAACTGGATGTGCAAGAGTTTGTATTCTTAGGGTTATATCCTATTCAAGGTGATAAGTAGCTTGCAGATGCAAGCTACTTATCACCTTGCCATCGCGCGAGGATTACCGGCAAATCCTATTGCCCATATCCTTCGCGCGATGGCCGATCGTTAGGGAGCATTACTCAGGCGAAAGCCTGAGTGATGCTCCCTTTTACCGAGCGATGGGGAGTGAGGTTTACGCTGTGGTGCTGTCCATCAGCACCACGGCCTCACTCCCCACACATGCGCACTCGCCTGCTGAACATCGCCGCAATCTTCCGCCACAGCATCTGGGGGTCTCCTTTAATAAGTAGACCCCCAGAGCTCCCCGTCGGGTCGCCGCACAGCTTAGAAGCCCCCGCGCAGCTCTGCAAAGGCTCCCCTGTCATACGTACCGTCGCTGATCACCCGACACCTCTCGCCGCTAAATCCATCACGTAATTACAGTGTATCTAACACCGTAATTACTGTCCCCCTAGAAGGAGCTCGGGCAAAGCATCTTTGAATCTGCAGCCGGGCTCCCCATTGGTCCGCTTTTTGAGCCATTTTAATGGTTCAGACAGCGGGCCAACGGGGAGCCCGGCTGCAGATTCAAAGATGCTTTGCCCGGGCTCCTTCTATGCTCCTTTCTAAAAAAACAACTGTCTAGTCTCGCATTTATGATCACATATTTTTTCCCCTATCCACATCACTATGTATTGATCTGAGACAAGCTTATGCACTTTGTGTACTACAGGAAAAAATGTGCTTTACAAATGTTTTGTTGGTTGTTGCAGTTTGTTTGACTACAATGTCAGATCCACCCTTGTTAACAATCATTTGGAACCATCAGTTGCTGAATCACTGATGTGTTGGTCCTCATTCACTTCAATTAATGTTAGTTCTGTGTGTATGTGGCTAAGGGCTGGTTCAGATAAATGGCTGCCAGTGTCAGTTCATGTCTTTTAGTGCAGGGATCCACCGAGTCCAGCATCGAGATGAATGGAGGCATTAATCTCAATGCGTTTACCAGTGGTTGCTGGCGACTGTGCGTGTGTCGTGATCAACTGAATTTTCTGAGACACTGTGTGTAGCTTTGTGTATTGTTTTTGTTTGCCGTTCTTTATCCCCTCTAGGGGGACAAGATAAGACACCAGCAGCCAGCTATGTTAATCGGCACAAAAGCTTGACGTTCATGATCTACTGGTGAAACCCTTGAAAAAATACACATGCAATTCCAAAACAGCACTATTCCAACCAGAGATGCTTAAAACCGAATTCGGGTGAAACCCGGATAGTAGCTATCCGAATTTCACCCTGCTAATTACAATAAGCTGTGCGGGTTGGGCGTGGGGTCAATCTTACCTCTCTGATGTCTTCTTTGGTCCATCCCTCGGCGCCTCCCACAATGCGGTCCAATCCAGCGTCACGTGACTATACACTTCCTCCTTCAACCCAGTGTTTGTAATCACGTGACCGCCGCATGGACCACATCATGGGAGGCGCCGAGGGACGGACCAAAGAAGACGTCAGAGAGGTAAGATTGAGACCCCCCCCGCCCAGCCCGCACAGCTGATTGTAATTAGCAGGGTGAAATCAGGATAGCTACTATCCGGGTTTCACCTGAATTTGGTTTTGAGCATCTCTGATTCCCACAATTTAGAGAAACAGTATGGGTACCTTGCTGGTGTTCAATTAAGATCCAAGTACCAGACGCTACCAATCTTTATTCAAGCACTCAAGTATTTTCAAGCTAAATGCCTAGACCCAGTGGTAATCAATGAAAACATACAGTAGATCAAGCACAGAAGATGCTGAGGATCATCATCGTGCAAGAAAGGACTTCAATCAAGACAGAAGATATTGAGGATCACAACCACAAATGAAGGTTATTCCACTCCCCTCCCCCTTTAAATCAATTAAAAAAAAGTATAACCCTCCAAAAAAAGAAGGCTGCCACTGCATCTGAGTAGGAGCACAGTAGGTAAATATTGCAGCCGCCACTGCGCCTGTGCCACAGCCGACAAGCTTGTTGGCTGATTTAGCGGGGGCTGCCAGTGCGGCCGGGGAAGTCTCATTAGGTTTCACAGACTCACCTCTCCCAAGGTAAGTACAGGGGCTGCTTGTTTTTTTTTTGGTTTTGTTTTTTGTTAAAGGTTCACTTTATATCTTGGCATATAAAGGAAATCCCATATTACGTTACTGAATGTACATTTCAGGATTGTGTGGTATCCAGTACTAATTAATGCACAGGATACCCTAGCTTGTGTTACTATTATTGAATCCACCTCACAATGTGTTGGCCCATCACACAATGTAAATATTATACAGAACACATGTGCATTATGTAAATTGCTTTCACTGCAAAGTCACCTAAGGTTTTTAGGCTAAATGTTCTTTTTTTCCTGAGTCTGACCTCTGTTAACTTTACTAAGATTTTACACAAAGAACTTTTATACTGAATTTAAAGCAGCTAAACAGTTTCTAAGGTGAAGAAAGAACAGATATTATAAAAAAAACACAGTAAATGCGAAGTCAAGATATAATGCACTTACATTTTTTGTCAATAATTTACCACCAAAAGAAACCATTAAAACGAAATCAGAGCTATACAACTCCAGCTATTAAGTGCATTGTTTGTGAGTGATTATGCTGCATTTCGATGAATGATATGATTTGCCTAAAACATTTTTTTCCACCTTCAAAAGACCTTGTGAATTCATACAGCGCTTCAACACTTTTAAATGTACTTGTTTACCTTTTTATGTTTCAGCATTGCGCCACACAGATTTCTTCATGTTTTTTTTATTATTGTTTTTATGTACAGAACATAGCTGCTGATTTTTGCTCTTGTAGAACAAGTAACGAAAACACGGATATTTCGTGGACCATATTAGGTCAAAGCAAGATATTACGCTGTGTGAAGCTTAATGTAACGATCTGCTCAGCTGTCTGCACGGGCAGACAGCTGTTTGTCCATTCTTTAGGTCTGAGGGCTGCAGGTCTCTGGAAAAGAGTCCTGTCTTCACTTTGCAAGTTTCAGACCTGCTCTGCTGCTGAGGAATTTGCATACACTTGTCATACAAATTGTCTAGCTGCCTCCTTTGAAGGCTTGCAGTATAAATACCATGTGCTCCCAGAATCCTTTGCTGGTCATGAAGGTTTGTTCCTGCAAACACTCCTAGAGTGTCAGCCTTGCTGTCGTTTGCTAAGATTATCTTAGAGTAATTCCTGGGGATTGCACTAGGCATCCCTTCTAGTGCAGTCAGGTTGTATTATCTGTTTTGCCTAGTTCTGTCTCTCCGTCTCGATTGCCTTGTCGCCAGTGGTGGTCAACAGGGAATCGTTCTGTCTGTCTGGGAGTGTAGGCCAGAGCTTCGGTTGCTACTGGCTGCTCCATCTGTCTGGATTGCATTAGCCCTAGTGGTAGTGGCAGTGCTTCCTTCTGTATTCTGCCTTAGGGGTGCTAACCAGAGCAGCGGTTGCTACTGGTAGCCCCATCTGTTTGTCTGTCTGGATTGCATTAGCCCTAGTGGTAGTGGCAGTGCTTCCTTCTGTATTCTGCCTTAGGGGTGCTAACCAGAGCAGCGGTTGCTACTGGTAGCCCTATCTGTTTGTCTGTTTGGATCGCATTCGCTCTAGCGCTAGCAGTGAAGGTTCCTTCTAAATTCTGTCTGGGAGTGTAGGCCAGAGCTGCGGTTGTTGTTGGCTGCTCCTTCTCTCTGTCTTGTCTTGTACAAATGCTTGCTGTAGGCTCGGTGAAGTAACTGTTTTAGCAAGCGTTCTCTATTTCGTGTTTGTGTTTCATTGGTTAGTTAGGGTGGCACGCTTATCACTGGGCGCCTAACGCGCGGTGATCGTGATTAAACGTGTTCGCTGTTGCGAACTACGTGCTCTGTCCTGCTCAGTCTTGTGTCACTTCTGGCAATCGCCTCTCTTGTGATTGCGTTCCCACTTTGGTTCTGTTGTTGTGTGTTCACCGTCGCTGGGTGGCGCCTTGATTGGTGGACACACATTTATTCTGTCTCTGTGCTCTCTCTCTTTTAGGGCTATCCAGCCCTACATTGCTTCAACTCGTGCAATTCCCATCTAGCATCTGTGGCAGTACAGAGGCTGAGTCCGTCTGTACTGCCACAGCTCCATCTGCCAGTGGGAATCTCCCTCTACAGGTGCATAGCACCATAGCTGGGTTATATATATTACACGCTTGTGGAGGATTTCCATAGTGTCGGTGCGCGTCTTGTGCGCTGACCACGGAAATAAATTCCCAAATCGTTACACTTAAAGGACAATTGAAGTGAGAAGAGTATAGAGGCTGCCATATTTATTTCCTTTAGAAAAAATACCAGTTGCCTGGCTGTCCTGCTGATCTATTACGCTACAGTACAGTAGTGTCTGAATCCCACCAGAAACAAGCATGCAGCTAATCCTGTCAGATCTGACAATAATGTCAGAAAGATCTGATCTGCATATACCGTACTTGTTCCAGATCTATGGCTAAAAGTATTAGAGAGACAGAGGATCAGCAGGACTGCCAGGCAACTGGTATTGCTTGAGGGCTTATTCACACTAGTTACACAGACTAACCAGCAAGCTCATGGTGACCCAGAACTCATTGGGGTGTGTAAGGGACTACAATGGTCCTAAAAGCCCCCTTACTAAGATGTTAAGAAAAACAAAAGTTTGCTTTCCTAAAACAGAAAGAATTTGCGATAATTCAGGTTAGAGTGAGCTCGAGATGTCTCCCAGGCACCACTGCTGAATATATGCAAATTAACCATTGTACCCTTAGAAGCTAAACACACCTCCAGAACCGCTGGAATGCAATGATGTGTCAGCTTGTTAATGTGTACAGAGCCATAATAATCCAACATGCATACAGGCTGTTTCGGATTGTTTGATCCTCATCAGTGCATGGCATGGATTAATTTGGCTCTATGGAGTAGGGCTTGTAAATCCGAGAGGCACAGACTAACCAGCAAGCTCATGGTGACCCAGAACTCATTGGGGTGTGTAAGGGACATACTCACTAACTAACACACTAGTTAGTGAGTTGTTAGTGACCCTCTGTAAACTTAACATGTCCTCTTCATGTGCTTTCTCACACAGCTGTGCACGAGCCAAGGCTGTGAGTGTCCTGGGCATACATGGTTAGAAATGTTTCCAGATTGCACATGTCCAGAAAGCTTTCAGCCATGACTGATATGCATTGCCATTTGGGAGTGCGATTGAAGAGTTAGCATGAAGAGGACAGAGCATGTGCCTTTGCTCTGGCTGTATTCAGTAAGAGCTTTAAATGGGGGCATAGGGAGGCTTCGCTCCAAGATAGAGAGGAGGCAAGAAAAGATGAGAATGGGCTCTATTCTCAAAGAGCCAAAAGTACCGCAAAATTTTACCGGTAAATTCCCGCCAGCGGTAAACTCCGCATTTTTTTAGCATTCACTAACATTTTCCGCATGTTTGCCGCATGCGGGAAAAAAGATGCGGAAACAGGCATTATTCATGCGGGAATCATGCGGTAAAAAGGTCGCATGAAAAAGTGTTTAAAAAAAAAAAGTTAAAGTCCACCAAGCACAGCCCTTAAGCCTCCACACTTCATTAAAGTCAATGGGATGCGGAATATATCACCTACTTCTTGTAGGTGATAAAAATTCGGTAATTAACGAAGAAAAGATGCGCCTGAACATCTTTGAGAATTGATCTTTTATTGCGGAAAATACCGACTTTTGCGGAAATTTTACCGCATGAATCCCGCACTTTTATCACACTTTTTCCGCATGCGGAAAAAACATGCGGAACATTTTGAGAATCCCAACTTGCCGGTATTTTGGGTGCAAACTTCCCGCATGTACTTTACCGCATGCGGGAAGTCTTTGAGAATAGAGCCCATTGTGGGTTAACTTGTAAGGAAGGGCAGAAAACCTTCACAAACACTTGTGTCCCAAACTGACAAGAGGTTCTATATCTCCGAAATGGAGGAGGGGCAATTGAATTGGTGGGTTATGTTGTTGCTTGGTTATCGCCAAAATAAAGGGAGGAGACCAGTTCAACTCACTCACCTTGCTGCTAAGTAAAATGTGTACATATTTGGACTCTTATTTATTCACAAATAGTATAGTAATAATTACATACTTCTAGATCAGAATTCTAAAAAGAGAAACTTTTTTTTTACAAAACAAAGGAAAATAGAATGTTAGAGTTATGAGGAAAAGAACAAGAGATAAGCAAAATAGAGGGAAAAATTCCACTGTCAGTGTGGTATATAAAAAGTGCCTCACACAGCACAGGAGGAATCATGTTTACTACTGGCACGCAGAGCTTTTTTTATTTCTTTAGTTTAATGCACATCCCTTTTTTCCTAATGTAGATAACCAAGTTTTCAGTATGAAACAGACTGGTTTTCACACTGTGTTATTTCTGCTATTTCTCTGATCTCCACTAGGCTGCTATGTCATTGCTGTGTCTGTTCCTGTAATGCTGCTGCCGTTATTTTTCTGCTCTTCACTAGGTTGCTATGCTGATGCTGTGTCTGATCCCCGTATGTCTACAGTATTACATTATCCCCCCTGGCGGTATTCCTGACCTGAGCTCGGGCTCTGTTTCAGGAGCTGGAAACGGTAAGGTCGGGCTGGCAAAATACCGCCGCTCATGTGTGTTTTATGGGTCTGGCGTGTGATCAGTGCTGTGCAGCAGGAACCAGGTTTCTCCCCACAGCTGTCCAGCTTGTTTTAGGCCACTGGGATCCCCATGTCCCCTCTATTCTTCCAGGGACTCGGCGGCCAATCAGTGCGGTGGTGGTGGTGTGATGTCATGGGGCGGGAACGGGGCACATTTTTAAAGAGGCCCTGAAGATGAGCGCAAGGCAGAATGAAAAAAATAGAGAAATGTGGCCTGTATGTGCCTGGATTTTAACTACTCTCTGCCTGCCTTATTTGTACAGTTTTTTTAAGTTTATTCATAAATGTAATTAATTGAACAAATGTGTGTTCTAGTCTTTTATTTATATGCAGAATGTCTACCAGGCTTTTATTCTGCGATATATTGGTGAGTTATGACTTGGAGGTCTAAAATGTACCACTTTTGACAGAAATGCACCGTCAGGGAGGTTACGCTACCGATAATAAAGGCTCAATATCTCAGCACTTGTAGCTCCAACACACTCCAGAGGGAGGGAGGGGTAATCATATTTTATAATTATTGAAGAACCAATGTCAAGTGAGGACAGTGGATCTTTGTGGTACAATGCACAAAGATTGCAGCCACCCCATTCCTTGGGATAAAATCTCAGTAGTATGGCCCATATACAATTCACCTCTTTTTTCTCTTAAAGCAGTTAAAAAAAAACCCAAAACACAAAAACAACTTAACATACCTGGGGCTTCTACCGGGCCGGCCCCTTGCAGAAGTCCTGTGCCCATGCCAGGACAAAACGTTACTTCTGCCCCCCACCATAGCTCACCTTCGTTTTTGCTGACTGAGCCTGTTGCCGGCCACTGTGCGACTGCGCACGTCCTCATTCGCACTTTTGTAGCTGGAATCATCCTGTGCAGGTTCAGGACGCTCCCTGGTCACGGCGGCGCAGTGGCCGGTGACTTCAAAGTCACTGAAAACAAAAGTGAGCCGCGGGGGAGGATTGGAGGATTTTTTCATCCCAGCACGGGCACAGGATGTACCGGGGGGGGGGGGCTAAGCCCCAGGTAAGTTACACTCTTTTTTTTTAACTGCTTACAGGTATACTTTAAGTTTTCTCCTAGGAGATAATCTTGAATCTTCTGTTTAATATAACTTTTCAGCACTTTGCAATTGAAAGAAATCCAAAAATATAGATGAAAAAGTACTGTCAAAATTATTCAGTGTATTTTCTCGCTTCCTGGTGGCTTATGACTTCAAAAAGCATTTTATTGACAAATATCAATTTGGAGAAAACAAAGGAGAAAAAGTTAAGTACATATTGGCCATTTTTTTCTCCTAATGTAATACAGCATTCCTGGTCTGAGAAATCATTGTCAAACACCAAAATATATATATTTTTTCTCATTTATGTATATCTAGGTATTTCCATCCACACACCACATGCCTTCATGCTGCTGGCTACTCTCACATTATTGAAAGAGATGCTACAAGAATTGCTTCTCTTCGCAAAGAAGCACAACCATTTATAAATGGTCAACAGTTTCTTTATTCATTAAAAGACTGCAAAGCAAGGGGAGGAAAAAAAAACACGTGGGAAGTTACAAAGCTAGACAATAACCCACTGTCTGAAGAGTATCAGTTGTGCAGAGCTTAGTATTGATGACTTACATAAAGGGAAGGTCACATACGGATAATGTGTTTCTGGAATCATGGGACAGGTTGGCCAAGTTCAGCTACTGCCATGTGAACCAAAAGTATCATGTGCTGTCGTATAATTCTAAAAATTTTAAGGATTACATTGTATTGCTTAGATCGTGGCTTTTCAGATATATCTGGCTCACATGCCCATGACCCTTTAGGAATTTCACATACTTAAAAAAAATTCAAAAGATTCTACAAAAGAATGAAGGAATAATAGTTTTTTTTTTCGAATATTATTCACAGTAAGTGAGATGGCTTTAAATAAATGACATTTCAAGGCGGTGTCAGCTGCTGTCAAACACAGAGTGGTAAACTTGCTCTGCTGGCATTTACTTGAAACACATGGATATTTTCTTATATGCTTGATACTTAAAGATAATTTTTAAATACAATGGCCTCAATTCTGGTATGGTTTTCAAGCAAATGACCGCATGTGTATGGTAATTAACCGCATGCGGTAATGACATTTAGCAATTCTTATAGATTTTAGTAATGTTTTACTGCATGCAATTTTAGTCATGAATTGTGCGGTAATTTGTGTGGTAATTTGCATTAATTTTACTGAAAATCTCTATTCTCATGGAAATTAGAGGGCACATCATTTACCGATCAGTGTAACACCCCCCCCCCCCCCCCCCCAAGCGGTATGGATGAGCCTAGCTCATCCAGCTAACATTTTCTGAAAACAGTATGGATGAGCCCGGCTCATCCATGCAGCCAGGGAGATTTCTAGCTGCTCTGCGCCGCTGGCTCAGTCCATCAGTCCCTGTGAAGCCCGATTAGAGACAGCTGGGCAGAGAAGTGTGGTGACATGATCCCCTTGCAGATTTCCCCCCTCCCCTCTGTCTGCTCCTCCCTCCCTCCCATTTGATCCACACTCCTTCTCATCCATCTTATCCCCCCTCCTTCCCATTCATCTGATCCCTCCTCCCTGCCTTCTGATCCCCGGG
Organism: Hyperolius riggenbachi; assembly: GCF_040937935.1. NCBI lineage: Eukaryota > Metazoa > Chordata > Amphibia > Anura > Hyperoliidae > Hyperolius > Hyperolius riggenbachi. The sequence goes on from NC_090647.1 coordinate 517,899,998, forward strand.
GGCTGCTGATAGATGAGCAAAGGGGGTATAACTCACCAGAGGCTCTGTCCAGCAACAATCGCCCATTCTCCTCCGCAGCTCTAGGCTACTGTTTACTATATCGGGGATGTGGCTTGATGATGTCATCAAGCTTTGTCCCTGGAATAGTGAACAGTAGCCCGGAACTGTAGAGGAGAATGGGCGATCATTGCTGGAGAGAGCCTCTGGTGAGTTATAACCAGGGGTCGAGTGGTGCGTGGATGCGGGTGAACGGCGTCCACTTACTATTTCCAGAGAGTGGAAGCCGTTTACCCTGCCATGTTCGGAGGGAAGCAGCGGAGTGGAAGGAGAGCTGTGAGCAGCGGGCGAGAAGGGGGGGGGGCGTCTCCCCCCCTTCCCTCACCTTAGGGATCTCTCCTTCCCTCGCTCTCCCCTCCTGAAGTAACGTGCGGGCAGCCGGCGGGATTTACCTCTCCTCGTTCTGGTGCCGGATCTGCGTGCCGCTGCTCTGGTCTGGACCAGACCAGACTTGCGGCACGCAGATCCAGTGTTCCGATGACGAGGAGAGGTAAGTCCCGCCCGCTGCCGGCTGCCAGCACGTTACTTCAGGAGGGGAGAGCGAGGGAGGGAGAGCACCCTAAGGTGCTCTCCTTCACCCTCACAGCTCTCCTTCCACTGCGCTGCTCCCCTCTTGCTGGGGGACACCTGACTACCTATTCTGGGGACATATACCCCCTGACTACATATACTGGGACATATACCCCTGGCTACATATACCCCTGGCTACAGATACTTTGCACATATACCCCTGGCTACATATACTGGGCACATATACCCCCTGACTACATATACTGGACACATATACCCCTGGCTACATATACTGGGCACATATACCCCCTGACTACATATACTGGGCACATATACCCCTGGCTACATATACTGGGCACATATACCCCTGGCTACATATATACTGGGCACATATACCCCTGGCTACATATATACTGGACACATATACCCCCTGACTACATATACTGGGCACATATACCCCCTGCCTACATATACTGGGCACATATACCCCCTGACTACATATACTGGGCACATATACCCCTGACTACATATACTGGACACATATACCCCTGGCTACATATACTGGGCACATATACCCCCTGACTACATATACTGGGCACATATACCCCCTGCCTACATATACTGGGCACATATACCCCTGGCTACATATACTGGGCACATATACCCCCGGGCACATATACCCCCTGACTACATATACTAGGCACATATACCCCTGGTTACATATACTGGGCACATATACCCCTGGCTACATATATACTGGGCACATATACCACCTGACTACATATACTGGGCACATATACCCCCTGACTACATATACTGGGCACATATACCCCCTGCCTACATATACTGGGCACATATACCCCCTGACTACATATACTGGGCACATATACCCCCTGACTACATATACTGGACACATATACCCCTGGCTACATATACTGGGCACATATACCCCCTGACTACATATACTGGGCACATATACCCCATGGCTGCATATGCTGGGCACATATACCCCTGGCTACATATATACTGTGCACATATTCCCCCGGCTACATATATACTGGGCACATATACCCCCTGACTACATATACTGGGCACATATACCCCCTGCCTACATATACTGGGCACATATACCCCCTGACTACATATACTGGGCACATATACCCCTGGCTACATATACTGGGCACATATACCCCTGGGCACATATACCCCCTGACTACATATACTGGGCACATATACCCCTGGCTACATATACTGGGCACATATACCCCTGGCTACATATATACTGGGCACATATACCCCCTGACTACATATACTGGGCACATATACCCCCTGACTACATATACTGGGCACATATAGCCCCTGGCTACATATACTGGGCACATATACCCCAGGCTACATATACTGGGCACATATACCCCTGGCTACATATACTGGGCACGTATACCCCTGGCTACATATACTGGGGACATATACCCTACCCCTGGCTACATATACTAGGCACATATACCTCTGGCTACATATACTGGGGACTACTATACTCATGGCTACTTATACTGGGGACACCTATAGACCTGGCTACCTATGCTGGGGGTACCTATTTTGGGGGAACTGCTGTCAGATTATCTGCATTTTTGTGGAACCGCTGTTTTATATTTTGGGGAACAGCTGCCAGATTATGTGTATGTTAGGGGAACGGCTGCTGCCAGATTACGTGTATTTTGGGGAACAGCTGCCAGATTATATGTATGTTAGGGGAACGGCTGCTGCCAGATTACGCGTATTTTGGGGAACTGCTGCCAGATTGTGTATGTTTGGGGGACCACTGCTGCCAGATTATATGTATTTTGGGTGTTACGTGTATTTTCGGTGATCCGCTGCTAGGTTTCGCGTATTTTGAGGAATTGCTTCCAAATTATGTGTATGTTGGGGGAACTGCTGCTGCCACATTATCTATTTTGGCGGAACCACTGCCATATTATCTGTATTTTGGAGGAACTTCTACCAGATTATGTGTCTTTTTGGTGAAATACTGTCACATTTCATCTATTTTGGGGGCATACACTACGGCAGAGCTCAAACTTCCCCGGCAGACCTTTTACATCACGCCCACATTATGCTTGACCACGCCCATTTTTGGCAGAGGTTTCACAGGTGAGTCCACTCACCTCTTTTCCCAGGACTAGACCCCTGGTTATAACCCCTTTGCTCATCTCTCAGCGGCACCCGGGGATCAGCAGGGAGGAAGGAGGGGGATCAGATGGATGGGAAGAAGTGGGAACCAGATGGATGGGAGGGATGATCAGATGGAGGGGTGGGGGAAATCTGCCAGGCACCTATCTATATCGATATGCACCTATATATATATATCTGTATCCTACCTATACCATGAAACAAATAGCTGGCATACCTATAGTGTGGAACCTATAGCTGGCATACCTATAGTGTGGAACCTATAGCTGACATACCTATACTGTGACACCTACAGCTGGCATACCAATACTGTGACACCTACAGCTGGCATACCTATACTGTGACACCTACAGCTGGCATACCTATACTGTGGCACCTACAGCTGGCATGCCTATACTGTGGCACCTATAGCTACCTTTGCTATACTGTGGACATTCATACCTGGTTTACCTATACTGTGGAACCTATAGCTGCTTACCTACACTGGGGACACTCATACCTGGCTTACTTATACTGTGGAGCCTATATCTGGCTTACCTATACTGTGGAAACTATAGCTGGCTTACAAACTGGGGCACCTATAGCCGGTTAACCTATACTGGAACTTATACTCACCATTAACGTGCTGATCCCTCGTCATGTACCTCCCATAGCTTTTCCAGTGTTCTCTTCCATGTCCCTCGGTGGATTCGCTTCTCTCTCGGTGATGAAATGCTCCAAGGAAATCGGTGTGACACTAGGGTCAAGTAGCGTCACCAACATCTGACGGCAAACTTATGAAAAAAAAGTAAGTACAACAAAAAAAAAAAAGCTTGAAAATGATATAAAATTAATTGAACCACTTTTTGCACAAAAATTCTGGGAAAATTGAAAGCTAGGGAGGTTTAGACCTGCCTGTACCTGGTGGTAAAGTAAATTTGTATGCATTTTAAAGTTTTTAGTATTATTATTATTATTTAGTATTTATATAGCACCGACATATTACGCAGCGCTGTACAGTGTATATATATATATATATTGTCTTGTCGCTAACTGTCCCTCAAAGGAGCTCACAATGTAATCCCTACCATTGCCATATGTCTATATTATGTAGGTAGGTACTGTAGTCTAGGGCCAATTTTTAGGGGGAGCCAATTAACTTATCCGTATGTTTTTGGAATGTGGGAGGAAACCGGAGTGCCCGGAGGAAACCCACGCAGACACGGAGAGAACATACAAACTCTTTGCAGATAGTGCCCTGCCTGGGATTCGAACCAGGGACCCAGCGCTGCAAGGCGAGAGAGCTAACCACTACACCACCGTGCTGCAGCATTCCTATGTGTAATAGAAAAGAATCGTAGAAATAAAACTCCAAATATTTACTGGGGTTTTTTTTAATAGGGGATGCCTATAAATATACTTTTCATAGGTTGCTACATAATCAAATACTTCTTACCCCCCTAAAAAAAAAAACACCTTCCAAAAACAATCCTAACTTATGGAAGACAATTAACCTCCCTGGCGGTAAGACCTACGTTCGGGTTAGCTGCTAGAGAGGATCACATGGCCCCCGGAGGATTTTTTTGTAATAAAATTTGATTTATATGCGTAAGCTAGCACTGTGCTAGCTAACCATGCCCCCCAAGTTCCTCCACTCTCCCCCGATCACCCCTGATCGCCGCTGTTATACGTACCCCCCAGGGATCCCGCGATGGTGCAGGCTCCCAATCAGCTTCAGGCTTCGCTATGGGGATGTTCGGGACTGTGCATGACTGTGCATGACGTCATGATGTCAATGACGTCAGACGTCATGTCCGATCGTCGATATAGCGACGACTGGAGCTAAATGGTAAAGCTGCAGCTCTCGCGGGATAGTGGACGGGTAAATATTGCCGGCGGATTAAAAAATCCTCCTGTGGACGCAGCATCTGAAACTGCATACCGCCAGTGAGGTTAAAAACGTCTATTATTTATTTACCGCATGCTTACCGCTGAAACACCACATTTTTTGACACACTTTATGCATTTACCGCACATTTTACTGCGTGTTAAGAAAATCCTTTCAGAATCACTAAAAAAGAGAAAAATACCGCAACTGCATGAGGTATTTTACAGACAAAAAAATATTCACCGCACATAACTACCAGAATTGAGCCCAATGCTTAAAGAGAACCTAAAGGCACCAAAAAAAATGAGATGAACTCACCTGGGGCTTCCCTCAGCCCCCTGCAGACGATCGGTGCCCTCGCAGCCCTGCTCTAATGGCCCAGGACCCGCCGGCGAACACTTCCGGTTTGGCCATCACCGGCCGACAGGCATGGGAACGCGAGTGATTGTTCGCGTTCCCAGCCTGTATATCACCCCCTATGCTGCTATTGTGGCCAGCAGTCTTGGGGTGTTATTTTTTTCCCTTAGTGGGTAGCAGCATGGGAGAATAGAGTTAAAAATTGGACTATGATGTAAACTGATGCCCAGGGACACAGGGGCACAGTTATGAAGCTATTCTGCTGTAAGTCTGGGCAATTTGTTGAAGCTGAGGTCCCAAAAAAAAAAATAGTTACAACCCTGGGGTCATGATGCTGCAGTTTAGCTTTGTGCTCTGCTCTCAAATATCACATAGAGGTGGAGAAGGGGTGGGTGAGAGGTGGTGAAAAGTAAGAAAGAGGCAGGGAGAGCCAGTCAAGGTGCACAAAGAGGCAGGAAAGGGACATTCCTGATGTCTGAGTAGGAGTTCTGAAGCAGTCCCTCTCATGAAATGAGCACCCCTTCACTTAGCAAGCTGCCAACTAGGTCCTTGTTGACAATTTCAGGGGGGAATTCCGTGGCCAGGGTGGACCCATACGGGAACAAGAAGGACACAGAGGTATATGATTAAATGACTAACAAACCTCTGTGTCCCAATTTTTGAGCGCATTCTTCCTCGGGTACAATTTAAAACCAAAAATACCTACTTTGAACACACAACATGTCAAACCTTGAAGCAGATGGTCTACAGCAGTAGAATATCACTTGTGTCACCTAAGGACAGGAAACTGAAGCTACCACTTTCACAAAATCTGAACAATACAATGGAAAAATACTGCCTAGTCTGATAAGTCTCAATTTGATCTGTGACATGTTGATGGTAGGGTTAGAATGTGGGGTAAACAGCATGAAAGTGTAGCTCCATCCTGCCTTGTGTTAATAGTTTAGACTTGTGGTGGTCATGCAATGGTGGCGGGTATGTATGAGCAATCAAATTCTCTGGAACGTAACGTTAAGGCCTCTGATGATGTGGTAATAGGGGAAACAGCTGTCAGACCATATACCTTTCACTGTATGTGACGCCGTACTGAGAAATAAAAGGTGTTAAAGGGCACAGTGCCTCCTTTTTCCTCTTCTTCTACAATTGATGCACACATTAGTGCACATTAGTGCAGCACATGTCCTGGTAAGCACCATCACTTCAGACTTCCTCCTGCCTGCATCTAGTGATAAGCTTCGCTCACTTACTAGTACACTATCGATCTATCTAGCTATGTATCTATACACGAATGCAAGCACACACACACACACAAACACACACAATAAAGTTATCTCAAAATGTGGAAATTCTATATTTGACTTCTCATGACCCTGCTGCTAATCAACTGGTGTGGAAATGGAGGTTATCCCATATTCGATCTGCACAAACAATGTATTATAATTTCACATAATTATCTGTAGGCACTGCCTGAGGAAAACTTAAGCATCCTACGCAACCGTTTCAGAGAGTCCCTTGGGTGATTTCTTTTTCTCACCCTAACGTTCAAACACTTGAACAGAAGCCAATCTCACACAATGCTATAAAAATCTCATAAATATGCTTGATTTGGCACCATTTCACAGCTCAGTTCCTCACCTGAATGCATATATTTATAGCTAAGTATTTTATTTTCTTGAAACACTACAGTATATGTTTATGTATACATTACTCTGGCTACTTTGCTCAAAGCCCACAGTGCGACCTACGAAGGCTTTCGCTCCCTGCGTATTTCCCTCACCAGATGAATAACTTTAAAGGTCATAAATAGCATTTCCAGTAATCTGGTCAATTGCATACGATAATAATCCAGAAATCCATTACAGGAGATGCATTGTAAAAATTAATGGGGAAAAGGGAAAAGGGAAGTCAAGTGAATCAAATAACACTGCAAAGTCTAAGTGACTTGTGAATCAGACAATCAGGCACAGTGGGTCATGCAATAAAGGGAGTATTATGTAGGCACCTGGGCGGCAATGTTCATTCTGATCATGCTGCGGTAATGTGTAAACGTACATGCCCTGCGCACGATTTCCAATGGATGCTGTGTGCTTCCTTTTTCATCTACCCGAAGGTTTTAATGCAAAGTATTCATAATCATGTCAATAAGTAGGGCGCCTTGGTATGATGCCATATATTAATAACCAACGTTGTAATTGTTTTACATTGGCCAGTCAATTCTTGTATGACCTGTTTGAATTAACTTTAGAACAGAACAGAATAATAAGAATAACTGGCAGTGTACCTACATCTTAATTAAAGTTAACCCCTCTCTCTCCCGACCCACTTGGGTGGGACTGTTTCTGGTCATGCTGGTGCCGCAAGAAAGGCACCTTTTGTCTCCCTACCCCAATCTAGTGAACAGGAAGATCATAACCTACAACAATTAGTTTTGTGGGTACAGATAATAAATTGATAGTTTAAATTCCATCTTGTATGGGATCGCTGGATTGAAAGATAAACCCCTTTGGTATGATCCAAATGTTGCCAATTTTAACTTCTTGTCTATATTCTTTTTCCCTCTCTTTCACTTTCATTCCTCTTTCGTTTATACACTACGCCTGTCTTGTATGGATTGCCTCTATTCCTGGTTACATTCCAATGTCTTATCTTGTTTGAATTATGCTTGGAGTCATATTGATGTATCCTCCTTAACTCATGTGTTAATGTGTTTACTGTGCCTTGAGTCTGCCTGCTACCAGCAGTGTTGTGTTACATTTCTGCAATATTCAATAAATGGTTGGTTTGGTTATTTAAATAAATTGATAGTTTACCAGTGGCATATCTAGAGGGGTGCAGTCATGGCTAGTACCATGGTCGTCACAGCACCATGGGCACCATGTCTGCTCCTGTGCTGCGCTGCTATACCAGCCTAAACTCACTGAACCCATTTGCCAAACCTTCCCATTAATGGTTTTTGAGGTGTGTGTGTGTGTCCACTTTAAAAACATTTTACTGTTTATTTACAGCCTGGAACTTTACAGGTTAGAATATTGTTCTGGGAATTAAATCAGAGTTGCAACAACAGACACTTCAGTGCCCATTTAGTTGTTAAAATTTCGTTCTTAGTGAAACTAGCAGTTGGCTATAGAAATTGAATAAGTACAATGCGCTAAGACTATCTCTGTAGTGCCCCTCCTACAGTTATCACCCCAGGCATCTGTCTGGTTTGCCTATGCCTAAACATGGACCTGCAGTTGTAATAACAATATATAACGTTATTGTCAGTTCCCTCTCGCCATAAATAAAGTATACTGTCCTCTAGACCTCCCTCTTCCCACCCAAAATAAATAAATATATAAATACAATAAGTCAGCAGACTGGTTGCTCAAAAATCTATATTGGCATAGCTGCAGACCTGTGCAGATGTGTTCAGCTAATAAACAGATATGACTACTACCTGCTTAAAACTACCATATTTTTCGGACTATAAGATGCTCCAGACTATAAGACGCACCCAGGTTTATGGGGTAAAAATCAGGAAAAAAAAAACTAATCCTAGGTGAGTCCATGGTCCAGGAGTGTCTTATGGACCTTTCCTTCCCCCCCCCCTCCCCCCAAAGATGTCTCTGTCTAAATTACACTTACAAGCTACACCCCTGCTGCCCCCATAGCTACACTGCACTACACAACACCCCCTATCCCCCTCATCTATATTAATTAATCACTACAATTACATTTCAGGTTCTCACCAGCCCCATGGTGGCCGTAGCTGGGTCTGGTCTGGGTGTCCAGGATGCAAATCATTCAATTGAGGTGAGCAGAGGGGAGGCAGCAGTGTGATCCATAGTAGCAGCTGTAATTACCTGCAGTACTTTACCTTTGATCTTAATCTTTAATTATGCCCCGCAGCAGCCCGATCCTTGAAGTAGCTGCTGTTATTACCCGCAGTGCTTTACCATAATCTTAATCTTTAATTGTGCCCTGCAGTGCTTTACCACAGATCTTTAATTGTGCCCCGCAGCGGTTTACCTTTGATCTTTCATTGGGCCCCGCAGCAGCGCGATCCGTCGGCCCCGCAGCAGTGAGATCCACAGAGCTTCCAAGCGGCATTGGAGCTGCCGCTGCAATGATTTGCAGGGACTGTCACGTTGTACGGCTGCCTCTATCTTCATGCCCAGCATCATCGCAATCCCAGGTGACAGGCACATCTTCGGCCGCTTTAGTGGCAGAGTCCTCAGAGACTTCCGTACTGCCCTGTGTACTGGCGCCCTCTCATGACCACGTGCGCCGCAGGTCATGAGAGGGCGCCCCAGTACGGAAGCCTCTGAGGACTCTGCCACTAAAGCGGCCGAAGATGTGCCTGTCAGCTGGGATTGCGCTGATGCTGGGCATGAAGATAGAGGCAGCCGTACAACGTGACAGTCCCTGCAAATCATTACAGCGGCTGCTCTAATGCCGCTTGAAAGCGCTGTGGATCTCACTGCTGCGGGGCCGATGGATCGCGCTGCTGCGGGGCACAATGAAAGATCAAAGGTAAAGCGCTGCTGGGCACAATTAAAGATCAAAGGTAGCGCAGCGAGGCACAATTAAAGATCAAAGGTAAAGCGCAGTGGGGCACAATTAAAGATCAGTGGTAAAGCACTGCAGGGCACAATTAAAGATTAAGATTATGGTAAAGCACTGCGGGTAATAACAGCAGCTACTTCAAGGATCGGATGCTGCGGGGCGTAATTAAAGATTAAGATCAAAGGTAAAGTACTGCAGGTAATTACAGCGGCGTGGAAACACTATGGATAGCGCTGCTGCCTCCCCTCTACTCACTTCAATAGAATGGAAACAAGTGCCAGGATAGGTAGGTTTGTGCTGCATTCGGACTATAAGACACAGTAACTTTTACTCCCCACTTTTGGGGGAGAAAAAGTGTGTCTTATAGTCCGAAAAATACGGTAATTACTGTACATTTCTGTTCTGAAAGGGTGGGACTAATCTTGCTGCATTCAACACCTTAAGGTGTAACAGTCAGGCATGAAATCAAAAATCAATTCTTTATTTTAATCTGTTAAAGAAATAATGAGGATGCTAACCAGGCAATCCAAAAGTAAAAAAATCACTCCTTTTTTCTTCTCCATAACAAATCATACCCCAGTTTTTCTGGCTCTTATTTGGTACATCTGCCACACAAAGGAAGTTGCAGGGCATGCTGGGTTTTCTTTTTTTTTCTTTACTTTCCTCACAAACAAAGCTAAATGCAGCAGAAGCCTCTTTCCCTCTTGTTTTCCCATCCCAAACCTCTGTTCCTCTCTGATTGGCCAATATTTCTCATGCTGAGACAATGCGCTTTCTGATGCAGAGCTGGGTGGGAGTGTCTGAAGACTGGGAACAGGGCCGACTATGCATACACAGACAGAGTAAGGGAGGAAATTATGTCAGGATTGGCTTCAAGATAGACACATTTAAAATAGAAAAGAAGGATTGGCTCTTATCAGTGATGCTCAAATACCCCTTTTCAAAATTCGAGTTAGGTCGAATTCGAATAGTAAATTATTCGAGATCAGTCGAATATTCGAGTCGAATAATTTTAACTATTCGATTCGACCTCGGAATTCGAGCTCACTATTCGAGTCGGTATTCGAGCTCATTATTCGAGCTGACTATTCGAAATGGCCTTAAATAGCTTCCAACACTTGTTTTGAGGGTGAATGATGCAAGAAACCTCTTTTTTTCCAAGTAACAACAGCAAGTGATTATGTGGGGATGTTCCTTTAAAAAAAAAAAGTTAAAAAGAGAAGTTGTGTCCAGAAATTTGTTCAGTACTGTATATACTTCTTCTTCTTCTTCTTTATCTTCTATATCTTCTTCTTCTTCTTCTTCTATATCTTCTTCTTCTATATCTTCTTCTTCTATATCTTCTTCTATATCTTCTTCTTCTTTTATATTGTCTTCTTCTTCTTCATCTTCTTCATCATCATCTTCTTCTTCTTCATCTTCTTTTTCTTCATCTTCTTCATCTTCTTCTTCATCTTCTTCTTCATCTTCTTCATCTTCTTCTTCATCTTCTTCATCTTCTTCATCTTCTTCTTCTTCATCTTCTTCATCTTCATCTTCTTCATCTTCTTCTTCTTCATCATCTTCTTCATCTTCTTCTTCATCTTCTTCTTCTTCTTCATCATCTTCTTCTTCATCATCTTCTTCATCTTCATCTTCTTCATCTTCTTCATCTTCTTCTTCTTCATCATCTTCATCTTCTTCTTCTTCATCTTCTTCATCTTCTTCTTCTTCATCTTCTTCTTCTTCATCTTCTTCATCTTCATCTTCTTCATCTTCTTCTTCTTCATCTTCTTCTTCTTCATCTTCATCTTCTTCATCTTCATCTTCTTCTCCTTCTTCTTCTTCTTCATCATCTTCTTCTTCTTCTTCTTCATCTTCTTCTTCTTCATCTTCTTCATCTTCTTCTATATCGTCTTCTTCTTCACTTATTTCTCTTTTCAAATTTTTTTTTAAAGAAATGCAGCTATTTTTGAGCGTAACAAATAGCTGGTGGTGCACGCATGTTGGAAGCGCCATTGTATGTGCTCCCTGGCAGTGGAAACACACAGACAGCAGGAGGTAAATTCAGCAGCAGGAGGAGGAGGATGAGTGTGTGGCAGCAGGCAGTCAATGAGGCAGGCAGCGTGACATAATAGCCCTGGTACCTAGCGGTGATACCAGGGCTGTAAATAAACACAGCAGGCAGGAGGTCCCAGACAGCGGTCGTGCAGCCCACATTGTGTCCAATACACAACTGGGACAACACAGTTTTCAACCCGGGCACCTCAGAAAAATTAAACCTTTTTTTTTTTTTTTAATGGTTTTGTAGTTTTGGTTTTACAACCAATTACACAGATATAGCTATTTTTTGACGTAATAGCTGGTGGCAGAGTGGCAGCAGAAGGTAAATCTGTGTACCCTGGCGTTGGGAAACACAGACAGACAGACAGCAGCAGCAGCAGCAGGAGGAATGGAGGAGTAATGTGAGCAGCTATTGTTTGACGTAATAGCTGGTGGCAGAGTGGCAGCAGAAGCTAATTCTGTGTACCCTGGCAGTGGGAAACACAGACAGACAGCAGCATCAGCAGGAGGAATGGAGGAGTAGTGTGAGTGTGGCAGCAGGCAGGCAGCGTGACATAATAGCCCTGGTACCTAGCGGTGATACCAGGGCTGTAAATAAACACAGCAGGCAGGAGGTCCCAGACAGCGGTCGTGTAGCCCACATTGTGTCCAATACACAACTGGGACAACACAGTTTTCAACCCGGGCACCTCAGAAAAATTAAACCTTTTTTTTTTTTTTTTTATGGTTTTGTAGTTTTGGTTTTACAACCAATTACACAGATATAGCTATTTTTTGACGTAATAGCTGGTGGCAGAGTGGCAGCAGAAGGTAAATCTGTGTACCCTGGCGTTGGGAAACACAGACAGACAGACAGCAGCAGCAGCAGCAGGAGGAATGGAGGAGTAATGTGAGCAGCTATTGTTTGACGTAATAGCTGGTGGCAGAGTGGCAGCAGAAGCTAATTCTGTGTACCCTGGCAGTGGGAAACACAGACAGACAGCAGCATCAGCAGGAGGAATGGAGGAGTAGTGTGAGTGTGGCAGCAGGCAGGCAGCGTGACATAATAGCCCTGGTACCTAGCGGTGATACCAGGGCTGTAAATAAACACAGCAGGCAGGAGGTCCCAGACAGCGGTCGTGTAGCCCACATTGTGTCCAATACACAACTGGGACAACACAGTTTTCAACCCGGGCACCTCAGAAAAATTAAACCTTTTTTTTTTTTTTTTTATGGTTTTGTAGTTTTGGTTTTACAACCAATTACACAGATATAGCTATTTTTTGACGTAATAGCTGGTGGCAGAGTGGCAGCAGAAGGTAAATCTGTGTACCCTGGCAGTGGGAAACACAGACAGACAGCAGAAGGGCAGTACACAGCAGCCCACTGTAGGTGTAAAATGTGTGGCTGCAGGCGACGTAATAGTCAAAGTGAACCAGGCTGGCTTAGTGAGCAGGAGCCAGGAGGTGGTAAAGGGTGGTAAGGCACATTAACGATGGTTCTTAGCCAGTTCATGTCCCCCTCTCGCCGACAACAGGGGCCAGGAACTCGCCTTCCACCCACGCCTGGTTCATCTTGAGAAACGTCAGTCTGTCCACAGACTTGTGAGACAGACGTGAGCGTTTCTCGGTGACCACACCACCAGCTGCACTGAAGCAGCGCTCGGACAGCACGCTGGAAGGGGGGCAGGACAGCACTTCCAGGGCGTACTGCGCCAGCTCGCTCCAGATCTCCAGGCGCTTGACCCAATACTCCATGGGATCAACAGGGGCATCGCTGTCAAGCCCGCTGTAGGACCCCATGTAGTCAGCCACCATGCGGGTCAGGCGCTGGCTGTGACCGGTGGAGGATGCTGCTGCATGCACCTCCTCTCTAGTCACTGCTGCCGGAGCCTCTACAGTCCTGTAGAGCTCGTGGCTGAGAGACAGCAGGTCTGTGGGGCGCTTGCTGCTGGATGCAGGCACCTGCTGCTGCCTCTGTGCTGGCTGCTGGACAGTGGAAGGCTGGGGGAAGGCTTCCTCCAAGCGCTCAACAAGGGCCTGCTGCAAGCTCCTTATTTGTTGCGCTGGGTCTCCTCCTGCAGGCGGCAGGAACTGGCTCAACTTCCCCTTGAGGCGTGGGTCCAACATCATGCTGATCCAGATGTCCTCCCTCTGCTTCATCTGGATCACCCTGGGGTCTCTGCGCAGGCACGTCAGCATGTGCGCTGCCATTGGGAAGAGGCGGGCCACGTCTGCTGGCACATCGACGGCAGTGCTGCTGTCCTCATCCTCCTCCTCTGCCTCGTCAGCCTCATCCTCTCTCCACCCCCACACCAACTCAGCTGCACTGTGCTGCTCCCCCTCATCAGCAGCAAGGTCAGGGACCTCCACCAAGTCCTCCTCCTCCTCACCCTCAGAGGTGGACTGTGCAGCTGCTTGCCGCTCCTGCTGGTCCAAGGCTGCCACTCCCTGTTCCAGCAAAGCATCGAGGGCCCTGTTCAGCAGACAAACCAGGGGCACCCACTCGCAGACCATAGCATGGTCCCTGCTCACCATGTTAGTGGCCTGCAGAAAGGGAGCCAGCACTAAGCACACCTGCTGCATGTGCCTCCAGTCATCATCGGGGACGATGGACGGGATGTTGCTGGTCTTGTCCCTTCTCTGAGCGGCGGAAACAGTGGCCAGGGCAAGGTACTGGTTGACAGCGTGCTTCTGTTCAACCAGATGCTCCAACATCGCCAGGGTGGAGTTCCAGCGAGTCGGAACGTCAAGGATCAGCCGATGGCGTGGCAGATCCAGCTCCTTTTGCACGTCTTCCAGGCTCGCACAGGCTGCAGCCGAGCGCCGGAAGTGACGCACAACGTTCCTTGCCGTTTCCAGCAGTTCGCCCATCCCCTGGTAGGTGCGCAAGAACTTCTGCACTACCAGGTTCAGCACGTGGGCAAGACAGGGGATGTGGGTCAGGTTTCCCCTGTCTATTGCGGCAACCAGATTGGCCCCATTGTCGGCCACCACCTCTCCGACTCTGAGGCCTCTGGGGGTCAGCCAAATCCTCTCCTGCTCCTGGAGTTTGGCCAACACATGGGTTGCCGTCAGCTTGGTCTTCCCAAGGCTGACCAAGTGCAGCAGCGCTTGGCAGTGGCGGGCCTTCACGCTGCTGCTGAGGCGGGGGGTTTGGCCAGGTGTGCCGGAGGATGGCAGAGGATCGGAGGAACCTGCTGCAGTTCCCCTGACCCTGCGGGGTGGCACCACCCACTGTGTTGCTGCTGCTGCTGTGCCCGCTGCTGCTCTCCCATCCTCACCCCCTTCCACCAAGCTGACCCAGTGGTCAGTGAAGGACAGGTAGCGGCCTGTCCCGAAGCGGCTGCTCCAGGAGTCCATGGTGACGTGGACCCTTTCACCAACCGCGTGCTCCAGCCCTCGCTCCACATTGGCCATCACAAAGCGGTGCAGTGCAGGAATGGCCTTGCGGGAGAAAAAGTGTCTGCTGGGGAGCTGCCAGTCTGGGGCTGCGCAAGCAAGCAGCGCACGAATGTCGCTCCCCTCCTGCACGAGCGTGTACGGCAGGAGTTGGGAGCACATGGCCCGTGCCAGCAAGCCGTTCAGCTGCCGCACGCGATGGCTGCTGGGAGGCAGAGCCCTAACCACCCCCTGGAAGGACTCGCTCAAAAGGCTCTGGCGTGGCCTTTTGCTGGCACGGGAATCAGCAGACACAGCGGAGGAGGCCACTGAGGACTGGCTGCCAGAACAGGCCTCAGTGTCGGCGGCAGGAGTTGCAGAGGGGGGAGGAGCAGTGCGTTTCCGCACTCCTGCTGGTGCTGCTGAAGGAGCAGGAGGGCGGGTGGCTGCTGTTGCTGCTGCTGCTGAAGGCTGTGCAGTGATGGGTGTGGTGCCACTGCCAGCACCAGATGCCTTCAGCCTCTGGAACTCCTCATGCTGGTGGAAATGTTTCGCAGCAAGGTGGTTGATGAGCGAGCTGGTGCTGAACTTTAAGGGGTCTGCACCTCTGCTCAACTTCCGCTGACAGTGGTTGCAAGTGGCGTACTTGCTGTACACAGTGGGCATGGTGAAATATCGCCAGATTGGTGACAGAAACATCCCCCTACGGCATGGAAGCGCTGCTGCCTGTCTCCCTGTGGTGGTTGGGGGGGGGGGCTTGGGGGGCTTGGGTGCGGCTGGTGGTGGTACTGGCAGATGCTGCTGCTGCTGAGCCTGAGACACCAGCAGGCTGTGGGACCTGCCTACTGCTGCCAATGCTTGCAATGATGCGCCTCCTTGCAAGGCCCACAAGAGCATCCTCCTCCTCCTCCTCAGAGCTGCTGAGGACGACATCCCCTGGAGGTGGTGGCACCCAGTCTCTGTCTGTCACCGGGTCATCATCATCCTCCCCCTCCTGAAACATGTCCTGCTGGGATGATGACCCCCCAAACTCCTCTCCTGATGCATGGATGGGCTGCTTGACTGTCGCCACAGTCTTGCTGCCCAATCCCTCATCCCCCAAAGTGCCCATCAGCATCTCCTCCTCAAAATCGCCAACAACAGCAGACAATACCCTGATGGTGCCTGGGGTAAAAATACTGCTGAGTGACAGGTCGCCAACTTGTGACGGTGAACTGGCCTCCTCCCCAGACCCTGCTGGGCGGCTGCTGCGAACAGGGGTGGTGGTGGTGGTGGTGGTGAGGGTGGAGGCCTCGGATGCAGAGCTGATGGCGGGCTGCTCATCCTCCGTCATGAGTAGCACCACAGTGTCTGCATGCTTTTCCTCAATGGGACGTTTCCGACCCGGCTGGAGGAAAATCGGAGCAGGTGCTACACGCTGCTGCTGCTGTGTCTCTGCAGCGTGAGTTGCAGATGCTCCTGCTGGGCGGCGCCCAAGGCGTCCACGGCCAGTGGCTATGGGAGGAATGTTAGCCACTGACGCTGCTGCTGCTGCTGCGGAACTGTGCATGGTGGCGCGGCCGCGGCCTGCCACAATGCTGCTCCCTCTCCTCCTGATTCCCTTGCTGCCCTTCCCCTTGCCCAAACCGCGCTGGCTGCCACTTCCAGACATCTTCGATGTTTTGGGCGTATAGACAAAAGTTTTTTAAAAGGGCGGGTGAAAAGTGGGGTACTTTAATGGAGTGGGTTGGTGGGTGAGGTGACTGAGTGAGTGTCCCTAGTACAGTAAGTAAGTAGTAACAGTCAGGAAGTACAACTAGCAGTTACAATAATCAGTAGTAATCACAAGTAAATTTAGTGTGTGTACACTACAGACAGTGAGTGCACGCACGCGCAAACACGCGCAGGAGCTAGCCTATGAACAGTGACTGAGTGAGTGTCCCTAGTACAGTAAGTAAGTAAGTAGTAACAGTCAGTAAGTACAACTAACTAATTACAATAATCAATCAGTTATCAGAAGGAAATAGAGTGTGTGTACACAGACAGTGAGTGCACACACGCAGGAGCTAGTAGCCTATGAACAGTGACTGAGTGTCCTAGACTCCTAGTACAGTAAGAGTAAGTAGTAACAGTAAGTACAACTAACTAATTACAATAATCAATCAGTTATCAGAAGGAAATAGAGTGTGTGTAGTGTGTGTACACAGACAGTGAGTGCACACACGCAGGAGCTAGTAGCCTATGAACAGTGACTGAGTGTCCTAGACTCCTAGTACAGTAAGAGTAAGTAGTAACAGTAAGTACAACTAACTAATTACAATAATCAATCAGTTATCAGAAGGAAATAGAGTGTGTGTAGTGTGTGTACACAGACAGTGAGTGCACACACGCAGGAGCTAGTAGACTATGAACAGTGACTGAGTGTCCTAGACTCCTAGTACAGTAAGAGTAAGTAGTAACAGTAAGTACAACTAACTAATTACAATAAGCAATCAGTTATCAGAAGGAAATAGAGTGTGTGTAGTGTGTGTACACAGACAGTGAGTGCACACACGCAGGAGCTAGTAGACTATGAACAGTGACTGAGTGTCCTAGACTCCTAGTACAGTAAGAGTAAGTAGTAACAGTAAGTACAAACAACTAATTACAATAAGCAATCAGTTATCAGAAGGAAATAGAGTGTGTGTAGTGTGTGTACACAGACAGTGAGTGCACACACGCAGGAGCTAGTAGCCTATGAACAGTGACTGAGTGTCCTAGACTCCTAGTACAGTAAGAGTAAGTAGTAACAGTAAGTACAACTAACTAATTACAATAAGCAATCAGTTATCAGAAGGAAATAGAGTGTGTGTAGTGTGTGTACACAGACAGTGAGTGCACACACGCAGGAGCTAGTAGCCTATGAACAGTGACTGAGTGTCCTAGACTCCTAGTACAGTAAGAGTAAGTAGTAACAGTAAGTACAAACAACTAACTAATTACAATAATCAATCAGTTATCAGAAGGAAATAGAGTGTGTGTAGTGTGTGTACACAGACAGTGAGTGCACACATGCAGGAGCTAGTAGCCTATGAACAGTGACTGAGTGTCCTAGACTCCTAGTACAGTAAGAGTAAGTAGTAACAGTAAGTACAAACAACTAACTAATTACAATAATCAATCAGTTATCAGAAGGAAATAGAGTGTGTGTAGTGTGTACACAGACAGTGAGTGCACACACGCAGGAGCTAGTAGCCTATGAACAGTGACTGAGCGTCCTAGACTCCTAGTACAGTAAGAGTAAGTAGTAACAGTAAGTACAAACAACTAACTAATTACAATAATCAATCAGTTATCAGAAGGAAATAGAGTGTGTGTAGTGTGTACACAGACAGTGAGTGCACACACGCAGGAGCTAGTAGCCTATGAACAGTGACTGAGTGTCCTAGACTCCTAGTACAGTAAGTAGTAACAGTAAGTACAACTAACTAATTACAATATTCAATTACAATAATCAATCAGTTATCAGAAGGAAATAGAGTGTGTGTAGTGTGTACACAGACAGTGAGTGCACACACGCAGGAGCTAGTAGCCTATGAACAGTGACTGAGCGTCCTAGACTCCTAGTACAGTAAGAGTAAGTAGTAACAGTAAGTACAAACAACTAACTAATTACAATAATCAATCAGTTATCAGAAGGAAATAGAGTGTGTGTAGTGTGTACACAGACAGTGAGTGCACACACGCAGGAGCTAGTAGCCTATGAACAGTGACTGAGTGTCCTAGACTCCTAGTACAGTAAGTAGTAACAGTAAGTACAACTAACTAATTACAATAATCAATCAGTTATCAGAAGGAAATAGAGTGTGTGTAGTGTGTACACAGACAGTGAGTGCACACACGCAGGAGCTAGTAGCCTATGAACAGTGACTGAGTGTCCTAGACTCCTAGTACAGTAAGTAGTAACAGTAAGTACAACTAACTAATTACAATAATCAATTACAATAATCAATCAGTTATCAGAAGGAAATAGAGTGTGTGTAGTGTGTACACAGAAAGTGAGTGCACACACGCAGGAGCAGCTAGTAGCCTATGAACAGTGACAGTGAGTGTCCTAGTACAGTTACAGTATATAACTACAATACTAATACAATCAGTAGTAAAGGACAGCAGAAATACTGGTATAGAATAGAGAGAAATAAACAGAGGACAGGAGGACAGCTGCCCACACAGGCAAGGCCCTGAGGCCTAAAGCTGTAAGCCTGCAGCAGCTGGCCTGTCTCTATGTAACACAAAAGCTACTAACTAAAATACAATGTCTAACTAACTAACAACAATATAGGTGTGTATAGGAGGTGTATGTGAGCAAAAACGCTAGGTAAATGACCACAATAAAGCTCTTGCTAAGCCAAAGCACAAAGGAGCAACTCTCTCTCTATGCAAGTCTCAGGCAAGGACGGAGAAACGTAACATGGCGGCCGCTATTTATAGGGTAGGGGCTGGCCAGGGTCCCCCTCTGTGATTGGCTGCCGTCAGAGGGCCTGGGAGCCCTCTGATTGGCTCTAAGGACATCAATCTGGGCTATGACGCTATTCGAGCTCGGTACCGAGCTCGAATAGCGCCGTTTGCTCGAATAGCTCGAATAGTGAATGGGCTATTCGAGTGTACGCGAATAGCCCATTCGAATAGCTACAGCTATTCGGAGCTCGAATACCGAGCTCGAATAGCTGGAAAAGAGCTCGAATATTCGAGCTACTCGAATATTCGAGCTCTGCTGAGCACCACTGGCTCTTATTACTATAGAAAAATCACTAAAATCAAAACGTGGACAGTGCACTACATATTCTATGTAAGTAGAGCAAGTATTTATCTACTTATATATGTGTTTTTTTCTGAGATAGTAAAATAAACAAACACAGAACATTTATATCGCGCTTTTCTCCTGGCAGACTCAAAGCGCAGCCACTTGGACGCGCTCTATAACAGTAGCAGTGTTAGGGAGACTTGCCCAAGATCTCCTACTGAATAGGTACTGACTTACTGAATAGGCAGAGCTGAGATTTGAACCCAGGTCTCCTGTGTCAGAGGCAGAGCCCTTAACCATTACACTATCCAGCCACAGCTGACACAGCAGTATGGCTGACAGCTCCTCTTTTAAGTATACCTGTAGGGAGAAAAAGTGCTCCAAATGGGTACTCACAATGGAAGAGGTATAAATCTGGCACCTTTAGAGGATCCGCCCTGTCCTACTCCACCAGGGCATTCCAGAGGTGTCCCCTCTCCAAAATCACTTCTTGGCCATTGTCGACAGCTTTATGCAGAAGAACAGAAGCGCCAAGAGCATAAAAGGAAGCTAAATGAGCTTAAAATTAAAAACCAAATTCTTGGTAAATAGAGGAGGTAGTGGTGGACTTACCTCCTCCAAGTAGACACACAACGACTGTAGTAAAGACAGTCAATATATTTTATTTATTAACTCCAAATGTGCAACGCGTTTCGCAGGTTTGATCCCGCTTCTTCAGGCAATAACAACGGAGCAATAGCATATGTGGTCGGTAAAAGAGCCAGGCACCTTAATAGCAAAGAAAATATTCTCATATTTTTATTTTCAGTTATATAGCGTGTTTTATAACATTGCATCATTCTTTAATGTTTGCAGTTTACACACTACTCAGCATTCTAAATGATTTTCAGAGCAGCGCAGTGAACTATTGACCTGTTCTCTGGCAGAGAAAAAGAAAATTCTTCACTGACAGTTGAGATAATAAACTTCAGAAGACAGAGCTCTCTGCGACTTTGAATGTCATGGAGCTTAATGGCTTTTTTGAATAGAGTTACTGGAGTTTCTTAACTATTCCTGTACTGGAAACAATTAGACTTATGTCTCTGATCCAGTGTTCTATTTCTTAGCTGTACTACACATACAAATCCTTATATCATAATTTTTTTACGCTTTATTGTCTCTTTAAGATTGCAAATTCCGGTTTTGCATAGTATTTTAGTAAGAGGGCTTTTTGGTCCTTTTTACCCTCTTAAACCATCCTAGGAGTTCTTGTTCACCATGAGCTTGCTGAGCAATCTGTAATTCTGGGGATACAGATAGCAATAGCAAACTGGAGATGTAGCATTTCTCCCCTCTATCTAAATCTTTAAAGAAAACGGAGCTTTGAAGCACTGTAAAGCAAACCTGAAGTGAAAGAAAACGTATTCTATAATGAATTGTATGTGTAGTACGGATAAGGAATAGAATATTAGTAGCAATTAAAAGAGTCTCATGTTTTTATTTTCAGTTACTGTATATAGCTTTTTTTTATAATATTGCATCATTGTCATATTTACAGATTACAAACCAGACTGTATATTGTAAACTATAAAACAGAGCAGAGCTAATGACCCATTTAAGCTTCCTGCTGTAAAACCTTATCTCAACCTGCCTCTCACTGTTTTTAGTTTTATTAAGTGCTTCAGAAAACAGGACTGTCTTCAAACCAAGTTGGGTTGAAGAGCTAAGAGAAGCTTTTTTGCATAGAAAACAACTGATGTTTCTTAATTCTTCATGTACTGGAAAACAATATGCTACCAATGTTCTATTTCATAGCTGTCCTAGGGCTTGATTCACTAAAGCATGCTAACACAGTTAGCACACCCAAAAGCTTTGCATGTGCAAACTAGGGTGCTAAGTAGTTTGCACGAGCAAAGCTGTTACTGATCGCGCTATCCGGTGCGTCTGAAACGTTGTACCACTGTGCGCGAAACTTCGCACCGCCCGCGTGCAAAGTAGCTTTTCGGGCTATTTTACAAGCGGAGGGTGCGCCGTTACGCCATTTCTTGCGCACCGTGAAGCACTAAACTTTGCGAGTGCAAACTTTTGCGCGTATATTAGCACATGCAAAGGCACTTTGCACGTGCTAAAGGGCTTTTCACTGGCATGCTAACACTTAGCACCCTTTAGTGATCTAGCCCCTACACATACAATTCATTATATCATACGTTTATTTTCGCTTCAGGTTTGCTTCAACCTCCTTAGCTGTATGCCCGACATTGTGTCGGGCACACCGTTTGCTGGTCCCTGGAGTCCCCCATGCATAATAAATGTGATCCAATGGCTTTAAAACCTTTAGCTAGCACTAGGCTAGCTAGTACAAGTGTCCAGCTCCCCCCGATTGCCTGCTATCCCCCCCCCGATCCCCCCGTTAATACATTACCCAGCCTGGATCCAGTGATCCCGCAGCCTCCTTGCACAGCTCCGGTCTTTCTATGGGGAAGATCGGGTTTGCGCATGCAGTGGCGTAGCTAAGGAGCTGTGGGCCCCGATGCAAGTTTTACAATGGGGCCCCCCAAGCACTCTATACAGAACAATTAATACGGCGCACCAAAACCTGCCAATGGCAACTACAGTGTCAGAGGTGCAAGAAGGGGATGGGGAACAGTTTGTTAATGATTATAACTATTCAAAGTATCTTTAGAAGTGATTTTTATGAGCACAGGACCAATAGAGAGCTAATACTGTAGTTGAGAGAGGGCCCTTCAGGGCCCCTCTGGCCCAAGGGCCCCGATGCGGTCGCTACCTCTGCACCCCCTATTGCTACTCCCCTGTGCGCATGATGTCATGATGTCGGCAACGTGATAACGTCATGAGCGATCCTCCCCATAGTGAAGACCGGAGCTGTGCGGGGAGCAGTGGGGATCGGGGGGTGCCGGACACTTGTACTAGCTAGCCTAGTGCTAGCTAGCGGTGCTCATTAGGAATTGGCGGAATTGATATTTCTGCATTACCGGCCGGAATTTCCATTTCCGTGCCGGTATGCGGAATCCGGAATTGCACAGTAGACGGAACCGGATTTCCGCGGAACTTCCACAATACCGTCAAGCGGTATTTTTAAGCCAATCAGTGGATTCAGAATGAATAAGCCAATCAGTGTAGCCGCCGGAACTTGGTAATCTGCGGAATTCTGCGGAAATTTGCGGAATTGCTGAACAAATAGGGCTGCTTAAAAAGATAAACCAATCATACGTTAGCAACCATATCCTAGCGACCTATCACAGGCTATCCCACCCATCTTGTATAAAATAGAGGCGAAGCTGTCCTGCATTCCGTGGGTTTCAGTCTTTGTGGAGCAGAGGACGGCCCCAGCAGAGGAGAGAGACAGACCCATATTGTGACTGTACTGTTTAATAAAACAATAGTCTTTTTAAGACTGTGTGAGTGAGCTTAGAGCTAGGTTTAGTGAGTTAGCTTAGTAGCTAGGTGTGATTTATTGATAGATTGTAAATTGAAAGACTGTGAGAAATAGATTGTAGTGTAGTTGCTGTGAGGAGAACCAGAGAGAGTCAGGCTTAGCTTAGTGTGATAGAGAAAGAGTCAGGCTTAGTTTAGTGTGATAGATAGAGAGAGTCAGGATTACCTTAGTGTGATATTAGAGTGAGAGTGTACTTGCTTTAGTGTGACAGGGTCAGGGTAGTTAGTTTACAAAAGGCAAATGGAGCGAAAGCAGCAGGATGCACCTTCCACTCCAAAAAGAAGGAGAAATTACCCACTTCTCATGGACTACCTGGAAGTGACAACAACTACAAACTTCCTCCTGGGCGCCACCCCCCCAGTGCACATGTGAAAAACTCCGGAATTCTGGAAAAAAAGGCGAAAATTTATGAAAGCACGCTTTTGACAAATTTACAGTATACACAACAACTTTATTGACCATACACTCTTCAACACAATTTTCATGATCAACTTAACTGGCAGAAGAAACTAAAAATGATGTAGGAAATGCGCAACTGACGGACTGAGTAATGCTTCCGAAAGTTACGGAAGTCCGGAAAAAGATGACGGAAACATACATACATACGGAATAACGCGGAATACCACGGAATACCCCGGAATACCGCCAGATTACCGCCGGAATGTACAGGTAGCGGAATTCAGTAACGGCGGTATGCGGAATTACCGCGGAACCGGAAATTGGCATTCCGACCATGCCTGGTGCTAGCTAAAGGTTTTACAGGCATGGGATCACATTGATTATACTGGCAAAATCTCCTGAGCGCCGTAATGCTCAAGAGATTAAGTAAGATGTGAAACCATCATTAAAAATAAGAAGATGCAGGAACTTGCTTTACATCTGTTTTGCGCAATATTGATGTATTATTTCTATAAATAAGTCTTTGACCCTTATGCCACAGACACTATACAACAAAACGATCTCATTTATGCTAATTAAATTTCAATATTATCTAAAAGATATACTCATCAACCAAGTCTTAAAAAAAACTATTTTTTGTAGTACTCTCAAGCTTAAAGGCAGCAGAAAAAAAAAGAAGTCTGGCTCAATTAGTCAAAGAAGCTTTTTGAAGGTTACAATGAATGCATCTTTAGCAATTAGTGTTGTACCGCATAATCCCCATGCAATAAAAAGTGTGTCATTGCTTAAAAATAAACATAAAAATAATGAGGTCTCTCTTTGGGTTCTGACTCAGTTACAATGCCATCTCACAAAATCAATTCTCTCTCAGCATGCTCATTAGCATCATATCTTTTAAGTGCAAAAAAATTATATACCGTGTCCGCAGCTTGAGAATCGTATTTTTCCCACCTAAGTGCTTAAGAAAAATTACACTGGGAGTTGGTGTGATTTACAGAAATAAATTAAGATGAATTGTTAAAAGATACATCTGCTGTGGGCTAAGTACATCATAAATTGCGAGCAGTCAAAATATTATTGTTAAAAGAGCAATCTGCTAAGAAGGAAGTAATTAAATTCCGCAAGACTTTTATTAAAATTTCATAGATGTATAGCAAGGGCAGCATTTTATTTCAATCCTAACTCTAGGCACAAATGTCTTCCTCGTTCTAGGCATTCAGTAGCGGAGCTTTTTAAATCTGTGTTCAATAGAGCAAGTCAAATTAACCATTTTTAAATATTTCAGCAGGGGCCAAGTGGCATGCCATGGAGCCATGGGCCCCAGTACCATTTTTAAACTGCCTCCCCTAGCAATGCATACATGGGTGTAACTGTCGAGAGAAGCAACCATGACCACATAGAGGCTGTGGGCCTCCAACTATTAACCTTCCTCGACTCCAATACAGGAGGTTGGTGGTTGGATAGTGTAATGGTTAAGGGCTTTGCCTCTGACACAGGAGACCCAGGTTCAAATCTAAACTTTTCCTGTTCAGTAAGCCAGCACCTATTCAGTGAGGAGACCTTGGACAGGATCCCCAAGACTCCCTAACACAGCTACTTCCTATAGAGCACATTTAATGGATTTAATGGCCTGCTAGATGGCCTGCTAGATGCCCAACTAGCAATCAAATGAGTGATATGTGGTATTATTTTAACTAGAATAAGTTGTAGAAAATATTTTAGGCATATTTAGGGTTAAGGTCCGTCTTGTGAATTTTTGATTAGTGGCAAACTGTATCAAAAGCAATAAAATGTTTATTGTCATATATTTTCTACCAAAAGAAAAAGCTTGTAAAAATAATACAAGTGAAGTGAAAGAAAAGAAAATATATTAGAATATATAAATCATTGCCTTAGGGAATACATTTGTTTAAATATGTATGCCATGAGGGTATATTACCGTTATTTTTGCAAATAAGGGCTTGCACTTGTTGCTATGGTACAATGAGAAAATGAAAATCACAATATTGCAAAATATTATCCCCATCCCATGCATTGCACTCTGGACATCATTTAAATGTTGAGAAAGCCAGGATAAATAAGCAGATATTGTGTGGGTTTTATCTACAGTATCATTGTTTACTTTAAAACTATAGTGGGTGAAAATGGAGAAATAATGTACTTTTTCATTTTTTCTCTGTTTTCCCTTTAAAGTTCCTAAAGAAAAAAAACTACTAAAAAAATTCACTTCAAAAAGTCTTATTTGGTGTGCTGAAATGTAAAAAAAATGTGCTTGCATCCATAGGGTGAAAACAACCCTTGGTCTGGAATGGACAGTTTTATCTGGGTGTAATCCTGATATAAACTTTAGAATTAAGAAGTCATTGTGGAATGGGGATCCAGTTTAAATCAAAATCTTCTGATTTATTGTCAAGTTTTCTCAAACTTTAGATTAAAAAGACCTTTTCTCGCATAATCTTTTTTAATGAATTTTTAGAGTGCACAGTGAAAATTTGTTTCTGAGAGCTTCCTTAATTAGACTGGACAAACATCCAAAGTCATACTGCACAAGCTTTTGCTGATTGCCTGTGATGTTCTGCTTTACAAATGTACTTTTCTTATCTTGATTATCCTTTTTATCTCGCTGGAGCAAAGTTCATTTTATTCAATATACCCATTCCTACTCCCTGTTTTTCAATTCAAACTAACTTGTGTCAAAGAATACAATACACACTTTGGTGGCTAAACGCCCATAAGAACTTGCAAAAGTATACTTTACTGATCATGCTTGATAGTTTTAGATAAACTGTACCTGTACAAGCACATTTTTTGGGTGTCCAGACTGCATATATGCAAAAAAGACGCAAGAAAAAAAATGCACAAAATTCCGTAATTAGAGCATTTTTCGTAATACAAAAACCACTGCTCCATACTGGGATGTGGTCCCTCACATCTGACCTCTTTCTTCACTAAGAATGTGTCTCAAATTTGTCTCGAATTTCTGTACTTATCCTTCCGAGTTTCTAAATTTCCACCATTTTCCCCAAGTATTCCAGTAGTATTGAGAACTATCATGAATATAATGGGTGAACTCCTCCATTTTCTCAGCATTCTCTATTCACTCAAACCATTCCTGAACTGTGGGGACCTGAGTTGACTTTAAAGGTTTGTCTACCAAAATCTTTACTGCATTTACTAAGTGCCTTGCTAATGACCTTTTGTATTTTTTGAGTGACCAAGCGGTCCTGTGGAGGAGAAAGAAGGGTCATCATGCTATTCCATGCCTGTAATTACAGTCATTGTTCTCTTAATCTCTTCCCAATAGGACCCTGCATGCCTAAAAAATATGCAGGATTTCCTGCCTCTCCACTTCACACCTCCAGCATAATGCTGAGGTATCCCGCTACATCCTACTCAACCTAACAGACATATAGCACCATTGTGCAAAAATCTTGTACTCAGCCTACTAACTAATGGAGGGTTTACTAGTCAATGTTTGCATCTTCCTCGCATTGTTAATCTGACAAAAAAAAAAGAAAATACAGCGCCATTTCCCTCTCCCAGCACTCTCTAATCTCTGCAGCTGTACTTTCAGACTCATTAAGGGGGGAATAGATCAGAGATGTCATTCCCCTCACCGGTCCCCCTCCCATACCTTTCCTACTCCAAGATTCCTTGAAACGATAGCTCGTAAGAAAGTGTATAAATTGTGCAGTCCTATATACACTGATTCTTGAACAACTCGCAACACTTTTCACTACTCATCTGCTATCAGATCTCTAGCTCTCAGAACATATAAAGAATGACACCAAGAGCCCAATATAGTGTAGTATGTAACGGTAAGGATGAATTGATGATAGAATAAGTATCTTTATACTCACAAACCAGGGTTACCACTCAGGCAACCACTGTAGATGCAAGTGGGGAGATTAAGCCTGTCCACACTCAGGGTTAAGAAGTTTCTTTCCGTAGATTAGAAGAAAGGGTAACAACCCTCCACTCATATAGTACAAGGTGAATAGAGGCACCAAAAGAATAAAAATAGATAACATTTTTAAAACATGGGGAGGCAGTGGTGGTGGTGGACTTACCTCCTCTAAGTAGACACAAAAACATAGAAAAGGTATTGATACACTCCAAGACTCTTAATTGTTCACACTTAATCGAAATTCAAGAAAGTCAGAGAAAGATCTGAAATGTCTCCCTGGTCTCCTCCTTTACTCCCAGTCTTGGATAATGTGAACTTCCCACTGAGTCTACTTTGAGCAAGCTACCCCAGTTGGAGGGGAGAACATGTACAAGGTGAACAGAGGCGCCAAAAGAATAAAAATAGATAAAACTTTTAAAACATGGGAAGGCAGTGTGGACTCTGTTCACCTCGTACTAGCTCTCAGAACATGTTCTCCCCTCCAACTGGGGTAGCTTGCTCAAAGTACACCCAGTGGGAAGTTCACATTATCCAAGACTGGGAGTAAAGGAGCAGACCAGGGAGACATTTCAGACTTTTCTCTGACTTTGTTGAATATCGATTAAGTGTGCACAATTAAGCTTAAAGGGAACCAGAGAGGAACGTGATAAAAAAAGAAGAAGCTTTTATACATACCTGGGGCTTCTTCCAGCCCCATAAGCCTGGATCGCTCCCACGCCACCATCCTCCGCTTCCTGGATCGGCGGTACCGGGTCCCGTCACTTCCGGCAGACGCGGCCAATTGTCTGCATCACAGCGGCTCCCTCCTTACCCGTACACATGAGGCTGCGCAGTAGGCAGCCTCACGCATACATACATGGAGGGAACTCGGTGTGATGCAGACTATTGGCCGCATCAGCCGGCCGACTGGAGGCCATGACAGGACCCGGTACCGGCGGATGCAGCCAGCAGAGGGCGGCGGTGTGGGAGCGATCCGTGCGCATGGGGCTGGAGGAAGCCCCAGGTATGTATAAAATCTTTTTTTCTGAGGCCTCTGGTTCCCTTTAAGCATGGCTTCCCACTCCTTTCTATTTTACTAAAATCTCCTATCCATGGGGTGTTACTTATCGGGCTACCAAGCAGCTCCTCCTTTATTCGAGCCCATCTCTTCTGCTCTACATGTCTATGCCAGTAAAACTGGAACAAAACCTCTCCTCAAGGGACACAAGGACTGTCTGGAAGGGGCTTAAGGCTGCCACGAACTACAAGCCCCCACCCCAGCACGCAACCCCCAGCTCCGAGCTTGCCGAAAACCTCAGCGAGTTCTATTGCAGATTTGAGAACCTGCCAGTTCCAGCAAGGCCCCCTGAGCCTCCTGCCCTCTCCCCTGACTTAGCTGCCCCTCCCCCAAGCCCACCCCCTCTAGCGGTGAACAAGGACGATGTCAGGAAACACTTGTCAAAGTTAAATGCAAGGAAAGCCTCAGGCCCAGACGGAGTTTCACCAGCCTGTCTGAAAACTTGCGCGCAGCAGCTTGCTCCTATTCTCTCATCCATCTTTACCAAGTCCATCCAGGAAGGCAGGGTCCCTGCTTGCTTCAAGAGGTCCACAATCATCCCTGTCCCCAAAAAACATGGTGTCTCAGACCTCAACAATTTCAGGCCGGTGGCTCTCACATCTGTCATCATGAAATCCTTTGAAAGCTTGGTTTTGCCTCTCCTCAAGCTGTCCACTGAGTCCCTGCTGGACCCGTTCCAGTTTGCGTATAGAGCAAACAGGTCTACTGACGACGCCATAAACATCTGCCTGGAGCTCGTAAATGAACACCTGGATAGACCTGACTCATACGCCAGGATCCTTCTACTTGACTTCAGCTCGGCGTTTAACACCATCAGCCCCCAAATACTTCGAGAGAATCTTGCTGCCCTCGGAGTCCACCCTACCCTTCGCCTCTGGATCACAGACTTCCTAAGCGACAGATCCCAGGTCGTCAAGCTGGGCACTATCATCTCTCAACCAAGGACCACCAATACAGGGGCCCCTCAAGGTTGCGTGCTGTCGCCGTTCTTATTCTCCCTATACACAAACAATTGCAGGTCCACTGCAAACTCCGTCAAAGTCATCAAGTTTGCGGATGATACCACCATTGTTGGCCTCATCTCTGGGAATGATGAACAGGAGTATCGCCTTCAGGTTGACAGAATTTGCCACTGGTGTAAGGAGAACGGCCTGGTCCTGAACACTGGAAAAACGGTTGAGATGATTGTAGACTTTAGGAAACAAGCCACCACCCCACCCCCGATCAGCATTGATGGCATGGTAGTTGAGAATGTTCCCTGCACACGCCTCCTCGGCACGACAATCTCTAAGGACCTCACAAAATAGTCAACGGCTCCTTACAAGAAGGGTGGTTTCCCTCTACTCTGAAAGAAGCAATCGTCAGGCCTCTACTCAAGAAACCATCCTTAGACCCAGATGCTCTAAACAGCTACAGACCTGTCTCAAACCTCCCCTTTCTGGGAAAAGTTATTGAAAAGGCTGTCTACCTCCAACTTGAAGCCAGGCTCTCCAGAAACAACATCCTTGACCCTCTTCAATCTGGTTTCAGGAAATATCACAGCTGTGAAACAGCCCTCACCCAGATTTGCAATGATCTGCTCATTGCAAGAGACAAGGGTCAATGTTCCATCCTGATTTTGCTCGACCTCTCAGCGGCTTTTGACACAGTCGATCATGAAATCTTACTCAACAGGCTACAAGAGTACTGTGGCATAGATGGCATTGTTCTCCTGTGGTTCAACTCCTTCCTGGCTGGCAGAACACAAAGGGTAGCCTTAGGGCCCTTCCTCTCCAACCCTGTACCACTAAAATACGGTGTACCTCAGGGCGCAATATTATCCCCTTTACTGTTCACCATATACATGCTGCCACTTGGAGAAATCATACAAAAACATGGCCTGACATATCATTGCTATGCTGATGACACCCAGCTATATTTGTCATTCAAACCTGACGTCACAGACCCTACTCCACAAATAAACGCACGCTTAGCTGAGCTTCAGGAGTGGATGAATAATAATTGGCTAAAACTTAATGCTGACAAAACAGAGGTTCTTGTTATCGAGGGCCAGGGCTCAACAGCAAAGCAGCTCCAGTCTCAACCAACACCGCTAAGGATAGGGAGCTCAGACCTGAACAACTCAGACTGTGTGCGCAGCCTGGGAGTACTGATTGATGGGAAATTAAGCTTCAGGAATCAAATCTCAGCTGTTGTGAAACATTCCTTCTTTCACCTAAGGAATATTGCAAGGATTAAACACCTAATTCCTTCAGAGGATCTTCCAACCCTAGTTCATGCCTTCGTCACATCAAGGTTAGACTACTGCAACGTCCTCTACACAGGCCTGCATAAGAAAGACTTACGCCGCCTGCAATTAGTACAGAATGCCGCCGCAAGGCTGTTAACGAGCCAACCCCGCCATTGCCACATAACACCAACCCTGAGCTCACTCCACTGGCTACCGATAAAATGGAGAATTCTGTTTAAGATTGGCTTACTGACATTCAAATCCTTGCACAATCTGGGCCCTGGATACCTGAAGGACTTGTTGCAACTACATCACACCCCCCACAATCTTAGATCAAAAGGACGTAACACCTTGGTCACCCCCAGAGTCCACCTCAAAACCTTTGGAGACAGAGCCTTTTGTCATGCTGCCCCTACACTTTGGAACTCCCTGCCACACCCAATCAGGACAGCCCCATCCCTGGAAACATTTAAGTCTAAACTGAAAACCTACCTTTTCAGTCTGGCATTCATGAACATCTGACTATCTCCTCTGTAACACAACCCAGCCTGAAACCCTGTATTAATCTGAGACACAGCTATGCGCTTTGAGTCCTATGGGAGAAAAGCGCTTTACAAATGTTATTGTATTGTATTGTACTTGGAAAGCCAACACAACCTCCACCCAGAAAAAGGCCCAGCAGAGACTATTTTTCCTACGTCAACTGAAGAAGTTCGGTATGGCCCATGAGCTTCTGACGAGCTTCTACACAGCCACAATTGAATCTGTTCTCTGCTCCTCCATCCTGGTCTGGTACGCTGGCTCCTCCGCCAGCGACAGACACAAACTGCAGAGGGTCATCAGATCAGCGGAGAGAATCATCGGGAAACCACTCCCCTCTCTTGAACAAATCTTCAACTCAAGACTGTGCTCCAGAGCTCAAAAAATAGCTAACGACCCGTCCCACCCAGGCTTTCGCTTCTTCAGTAGACTCCGATCCATCTACACCAGGACCACAAGGCACAAGAACAGCTTCTTCCCCTCAGCCGTAAACTACATGAACTCTTAGACTCTAAATCTGACCGCATGGTAGCATATTGCTATGTGAATGTATCCAAATGTGACCAATTTCTATAACTGTATCTTTATATTGCTGATGCGTACATGTAGTTGTATTGTATGTCCTGTTCTTTCTCACACTTGCCCTGTACTTGCCAAACCCAATTCCGGGCACGGCCCAGTCGTGCTTGGCGAAATAAAATATTCTGATTCTGATTCTGATTCTGATTCAGTCAACTATCCTAACAAGAATAGCTGCTCTAGAGCAGATCTTGGGATTTGACACCGCCATCCCCTCCTTTATCCTTGAAGCTGTCTGTAACTTATAATTAATTCTAGATTTGTGTCCCCTCAAAATACATTTTGTGAACAAGCCAGTGAGTAGTTTGAATAACAAAGCCGGTACTGGTATGGGAGGGACTTGAAAACGACATATTGGCCTCAATTCACTAAAATCATGCTGGAAATAATAAGGCAAGACAAAACTTACCTCCACACAGTGAGAGAGTTATCTTATCTCTTCATTCCATAAATTACCTCCTCTGTAGTTATTTTACCACCTCTGTAGTTAATATATCTCCTCTGTAGTTATTTTCACACGCAGTTCATTAACAGCTTGTCTTTAACTCTGGAGTTATTTTAAGGATTGGAGAGTTAACTTAAAGACAGAAGAGTTAACTTTAGGTTTGCCTGAGGTAAAATGTTTCCTGAATACTACATGCCTCATCACCATGGTGATAACTCTAGAAATGTTATTAAAGACAGGAAATAAGCTTAGTGAATTGAGGCCATAGTAACCGTGAGATAACCGTCATTTTGATTATGGTCTGTTCCATGCCAGCAACTCCTGCCTTATATATTCCAACATTTATTTATATTTTGCCAAATCTTTTATACCAAATGTGATTTTCTCCTGTAAATAATCCAGTGATTTATCATGCCATTTTAATGAAAAATTATTCCTAAAAATATTTTTTGTGTTCCTTTGAGATTTGTGATGTAATCACTTTACTCTTCTCTACATTCATTTTTTAAATTAGACAAGTCACCATACCTATGAAATTCACGCATTAAGTTAAGTAGTAAAATGTGAACTAGAGGCTACTTTCTGCTCCATATGTTTCAATGAAACGGCCTGTATACTGGAGTCTGCCCACACCCTGCCCAAGAAGAGCTCAAGACAGAGGGCAAAGACCAACGGGGAGAGAGGACATCCCTTGTGAGCGCCATTTTTTATCAGAAAAATATACATCATTCCATTAGTCATTACCCTTGCAATTGGACACAAGTTGGCGCTTTACAAATCAATAAACATTCCTGTTCAGCAGTGAAATGTTAACATACATATTCTTTATGGGCACACTCTATTAGTTCTGAATCTGCTGCAGAGTTGTTTTTTTAAATCCTATTTGGTGACATCAATTATGTGTGTTTACTCTATTTTCTTCAGCAATAATGTTTCCCTTCAAAAGAAATGTAAGGCATTTCAAGCAATTATGTGTCCTTGTGGACAAACTATTATTAACCGTACTTAAGTCTCACATACTATACAATGAATGCATGAAATACCTTGTACATCATATCACTTACCAAAATCACAATACAGACTTTCTTTTAAAAAAATAATAGTAAAGTTGTATTTGTTCTCTAACGCTAACTGCTGGGATTAAAACGAATATTACTGCCCCCAAAGGTCCAGTAAAGTAAACATATTTGTTCCACCACCTTATGTTCTAGATGTGTACTCAAGCTACATTTTGTTCCAAACGAAGCACATTTTCTTGACATTGGTTTTTTATCACAATTATCTAATGGTTGAGTCTCTAATAAGTCGTTTGTAAGAATGTATTTTATGTTTGAGTTTAAAGGAGAAGAAAGAAGTTTACAGATGAACATATCGGGAGAAGATACAAGTGTGCAGGAGAAGATGAAATCACAAGATACATGTATACAGGTGAAAAAAGTACGTTGAAGAAGAGAATCCAAGAATATTCAGATGAAAAAGAAAGTGCATAACTCCACATGCATAATTACCTCCACTTCCTGGAGCAGCGAAGTGCAAGAGGAGAAAAAGATGTCTGCAAGCTTGGATGGCACTGCAAGTTGTAACCAGATAAGCCTGAATCCACGTAAGGTGCCAAATTTCAAACAAACAAAAAGAAAGATCTGGAACTTTCCCTGGATTTAGCAAATGGTATTTATTATGATATAAACATGTCCAAATACTGACACAGTGTTTCGATCACACAGACCTCTATCAAGTGGATAAGGATCTGCTTGACCAAATTTGTGCTTGTCTTTGGACATGTTTGTATTATAATAAATACAGTTTGCATTCACTAAATCTAGATAAAGTCGTGGATGCTTGTTTTTCTTCAAAAAAGATGTATTC
The DNA here is from genome assembly GCF_040937935.1 of Hyperolius riggenbachi. Classification (NCBI taxonomy): domain Eukaryota; kingdom Metazoa; phylum Chordata; class Amphibia; order Anura; family Hyperoliidae; genus Hyperolius; species Hyperolius riggenbachi. The sequence continues at coordinate 517,934,147 of NC_090647.1, forward strand.
CCCTCTTGCAGAGTATGCTCCAAGTCATGGTCCATATGGGCTGGTATTATCCAGGTGGCAGATTCCCATGCTAGCAGGCTCAGCTGTTCTGGCAAGCAATACCAATATTTATGTAGGACAAAGGGATAAAAGAGGTTTTGGAAAGGTCTAAGGCATTGCTTGTTTTTAAATAAAAAAAACTGTAAAAAAATAAATAAATACATTTTAAAACAAATCAGAGATGTGCAATAAGTCTTATAACCTGGGTAAAGTTGTTGATAATTGCTTAAAGCGGACCCAAACCAAACATTTTTTTTATTAAAACTATTTAGTTGCACCACTCGGACACATACAAAGACAAATAAACACTCCTTCAAGCCTATGTGCATTTCAGTGCATGCTTTTCACCCTTCTCTTTTCATAGTTAGGGTTATACTGGGGGCAGCCATTAGCAATTCCTCCTTTGCTGGAGACCATCTACTAAACCAGTTTGCCGGAAAAATCCCGGCAATTTGAAAGGAAGGGAGGGGTTCCTCCAATAAATGTAAAATATTTTATATTTGTCATCATGCAGCTGAAAAAAGGCTGCTATTTATTATTATAATTTAGAAAATAGATTTTATTTCTGAAATCTTGTATTTTTAATTTGGGTCCACTTTAACTGCCTTTATTTTTTCATGTTAAATGCCTCAAAACTTTAAAACCACTACTTGAATCAGATTAAAATAATGTTGGTACCGCAAAGAATCCATATGTAGAAATTGCAAACCCCAATAGCTTTTAGATAGCATCTGGGGCAAGACCAATTGGGGACACCAATAAGCAAACCAGAGTGAAAACTCACATACATGCAAGATAGAGTTACACGTATTCATACTTACATGCATTTTCAAAAAGTTAATGTAGAAATTGGGTAAAAAGAGAGGTGCCAAAAAATATAAAATACTCTACTCTGACAATGCTCTAAATACTCTAAAATAAACAGTTTAAAATGAGGGTTAGTGGTGGACTTGTTGCCCAACAGAAGCATACTCTGCAAAGTGGCCCCATCACACACACACCATACCAGTCTATGTAAAATTGCTTCCAGATATTACATAAAACAGTGAATATGATATGTAAGAGCTACAGCTCCCATCAGAAAACGTATAAGGTAAAACATTTAAAGACTGTATAGGAACATTGTGGAAAAGATTAACCACTTCAGGATCATAGGCTTACACCCCCCAAGTGACCAGGCAATTTTTTACAATTCAGGCCACTGCAGCTGTAAGGGCTTGCTGCAGGGCAGTAAATCACAGCGCTGTACAATGTAAATAGACGGCAATTTCACCATCTAACAGTTTCCTATCGGCGAATCGGTGATCGCCACTGGGAGACTGATGAAGAAGTGGAGTTCCATCATTCAAGCAGAGATGTGTGTGCATCAGCGCATGATCTCCTGCAAAACCCCGCCCCAGAACTTGACGCCAATTGGTGCTACACGGTCTTTGGGCTGCCACCCTCCCAACACTGATCGGCGTTAGGTGGTCAGGAGGGGTTTAACCAATTTTGGTTCCTGGACGTAGAAACTACGTCCAGGAACGATGCACACTACCGCGCGCTCCCGCGGCCGATCGCGTGCGTGCACGCACACTCCCGGCCGCGGATTCGGTAGCCAGGGAATCAATGTATCGGGCTATGGTGCCCGATCACTGATTCCTCTCCCCCGCTGAAAAAGCGACAGCTTCTCTCGGAAGCTGCGCCTTTTCTGGCCGTTTCCTCCCTGATGCGTCACTCTAAGCGTGTGTTACGCTTAGAGTGACGTCATGTAAACAAACTCATGGCCCCCATCTTGTGGCCAAAAAGTAATACTACAACTGAAATTAAAAATAAATTAAAATGAACACACATTTACATTATAAATCTATTGTTTACCTCCCACCCTCCCAAAACTACCCAAATAAAATGTTTACTATAAAAAAAAAAACATTACAATAAAAAAAAAAGTGACTATTTACCTAAGGGTCTAAACTTTTTAAATATCAATGTAAAGATGAAATATTTCTATATTTTTTTTATTTTAAACTTGTTAATAGTGATAGATGCAAAATGGAAAAAAATGCACCTTTATTTCCAAATAAAATATTGTCGCCATACATTGTGATAGGGACATAATTTTAACGGTGTAATAACCGGGACATATGGGCAAATACAATACGTGAGTTTTAATTATGGAGGCATGTATTATTTTAAAACTATAATGGCTGAAAACTGAGAAATAATGAATTTTTCCATTTTTTTCTTATTCTTCCTGTTAAAATGCATTTACAGTAAAGTGGCTCTTAGCAAAATGTACCCCCCCCCCCCCCCCCCAAAGAAAGCCTAATTGGTGGCGGAAAAAAACAAAATATAGATCAGTTCGTTGTGATAAGTAGTGATAAAGTTATAGGCTAATGAATGGGAGGTGAACATTTCTCACGTGAAAACCACGGAACCTGAATGGGTTAAAGATCATAGGTATGGCACCTATCATTTGGTAAAAATGCTTATTTATGAACAGCTAGGTTTCCTTTAGGTAGGTAATTTTGAAAAAAAATACATACAATTTTGTGTAAGGTTGCTACATACATTCTCATCTATGTAATCAGAAGAAACACTGTACAGGCTCTTTTCAGCACTTTTGCGATTCAAAAAGTACTGGAAAAACAGGTAAAAAGTACTATCAAAATTATTATGAATATTTTTATTTTTGCTGGCAGCTTAAAAGAAAATTGCATATGGGCCACAGTCTTTTTTGGCTCCAGCTTTACTTAGCATATTTCTATTTCTATGAAATATGTTCATGTTTTCCTTGACTTGTAAATGCTCAGGTGATGTTTTTTTTTGATAGACAACTAGACAACTCTTTGCACACAGGAGTGAATCCTTTAAAATAACTTAATATTTTTTAATCTATTCTTTGTGCTGCGTTTTTATTATTACTCTATCTCTGATAATGAAAAGACATCTACTGCTTTTGTGCTTCGTTCTTTGATGATATTCTTTTTTGCTAAATATTATGCCAGGAAGATATTTTAATTTGATTTCATCTAAAGGGACGTACTGCTAATTAAAGACCTTTGCTGAAGAAACCTTAATGGAACCCCATTTATATCAGATCTGTTATTTTACACAGAGGAGACAAGTAAAACCTGAGCTCGTTTTCAATGGCTGTAAAATCACTAATAACAAACGTATATGACGGAAGATAATAGGGTTCTTTATCAAACCCACAAAGGATTTAGAAGCTTCAACCAAGTTTATATTAAAATTACAACACCCAGCTTCAGAATATCATGTAATGTGTTGGCAGAAACAACCAGGTAACATAGGCAGTGAAATGTGAATGTCAATAATAAGTCTGATTTGATTTATTTATACTTCTGCCCTAGCTCACAATTTATCCTTTCTTATTTGACTTAACTCATGATTTATGGATTTATGGGTTCCTAACCCTAACCACCCCCCTGGTGGTGTATATTGTACTGTAACTATACTTAACCCTACTCTCACACAGAACCCTCCCTGTATCTATCCCTAACCCTTAGACCCCCCTGGTGATGCCTAACCCTTAGACCCCCCTGGTGGTGCCTAACCCTAAGACCCCCCTGGTGGTGCCTAACCCTAAGACCTCCCTGGTGGTGCCTAACCCTAACCACCCCCTGGTGGTGTATATTGTACTGTAACTATACCTAACCCTACTCTCACACAGAACCCTCCCTGTACCTATCCCTAACCCCTAGACCCCCCCTGGTGGTGCCTAACCCTAAGACCCCCTGGTGGTGCCTAACCCTAAGACCCCCCTGGTGGTGCCTAACCCTAACCACCCCCCTGGTCGTGCTAAACCCTAACCATCCCCCTTATTGATCGCTTTATTATGTGGATAATAATGTTTTACAAATAGGGACTGTAAAAAATATATTGCAATTTACATTACGTACTAATCACTTTATTTTGTGAATAATAATATTTTACAAACATTATGGAATAAAAATTTTAAATAATTTTATTGTGTGGATAATAATGTTTTACAAATAGTGACTGTAAAAAATATATTGCAATTTACGTTATGTACTGATTGCTTTATTTTGTGAATAATAATGTTTCACAAACAGTAAGGGATTAGGGATGCTCATTCGGATTCTGCGGAAATGCAATTTCCGAAATTCCGATCGGAAATTGCAATTCCGCATCGGAATGCAGAAATCGGTAATGCAAGTGCCGTAGGCGGATTTCCGCAGGAAATCGAGGAAATTTCCGCAGAAAATCGTGGAAATTCCACCCGACTTTAACATCGATTTTCTCAAAAACTATAAGGTCTTTTTAAAAACTTTTTTTTTGCATCTCGTTCACAAGATTCATTTTAATAAAAATTTGGTGTTTCTAGGACTTAAGGGGGATTTGCTATTAACCGCTAAAGTCGGCAGATTTTTACTGTAATGTAAAATGCAGAAAATCTGCATCTGCCTATTTTCTGCATTTTACATTACAGTAAAAATCTGCCAAATTTAGCGGTTAATAGCAAAGCCCCCGTAAGTCCTAGAAACCCTTAAATTTGCAGGGTTTATTGCACAGAATCTTCTGAACAAAATGCAAAAAAAAGTTTTTAAAAAGACCTTATAGTTTATGAGAAAATCGATGTTAAAGTCGGGCGGAATTTCCGCGATTTCCAGCGGAAATTCCGCATTGGAATGCGGAAATTGGTAGCGGAAAGCGGAATCGGTAATTGGTACATGACGGAATGCGGATTTACCGCGGAATCGGAAATTGGCATTCCGACCATCCCTATAAAGGGATACAATTTTAAATAATGTTTTAGTTAACCTCCTTGTCGGTAAGCCGCTGGAGGGTGCCGCTCAGGCCCTGCTGGGCCGATTTACATAATTTTTTTTTCAAACATGCAGCTAGCACTTTGCTAGCTGCGTGTTTGCTCTGATCGCCGCCGCCCGCCGCCGATGCGCTGCTACCCGCCGCGGAAACAGCCCCCCCCCGCATACCCCTTGCGCAGCCTGGCCAATCGCCGCCAGGCTGCGCTATGTTTTGGATCGGGACTCCCTGTGACGTCACGACGTCCGTGACGTCAATGACATCACTCCATTCGTCGCCATGGCGACGGGGGAAGCCCTCAAGGAAATCCCGTTCAGAACGGGATTTCCTTATGGGCAAGCGGCGCCGGCGGCGATTGGAGGGGACGGGCGGATGCCGCGGGGAGGGGGGAAGCAGGTAGCTAGCGCTAGGCTAGCTACATACTTAAAAAAAATGGCGAAAAAAACCCTCCCGCGGCTGCGCAGCCGCGGGAATTATACCACCAGGGGGGTTAAATACGATAAATATGTTTAGTATTTGTATAAACATTATTCTGCAGTGGCGCATTTTCTAAACTTATATCATCACAAGCACAGTTATAAAACATTAACAATCTCCAGGCGCCGTTTGTAAAACGTTAATAATCTCCGGCGCCCTTTTTTCCTGTTCGGCGCCCATTAAACGATATTTATTATGGGAGTGAATGGCGGCTCCCTTTTTGTCCACTAGCTGCCGGCGCCCTTTTTTTCCTGTTACCATCCAAATTACCTATTCAGGTGAGAGCCATGCAATTAACTGACTGCAGATTATTGTAAACGATATGAGTTATTTACTAAGGCTGTGAATTGAAGTTTGTACCATAGTAACCACATGAAGATACCCACATCAAGGATATTTTATGTTCTCTCTTAAAGGAAAAGTTTGCTAATGAATTATGAACCCCTATTATAATAATACCTAGATGGGGGTTATAAACGTATTATGCCACCAGTTCAGATTTGCTGGATAATTATTTATTTATTAGTATTTATTTAATGCTGACTTCTTCTACAGTGCTTCACAAAGTATATAGTCTTGTGAATAAGTGTTGCTGAGAGGAACACAATCTAATCCCTGCCTTAGATGCATGTCCACCATGATCTATGCCAACTAACTTATATGTATGTTCTTGTTTTTTCTTTTTTTGGGGGGAGGGGGAGGGAAGGGGGAGGAAACCAGAGATTTTTTGGAGGGGTTGGGAGGAAACCAGAGTGCCCGGAGGAAACCCACACAGACATGGTTGGGAATAGAACTTGGAACCTAGTGTTGCAAGAAAGGTTTCATGTGTACGCCACTGATGAGCTGGGCACAGGGTGGGCCGGATGACGGCTCACCCTGTTGCATCTCAAATCCCCAGTGGCTTTAAATACTATTCCCCCTTTGAGTCATGGCTGGAACCCTGAATTACCCTTATGTGCCCGGCACAGTATTACATTACTGTAATAGCGGCGCCTGGTTTCAGTGCTCAGAGCTTCGGAAGTGCAAGCCACTATGTCAGTGTGATTTTCACCGTGCCGGGCCACTTAGGTTCTCCAGTTTCCATATGACAAAGACAAGACAAATAACATTTATATAGCGCTTTTCTCCTGGCGTACTCGAAGCGCCAGAGCTGCAGCCACTAGGACGCGCTCTATAGGCAGTAGCAGTGTTAGGGAGCCTTGCCTAAGGTCTCCTACTTAATTGGTGCTGGCTTACTGAACAGGCAGAGCCGAGATTCAAACCCATATGCAATAAATAAAACCTGACAGTTTTTACCATTCGGGAAAAAAACATGGTTCTCCGCACAGGAATTTCTCTTTGAATTGATAATAAGCCCATCTTTAAATAAGTGTGACTATGCACTATATATGTGCCACACATCAGCACAAAGGGATTTTTTATGCCATTGTTTCCATCTGTTGAAACACTGTAGCATTCCATACATTATCCATCACCCTGGAGGATATACAGTATAAACATTCTCTGCAAATCTATACATCAAGGGATTCTTACTGTTCGCAGTCTGTTGCAGGTTTCTAAGAAAAGCCCCAGTGCCTCCACGTATTGTCTCCATGGACAGATGTCTCTCGGAGGAGAGAAGTAAACATGTACTTTAAGCATTAAATGTAACTGTCATTCCCTTTCATGACATCGACTTCTTTATACAGCTG